>NC_041806.1:29072944-29715252 GCF_900964775.1 Scleropages formosus
TACAGAACTGTGCTATTATACATGTCTTCGCCTTTTCTCAGAACCTTCTGATCAACTGAAAAAATACTCATGCTTGTGCACTTTCTAAGGTGGAATTTTTCTAACTAGACTGAGTCACAATGCTGTTTAAATTTATTTCAAATTGTGTTTTATTATTGTTGTTGTTGTTGCTGCTGCTACTATTGTCTGTATGGGTTTTCTCTGGGTGTTCTGGTTTACTCACAGTAAATAGTACATAATACTTGATAATGATAATAAACACTTATGTTACTGGTTTCTGTATTTACTATACTGTACTTTTTAATCATTATTTTAGTGTACTCTTTCTACTTATAAACAAGGTTTGCTGTAAAACAGTATGCTGTGTTACGCCAGCAGCAGTGTCATAAATTTCGTGTTTATTCCGTCTCTTGACTGCATCAAAGCTATACTATCTAGGTTTGTATAAGAACACTGTATGATGTTCCCACAACAACGAAATTGCCTAATGATGCATTTCTCAGAATGTATCCCCATCGTTAAACAATGCATGTCCGTACACACACCACACCACTCACACTTCACAGCCCGCTATGGTTACGACTAATAGCTAACAAATAACACTGACATGGCCACCGATCATTGGCTATGATTGTTTAGCAGTATGTTACCATGACTCCCCTATTCAAGCCCCTTCTGCCCGCAGTGAGGTGCCCTATAGACACTACACCTACAGCGAGGAGCTGAGGAACCCAGTTTGAGAGCATGGAGCACAGAATAATAATCACTCACTTCCAGTAACTGCTTGTCTGTGCCCATCCTGAAATCACTGAGTGCTTGGACAGGTGAGGTACACTCTTGACAGGTCACCAGTTTATTGCAGAGTAGCTACACATGCACACACAAGCACACTATTGGCCATTCAGCACTGCCAATGAACCTGAACTGTATATTGACCGTGGTAGCAAACCCACTTAGATGCAGGGAGACCATGCGTACTTCAGACTAAGGTAAATGCCCAACATATGCCCAAACAGTCCACTGTAAGGCAGTAGAGCTATCCACAGCACCACCATGCCACTTTATTAATAATAATAATAATAATAATAATAATAATAAGAAGAAGAAGAAGAAGAAGAAGAAGAAGAAGAAGAAGAAGAAGAAGAAGAAGAATGACACTATGACCTAGCACAGGAAAAGCAAAGATAGAACTGAACAGAAATAGCTCACTCAAAAATAATAACAAACTCAACATCAAAATGTTGCGTCCCAAAAAAAAAAAAAGAAAAAAACCTTACTACACTTAGTTTTACATTTTCATTTTTTTTGTATGTTTTCCACTGTTCAGACATGTAAGCACTAAGGCTATATTTGTTCTACGATCTGATTTACAATACGTTTTTTAGGTGTATGTGCTTGTAAAAATAATATTCAGACGTGAATGGGCCCGCAGAGGTTACTGTGTCTATTTGTTTCAGACTGTGTTAAACAACAAATAGCTTCATTGTTGCAGAGTGCGCTCAAAGTACTAAACGGAGCGCTCAGACTTGGGATTTTTTTCTTGGTTGTTATTTTGCTGCAGCAGTGCTCTCTGGGAATGCACTGCATGGTAATCAGATGCTGTTGTCCTGATTCCAGATTATTGTGACAGGTGAGAGACTGAATGCCTTGGTTTTGAGAAGAGGAGGTGGTCTCCACTCTCTCCAGCAACAAGAGGACAGCCTAGTAGTGTAGCGGTTAAAAAGACTTCCATTGGACTCAAAGGTGGTAAGTTTGAATCTCAGGTGTAGCTGCAGTATCCTTGAGTGCAGTAGCAGCTCCAGTAAAGTTACATAGCTCTTATTAAAAAAAAAAAAAAAACTGACAGACTGTTAAGTTTTCAATGTTTTCACTTCTCTGACTTTTTTTGTAATTTGAAGGAGTGGACCTACAATCAGTGTGGACATGCTTGTATTTCTTCCTTGGGATTGGAGAAGCAGGTAGCTGGCGATCTAGCAACTTGGTACACATCTCAAATTACTTCTGAATTCAGAAAGACAAGGAAAGCTTCTGTACAATACAACTTTGCAATGATATAATCTTCCAGGGCGTTTTCAGCTGATATCCAGTTAATTTGTCCCTGCTTGAATTCCTGTACATGACTGTGTATTGCTCACTTGTTGCTGTTTATTCTTCATTCTTTGCCATGTCATGTATGTAACTGCAGACAAAGGTGAACTGAAGTTAAGAAGCTCCACTGGATTGGTGATGAGGAATTATGCAGGACCCTGCAGGTTAATATGGATTCAGGGTGTATACACAGAGGAAGCTTAGAAAAAAACATCTGAAGAGCTTCCATACAGCACAAGGATTAAAGAGAGAAGGCTGCTACTCGAAACTTGATGGTTTACACTTTGCATATAACATTAATTAATAGCTAGCAGGCATATTTTAGCGAATGCAAGAAAAAACCACTTCTACCACTATGCAGCGAAGTTCGTATTTTGAATCACCTATGAATTGCATTAATTAATTAATTAATTAATTAATTAAGGAGATTTTTATGTCTAAAGCAATTTGTTTACATGTTTTCCAAAGCACCATGTCAATAACATACAGGTCAGATAAGTGAATACTGTTAAGATAATATAGTATATAGCAGATCTGCATATAATTTGTAACATTTAAAAGCATACCGTACAGAGAGAATGAGATCCTGTATTGTTTGAGCCCATTTACACTCCCTGCCTATGAACTCCTGACATGCATGTGGACACTTCACATACATAGCCCAAGTTCATTCCTCTTTTTTCATGTGAACTTTTTTTCTGTGTTCTTTGCATTAAGATTTGCTCATTAGATCAATCATTTGTGTATATGTTTAGAAATGCAAAGGGAGAGCAATTACAATTAGTCATCCAATATCCAAACATTTTTTTCTGGAAACAGGGAAATTTTCAGTGAAGAAAATAATGGCACTGAAATGACTTGAGTCCAACATCTCAGGTAGATCTTACCAGGTGGCCTGGTCTGTAGCTCCTTGTCTTCCCCTTAGCCTCTGTCTACTGGTGTACCGCAGGGCTTGGAGCTGGGTCCATGCTTCCTCATCTGTACCTCTTCCTTTAGCTATGTTGTTGCCTGAAATGGATTCTACTACTACTGCTATGCTGATAATACCCAGCTCTTCCTCTTGTTTCCACTGGAGATAAAGGCATTTCCTCATATATCGCCACTTGGCTCTCAAGAAAAAATAAAGGAAAGACATAACTGCCATCACTCATTGGATGTCTGATTACTACCTGCAACTAAACCTCTCCAAAACAAAGATCTTTCAGTCCATCCACTTATTGATAACTGTCTGTCAAATGGGAAAACATTAATTTTTCTTGCTTCAACAGTTAAGATTCTGGGAGTTTAACAGTGCTTCTCTCAACACATCGAAGCCATAATCCAGTACTGCAGATACACAAATAGGTCCTGCATTAAATCCACAGGATCCATTCTTATCTCACAACAGACTCTGTGCAGCATCTAATGCAGCCCATACATGCAGCTACCCATTTAATGTATGCTAGTGTAAACAGTGGCATCAGACCAAGAATCACATGATTTAAGAATCATGTGTCTGCATCTATGGCTCTTCATCTGTAGGGGAATGCCATTTTATGCAAGATTGACATCAATGAAACACACTGCCAACATACTGTGTTTACTAGAATATAACTCGGCCCTGTGTATATCTCACGCCTCTAATTTTACTTTATGAAAAAAGATATTAAAAAGTTTTGCATATACCTCGCACACGAAAAAAAAAATTTAAACTGTAAAAAACATAATCAATGTTGTTACGGCAGTTTGAAGATATTTTGGAATTCGGTTAAAGAGAATCAGCATTTCAACAATCTTTGGCTTGCCTTTGTTGTTGATGTGCGATCTTTTGTTAAAAGCCCACCAATTATATGCATACTGGGTCTATCGTTGTCTGTTTCTCTTTCCCCTTTCTCATAAGTCATTTATGAAACATTGTTCATAACGTATCTCAAGACTTGTAAATTACCAGTAATATAGAGAAATGTTCAAGTTACAGCTCTAATTTTAAACTCAAAGTTACTGAATAGAAAAATATGATAATCGAACAGCAGAGCGTAAGTTTACAGTGACTTGAGTTTAATGTGCGATATTGACATAAACAGAAACTTGCATTACAAAACACCAAGAAAAAGCATTCTGAGGACCTAATTCTGGAAATTTTCCTGCATTGGAGGATGAGTTATTTGAATAGGTGTTAGTCATGAGGTTTGCATAAAAATGGTTGCTGCGTTTTGCACAAAATGTTACATTTCAAAGCACGTGAGTTAGCTACAAAACGAGGCATAAGTTGTACAGATCTAAAAGTGAGTTAAGGTTGAATCATGAGATTCATGGAGAGGAAAAGTCTTTCCCTTCGTCAAAGGACATCCCTTTGCCAAAGAATGCCGAAAGATTTTTGAGGATAAAGTGATGGATTTTCATCGCCATGTGATTCAATTTAGGAAGAGCATTAACTATGTTATTGCAAATAGCCAATGCCAATCAAACACCCCTAATTTTGACATGCCACACCAAATAATGTTAAGTTAATTTTTTCCTGAAAAACTTGAGTTTCAGAAAATTCCTGCATATATCTTATACCCTGAATTTTTAACTTGAATTTTGGGGGAAACGGTGCGAGATATGTTTGAGTAAATATGGTAGCTGATCTTATGCACAGATCACCATTTGAGAGGGTTAACTGACAAGTGTTAAAGGGAAGTTGTCACTACTGACAACATAATCAATATCCCAAAACAAGGCAGAGGGGATTGTGCAAGATGGACAATCAAGTATTATATAATACACACAGATAAGACTTAATGGTATTCTGATATTTCAAAGTATTGATTTTATATTCAGGGGGGTACAGTGGCGCAGTGGGTTGGACCGGGTCCTGTTCTCCAGCGGGTCTGGGGTTCGAGTCCCGCTTGGGGTGCCTTGCGATGGACTGGTGTCCCGTCCTGGGTGCGTCCCCTCCCTCTCTGGCCTTACGCCCTGTGTTGCTGGGTTAGGCCCCGGTTCCCCGCAACCCTGTATGGGACTAGTGGTTCAGAAAATGTGTGTGTGTGAGAGAGAGAGAGAGAGAGAGAGAGGGAGGGAGAGAGGGAGAGAGAGAGAGAGAGAGAGATTTTATATTCATATTCATGAAGCACAAGTTTACTGCATTCTAGGTAGTGTTTTAAGCATAAGCAGGATTTAATGCTGGAGTTTTTAGACTTCAGTGGCTATGGGGAGGTAGAAAGTTCAGGAATAATAAAAATAATAATAATAATAATAATAATAATAATAAATCATTGACTAATTGTTAGAAGAAAAAATGCAAAGGAGTGTTTTCATAAAACCGTAAATAGCTTGCAGTTGTTGACGAGGTTTAAATATTTTTGGAAGCATCACACCTAGCCATCATGACTACAATGTTTAAATATGAAATATGTCAGCCAGCGGGGAAAGTTCACTAGCTTGTGTGTCTCTGTGTTTAGACAGTTTTACTGTAGAAAAAAAATAAGCATAAATGAATTTAAAAAATGTATGGAAAAAATGCTATGGGTTGGCAGTTGCTCAAATCATGATGTACCTGTACATACCTTCAATACTGACATCGCTGAGCTACAAAGGAGCATTTTGTGAGGCACACTGGCTTAAATGATCCCTGTTTATGCAGCAATTCACAACCACTAAAGTGACAATGGTTCTTAGCAGAAATTTCCATAATTAGCATTTAACTTTCTAGCTTTGTCCACCGCAACAAGTCAGTGACATTCACAAATGGCTGTGGAAAACCAGTTTGACCTTATTTATGTCTGCGTGGCTTCTCGCTTAATGAGATGTCGGGTTGCAGCTAACCATAGGCAGACTCTAATACAGCCCAATTTAGGTGTCCATAATAGAACTCACCAGTGCTGTCTGTCCCCTGACAAGGATTTGTGAAAATGGAAAGGACCCATTGATTCCAGGATGTAATCTCATACACTGATGATTTAGTAAACAAGTCCCAGTGAAACCCAGCAGATCAGACCATAAGACCCTAAGGGCTGACAGAATAAATGTAGTTAAATCATTATCATGAGAACTAAATCTTCATATGGCTAGGGGGGGTCGAGCAGTTCGGCACTGCACTGATGTCCCTTTGAAGACATGCCCTTAAAACATAGTGGCGTCTTGGTTCCAAATCTAGGGAGAAAAAAAAAAAAAAGACAGAAATAATTAAAGCTGTAGGAGTAAAAGCATTCAAAAAATATATTTATCTATTTTATGTAACAAACTGGAAAGTTCATTTTTCTTTTTCAGGAAACAACACCAACTGGTGCAAGTGAAAGGCAGTGGCCATCAGTATCAAGGTTTTGGGACACTTTCTTTTAACAGTGGTTGTATGGACTCTAAGATGACAGCAGGCAAGGGAAGAAGCTTGGCAGTACAGACTCTTAAAATCAAATCCCATGTGTTCCAACTACATAATTGTTCTGTAATTCAGGCCAGACTGAATGAGACCAACAAGAATAATTACATTTGGACAATTTCAGTTATCTAACAATAAATGCCAAAACCACGGCACATTCAGAGAAAATAAATGCATTTATTTACTGGACAAGAGCATTGGGAAGAAAGAAAGAAGAAAAAAATTTGTAGACAGTTGTTTTAATATATGAATTTCATTCTTCCCCACACAAGTTACTTGGATTTAGCGACTTTTGCTTGTTTACTTTGTGTCCCCCGTGGTGTCCAGTGAGTGACGGTGGAAGCTTCTCTTTCCCCTGGAGCGCTCTTTGCACATTTGTTCCCTAATATCGGTTTATCTATTGTGCAAAGCCCCATGTAAATTACACATGCTGCTGTATTCCCCCCTGAGAGTCGAGTGTGGATAATGCAGGGTCACACTGAAATGGTTCACATATTCAAATGGCTCCAAGCAACACAGCTCATATAAACAGAAGTAATTCATTCGCTCACAATGAAGTTAAAAATGGATGTTGACCCTGCATGTTGTAAACATCTATTCTAAATCTGAATCGTCACAGCTTCGCAAAATTGAGTCAGTACAATCGTAACAATAAAACCACCTGAAAACATGTAATTCAAACACTGCTGCTATATAAAACAAATGCAATCATTTTAAAAATTGGTCAAATTCAAGGATGACAGATAGATAAATCTGGAAAAAAAAAGTTTTTGAGAGTGAAATATGATGGGGCATTTTGGGGTTAAACATAAAATAAGTAAAATTAAGCCATGGCTTTTTTTTTTCCAAAAGCTCCACTTTTGCCTTTACATTTTGTGCAAAAAAAGAAAAGAAAAAAAACCATTTAAGGTTTTAAAAATTTTACATTGTAAGTTAAATTCAAGGCACATACATAATACAATAACAATATTTTCTAAGAGAGTAAAAAGAAAACTTTGGTTCCTAAGGAGTATAATAGGTTCAGGTATTTTCTGAAAATGAAGAAATGAGAAGCTGTGTAACTGGTAAGAATACCAATGGTAAAAATAAAAGGTAGTAGTTTCTGTCATAATATGCAGAATATTACTACTTTTGTTATTGTTTAGAAAATGGCTAGATAAAATAAGAAACGGATGACTGCTTTTCTGTGCAGGTAAACTTAAAAAAACCCCAAATCAATATAAATCCACTAATTATGACATAATAATAATAATAATAATAATAATAATAATAATAATAATAATAACTGTATGGACTCTTACATAAAGACATTCAGACAGTATTAACAAAATCTAAAGCTAAAAGAAAACGTGACCAAGTCACACCACTTTCTCATGTTCATATGGATGTTTTTTCTTTGACTAATCCACTCAATCCACAAAATGGTTTACATTTTACCATTACTACCTTTTTTTGTTATTTTGATATACAGTAGTTGTGAATTACCATGTGCTTATCATACTGTATTTTGTTATACCAGTTAAAGCAAAAATTTTACTTACAAGTTTATAATAATAATAATAAAAATAATAATAATTGATACTAACACTATGTACTAGCATAACAAAATAAACATTCTGTCGATAAAAAAATTCTTACTTTTGACAAAACCATAAGGGGCAGAGGTTTTAGAAGACATTTCTCCTTTAACTCTTTCAGGCATTGCCTCAGCATATGCTGTTAATGGTAAAAAGAAAAGAACAGACCTGTTAACACAGAAATTTTGATCCTCCTGTGGTGGATTACAAAAAAGTTTATTCAGATTTTAACCTGATGGTACTCAGTAATATTTTGCTATGTATTAGTGCTGTTGTTACTGATGATCATAATTAAAACACCTTGATCCCCACAAAAATAGTGGTTTGCTTAGGTTACAGTGAATACATATACTGTGTTCTTCGAATGAAATCAGGGAAAATAAATATTCAGCCAGGCAGAGATTTTGCGCAAATATGTTCTTCAGCCACGGAAAATGGTCTCTTTCTTTCATTCGCACTGACTCCGACTGCCAAGTGGAAAACAGTATTAGTACTTTCTTCCTTTTTTGGAAAATAAAAAGCCTGGTGAAAGGGGTAGGAATGGGACTAGGATGTATTCTTGGGGGGGAAGTTTCCCAAGGCATATTAACTCTTTGCATTAATTACTCTTTTGAGTAATTGCACATTCAATAAATTAGTTAGGGATTATAAGATATTGATTGTTTTAGGAACCACACCTGGGGTATTATAGGTACCCTGCTTTCAGACTTAACTTATTATATTGCCCAACAAATATTTCTTTGCCTTCACAGATCAATAATATTTTCTTTAAGCAATACTCTGAAGCACATAGCCATACTTTAATAAAACACATATTCCAGGAAATTAAGAATGAGATAAATAAACACTTAACTACTTATCCAATTGTCATTAATGCCAAAACTCAAAGATGATGCCAAATATGCCATACCTGATAACAGGAGGTACAATATCAAGAATTACTTAATTATATATATCACAGGAAACTAAACAGTAATTCCTTGGTGCCTTTTCATTGTTAAAACAGCATTCCCCCTTATTTTTCCAGACATCAGGTGCATTTTATGAGTACTGTACTGTATTCTGCTTAATAATAATAATAATAATAATAATAATAATAATAATAATAATAATATATGCATACAGAAACAATAAGACATTTCATTACCAATCACTTAACTGGCACTCTAGTTTCAAAGTTTTTTAAAACAACAATACCCAGAAATTGCCTGTCCATTATCTGAAATTGTTAATGGCAAACCCCTCTGCTGCATGAATGAATATTAGTTAATGGGCACAGGGTGAAGGGGAGAGAATTTATGCTCTGCAGCACTGTGGTCATGCAGTTGTTTGCTGTCCAGGTTGAGAACACCTCCACCTAGTGGCAAGCACCTACATATGGGCTATGACCAAATACAGTACGGAGTCACCACTGGCTTCACTAAAGGCCATCATCACTAGACCACTCTCATAATGCGTTCAGTCCGAAAAGACTAAAAACATGTTGAAACTGAGATCATCTCTAGTGAAGGGATTTACAGAAGAATTAATTTCCTGAACGAATGGTTAAGAGCACCTTGAATCCATTTTAAAATAACACAATTTCTGTTTCCACTGTGGCCTAATCAGTACTGTTTATATCTTTTAACCACTCTGTTGCCTTAATGGCGGCACTGTGAACAAGCCTGTGTTTCCTAAAAAGGGGCACATTTTGCTTCTGCAGATACAAAGTATTCAAGTTTTGATGGTGCTCAGAACACCTTCTGTAAGAAGAGGGCCTTAATTGTACAAATTAATTTGTACAGCACTCCAGTAACATCACTGTGAGGAAAAAAAAAAAAAAAAAAAAAACAACAACAAAATATAAAACAATTTGGATTTTTTTTTTTTTACTAAGGAATAGAAAAGATAGCAGAATTCCACATTATTGTCCACAGTATAAATTACATTGTAGACAGGTCTTGAAAATGTATACATTTTTTTGTACAGATGTATTCATATTTAACTATGTTCTTATTACAAAGGTTCAAGATTGACTTTAAATCATCATGTGTGGCAGAAGTCTACATTAGGTACATTGCTCTTGCAGTATGGTGTGCTATTGTTACTGAGATGACAGTCTCGGAAACCAATGCCTCCGTTTGGAGTGTAAATTGGCTGTATTCTAAAATCCCCTTTGAGGAGCTGCTCGTTATTCAGAGAGACTATCTGGAAACTGGTCTCAGTCATTTCAAGGATCGAGTTGTCCTTCTTGGTCCCTGCCTCACAATAATCATCTTTTCTCCTCCCCCTGTTGTATTTCCACTTGGATGTGGAGGAGGACCTCCCTGCCTTGTGCATATGCCAGCAAAAGATACTCAGCAGCACAACCAGGACAAGGAGGACTGCACCACCTATTAAGCTGGCAAGCAAGAGTGGGGAGTTAGCATCCTGCTGTGTGGCTTGCTCTGGCCCCCCTGCCCGGCTCCCACCTCCTCCACCGCGAAACGTGGCTGACTTGGTGGTGACCTCAGAGCAAACGGCATCGTCCCCAGGACGATAGGCATTTAGGGCATCCAGCACATGGACACACACCCGATAGGTAGACTTGGGCTCCAAATTGGCCAGGTCAAGCTCCTGGCACTCTCCACCCACCGTTCGCTCCCGGGTGATGCCGCCAGCCAGGTTGTGGCCCAGTTTGACCCAGGAAATCCTGTAGGCTGCAACTGGGAAGGCAGATGCCCAGCTCACTTGGACAAAGGTGCCATTGACAAAGTTAAAGGCAATCTGGAGGGGATCTTGGTAAGGGGGAAGAGGAAGGTCAGTCCTAGGGATGTTTTCCATGGTGGGCGGGGTAAGGGTGGGGAATGTGGGCATGGTCGATGGCAGGTCAGGAAGAGGCAAGGTGGTGGTGACAGTGGTGGCAGACGGGGATGGATCATTGAGTGGCAATGTAGGACCAGGAACTGTGGTCCTGGGACACTGGATCGCGTCCAAGCTGAGTTCACGGATCACCATGCCACGCACCCTCTCAGGCCGATGGCACATAAACCCACGAACGTTGAGCGTTGCCGGCAGAGATCTGAGCCACGCAATGACCCATCGGACACTGCAGTCACAGACCCACAAGTTGTTCCGAACAGTGAGCTGTCTGAGGCTGACCAGGCCATCAAAGACCCCCTGTGTCAGCGACTGCAGCTGGTTGTTGGAAATATCCAGTCTCTCGAGCTGGCGGAGGTTGGAGAAGGCCGTCACAGGGATCTCATTCATCTGATTGTCCTGTAAGTAGAGTCGGACCAGAAAGTCTCCAGGGAGGAGAGGGGGAGGAGTGGTCAAGGAGTTGCGAGCCAAGGACAGCTCCCGGAGGTTGACCAAGTCCTGAAAGGTGCCTGGGGCCAAGCCCTCATCTGTCAGCAGGTTTCCATCTAAAAGGAGTCGCTCTAAGCGAGTAACGTTATGGAAAGCCTCCCCTGCAACCACGGCAATGCGGTTCTCATCCAGTCGTAGCTCACGGAGGCCTGCTGGGAGCCCAATGGGCACACTGCTCAAGTGGTTCTTGGTCAGGAAGAGCAGCTGCAGACTGACAGCCTCACGAAAGGCACCTTCCTCCACCCCCACGGTGGAGATGGAGTTGTCATCTAGGTGCAGCTCCTCAAGTCGGCTCAGCTGGGCCAGAGCAGCGCGTGAAATAGTCTGAATGTTGTTCTCCTGCAGGTGGAGCACACGTACGTTGCGCGGCAGGTTGAGGGGGAACTCATCCAACTGGTTGCCATATAGGAAGACAGTCTCCACGGAGGCCACATGATGTAGTTCCAGGGGGAACCCTGCATTGTTGATTTGGTTATTGTGGAGGTAAAGGATCTTGTAGCCCTCTTGTATTCCCAGAGGTACTGATGTTAGGCTGCGGTCATTGCAGTAAAGGAATATCTTGTCACACCGGCACTCCTGGGGGCAACCTGCCACCTGGTAGAACTGCAGGTGAAGGCTTAGCAAAATAGTTATCCATGACTTCAGAAAAGCAGCCCAGTCCTTATTCCATAATCCCACCTGTAACTCCATACTGTCAAGGCGGATGGAGCCTGGAGGCTGCCAACACAACCACGATGGAAATTGAAATTAAGCGCAAAAAAATAGGAAACAGAAATCCACCAGAAAGTTCTTTTTGAGACCTTATGTCGGCACTCACTTTTCTGACAGGCACGCTATTGTGAGGCACCTGGGGTCTCGTTAAGTAGCGTGGCCTCGTGGCCAGCCTTGTCCACGCTCGGGGAACAGACGGCTGGTGGAGTTCGTCGAGCGCAGCCCAGCGGGGTCCAATTTAGAGGCGTGCTGTCGGCTGCCTCCCTCCCACTCGCTCGCTCGTTACATGCAGGTGGTCCCACATTGGGGGAGACTCTCTGAGGCTTGACATTTGAATCCAGAGACCTATCGTGACAAAAATAAACAAGAGATTAGCACTTTCCTAGCCCACCTATTCTCAGGAAAATGGCTGGTACACACACACCCCCTCTGAAGGGTGGATAGAGTGTTTGGTGCTGAACTTCCTGACCGTCTGCATGGAGAGCAGGGCCATGGCTTCTTTTGCATATTGGGGGGGGGGGGGGGGGGAAATCTGGCATAAAAGGGACATTCATTCCACCCTCACAGTTTATAGAATGAACGTTTTGTTCAGTTTTCAAGGAGCATACGCTTGCACTGCATGTATGCTTTTCTGACAGCTATATATCCCACAAATTTTTGCAAAATTAGATTTAACCTGTCTATGAACAGCAAGTATATCTGAACCTGGAGTAATCAGATCACATTTGGACGGTGTTGTTTTATAATTTTTTTAAACTTTACAAAGATATAAAGTAACGGTAAAATATAATAATGCATATATTTCTTCCAGCAGAGTACGTGGAATAACAGTGACCACAAAAAAAAAGCCTTTGCATCCTGATACTTCATCTGCAACTTTGCATTTCACTGATGCTTTTCATCTGTGAAGATGAGATATATTGCTGTCATTCTGATTTTCCCAGGTGGTTAAGTCATGATACCAACACCAGGAGCTGACAGAAATTGAAATGAGATGCACCAACATAAAGGGAAGGAAAAAAAGAAAGTTTGGTAGAAAGCAATCATTCAGCATTAAAAAGGGAAATGTTTATGAGATCAGTGCTTCTCTTCGCTTCCTGTAAAAGAAGGCACTGAAGACACACTGATGGATCACGTGATGCAACATTGTGTTATGACTGAGTGGTCTCCTCTTCAGGCCACTGTACCGGTAAATACAACCTTTTCAAGGCAATAAAGCAGTGGGAAGCTGTTTCCTCTATGAGACATTTGTGGTATATAATAACACAATGCTCCAAAAATGGCCGGGAATATTACCCACTATGTGATATGTGTGAGAGACAGGGCAATTGAACAAGTAATAAAACAAAAAGGGAACCTCTTAGAGTGACAAACGCAGGCTGTCAACCAAAATGTGATTGGAAAATAATTTAGTTGGCCTACAAGTAATATATGATCGATAGAGGCTATATTAGCTGAAAATGTGTAGTGTGCACAAGGTCATGGGATTACAGTGAGCATGACATCCAGCATACCTGTTTTATTGCCAGCTGACAGGTTAAAAAGTGTTTTCTGTTATTCATTAGTAAGTGCACTGCTCAGTCTTTTATCTTATTATATTTTTATTCTTAATCTTAGAAATGCGTTAAGCAATTTCTTAAATCATAAATGCACCTTACAAGAAATTCCAGTGTCAACAAAGGGGAAATCAGTGTGGGTGCGTTTTAGAAGCATAATATCCGTAGAATAATTAAAACAATAACAGATTCATGTTAAAAGTGTTGGGACTAGCCATAATGAACGTGGACTACTCTGCTAAACTGAAAAGGTAAAATTACACTGAATGAAATTAAAATTGAGCTCAAAAAGAAATTTGTTACAGGCAAAATTCACTTGTTATATTACAGGATGAAGAAGAAATATATATATATATATATATATATGTTATTCACATATAAAACATACTAAGAATGACAACTGATAATTGTGAGAAATATTTTTAAAAAACTGAAATAACACGGCAAAGAGCTGGGAGAGGGGGTAGCTGCATATTCATATTCTCGCACAGTGCGCGCGCCCACCAGACAGCGCACGACGCCGGTAGGTCTTCCAGCACCACGGCCCCCCGTGCTGTGGGGGGTGGAGGGTCGTGGGGTAGGTAGACCCAGGTGCGGCCCCCACGCTTGGATCAGGCACAGCTTTCAGGAGCAGAAGCGCAATTAAAAGTTAAAGACGGTTGTTAGGAGGATGACGGGGAGCGGATCAGGTGGACTTCAAAGGCTGCGCGCTGAGAGCCGTTCATTTAAATGCTGCCTCACAAAGGTGGCTGGTGGGGCGGGGGGTCGGGGGGCGGATGGGGGGGCGGTAAGAGCCGGCTCCGGGCTCGAGGACGTCAGCCGCGCGCCGTTCCCAAGCTCCATTTTCCTTTCCCACACATGATCACAGCGGCTTGTGGCTCATTGATCCTTGTCGCAATGGAAATGCGTTTAACGAATAAATGGACAAACAAATAATTAAGGGGACGCAGCTTCATCACCACACGGCCTGCTGTGTTTAACCCCAATTATGAGTTTTTAGTCCGGTGAAGAGAGAGCAGACAGCAGTGCCCGGGAGAAAAGGGCTTCCTCTGAATATTAAATAGGGTTTAAAAGACTGAATGCTGAACTGTTCATGTGCGATATCACAGCGATTTTGTTTTGGTTGCATTATCAAAGTTCTAGTCACTTTTTTCACTGTGTGGACTCATGAGAAAAATTAAGATAAAAAAAGAAGTGCGGGAACCGGTGTCAGTCCCTCTTTACCTGCTTGTCAGCGGAGCCTTTGACCCTCTGTACAGCACACCCTCGGAACATAGTGGACGCGTCCCTCTTCCCCGCTGTCCTTCACGCGAGCGCGTGATGTGCCCACGGAGCCCACAGGTCCGGCCGGCTCCCAGGTGACGTGGACGCCTCGGTGCCGTGCTGCCCTGCGGTCGCCGGTCTCCCGGGCTGCATGCTTGCTCCGTCCGAGGGCGGCAGAGGCTCCTCAGGGCGCTCTCCTCCGCTGGCGCCCCCCTCTCGCGGCTCAGCCCCGGCGATGCGAGTTGCGCTGCTCCCTCCCTGGCACAGATTAATCACAGGATTACATGAGGCTGCGCAGCGCTGCAAGAGACTCGCGGCTCTCCTCCACACCGAGCGTCCCTCGAAACCGCGGCGAGTGCGCACACTTCCCCCGAGTGTGAGCTCCGCTGCCCGGCCATCGCGGCTTGGCACTGATTGTTTGCTGCTAATGCGGGACTCGCCTTCTCCACTTGAACCCCCTGGGAAATGTTTACAGTAATGAATTCTGTTGATAGCAATCTCTCTCAGCGCTCCCCCCACCCTCTCTCTCGCTCTCTCTCTCTCTCTCTCAGCGCTCCCTACGCCTTGCTCTCTCTCTCTCTCTCTCTCTCTCTCTCTCTCTCTCAGCGCACCCCCTGTCTACCCTTGCTCTCTCTCTCTCTCTCTCTCTCTCTCTCTCTCTCCCCCTCTCCTCCCCTCTCTAGCTTTCTCACTGTCCCTCCTACCGAACACTAGAATGAAAAATGCCTCTCTGCTGGAGAACAGAAACAGCTGTAAATGGCCCAGAGCCATTTTCTTCCTCCCTCTTCACCTAATCTGTTACTTCTCCAGAGTTCTCAAAGGTTTTCGTTATTTGTTTGTGTGTTATTTTGGTCATTGCACGTTGACAAACACTGCTCTATGGATTTCCTGGAAATTAACTAGCTTAGCTTACCGAGGCTTTCTCAGTCTTTGTAGAAATAGAGAGAAATTCATTTATTTCCGTTTGTGTGTGTGTCTATATATTTTATTTTTCTCTCTTATGTGATCTTCAGCACATCAGACCGTAAGGCTGGTTTTAATTTATATCTGGACCTAAGGTCGGTCACACCATATCCTCAAGTTTCAGGACAGCACAATCTGTGGCGAATCCCAAGGTTTGTGTTTGGCAGCCTCCGAAAGTCTGGTATGCACAGCATGCACCCAGTCAGTCAGTGGCTTCCCTATGTGCACACAAAGGCTGACCTGTGTTCCTTGTGCACAAAGTGCCTGTAGCGTTCTCGTAACCTGAACCATGTGATCACTGAGAGCATAGCAGCCCTGCATTTCTGCTAATAATCTTCATGTGGTTGGAAAGCATTGCTAAAAATCTTCTATTTATGGTTTGCAATCATGAGTTTTACCCCATGTTTGTGCCAGATGTTGTCAGCCGTGACTGTGGCTGTCCGGCTCTGGTATGTTATCTTGGTTCTCCCAGCAGATGTGACAGTGCGAACACTTGAGAGCTGAGAGGTGATGTTCTCTGCATGACCACCCCTGGTTCGGTTACACTTTCAAGGCCCGCTTACATCTTGAAAACTGTTTGCACTTCCATTACTGCTTCAGAAGAACACATTTTCAGAAGTACCCAGCAGATGCTGGCATGACAGCAAACAGGTAACTAGGTTTACATTTCAGTGCACTTAAATGTTTCTTACATATTTCTTCTGTAGTTTTTTTTTTTTTTTTAAAGAGGCTAATATGAACTTTAATTTTATGTTGCTTCTAATAAGGCTTTTTTTTACTAGTTTACTATTTTAGCGTACACAAAATAAACAATACTCTTACTGTAGAATATTTGATACCCATGCAATACTTTGGTTTGATACTCAATAAGTCAGGCAGCTCAGAACAAGAATCTGGATAATCTGGAAAACAATACAAAATGTTTTATTTCTTTTAATCTGTTCATGGAATATTTTATTGCTTTCAGCTGACCATGTCTATATAATATATAGATATTATATATAGATAATCTATATATATAGAATTCTAAATGTAACAATGACTCACTGTAAACATTACTGTAAGGATAGTTTTTCCAGTACTTGATCAGAGAAGGAAAGGATGAAGAACTAAATTAGAGGCAGTGACACAGAAGCCGCCCTGCCGGATGGTAGGGTGTGACAGTGTCCTTGGCTTTTCCCCATGCTGCCCTTTTCCATCACATTCCATGGGACTGCTGTCATTGCAGTATGTTTGGTACCTTCGGTGGCAACTTTGGTAATCCCCTCTGACTGTTTCAAGCCCACACCCAAATACTGATTCAGCACCATGTTCTGCATAGCTTGCAGATGAGAGACTTCGAGCACACACAGGCCCTTGGGTAAGTTCTCCAACATGAAGGAGAAGACAGGTTTGCCAGTGAACTCTTGCTGATCAGACTATACTATTTATTATATACGTTTATATTTGTCCACATTGCAATGGTACAGATGCACATTTAACAGCAAAAGCACTGAATACAAACAAATGATCCTAAAAGGACACTTAAGTTGTTAAAATCAGATGGATTGACTAGAAAATCAAGACACACACAACCCCTTGTCACAACCCCAATCACAATGCTTTATGAAAGCAGCCCGAATGATGAAACATGCTGAGACCACAGGGAGCTTTTGATATTAATAACTTGTGTGTGACCAGTCCTGGGGCTCCTTTCAGTGTAGTGAGGGGTGTCTTATAATCCGGGAGCCCATGTTTTAATTTCACAGAGCTCATGGGGCTACCAGTCGACTATTATTGTTTAAACTATTGTCAAACTATTATTTTAGATGCTCTAGTGACATAGTGGGGAAGGCAACGGGGTGTTGTAACAGGCAACACGCTGATTATGTCTCACTCAATGGATCAATCGATCACAGGTCGTTAGCCACAGAATGCACGGGAGACAACGGGGTCCTTTTAACTGCTGATGATCCATGCGTTGTACAAGGTGCACTGCCTCCGTATCATAGAAATAAATTGTACTCGTTCCAGGATGTAACCTTACCATAATTTTAAAAATAATTTTCGCTAGCTTTTTCTTCTTAGATAACATTAAATATGCTTCTGTGTTCTATTTTTGTGTGACATTCTCAATGTCTTTCGGGTTTAATTTTGTATGGTAAATGGTACAGCTGTCAAAATCCCTCCTTCCCCCACCCTCGTGTTCTCCTCAAATGCACACTTCTCTCAATCCACAAAATTAAATTTCTCCAAATTTGGCTGCTGGATATTAATTAAATAATGGCCCATATGAGGCCTGCCTTCCAAAGAACATATTTATTATGTTCAAACAGATTGGCTAGAAAATCAGCAGGGCATGTGTTCATATTAAAAGGGATTACGTTTAGTAGATAAACATCAACAGAGCTATAAACACAGTTGAGAAAAAGGACTTGGTGCATAAGATATTCTATAAAACAACTCTCCCAATTATGAAAAATGCAATAATTAGAAAAATTCAATGAAACATATACCACACTCAGTCACTTGCTTACTAGTGGTAATTTCTTGTCCTAGTCAGGGTCACAGTGGCCCTGTATTGCATTTTTTACTTGCGTACTTTTAATTATCTGCGCTAACATTGTTCAGCCAGTTTGTACTAAGTTATTAAAATTTTATTTATTAGAGCTGAACATTCCAGTGTAGGAATTCAAGATGCAGTAAGTACCTGCAACATTTCCTACATTTCTCTCAAATTGTTGAAGTCAGTAGCAGGGCTTCTTCTGCAAAAATGTATGAACACAGGACCAGGACATGGTCTGGAAAATAGGCAAACTAAAGGGTAAACGTGCAGAAGAGACTCAGACTTCAGAGTGTGATCTTTGCCACTGTCCTTCTCACTCTACGTCAGCAACTGGAAGCCATGGTGAATAGATGTTTGTTTACATTAACTATGGTAACTAGGCATACGTTAGGGAGGCAACCAACTGCAGGTGTTGGTGTGTTCCCTCTACCTTGCATGCCACACACCTGCACTACCAGAAACTTGCCAGGACCACTCTGCCAAACATGGTTTCATCCCACACCACACACACACACACATTTTCAGAACCGCTTGTCCCATACGGGGTTGCGGGGAACCGGAGCCAACCCGGTAACACAGGGCGTAAGGCCGGAGGGGGAGGGGACACACCCAGGACGGGACGCCAGTCCGTCGCAAGGCACCCCAAGCGGGACTCGAACCCCAGACCCACCGGAGAGCAGGACTGTGGTCCAACCCACTGCGCCACCGCACCCCCTCCATCCCACACCAATAAGAAAGAAATTCTGGTATGGCCAGCAAATCCCCCATCCCCCAGCTTCATGACCACTCACTCCATAGCTGAACATTTCTTCTGAGTGGCACTGTAATGCCGCTTCCTTGGTGACAGCTTTAATCTGATATATAAAATAGAGAGGCCTTCTTGGGCCACCCTTGTGGAGAAGACACCCCTTTCTACCCCGTCTGAGGCATCAGCCTGTAGCATTAAGGAAAGAGAGTATTCAGAACAGGCTAGGACAGGACCTGAGATCAGAAGACTTGACAACTGCTCTGGACCAGATCTAAGGACCCTTTTAGGGTGAGGTTCAAAAGGGGGCTATCTAGTCGGGATTTTTTTAAAAAGATTAATCATCTAGAATAATTAGTCCGAGAAAGGACCTTACCGGCTTTTGTGGTCTTGGGCAGAGTTGGCAAACTCCAAACAGAGTAGTGACAAACTTGTGTAAACCAAAAGGAGTTTTGAAAGCAGATATTTACTTCTACATTTGAGACAAGGGATTCTGCTAGCAACTTCTGTGTTAAGAAGTACCAATACCAAAGGGATCATCCATGTGGCCATGCTTTTGACTTGGTGACTGCTTTTATTCTTCTGTAATAAGTAAAGAAATGCACAGAGCTGTCTGATTTACACGCAAGTACATATAGGGCTACTCCATTCACTTTGTGATTCCTTTATTAATCTCCATGCATCCAATACCAGTAAAGTGGGATTGTAAGTGACACAACATTTTATCCAGGCTGAGGTGCTGTCCCTCACACAGTATCCTTTGCAAGTTTACAGCAGCACAGCTCTTTTTAAGACTTAATTTGGCAGCAATCGGGTTACAAAATATCGGGCTGCAGCACACTTTGTTGTTCAGCAATGCCCCATTATATCCCCTATGGTGGATCCTGGCTCCATTAAAACTATATCAGGAGTGTGTGATGCACAGGGATTCAGTCTGACAATGTCTATAGGCTAGGCTAACATCGTTGGAACCTGCTACCAGACCAGCCAGATGTCCCAGCACATGGTGCTGGAGCAGTCTCTGTGGGGCTGCTGCCACGTTACCCAGAAAACACGTGAGAAAAGATGCTTTTTCATATCTGCACCAATCACGTTTTTTTTTTTTTTTGCTTGCCCAGATATTCATGCTGATCCCTGGAGGCATCATTAACTTTGCATGCATCTCTCCCTGTATTCAGTTTACATGTGTGTCATGTCTCACTTCAAAGTCATCCTTTTTTTTCTCCTAATGTGTATCTATCCCTTCAGCTACGGTGAGGGGTGGAGGCTGGTAAATTCTCTTTGGATTCTACTATTGTGACTCTGTAGTTGCAGAATTCCTCATCTGAGAGCACTTCCTGAGACTTTTACAAAAGTGTGTGTATTTGCAGTGGCGGATTGTAACAAAGCTACTGAATTTCAGCACTTGGGCAGTGTCATTCATTCCCTCTTATCTATCCATTCAATATGAAGTTTTTTCTCCCCTTGAAATTGTTAGTTGCATTTAGTATGCTTAGTTTGCCAGTTTTGTTAATACAGATCACATGTAACATGTGTTGTGGTACAAGTTCCACAGCTAATTTTCATCTCAGGTCCCTGAGGAGAGAAAAAAAAAAAAATCAAAAATAAAAGTGACACTAACACAACATTTATTGCAATATAAATTGACCAGGAAGACATTGACCAGGAAGACAGATACAGACAATATTACAGTCTATGAATCTATGCTGAACCTATGCTACGTTATGGTTTGATCTCATTTTGTCAGCCATGCAACAAAGCACTTCATGCCAGGACACCGTATAATACAGTAGTACTTGGTACTGAGTTCACGATGTTATAAACTTGACTGAAAAGACTGAATGCCAAAATGTAGTTTTCCTTAACTGTAGAAAACAGTAATGCTGCATTTATTGTAATACTGGGATTATCAATGTCACAAATCACTTCAATACTTTTGTTATGGCCACACAATATTATGCATGTATAATATCCAAAAAAAAAAAACTGTAAAGCACACACTGTCTGAAATTGCTTGTTCCGAGCAGGCTCGCAGTGAACCGGAACCTATTCCAGCAACACGGGGTGCAAGGATGGAAGGGAAGGGAACACACCCCGGAGAGGACGTCACTCCGTTGCAAAGCACCCCAAACAGGGCTCAAAACCCAGACCTGCCAGAGAGCAGGACCTGGACAAGCCCGCTGCACCACTGTGCCCCCCACTGTAAAGCAAGTAAATTTATTCATATTTTATGTTCAGTCTGCTTAGCATGTTATCTTTCTTCCACTTTAATACATTTTACAACTGTAGCACACAGCACATAATATAGAAACAATCATTATATAGACTAAATGTTAAAAAATGAATCTATTTTAAAAACCCGTTCTGCAATGGAAATGCCTTTGCTTATTTTTCATTCAACCATTTAAGTCAAGTCAAGCTTTATTGTCATTCCACTACATGTGTGGACATACAGTGGGACGAAATGTCGTGTCTCGCAGGACCACGGTGCTGTGTAAAATAAGCATAAATATAAACATGCAACACTAGACCTAAGGACAGCTTTTAGACCTACATAACTAATTTACTAAGTCGACAGAAGCATAATTACATAATTGGATCAGTTATTAGATGTAATTAATTTGTATGGCTACGTGCTTACTCTTCACAGTGTGCCTAAGGGAGAGAGTGAGCGCGAGATGCTTCAGGGAGTAGCACTGCCCACCCTTGGTAAACACACTTCGGGCCAATGGACAGTCAATAAAGTTTGTTGCTGTACATTCTATGCATCATAATAAGGTGGCAGTAGTGCACAGGAATACATTAATTACTAGCCTGAAGCACTGGATTGCAGTGGGAGATGTGTGAGCATTTTCCCATCCAGTGTTTCCCATTGCTTTATGGACTCTGGAAGAGCTCTTTGACTATTTTATTATGTTAACCAAAAGATTTCCCTTTAATACAGAAAAATCAGAAACAACACCCACTGTACCTGGAAAATGTAACACAGAAAAGTTTTTTTCAGAGAAATAGACAAGTGTGTGTGTCTTATAAACTAAATAACAAGTACTAAGCCATTGATTTAAAGTTATTAAATCATTATTTATTTCATAGGAATTAGAAGAATCAAGGGAGTACCGGTAGTTAAGAACAAAAAAAAAGCTAATTAAAAACAACACCTTTTTGACACAGGAGGGAGATCTGGTAGTGTAGTGATTAAATCTGTTGCCTTTGGACCCAACAATTGCAGGTTTCAATCTCACCTTCAGCTGTAGTAGCCTTGAGCAAGGTGCTTACCTTGCAAATTACCTCTAGCAAAATTACTCAGCTGTACAAATGAGCAAATCATTGTATGTCTATTAACATTATAAGTTGCTTTGGAGAAAAGCATCAGCTGACTGAATAAATGTGAAAGGCATTTTCAGTAACCTAGCATGAATTCATACATGACAAAGCACAGAAGAATTAAGTTTCCATTAATTTTCCATCAATTTTCAATATTTTAGATTGTAGCACATTAATAAACAGAGGGGTTTCTAAGGCATCTTAATCTGAATAGAAGAAAAAACATGCATCTGATACAACTCCAGTATTTTTAAGGCAGAAATTTATATCACGCTGTTGTTGTTTCAGAGGTCTCTGAAGTCTCAAACTAAACACAGAGTACAGATTTTATATGAGAATGGAAAAAAAAAAAAAGGAATTCATTTTTACCACTGCATAAAGGCAAATGTGGACTCTCCTAAAGCAAGCAATAATGTAACTTTGCTGTGAACTGAAAACATTTATTGTGCTGTTCTGAAAGCCAGAATACCTTTTGAATTTGGCCAGCTATGTGCATTCACCAGATATTCTTAGCATTTTTAAAAATCTTTTGAATAAAATAAATTACTCAATAAATCACATCAGTTAATTTATGTATTTAAAAAGTAAAATCAAGATTGCATTTTGAAAGCATCTTTTGTTATTTGACTGTGATCCTCACTATGATACACAGTTTGGAAATAGAATCAATGGACAGATGTTGCATTTATATTTGCCAAAGAGAATCTGTCTATGCACTTCAGTTTGTGCACTGCAGTGATTGTATGAATGCTCTGTGCAAAATAGGGTATACAAACAGATGTATAAAGATTCATTGCACAATTCTAAAGGTATTTCTCCCAAAAAAAATGCTGAGCATTTAATTCAGTATTTACAAAAGAAAAACTGCATGACTTCCAACACATCCACTGCCATGTTTTGTACACTGAGCAAACTCTCTGAGGTTCCTGCATGTATTTGCTGTGAAATTTAAAGGACTGAGAAAATGGTTGTGAAAACTTTAGCGTATTTTTATTGTGCTGTGAACAGACATGCTTGCTATGCTACATTCAAGAAGACTATAAACAAAGTATAACAAGAATGTTATATTTTGAAAGGAAGGGGACAAGAAGCAAGAAACACCAGAAAGGGTTAGTAGTGGTAGTGTAGTGATGAGAGCTGCTGACTATGGACCCAAAGGTCTCAGGTTCACATCTTACTTTTACTTGCAGTACCCGTGAACAAAGTATTTATCCTACAAACTGCTTCAGTGAAGTTACCCAGCTGTATAAATGGGTAAATAATTGCAGGTATCTTAATGTTGTAACTTGCTTTCGAGAAAAAGAGTCAGCTAAATGAATAAATGTAAATGAATATACTAGAGAAGCAACATGTCTAAAGGCACTTTGTTTTCTTACCTTTCAAAGTTAACCAAGCTATTTTGATGATCTTTTTTCTGCATTTCTTACAACAAAATCACAAAAATATCTCAATATTATGGCTTACTGTTAATTATGCATGCAAGGACATAGTGAAAAAATATATGTGCTTTTCACCAAAATTGTCAAGACTTAATTAATCAAGGTGTTGCGGTTTTTCAGGTACCATGTTTATAATTCCAAATACGTCTACAGAAACAAGTAAGCATGTTATCAAAATGTGAAACAGTTATAGGAACTTTCCCAAGAAATTCAACTAACTATTCTAATACAGATGTCTGACAGCTGCTCTTGACCTTTACTGCTCCTAAATAATGACTTTTCATGATTAAATTTAGACATTGCCAAAATAAAGAATAGTTTAATTTATTCAGTAACAGTGCAAGGGAAATTGCATGGGCTTCAACACGTCGTTGTAGATCATTAAAGAAATGCAACCTACACAAAGTTCTCAGAACACCTTGATATAAGTAAACAGGAAAAAAAAAAGAAAAACAAGTTTTTTAAAAAAAACATTGGCATTCAGTCAGGCATCGGACTGTCTAATCAGCAGTTTTGTTAAAATGAGGTGATGTGTGTGTGGACACGTGCCTGTGTGTGTGTGTATGTGTGTGTGTGTGTGTGTGTGTGTCAGCAGAGAAGCACTGTCTGTACTGGGGCTCATACGGATGGATGTGCGCCCCTCACATGTTCTCATCTGATAAGTGTAGTGGCAGATAGTGCACCCAGAAAGGTCGGGGAGCTGCACACATGATGAGCTAGATCTCTGTCGCCTTTTGCCAGAAATTCCGAATCACCCCTGCCACCCCCCCAAAGGAGAAGGAAGTCACAGTCGATTGTGACTATTTCTGGATCCAGTTTGGGCCTCCTGAGCATTGTTGTGTCCATTAGCTAACAAGTAAACTCGTCGCCTCGGACAATAACTGCCGCACCCACTGGAGAAAAAAACTCAACAACTTCTGTCAAACCATGCAAATTATTGGTGACAGAGAGCTTTTCGCACTGACCTAACTCTGCGCATAAGGTTTTACTTATCTGATGCAAAAATGCTTGGTGTTGCCAAAGCATGCGCCTTTGCTGCAGTTACATGTATTCATTTACATTTATTCATTCAGCAGACACTTTTCGACAAAGCGACATACATCTCATAGAAAATACACACACACACACATTTTCAGAACCGCTTGTCCCATACGGGGTCGCGGGGAACCGGAACCTACCCGGCAACACAGGGCATAAGGCCAGAGGGGGAGGGGACACACCCAGGACGGGACACCAGTCCATCGCAAGGCACCCAAGCGGGACTCGAACCCCAGACCCACCGGAGAGTAGGACCCGGTCCAGCCCACTACGCCACCGCGCCCCGTAGAAAATACAATGTGTGCATTACATTAGCCAAAAGAGACATAGATGCAGATGCGTGATTCTTAAGTGCAGTTTGTTACTTTCCACCATATGAATCAATGTTCATCATACAAGTAGCTGTTTTTTTTTTTTTTGTTTGTTTTTTGGAGATACATATAAACCTTTACTTTACAGTTACCCAGCTGTGTGGGTGCAAGTCAATGCACAGCAATGCAAAACCCACAGAAGCACTCCTAATTAAAAGGGAGCGACTGCTCCCATCACTACACTGTCACTTGAGTGAATAATTGTTTATTCAGTTTTGGTCTACAGTGGTCAGTTTATCTAATGGAACTGTCAAGGAGTAAAAAGAAAATAAATAAATAAAAGAGCTGTAATTTAGGAGCCATTTCTGTGCTTCCTAATGGAGCGTGTAAGCAAGACTCCTCAGGAATGTTTGACACCTGCTGGGCAGACAAAGTTTGATGTGAAGGCCCCACCCAAACATGCCATTATCATCTCAGCTCCTGTTGCCAACATTACTATGTGTTTCTTGGTGACTGTCACTGTGGGAGATAACTAGGTCTCAGGACAGTGCGACAGTTCTTGTGCCACCTAATGCCACATTCTGGTTGATGGACAGATTCTGTGGTCAACCTGGTCATGTCAAGGGATCTTGCACCCTTGGCTCTAAAGCTCAATATACCTTTGACCAAAAGGAAATTTACAGTAATGTAAGGTAAAAAAAAAAAAAAAATTCTTTTAAATGTTTTTTCGTGGGGGTGCGGTGGCACAGTGGGTTGGACCAGGTCCTGCTCTCCGGTGGGTCTTGGGTTCGAGTCCCGCTTGGGGTGCCTTGCAACGGACTGGTGTCCCGTCCTGGGTGTGTCCCCTCCCCCTCCGGCCTTGCGCCCTGTGTTGCCGGGTAGGCTCCGGCTCCCCGCGACCCCGTATGGGACAAGCGGTTCAGAAAATGTGTGTGTGTGTGTTTTTTCTTTGGAAAGATAGGGAAAATGCAGTTGAATTCTGAAACAATGATAAAAAAGAGGCCATGGCCCTGTAAAGAATTTTTAAGATGATAATAGAACTATCAGAGCTAAAGGAAACTGCTTAGAGCTACAGCCACAACCTTTCTATGCACCCAAATGTTTTGATTTCAGAGGAGTCACTGTGTGGTGGTTGGTCCCAGGTCTGATAAACGCCCAGATGGCTGAACCCGAAGGCTGCTCCACGTCAATGGGGCTCTCGCCACTGAATTTTGGCCTTAACATGCTTGAAAGATCCATCAGCTACTCACAGCTGGCCAGTGGGAATCTGTCTCTTGTTTCAAGCAGTAACAGTCATGTAGTCATAACAATAGTGTATTTTTACAGAAAAAGGTTGTTGCTTTTCTTCGGTAAGTTTTACAACTGTTACAGTAATTTACAGAGGTCCGTATAATTTTTTCTTACAAAGTCTGTCTGTCTGAGTGTGTGTGAGAGAGTGAGTGAGCGAGAGTGTGAAAAGTCATAGAGAAACCTTTCCAGTGAAACTAGTTAAAGGGTAAATCAACCACTTGCAAGTTGGTCATGCTTAGGGTCAAGACAATTATTGTGGACTTTGTAGCCATCGATTTTCCGCTACTCTGGATGCTCAGTGGTTAAACAGCAAACCTTGCCTTTGCTCGCCATTTCCTCCTTAACAATTTGCTCTTTTTGGCTTGCTTTGCACGCAGCTTTACCAGCACCAGTGGATTATTTTAGTTGTCAAGGAATCGCCTTTAATTCCTTAATTCCCTGACAGTGATGAAAGTGTTATCTTCCTGTCCACCTTTACACGACAAGCCGAGAAGATTATCGTCTGTCCTGGGGCCTGGGATATTTTTCGGAACATCCAAAGCTTTGCCCAGCTCATTGCCGGCCACTCCTTTGGATAAAGATCTCTCAGATCCTCTTAGTGACACATGGAGACTACAATACATAGATAATTCCAGATTATATGAATCCACTAATAAGTGGATGAGTCGCACATCCTTCCAGATACTATGGCGCAAACTAATGCTGCGTTAGTAGAAATGACACCATTCAAGCTCCAGAAACCTGAAACAAATATATAAAAAAAGACTGCCTCTGAGACTGTCTCATGTGTTTCAGGCATTACTTACCCTTGCAACTTTTTCAAAAATGTACATGGTACTTTATTGTTATTACTCAGCCAGGCATTTTATTTACTTATGCAACTTTCATCTTAACAGTCTGTGTCCACCTATAAGATCCAATTAGTTGCGATATCTCTGTGTCCAGAGATCCAATATCCAATTATTTGCAATATATGCAAATATAAGAGCATCTACAACACAGTCACAAGAACAGCATACAGCATTATGCTAAAATAATATTACAATACTCCTTTCCCTTCATTATTATTTATTTTAATCATGTGAGCTACACGATCTGGAAGAACAGGTTTTGTAAATAACTTTTTCTATCATTCCATTTGACAGCACTGAAATCATAGCTGCACTGTTTACACATAACTGTGGCCTCTTTACCTGAACATGTTACATTTTAAACTCACATGACTGTAACATGTTCTAAGCTCCTGTTTGTTAAAGGTATATGCCCCATGAGCCACAAAGAGGGTACAGTGGGCATGGGGTGTGTGAATGATGATAATGTGAGCTGTATCAATGTGAGCAATTGGTTTCACCCTGATTAATCACAGGGGAGCAATGCCCTGCGTGGCACCATACTGAGTCTTAGCCCCCTCCACCTTACGGCAGATTAATCAACGCTTTGCTTTGCAAATGAATCACATGTGGATCGACCTACCAGCTGTAAGAAAAAAGGAAAATGACTTTTTTTTTCCCCGTTTGTGACATTTTGGTCTATTGTGCTCCTTAAAAGAGAGACCAAGGTCAGGGTGTGGAACTAGGTTCCAGAACACTGTAGTTCACGCATTTTAGTTTCCTGCTTCACGTTCTGGGCTCGTCACACAAGGTCCTAGACTGATGGCTGTGGCTTGGCAAAGCCGAAGTTGGAGCACCTGTTCTGTCGCAGTCATGAATCACGATTAGGACACTGGAGTCTCCTGGTGATTATTTATTAGCAGCTCTTCCATTGAATATCACTAGACTCTAAAATGCCATACCGTGGTCAAGGTGGCCATTCAAATGAAATTTTAAGGGTCTGACACTTCCATATAAGCAGTTAACAGGCTAACAGTAAGCTAAGTGTGAAGGATATTCAAGCAATAATAATCTAAAGAAAAACATATTTTCATATACAGTAACTAATTATTAAAAAGGAATTGAAGTTAAATTTTGCAATGGAGTAGTGTGGGATCACTGTGAAGCTGTATAACAATGTGCCCTTTTTCTTCTCGAGACCCTGTGGTCATTATTGTGATTAAAGTACGACTACAATTGCAAATGTACAGAAGCCACATAATAAACTGGTAATATATAAATTTCCTTGTGTCTAATTTACTTCTCTATGGCAGTGGCTCAGATTGCCTTGCTCTAAGGAGAATTCTGAACCCATCTACAATTTTATCTGTTTCTTATTATGCATTATATATTATACTTCCTGCAGATATGAACCACATTTTAGACAGAGATACACAGCAGAAAAGTCATAATTCTAGCACTTAATTAATATACTGACAAGACAACTTGCTGCCCTTAGGAGACATTCTTGAAAAATCATCTAGGCTAATCATTAACACACAAAATAGTAGTTTTTTGTTTGTATTCTAAAAAGATTGCAGAGATTGTGCCACAGATAATTTCAACTATCAATTGCTGTGATGCCAAAATTGGGTAAATGTACAACTTGCAGCATAACAACAACAACAATAATAATAATAATAATAATAATTCATGTAAAATACTGTTAGTCCATTTAAATGGGATTCATTTTATACTGAGTTTAGCTGTTTTGTTTCAAATTTGTCAGTGTTGCATTCACATGCATTTTTTATGATTACTAATATTTAAAAATATTTACAAGAAATAAAATAGAAAAGACACACAGCAAAAGATGACACATAAAAAGTTTCTAAATTCCTTATAATCTGTAACGTATCTATAACTAATCCAAAGTCATCATCAATTAATTTCAATGGTTTGAAATCCTATGACCTCAGCGTTTTATAAGCAACTGTCATTTAACAGAACTTTTGGACTTATACCTGAATAGGTCTTGTAAATTAATGCTTCCTATTACAATCTATTATTCCATAAAGATTAATTTGATTGGGTTCATTTCAGTTTATTTTTATAGAGAGAACATTTAATTTTTTTAACTTTCTTTTTTTGTTGAAAGTCTAATACGTTAAGTATGAGTAATAATGAAGTCTGAATTTCAGCAGAACGAAGCATGTGTCATGTCTGGCATGGTTTATTATTGTTTTTTTTTTTTCCCCCTGTTCAGTAAGATAGACAATGTGATTTGTGTAAACTTCTAAAAGAATGATTAAACAACATTAATAGATTTAAAAAAAAATAACCAAATAAAAACTTTCATACAGTAACAAATAGTGAAGTTCAGAACAAAAAAGTAAAAAAGTATTTAGAAACACTACAACATACACATCCCTCACTCCCTCTTCTTGGCAGGCCTTGAGATCAATATGCACATTCTTGGTATTATCTCCTTTCAAAAGCAAGGTCTATGACTTACAGCTTTGTAGAAAAATAACATGTACATAATTGTCCATATTTGTATTTGCTTCCCACAGATCTGTGTCAAGGCAACCCATGCAGATTATTCTCATGTTATTGAAATTAACTGCCTGTTCTCTGAGAATTCAATGAAATGGTTTCATTGGTAAGCGGTATGCCACTTCAATTTCAGTATGTGTTGCGGTGTCTTTGCTGGAGGCAAACAGTGCTCATTTGAAAGAAGAGAAATTCCCTGAGCATTCACAAGGTAACGCCATTGCTGTTCAACAACCCCACCGGTTAACACTGAAACAAAATATTCCACATAGGTTAATTTGGTACTAATTCACAGTCGATATGTATTTATGTGAGACTTTGATCTTGATTGTTTTATTTGGGTAAAATCATGTTATACCAAGTTTAAGACTTTAAAAATAAGCAGCTGAAATATGTGAAATAGTACATAGTAGTGTCCAGTTTGGTGAAAGTACAGACTGTATGATGAAAAGGTACCCAAAGTCCAATGAGTCTCATCACATTCTAAATACAGGTTTAATACATGTTGCGGTCTGAGGACATGCCCGAGAAATTCTGCACTGGCATGTGTACCACTAAGCCAATGGGTTAGCAAGTAGAACTTGTTTTTTATCAATGGATCCATTATGCTCTCCACAGGTATGCAAGGATCTCACATACACAGACTGCGTACATATCCTGCAGGCTTCAAAAGACTGTTCCATGTCCATTCTCTTCCCTCAAAGTACACATGACATACATCTCTATAAGTGACATTCAAAGAAAAGCTTTTTTTTGGGTCTTTTTAGTGATAGGTAATGTGAGAACTTTCCATAATTACAGGTCTGTTTGCATGACAATAAAAATGGAAAAGAATTGTCTTATATACTGCCAAAAAGCTATTTTTCCCATGGAAAAATATCTGAAATATCTTTACCCCTAGGACTTTGTGTACAGGAAGGCAGTTTAAAAAAAAAAAAAAAAAAAAAAAATTAATTGCAGACTCTCACCTAGAAAGATCACACACCTCGTTTCTCTCTTACTGTGACTAAACATTTCCTTTTGTAAAGTCAACTACCACAATGATTTGCACTCACAGCCTGACCATCTCTGCTTGATGACAATGTGCTTTTAAAATAACTTATGACATCTCACCATTTGAAAGTTAATTAAAATGTGTGATTTCTGTCCCTCAGGCCATATGTGGTTTCTTTGTTTTTAGCCCTCAATGCAAAATTCTTTTCTTCAGTTATTTATTTTAATTGTCATTGGCTGAGAGATTATATACCTCCTCATGTTTTAATCATGAGGTGATAAACAGGTGATGCTTTGCTTAGCAGAAAACTGTGTAAAAATGAATGAGGTGCCCAAAATAATGATTAAAAGCACCATGACAACTGAAGACTCTCTCTCCTGTCTGGCCTTCCTGCTACTGCCATCAAACCACTACAGCTGACACAGAACACGCTGCCCGAGTTGTGTTTGACTTGCCGAAGAATTCCAATGTATTTCCTCTACTCGTTTCTTTGCACTGGCTTCTTATAGCTGCCCAGCTCAAATTGAAGACCCCGGTTATGGCCTACAAAAGCATCAATAGAACTGCTCCCAGATATCTACAAGACTTGATCATTTGCTACACCCCAACCAGACTCCTTCACTCTTCCACATCTGCCCGCTTGGAGGTCCCACACAAAAGGTAAAGCACAGAGGTCCTTGGTCTGGCTCCATTGTGGTGGAACGACCTCACCCTCTCACTCAGAACTGTTGAATCTGTCCACATTTAAAAAGGGTCTAAAGACTCACCTCTTCTAGGCTCACTTTGGCCATGATCTCTTAAGTTCATGTAAGGTGTAGATGTTCATGCACTATAACTTTAAGATAATGCCCGGATAAGCTTTCAAGCAGCTACCCCTGTAATGTAATATAAATGTTTACATGTATCTCTCTCTCTCTATATATATATATATATATATATATATATACACACATCTTCAGAACCGCTTGTCCCATACAGGGTCACGGGGAACCGGAGCCTACCCGGTAACACAGGGCGTAAGGCCGGAGAGGGAGGGGACACACCCAGGACGGGACGTCGCAAGGCACCCCAAGCGGGACTCGAACCCCAGACCCACTGGAGAGTAGGACCGTGGTCCAACCCACTGCGCCACCGCACCCCTTTATATATATATATATATATATATATATATATATATATATATATATATATATATATATATATATATATATATATATATATATATATATATATATATATATATATATATATATCACTAGGAAGGTGGTCAGAAATCATGGATAACTGGATAAAGTTTTATGCAGCTACATGTGTGATGAACTTTGGTTCATATGGTGAGGAAAAAAAAAAACAGTTCTTAAAGATCACACATCTGCATCTAAGTTTCTCTCTCTGCTAATGTACTGTACATATTGTATTTCTATGAGATCTCTGTTACTTTGGAGAAAAGCATCTGCTAAATGAATACATGTAAATGTAATGTCAATGTAAGACTTTCATTTCAGAAGATTTTCACTTTTAATGTAAACTATACAAAGGGGGGTGCGGTGGCGCAGTGGGTTGGACCGCAGTCCTGCTCTCCGGTGGGTCTGGGGTTCGAGTCCCGCTTGGGGTGCCTTGCGACGGACTGGCGTCCCGTCCTGGGTGTGTCCCCTCCCCCTCTGGCCTTACGCCCTGTGTTGCCGGGTAGGCTCCGGTTCCCCGTGACCCTGTATGGGACAAGCGGTTCTGAAAATGTGTGTGTGTGTGTGTGTAAAATATACAAAAACTATTACTAATTATTACTTACAAAAATGATCTATCCTATGACTTCATTCTAAACAGACTTGGAATTACAGTATTTACCCAGCTAAAGACCTTCACATGAGAGGATTTTCACCACAGCTTAAAAAAATGTACAATTTATAATGTATTATTATTATTATTACTTGATATCTAGTTTATGACTTCATTCAGTTTGATTTACAATCACAGTTAAGTTATTCTTAAGGGAAGATTACGAGCAAGTATACTGTGCATGGGTGCTACAAGTAGGAACATGGATTTCAAAAAGGAACCTCAGTGCTACCTGCTGCAAAGTAAACTTATATAAGGTATAAAGCTAAGTAAAAGCTAAATGTTTGCCCTGTGTGACTGGGATAAATAAATCTGACATTTGAATCACAGAAGTTTTGATTTTATTTATAGAGGTTATTAAAATCTTCATGTTTGGGACTCTGTGCCATATAGCAAATATGTTTGAGATGATAAATATCAAAATGTGTTACGTGGCATTTAAAGGCCAGCAATTCTGCAAGAACTAAGATATCCCAATAACACTAATATGCTAATGTTGTCTAAATGTCTCTTTAGACAAATAGTATTGAAATAATTCATAACTAATCAACAAACTACATGTGTTTTCTTTGAACTATGATATATGCACAAAAAGATAAACAGATTCTTTTATATGGTGATTTGTATTATTTATAAAGTATTTTAGTCTTATTTATAGTCATATCAATTGAAAAGCTTTACTAAAAATTTAAATATAGTGGTTGCAATTGTAATCTAACGTAATAACATTTGGAACATTCAAATGTTATGACTCCAGAGTAATTTGTCTGCATCCAGATTGTATTTTTTCTCTCAGATGCACATTGCTTTTAAGAAGAGCATCTGTTAAATGAATAAATGTAAATGTAAATAATTGTATATTACATAAAGAAATAAACTTTAAAGAACACTATGTTACTTTGCAAAGCATATGGGCACTATACTGTTACAAGCACTGTGTAGCATTACTAACAAATGTTTTAAATGTTTGACACTGGATGATCTTCATGTGATACCAGGATTTATGCTTTATTTACACTAGTGTAAGGGTAAAGGTATGTTATTAAAGCTGTTTATGTGACTGTGGTAGGCAGGGTCATGTGCATCAGACAGACAGAGCATGGGGGGGGGGGGGGGGTATTACCATTTATTTAAAACTTCCCCAGCAGTCATATAACTCAATAGCCCAAGAGCACATCCCTGCCACAGAGAATCCAATTTGCAGACTCTCCCCATGTTGAGTCTGTGTCGCCTCATCAGTTTTGTTTCTCAATATAACATAAGTAAGTTTCACCCACCTTGACCCCATCCTTAACCCTGCTCCTAAAAATAATACAATCATTTCAGTAACTGAATAGCTACAGGTTCATAGTTTATTTCCACAAGAATTCAAAGGACCGGGCTTCAAATCCAGCCTCCTACTTCTACCTCGACTTCTGCTACTAATACTACTACTACTACTACTAATAATAATAATAATAATAATTTTTAAGTTGCTTTAAAGTTAAATTAATGTACGTGTTCTGTAATTTACTTAAATGTTTCCTTCAGTGTTTACTCCATGTTTATATTGTAGCTGTTGCGATGAATGCCTGAGCTACACCAATTTAAAAAAAATGAAAAATAAAAATAAAAAAGACTAGGGATGGGAGTTGTGTTGTGGTGTCAGTAATTAGAAATATGAGGTTTACTGCATACATAGCAGGTTGAATACTCCATTGCATATTTCTCAGGAATGTGCAAAGCAAATTTATGGGAGCTGAACGATTGTATAATAGGAAAAAATGTGGCTGTGCTGAATTTGGTTGTATGGACCAAGGGTACAGATTTCCAAAAGTAATTACAGCGATTTTTCATTCAACGGGATCCCGTTATGTGAGAGGAAAGTGTACCATACAGTGTCACTGCGCACACACACACACACACACACACACATTGTCTGAAACTGCTTGTCCCATACAGGGTCGCGGCGAGTCAAAGAACAACTATGTGTAATTTATGGATTCCATCTTTAAAATGGATCTTTTCTGAGGAGTACAGCTAAATATAAAAACTCTGTATCAATTTTTCTTCTTTGTTATTATTATTATTATTATTATTATTATTATTATTATTATTATTATACCAAGTATTCCATGGGCGTCCTGTCCTGGGTGTGTCCCCTTCCCCCTCCGGCCTTACGCCCTGTGTTGCCGGGTAGGCTCCGGTTCCCCGTGACCCCGTAAGGGACAAGCGGTTCTGAAAATGTGTGTGTGTGTGTGTGTGTGTGTGTGTGTATTCCATGGGTGAAGGCTGGCAATATATCTACTATATATATATATATTTTTTTTCCATTTTATCAAGAAATATTTGATGACAGCACTTAGGCAGAAATGTGAGGAAGGTTTTTAAATCGCACACCCAACCGCTTCTGATGAAATGTATTTTAAAGATCACATTTTTTAGTTGCAATTTGAACTAGGTAACAGTGCTTGGTCCTTAGAAGTACCAAATACAAGGCCAAAAAATAAAGGTTACTTTTGGTGCTAATTTTTTGAGAGACCTTATGAGCAGTACTGAAAACAGTTCATGACAAGAAAAATTTACAAAAATGTTCTATACCAATATGTGTAAAAGACATAATTTTAATAAAAGTAAGGCAAAATCGGCTGAATTTTTTCTTTTTTTGCATTTTAAAACAAAGTTACCTTGTTAACTTGCTAACATGGGCTATCAGTTGGACAAAGGGCCATAAAACAAGATCTTAACTAACTAACTGACTGAGTGAAGGAAGTAAGTTAATCTTTCTTAGTTAATTAACAATTTGGAAGTGTAACATTAGATCTGTGGAATTTTTAAGTTAATTAATTAATTGAGCTAGAATTGCTGACTTGATCACCACTTGCTACCTGTGGAGTCGGTACAGAAAACCTTCTGACTCCGACTCCAACTCCACTAACCCAGTAATTGCTTCTGACCCCAACTTTGACTCCACAACTCCGGCTCCACAGCACTGCCCAAAAGTTGCACATTATTTTGGGAGTCAAATTATCCTGTGAATATAGGCCTAAACCTATATTACACCTTTAATTTTTGGAGGTCGACTTATACGCCAGATCAACTTATACGCTGGCATATACTATACATTTATTCGTAGTTGATACATTTTTACCGACTCCAGTAACCCAATAATTGTTTCTGACTCCGACTCCACGACTCCGACTCCACAGCACTGCTTGCCACGTGTGACAAAGCGGCAATGAAAATGTGACAAATTAGATTTTTAAGTCGGAAAACAATACAGAACAAAGATCTTCAGCTGCGTTATGCCATCATGCAGTAGTGAGTGTTTCACAAAGATTAGGGAAACAAAAAGAGAAAGAAGTACATTCTTCTAAGGGAAAAATACACAGGAGACATTTATACTGGCATTGCTATCCTGTCATAAAAACCCAGAAGGGTGCAATTACCCCTTATGATGCAAAAGATCTATTGCATTTCCAAATTACTGTTAATGTTTGGTCCGACTTGGTTCTGTGAATAAATGTTTTCTTCAATAACACTGATGAAAATGCAATATGGAACTGACATGTGGACTGAGTTCAGATATTCTGCCAAATTTTCTTCTATTGGTTAGTGGAAAAATTGCCAGGTTTATCAACATGTGTGGCTGGACTGGAATTTTTTCCTCCAGTTGCCAGAAAGAGTTTCACCCTTTGCACATCAAAGAAGTTCAGGCTTTTTTCCCCAGTGAGCAAAAATACAAAATTGGTAACCGAGACCTCACAAGCGGTTAGGGAGTGAGTTAGCGAGTAATTTGAATAATTACATTAACACACAGAAATTACTGAAAAACATTATTTGTGCACACATTTTAGTATACATTACGTACTTACAGTGCATGCCTACTGTTTAAAATGACTTTGTGATCATTCATCTTTCCCACAAAAACCGCAACTGAAAGCACCTGTTTACACTGCTGTTCCTCGGTGTATCCAAACACATCACACAGTGCCATGCCATGCCACTTCACGCCATCTGTAAGAAGCTACCACGTGATGTAAGCTTTTTACAGAAAACTTTACACGCATATCAGAAATGATACATTTTGACACACTGGTGTATAAACACGTATACCACTAAGAGGCACTCCCCTCAAACTTCACAACGTAATGGTGAAGCAAAACTCCAAGCATGGTCAGGCCTAATGTAACAACAGACTCTTTAAACCTTCTCCACTGTGAGCTAGAGGTTCACGTCTTCTTTTCCAGCTGTATTTCTGACCAAAGATTTGATTAATTAGATGATATTTGGAACTCCCTTGATTTCTTGATTTTTCTGATTTCAGTTTTTTTATTAATTCACTCCTGTGCCAACTTAACAAAAAATACTCAGTGTAACTAATAAGTTCTGTCAATGTTTTGCTAATGTGCATCAGTACTGGCACATTTTACATTTTCCACTGTAGGTACAGAAAGCCTCATCAAATTATTATTTGGTTATGTGGAAAAGAAGACATTCTTCTTCTTCTTCTTCTTCTTCTTCTTCTTCTTCTCCTTCTCCTTCTTCTTCTTCTTCTTATTATTATTATTATTATTACATCACTTCTGAAAAAAAAAATCTGCCAAATTAGTAAATGTAAATGTAATAATAATAGTAGTAGTAGTTGTTGTTGTTGTAGTTGGTTTAGTAGGTACAATGTGTTGATTGTCATATAATTGTTCCAAGAGCTGAAAACATTTGCAATGTGATTAGCAGCTGGTGAGCTGGGATTTTATTGACACGAAAGCTGGCGGAAAACCTAAATTAGCACTTTTCATAAGTATAATTTAACTGACACTCAACTCCCTGTACCAGATGCAAGAAAATGTGTTTAGAGCTTCATTTTCAGAGTCATTGAATATCTATACAATGTTAGGAACTCTCCTGGAAGTAGCAGACAATAGTTCAAAATGTAAATAATTACAATTATTTCCATACTTGTTGAAAGTCCAGCTTTGTCACCAGAGAAACGTACACAGTTTTTCTGAACCATAAAATGGCCTGGTAAACAACCCTCTCTTTTCCACTATTTTCTCAGGGCCTGGCATCTGCTCTTTGCTATTATATGGTCCTTTTTGGACTGTTATTTAGATACAGGGAGAGCAGAAGTGAAGCAAAGGGTTCCGGACGCCTCTTTGCACACTGACAGCTGTCCAGGAGGTAAAGGGATTCTTGCCAGGCCTTGCCAAGCCAGTACGCCTGAAGAGAGACACTCCAACAGTCATCACATAGCTCTTAACCATAATGTATTTTCAGACCAGGAGAAGGATTTAAGTACTAACAGATGGAAAATAAATGCTCACTTTAAAAAAGTATGTATAAAGATTGCCAGTAATTCATTAGATTATAGTATAGTATTTTTCTTATGAGTGTTTGAGTGTATAAGTGTTTCTGTGTAATTTACCAGTAATTTTATGTACACACACACACACACACACACACACACACACACACACACACACACACGCAGAGTGACTGCTAGCGTACAAGTATGGTTAGAGTTCGGCACTGGGTGAATATAGAGATTCCTTCAAGCAATTTATGAACAAGGCCACACTTCTTCCATATACAAACCTATGATTAAGGTAAATACAAAGCACAAGAAACTGAAACTGAAATATCAGATTTGGTGCTTAAGTAAACTAAAGGTTCGACAGTAGAACAGAAACAGGATGTAATAAAACAGACAAAACAAAGAAATTTGTGTATTTTTCTCTCAAACCTTCTCAGTAGAAACTTCGGTCACGTGTTTTATTCTTAATTATTTAAGTGTGCTTCAAATGCAAAAAGTAACTGCGGGTTTTTAACAACTGATAATTGAATTTGTCCATGTGTATAAAATGATTTTCCAGACAGTTTTCATGTAAAAATATAACTGTGAGAAAAGAATGAGACGTCACACATTTCACTCTTTGCCTGTACGCTCTTGTAAGGATGAAGACAGACACATGATTTTTCTCTCTGTAGGCATTTTAAACCTATTATTGTATGTGGGAGAAATGGTATATAGCTCTATGAGAACATACTGTCACATTTTTTCCATAATGTATGTGAATTTGCTTCCCTATTTAAATTACAGTTTATGGCAGCTTTTCTGTTGCCATGTAACACTGACAGCCTTTTCTTTCATGAAACCAACCCTTTCTCAGACTAGAAAGCCAACCCTGAAGTTCTTGACATAAATATGGCACTGCTGAAGCAGAATCATATTCACAGTAATGCACGCCTATTTTCAAAGAACCATCAAACCATCAGAAAGACAGATGAAATTCACATAAATTTGTTCTTCAGTGAACACAAGGCTGCTGTTCATTTTTTTCTCCTCTCTATTTGACAAATACTGTCACAAGAACAGTACTAGGATTAAACACCCATTTGATCAGGTTTGCTGGAGATAGAGCAATTAATTTCTCCAAAATTCCAGAAAATGCTGGATGTGTTTGACTCTGTCATGACATTTCATGACAATACATAGACACAGGAATCTGTTGCTCACTCAGAGGCTAATTTCTCTTAGTGTACATTACTTGTATACAAATGGAAAGTGCTTGACCCCCAAAGTCATAATTTACCTTCAAACCTTACAGCCTTTCTAATGGCCGCTTTCCCCTAAAAGTGCTGGCTTTAAGAAATACCAATATTTTATGTCACATCGACTCTGCCTTGTCTGCTTTGGCAGGAGCGAAAAAGCTGCATTACTGAAACAAGTCTACTTTCCTTCACGATAAAGAAGTACTATTTATTTCTCTACGTCTCAGTGCATTTGAGCATTGCAGTCTTTAAAAGGCACACTTTGATTGGCATTGGCTTGAAGAATGATTGGCAGAATGCCTCTGTAATGCCTGGAAGCTGGAAACTGGAGAGGGGGGGGGTCTTTTACAAATTCCTGGCTCAATTGGACATCTAACTAAGGACCAAACATTACTAACTTAATTACTGATGTAATGGAAGATGTTTATATATCATATGTCATAACATCAAATACAATATACTGTATGTGTGTGAAGAGGGGGCGCAGTGGTGCAGGGGCACAGTGGGTTGGACCGGGTCCTGCTCTCCGGTGGGTCTGGGGTTCGAGTCCCACTTAGGGTGCCTTGCGACAGACTGGCATCTCGTCCTGGGTGTGTCCCCTCCCTCTCCAGCCTTATGCCCTCTGCTGCTGGGTTAGGCTCTGGCTCTCCGCAACCCTGTATGGGACAAGCGGTTCAGATGGTGTGTGTGCAACTTCTATTACTGTATTCAAATTCTGTTGGTTTTGGAAGAAATCTCATACTTCCAATGTGATATGTTTGTGCTAACATATTTCATCCCACACTGACCTCCACTTTCATCCATACAGATAAATGTCATGCACACTACCAATACTCTTTTCTCATGCAAACCTATAAAATACCAAATAGTTATCATAACTGGTTAATTCCCCAATGATTCAGACTCAATTGTGTCCAGATTTGTTGGACAGTGTAACGTCATCAGGACTTATCATGTGCACATCTCCACTATCTTTACTCTGAATTGACAGCAAAATATACACAAGAAGTATGGGTTGTCGGGACAATGGCAGCTTGCATATCTTTGATGTTGTTTTGGAAGAGTGGCAATAGCAGTTTGACTAGTCACTGCCTATGGAGAAGGGATTTTTTGCTATGTTGACTGTAACTGACCCATGTTGCAGTGTGCCAACACAAACTGACTCGCTTCTTGGAATCTTTCAATTTGCTGTAATAAATCAGGAAAGGAAGTAATTGTAGACTGATCTGCTGAGGGTCTGAAATTGAAGCTTCTCTCATGCTGGGATGTGGGGGCACCCTCAAAGAGAGGCTACTCCCACTGGGGGATGCCAGGGCCATTCGATCCTACCTCGGCCCAGCTGAACAAATCGGAGGGGTGTTGTTCGCGGCTGCTGGCCTCCCTGCATGAGTGAACTTGAGAGAAAGGGAGGTAGAGATGTGAAGCACAATCACATATGTATAAGTCTGTTGCATGTGTGCGAAAACAAGTTTCCCCTCAGGCATTACCAACTGGCTGTACATCACGTCTTTTCGATTAAAACAATGCCATGGCAGAAATAGCTACCGCAAATGTCACAGTCAAACAAATCTGACTGTAACACCAGGTGGCATTTGTAAAATGTATTAAACCACACTGGTGTATTGAAGCAAAAATTAAACTGGCTATAAATGTATTTTGCCAAAATATAACCAGATGAAAGTCACTGGAGTTTTTGTGGACCATGTCCCAATTCTTAGAACACAGACAAAATCTGCTGTGTGTCAAACTGCAGTAATGGAGACAGAATCAAAAAATAGTTCTAAAAATTTTCCTTGAAGGTGCTGTGCGCTCATGCACATGCTCATAAAAAAAAAATTAGAGAAAAAAAGAATTGTAAAGATCAGCAAGTAGCAGTGGTTAGCACTACTTCTTTTGACTGTAAAAACTGCTACTTGAGCAAATTACGGCCCATCCTCAGAAAAATGACTATTCCACAGCGATGCAGTGCCTGTTGCTCTGAAAATATGTTGTTCCCAACGCTTATTTCTTGTATACTATACATATAGTATACACATATACACATATACATATACACATCTAGATAGGCCTACACATAACGATTTATTGCAAGAAAATGTACACGTAAAAACATAAATATATACATGCATATTTCCCTAATAAAAACAATACAAGTCAAATAAAATTAAAACAAAACACACACACAAACAATGGACAACAAACAGCATGAAACACGTGAAAAAAAGTCTGCTCTGCAAACTTTTAAGACAGGCCTCCAGTGAGACTGGGTCATGTGCTAAGCTTGCTCTGGTCGGCTGAAATATAATGCAAGCTGTGATAAATCTACACGCATGGCTCTTCTGAAAGAACGTTTTCCAAATGCTTGTCCACACACACGAATGTACCTATGAGTATGTATATGTATTTATGTATTTTTAAAATGGTTTTCAATGCCAGTTTTGTGTGCTTTACTTTTTTCCCTCCATTTCTTCCATTATTATATTTTAGAGCAAATAAAAAAATATATATTTTTCAACTACTGTCCATTGTTCCAGAAATCTGTTATTCCAGCGTCCGTTGTTGAACTGTATTAACCCTGAATTGTTCACGTAAGAATAAATAAGTAAATGTTTACAGACTAAATATATTTATAAATATGAATACATAGATACAGCAAATATTATATATACATTTTAATTGGCTAGATGTGCAAGTGGATAAACAACTTTAAGAAGCTAAACATTGTAAAAAGCATCAGCTAAATGATTAAATATAATGTAAATGTAAGTTTAAAAAATCCACACAGTCCACATATTTATGTAAAATAGTCACATATGAAACTACTCTTCTATATAGTTTTGATATTAAAGTAAAGGCTATATGACTTTATTTTTTAATGTCAAAAATGCCATTCATTTTTACAACCTGATTCATCATTATGCACATTGTTATTGGAGCTATACATTTGTTCCCAAACTTTTCAAGTAATAGAAAATTTCTTGTTTTTCTTTTTATCCATGGCAATAAACTAAATTAGTGCAGAGTTTGAATAAATCATTACAATTTAGCTGTCAACAAAAAAAAAACAAAGCAACTTAAAAGCAGGCCCTCATACTGTTTTCCCTTATTCCCTTATCACTTGCTTGTCCCCAGTCTCAACAGATCCTCTTCTGTCAAATAGTCTGCCAAGGATGCCTTGCTTGATGAAAGTTCCCACACGGCAGACAAAGAGGACTTGGGCCTCCCTAGCAGCGTCATCTTCTAGAAGCCTTTTCCACTCAGTACAAACAGGATGGTAGCAGGGAGGTACACCAGCCTAGCTGGGCAACTGCCAGAACTGGCATCCCATCCCACAAGGCACAAGGTTAGGGAGATCCGCTAACTAAACAGCTCGGTTTCAGCCAGGTAATCAACTGAGCGTGGCATTGCAGTTTGACCTCTGTAAAGGCCAGAGCTCCTATCACTCCCCAATAATAGGTGCACATACAGCTCAGAATACAAGCGTGCTTGAGCCTGAAACACTACTCAAGGTATATTTTGTGAGCATGTCACATTACATTATATTTTAACAGCTGAATGAAGAGACTGGAATTCCCCGTTCTGAGGAAAGAAAGAAATCATTTCAGTGTGAAACTTCTCTTTGCGTACTTACTGTATTTGTGAGAAGCAAGCATGACTCAGAATTAGGTAAGGCCTTAAAGATGAAGGGAAAATATTCAGCCCAGGAATGCAATTCAAGTTAAATGAGTTGACTGGGACTTAAACAGAAAATCGAGAGACAACACATGCCATCCCTTGCTGAGCTGGAACCTTGGCATGAGTTCTCAGCTGCCCTATTTAAAAGCCCAGAACAAATAACAATTGGCGTCCAGATTTTATGTGGCCCCATAAAATTGCAATCAAAATGAATTCAGTCACATGTTCTCTGCCTTTGGACTCATTTTCCAGCCAAGGAGAAAACAAAAGCACAACACATTCATTAATAGAAGCAAATGTTGGAACACTTTCTGAACACATTCCCTTTGATAATGTAAAACACCAGGCTTCATTAATGATAAGCAGAGCTTGTCCTTCTTTAAATCACTACGGATGCTTTACATCAAATAAGACAATAAAGATTTCAGACAATTAAAATGAGCATACAAGGTATGTAGGTGAAATAAAAAAAAATGTGCAAATTCATATATACTGCATATATACTGTAAGTATTTCTCATTCATGGGTCTTATTTATTCACTGAGCAATCAGCTTGTAATGGCTATCTAAAATAAATAAATAGGAAGCAAAAATTACATAACATACTAAGGTTAATGTGATAATGGAAACTGATTTCAGATTTGATCTGATGAACTGGTCTTTCATACAGTGGAAAGAATGAACAGCATGATCCAACTGCACAATTTAGAAACTCTACCTGAATGTTAAATTACAAATAAAGCACACTTACATCCAATAGCAACATGTAAGAGCAGTTACTTAATTCTGGAAAAGAAATACATTTTCCCCGAGCTTATTCCACCTTAAACATAATGTAATTCAAACTGCAATGTTTTAAGATTTGTTTGCTGAGTGGTCATTTAAGGAAAAGCAATACTTTATGCACCTTTCATTAATCATATTTATTTTCTTATATTTCTTTGTTTTTTCAGTCTGTGGACTACCCACATTAACTGTTTGTTCCTGTAGTTTCCTAAGTTTACAAGAAATGTGAAGTATACAGGTCTTAGCTGATACTTTCTGAGAAGGACCTTTTAAATAATCTTAACAAATCCAACAGCTACCCACGCATAATTCAAACATACTTGCATAATGTTAACTAGACTGTGATCAGTGAAATTAAAAAAAAAAAAAAAAAAAAAAAAACACAAGTACATTAAAAAACTCAACCCTGATGTCATAGCTATCCATCACTTTTTGCAATAAAATGTCATCAATACAGACTACAGCTTTGGCTGGTTTTTCATTTAGTTAAAATGTGTTCTTCCTACATATTTCATCTTTGTCTCCAGGGCAAGTCCTACTTTAGACAAGTTCTAATTCATTGAAGCATCTCGGTTCTGGTGCAAGACACAGAGGAAATGTTTGAGACGCTTCGTTTTCATACCCTGGCAGAGTGTTGCAATATGAAACAAAAACTTCACAGAAACCTGGCAGTCCTACACATGTGCTGTATTGTTAGAACTAGGATCCATAAAAGGGTATATTCAGTAGGGGATACATAATACGAAATGGTACAGTTTGAGATTAAGGCAAAATTCAGAGATGAACTTCTTCATAGAGCCAACAGCTGCTTCGTTTCATTTTTTATTTTTTTTTAAGTATTTTTTGAGTGTGTATAGCACGCACACAAAGATATAAATTATTTTATGGAAGAGGGGATTAAGAAAGGTACGTGCCTACCAAATGCTGAACAAAAAGTTTTGGCCTTAGGCTCATAGATGATAATGGTGCATTTGAACATGTTTATTGAGTGTGTAAATGGAACAGAGATACAGGCAAGCCTTCGAACCACATGCAGGTTACATTTCTACATGAAATCACAATGAATTCCTTGCAGCTTTCCAAAAACACACAAACGAAATTCAGAAAACAAACGATACAGATAGAAAAAGCCCAGAGTGTACCCTTCTCTCAGTACTTCTATCTAAACTCTAAACTGATAAAACAAGTGCTGTAAGCTCACATGGCAAAATACACTTAACAATAAAGCCCATCGCAGTGAAACAAAAGCTGTGTCTGAGCTGATCATTGAAACTCTCTCTCTTGTGGCCTTAGTCCTATTTTAATTCAGAATGATCATTTTCAGATGCAACTCCATGTGAATCCAGCTGGGAAAAATTGAGAAAGAAATACAGATAGTATCTCTGCACTCAATCTGTTTATTCATTTAATTCAGTAGGTTTCTTTTTTTAAAAAATTTTAACTTTTTTAATAATTTAAAAATAAATATATATTTTTATTTTTTTACTCTACTTAGAAAAATAAACAGTGCACTTCTATTTCTAAGTAGCTGCGCTCCATCTAGTCTTCCATTCTACGCGTTGCAGTTAATTTTACTGCGCGTGTTCCCATTAATTTAATGTTCACAGTGGAACAGTCAAGTCCACGCCACTGGAATTTCGTATACTTCTACAAACAATGTATAACAACTGAAAGTGCAACTTCATAACTGCACCGTTTCCTATTTACTTTTTGTAGTTCTGGAACACAGATCAAAAGTAAAGAAACAGACGACACTAAGTCTAAGATGCAGGGGAAAAAAAAAAAAAATCTCAATAATTCATAAAATCATATGGAACTGGGGAAGGATTGGAATGCAAATTGAAGTTTAAAAAGAAAGAAGCGTGCTCGCCAACTTTCCGCCGCGGTTCCGCACCTCGCCGAGGAGGAAGGAGCGAGTCGGACGGCGCGGACGGCAGCTCGCGTTCGGCTTTCTCGTAGTGTCTGCATGCTTATCCACTTGCTTCATTACGCTTACGCTCATTATATATTTACTCTACCCCATTGACTTTAGAAAGAATCCATGCTTTGAAAATGAATACATGAAATAAATCCGATTAATTACGCAGTTAAGAGCGGCCGAGTTGAGAAGTGTCCGGTTTGTTTTCACCTTAAACCTTTCCTCAGAACAAGCAGCCTGGGTTAGCGGTGCCTACCTGGACGGGCTCTCTCTCTCTCTCTCTCGCTCTCTATCTGTCCCTGTCCGTCCCCGGACCCCGGCGTCGATACTCAAGGCGAATTCCTCCCGTTTCTTCACAAAAAAAAAAGAAAAAAGAAGAAAAAAAAAAAAACAAGAGTCCGAGCACCAAGGGGCTGAAAAAGTGCGAAGAGCGAAGGGTGAGCGCTCTGCGAAAGCGCAGCGCTGCTTGGCGACAGAGACGCCGCGTCCAGCAGCAGTGGCGGCAGCAGTACATGAACACCTCTCAGTTTCTCTCTCTCCGTAACCCTTTCACTGCCAGCAGCAACGCTTCCCTTTTTTTCCTTCTCCACGCTTTCAGGGTCACGTATGGTAAGGTGGAGTCAGCCAGTGAGCAGGCTGGAGGAGCACCGAGGAAGAGGAACCGGACAGGTGGGCTGAACCGGTGAAGCAGCCCGTTGACCAGGACGGACATGATCCAGAGCTGAAGAGCTGCTCAGTCAGTGGGACACTAAAAGTTGGGGCAGCTTGGGACACCTGGCAGTACATACTGTGGTGGTTAGTACTACTGCCTTTGGTCCCACAGGTTGGATCCCTGCCCCTGGCTGTAATACCATTGAACAAAGTACACACACATTTTCAGAACCGCTTGTCCCATACGGGGTCGCGGGGAACCGGAGCCTACCCGGCAACACAGGGTGTAAGGCCGGAGGGGGAGGGGGACGGGACGCCAGTCCGTCGCAAGGTACGCCAAGCAGGACTCGAACCCCAGACCCACTGGACAGCAGGGCTGTGGTCCAACCCACTGCGCCACCGCACCCCCTTGAACAAAGTACTTACTTTAAATTGTTCCAGTAAAATTACCCAGCTGTCTAAATAATTGTAGTCTTAACGCTGTAAGTTGCTTTGGAGAAAATTGTCAGCTGAATGACTGTAAAAACTTACAGCTCTGTTCAGGCAGCCTGGGTACTGCTTGTATGGGACAAGCTGAACAGAAAAGTAAAAGCAAAGCACTCCACAAGTATCCTAAATTTGTACGAATTGCTGCAGAAGTGCTGGGGACAGATGTTGAGCTGGACACACATTTCATTGCCGACCTAATGTGAAGAAGGATTTGTTTCCAGGAAGTGTCCTCAAACTTTTGATTGACTTTAGCTGTACTCAGTGAAGATCTGCAGAAATACTCGGGCGGGGGGCGTGTTTGCTCATGAGGCTTTTACTGCATATCCAAAAGGTGAAGGCACAATAAGCATTCAGTGTTGCAGGGACGTTAGCCTGTGGATTGTTTGTCCCTTTAGCTGATATCCACAGACAAAAAAAAAAAAAAAATGTCACTAATACTACTCAACAGAATGCAGTTTGGGCTGTTCAAGAATAGGTTCAATCCTGCTGAGTCTGTCTGTAGAGTGTAAAATTTCCTCTGGGCTCTCTGGTTTCCTCTCACCGTCCAAAGACATTCGGTTCAGGTGAAATTTACGCTCTGAAGTACCCATCGTGTGTGTGTGTGTGTGTGTGTGTGTGTGTGTGTGTGTGTGTCTATGCTGCGATGGACTGGTGTCCTGCCCAAGGTGTATGTCCTCCTTGTCTGGCACCCTCTGACTTCAGGCTTCAGACCCCCCCGACCCTGAGCAGGACAAACGAGTGTGTAATAATCTTCAATGTGACTAAATATTAAAAGAGCACATTATACTTGCTTCACACAAGTGACCTATCACTCATTAGCTGAATAGTGCAACTGTCTAGCTGTTCTTGAGATTCCTTTTCCACAGTCATTTTGAATTTCAAATGTACAGCATGTGGAGTTATTGACCCAACTGAGAACCACACACACACACACACACACACACACACACGCTATAAACGCAAACACATTTTAAAGTAGCATTGACATTTCACAGTAACTTTATTTCGAAATACTTAAATTTACTTCAGGGGTGTGGTGGTGCGGCAGGTTTGGCCCATGCCCACTGTGTGGCGGGTCTGAGGCTCAAGCGCTGCCTGAGCTGCCTTGTGTCAGACTGGCATGTGCCAGGTAGGCGCTGACTCACCGCAACCCTGCTTGGGACAAGTGGCTGTAGACATTGGTGAATTTACACTGCATTTTATTTACACCTCTTACTTTAATAGAGTTGATGGAATTTGCATGTCTCACTTTAATGGCAGAAGATCAGTAGTCTTCCTGGGGTTGTGCAATAAGTCTGTTGAAAGCAGCTGAAATAGTACCCAGCTTTGTTTCTGGAATGTCCACAGGTAGGGTGGGATTCTTGTTCAATGTGATGCTTTTTTTAACTGAAAAAAGGGTGTTACATTTGGGGTGTGCTCTTCCTAACCTAGTACACTGTGTTTCTGGGGTAGGCACCAGACCGTCATGATCTTGCCTTTGAATAAGTGCTTATGCATAGTGGGAATGACATATTGCAAGGTAATGAGTCATCCATCCATATTGTAAAGTTTAATTACTGTGATAACACTACAAACATTCTGCCCATATGAAAGGGACCAAGTTAAACAACATCTGCATTGCAATGGGCTTTTGGTGTTAGTTGTAATGCTGCAGGTATGAGACTAAAATACTGAAGAAAGTGTTACAAAGAAAATTTACACTAACACTTTTGTCTTATAGCAACAATGCATAGCAAAGCAGATGTGATCATATTATACACATAATCCTTTTATTTTCACTTTTCACTTTTCCTGTGTTTATATTCATAGACAAACTCTAAATGCAGATCCCCGGGTTGCCTGGGGACAACTGACAGCATAACAGTTAAAACTGCTGCCTTTGGATCTGAAAGTTTAAAGTTTGAATCACATTTACTGTTGTAGTACCCTTGAGCAAGGTACTTTCCGTAAATTCTTTCAGTAAAATTGTCCAGTTCTATAAAGGGGTAATATTTATAGCTAACTGAAAGGTTGCAAGCTGCTTTGCAGAAAGGGGTCTGCTAAATGAATAAATGTAGATTTGAAGCCTATCTTTGGGTAAGGAATGTGTGTGATTAGGCTGGTTCAGGCTATCAAAAATAGTGACTCACTTCTGTAATTTTTTTGCCAGGACAAAGTGCATCCTTACAAATAAACATATCCAAAATCATGCTTTCAGTACACTTCTCAAAAGTACATGATATTTTTCTCTTTTCTCTGTCCTATATCAGTGATCACAGTTAGGCAGAAATGTGTCACCTGTGGGTCAGTTGTTCTCTCATAAGGGTTTTACTCCTTGTCCAGTTAGAAAGTCCTGAAAAATTATGTTACACCCAGGCATTTCAGAAATCTTCTGCTCTGAATTGTACCATATCCCATATTAACAGGGTATCTATAAAGGTTTTCCATCCAAAAATGGAATACTATGCTGTCTCTGGTGGAGAAAGTACAGACAAATTTTTTGTATGTAAGTTTCCATGGACTTTGATGTTATAGGTGCCTTGTTTTTTGCCTTCTTTATCCATGTTCCTCAGAGGTCACTTGTAAAATGACCCTAAGACAAGGGCTGTGAGCACTCCTAAATTCAATGTTTTGTGCAACTCGTTTTAAATTCTCTTTCACTGTCTTGATTTTGAAGGTGACATTTATAGTGATTTTCCACAGTTCTAAGTGTGGCTCATTAATAAAAGTCATCAGTAGACCACAAGTTTCATTATCAAGTATGCATTGTCATGGTCGCGCCTGAGGGAAGCGGCGGACCCAAGTGCAGAGCGGTAATCGTGGTGGTGTCTTCGGGGAAATCCAAGAGAGGAGGTCAGAGGACGGGCAAAGGGTCTTCGAGGTGTGAACGTCGTAACAGGGAGGATCCAAAAGGCGAGGTCAGTGTACAGGCAAGAGGTCGATGATCAGAAAGAGGCAGTAGATCAGGGAAACAAGGGACGGGTTCGGGGAAGGCGTTCGGGAACAGGAAATAGTTGGAGAAGGTCGCTAACGAGGGGGCAGATCAAGGTTCCGCATCAGCTGGTTGTCTGACGCAGCCTTTTATGCTGTAGTCTGCGTTGCGTCCCAGGTGTTCCGTGTTGGCCCGGAGGTGTGGGCGTGGCATGCATACTGTATATAATTACTCGCATGGCATTAGGTGTGGTCATAAAATCACAAACTGAAAAAGTAGCATTGATGCAAAAAAGAAAAAAAATCATAACAGCTGAAATTAATTAGTATACAGTTTCAAGAAAAGATTGTGAACCCTTTAACACTTACATTAGCATTTCACAATATCATGTCATTCATAATAATAAATAAAGTCTTATTTAACAAACAACACATGCAGCATTGTAAATTGCCATATATTTAATGAAAAAATGTTGAAACAATCAAATTAATTATGGAAAAAAATATGTCAATGTTATATTTAGTAATTAGTGAAAGCTCCTTCATGGGCAGTAGACCCAACTGAATGCTTTCTTTAACTGTTGTCCAGACCTGTGCATCAGTTTGGAAGTATTTTGGTCCATTTCTCTACACAAGTCTGTTTCAATTCATACATATTTTTGGGATGTTTTGCTTGAATGGCCTGCTTAGGGTCATACTCCCTGTATTTCAATGGGAATGAAGTTTGGACTCTTTCTAAAAAAAATGCTTCCATTTTTAATATTGAATTTCTTCTGATTGAGCCTGTGTTTCATACCATTGCCATGATACATGACCAAACTTGTTTTGAGTTTTAGGTGACAGACACTGATATTTTCCTGTTGAATTCCCAAACACAATTTGGAATTGATTGGCTTCTCAAAGACTGCAAGCCATCCAGGCTTTGAAGTAGCAAAGCAACCCCGCAACATTATACTCCCTCCAGCATGCTGCACAGTTGGGATAATTTTGCTATTGGCATGCAGTGTTTTGTTTTCTCCAAATATGACACTATGTACATTTTCCAAAAAATCTGAACTTTTACGTCACCTGTCCACAAAACATTGTTCCAGTAGTACTGTGGAACGTCCGTCTGGTCTTTATCAAACCTGAGACAGGTGGCACATTTTTTATTCTTTGGTAACCAGTTGTTTCCTCTGTGGTAACGTCCTGTGAACACTAGTCTTGTTCATGAACACTCCTCTCACTTGTTGTTTTCTTATGGTTGACTCATGAACAGAGATGCTATTAGATGCGAGAGATACCTGCAGATCCTTAGCTGTCACACCAGATTTCTTTGTCTCTTTGATGATTGTGCAATGTGTTGTTAGACTGATATTTTGTAGGACACCCACTCCCAGCAATCATAGCAATGGTGCTGAATTTACCCCATTTGTGAACTCTCTGCTTCACTAAAGACTGATGGACTCCCTAGTAGTTTTGTAATCCTCTCCAGTTTTATGAGCTTCATCAACTCTTCTCCTGAGGTCCTCTGAAATCACTTTTGATCAATCCATATCGCACTTCAACAGAATTCTGAACAATAGAAGCAGACAATTGTGAAGAGCAGGTAGACTTTTTTTAATTTTATTTTTTTCGCCTACGCAGGTCAAACATATACCTGGATTGATTGGAATATCTGACTGCATTTACCCTCTTTTCAGGACACCATTATGCTAGAGGATCACATACTTTTTCTATTAGTCACCTTAATGGCTTAAACAATTTCTTCAGTTAAGATACTTTAATGTAAAAAGTTACATGTTTGTCAAACAAGACTGTCTGGCTGTGTTAATTTGTTATTATGACTTGGATTAGATTTAATTTCTCTCACTCACATTCTTTAAACACTTGCCAAGGACAGTGTTGTGATGGTCCAAAGCCCATACTGAAAGCACAGGGTGCAGGGCTAAGTAGGGCACCCTTGTGTAAGATGCCACTTGATTGCAGAATGTTTCATTTTATTAGTATTTAAGTTGTCAAGTATAGTTTTTTATTTTTTTAAAAAAAAGAAAAACAAATTCCCTTTGTTATTTCAAAAATATAGAATTTGCAATGAAGATATTATCTTTTTAACATCTGTGTGTTCGGAGTATACATGCATACTTGTATTTTCTACTATATATATACACACACACACACACACATACATATACATTTAATGAACACCGCCTGTCCGAACCACTCACCCCATATGGGACACGGGAGTCTAACCCGGCACACAGAGCGTAAGGCCAGAGGGGGAGAGGACACACCCAGGACAGGGCGCTACTCTGTCGCAAGGCACCCCCAGTGGGACTCGAACCCCAAACCCACCAAAGAGCAGGACCAGGACCAACCCACTGCTCCACCGCATCCCCTTTAATGAACACCACTGGGTGAAAACAACATAGAGGCAGACAAGTTTCCTTTATGACAATTATGGACATTTGAAAGATCACCTTCAGCAGAGTTCATCAAATCTCATTTGCATTCTCGTAATTGGAACCTTTTTCCTGTTCCAAGAATGCAGGCAGTAGAAGACATTCAAGGAAATGTAAAGTAAAAGCAGAGGGTTGCCGTGGTGACAAGTGGTAAACAGAGCCAGTGGCTTTGCCTTTTTCCAAAATGCACTCATTTGTAGTTGACACTGAGCTTGAGGTTAATACCTTTAATGACAGATGATACCATAAAATACACTTAAGACATAAAAGTGACATGATTTCGGCTGTTAACAGCATTGCTAGTGCTTCCGATCTTACTTTCAGGCGGAAAAAAATGTCGCCCGTGCAATTAAATTGGTGTCTCACACATTAATACAAGAATAAATACATTAATTATCTGCCTGAAATGAGCAGTTGCATTTGCGTTATAATGGTGCTTAGAATCGGTGTTGTTAAAAGAAGTAATACTTAAGACATTTTGCAGAAAATAATGTTGCCTGTCAAGGCTAAATTTCCATACTATAAAAAAACCTTGAAATAAGTAAAAAATGTACTTCTACTTCCAGGACACCAAGTCTAGCATTACAAAATACAATGACTGAACAGACCTAAATTCATATTTCACTCTTATGTCTACCTTGAACATATTTTACCTTTAGAAAGCCATTTATTGTGACTACAGAGCTACTGCTTTAACTCCTTTAATTTTTCAACAATAAAAATAAAATTTTCTGTGGAGAAATGTTATCTCTTCATAATATAACAATCCCTAAATGAGAAGCACATGAAAAATAAAGAAAAAATAAGGACTGACCTCTGTGTTCTGAATGCAGTGGAAGACCATGTGGCTTGGAATAAGTGGATAATTACATCATTTAGAAGTAGTGTGGAAACATTTTACAAGAAAAAGTACGTGAAAGGCTTTACTGCTGGCGGAAGCGACAATGAAATGCAACACCTGGAGCACGGGGAGGTTGTGTGGGTGTGTAGGAGCTATAAACCACATAGACATTAGTAAATATCTAAAGCTTTTACTCGTATAAACCATTTATTTAATTAGTCTTTTTTTTTCAGTCCATTTTATCAGATATCTCCTCACCTTCTCACTACCTACTAATCATTGCTTGCTATAATTCCTTCATTCTTACAGTTCACTTTCTGATTTCAAAGTGTTTGGTGTAGCTGCAATGCTATTCAGTTTATGAGGTTGAAAAAAATTCGGTCAAAAAAATCTATAACCATTTATTATTGTACCTATTGTGGAGATTCTTAATTTTTATTTAACAAATCTGTTAACTTTGTTAAAATAAATCTTGGCATCTTTGCAGCACCTACTGAAATCATTTTGTCTCAGCCAGAAACTGTCAAAGGTACAAATATGATTCAAGTAAACTATTCTGTAGTTGTAACACAATGACAAGTTCAAAACTTATTATTTTTAATAACTTTTTTTTGGGGGGGGGGGCAGGGTGTCAATTGATTGCAATCCCATTGAACCATTCAGAGCTGAAATAGTAAAGAAGTCAAATGTAAAAATACTGTATCTGATTCCTACTGTTAATTCATGTCTTCATTGTGTGCAACAGAACTTTTCCTTTTTCCTTGTTTTATTTTTAAAGTCTTTTAGCTGAGAACATCAATGTCTAATGCAGAAATAACAGCTCTGAACTGCAGTACATTAACATGATAATGACACCTATTCTCTGGGTTAGGAAAAGTGTTCAAAGACTTACACAGTTGCTATAAAATTAGGAAAAAAAAAAAAAAAAATTTATTGCTGTCGTAACAGCTGAAGAACTCTCACTTCATTTTCAGTTGTGCTTCATAATGGTGTATTCCAGGAAGTGGACATGGGTTTTCAATTATTTAGAAATTGTCCCATTTCAGCACTATTTACCAGCTTGCTGAGGAGGTTTTTGACTTATTCTGCAAAACACAATTGGACCTGAATATTGAAAGAATTAAATGCATTCATAAGCTCTGTGAAACAGTGAGTTTGACTAGACCAACTCAAAACTGTCCAGTAGACATACTGCCTGTTCCCAGACGCCAGCACCACTCAGATGTATCTGATAGTTGTTTGATTCACTAAAATATTAATAGGTGCAACCAGACCCAAGGAGATGGTATTAAATGTCCAAATGGATGTAATGACACTTGTTTTGTCTTTTTAAATGCCAAGTGACAACAGGGTGGTGTTGTGTGACATCTGATTGTTACATAAGCTGTGCTAAGTACATATAGTATTATGGGATTTAAAATTGTCTAACAAATATATACAATAGCTATTGGATACATACACACATTGTCTGATACCGCTTGTCCCAAGCGGGGTCACGGCGAGCCGGAGCCTAACCCGGCAACACAGGGCGCACGGCTGGAGGGGGAGGGGACACACCCAGGACGGGATGCCAGTCCATCGCAAGGCAGCCCAAGCATGACTCGAACCCCAGATCCACCAGATCCTTCAACCCTTACCCAACCGTAAAATTGCACGGAACCCAGCTGGTTTAGTTTGATTCCTCATATAATCTGATGAGGGGAAATGTCATTCTCGGTAATGACTCTACCCTTAAATGCATTAGTTTTTATGCATCAGTTGTGAAAGCAATAAAGCATGCTTCTGAAGAAAAACAAGCTAGTACATTGTCACAGGTTTACCAAGACATTTTCTTTTTATTAGTTTTTTTGTCTTCTACATATGGTATCTGTCTGAAAGACTTTGTTTGTTTGTTTGATGTAAGGGGAGCACATTTAAAATTCACTGCTGAAAACCTGCAATACCTCTATGCAAGTATTCATATTCTTTTTTTTTCTGAAAGACCAAAATAATCAAATGTGGAAAAAATACTACATTTAAAATATAACAAATATCAAATACACAGTATATCAGAAGAGGCAGTTATATCCATCAAAATGAATTTACAGTATATACTTACATATACTCTAGTTTGTTTACTATCATAGGACTCTGTTGGCCCTGTGTCATAAAAACTAGTGGTAAAAGTTAAAGAATGGAAATTAAAAAAAATTAAAGGTACGTTCCAAAATAACTATACATTGTTCTCTTTAAGATTTGCACTGATACAGACATGAAAATTTTTCTAGGTCGGTACTAATGGTGAAAATATTTTGTTATTGCATATGTAACAAAAATATATTTTTTACATACCATTTTCTAAAAGTCCGTTTCAGGCTCCAAAGATTTTCTATACATATTTGTGTTGCTGCCATGGCTGCTCAGGTTCCTTGTGCACTGCTTTGATAGAGAAGAGGTGACTTGGCTGTCAGTCATGGCCCTTGCTGCACACCTGTTCCTTAGCATGTTTTAGGGTTTTTAAAATCTAATTCTCCGTACTTGTTCCCATTAAGGTGAATACTTCTTGAATAAGCTGAAACAGTTAGATTGTTGTTTTCGGGTAGCTTCAAACTTATTTAATCATTTATATGCATACAGCAAAGAAACAAGGTTCAGCTTTCATGTCTTGACATGAATATTTCATTTATTAAATGTTTTCAGAAGTGCAAGATGTCTCAGATATTACTAACACCATTATGCTGTTGCAGCTGTATTGTTATTATATATAACAAATAATTTATCAAAGGTTTACTATTATGGTATTGAGGTATGGTATGGAATTATTATATTAGCTTAGTAACAGTCAAATTTTACATATACAGTCCAGAAATAGTGTGTGTGTGTGTAAATTTAGAGTGGTTATGAAATGAAAGGGTATGAATCCACTTTCCATTACAGACTTGTTTTTATTGAGATGCATGTTTTATTTATTTATTCATTCATTTATTTTAAATTTATTGACTTGTGGCCTGTTCTAAGGAAGAGGTCACCACATGCACATGACAGACACCGGACTGTGTTTTTTTTTTTTTTTTTTAAACAAAACAGGTTTATTTGAAAGCGAATAGAACCAGTACAGACCCCTTTCTGGTAAAAAGAACAACAAAAAACCAAAGAAAACTGAAGTCTGCATCTCTAAGCAGCTCTCTCTATGCCCTTCCCAAAACATAGCCTTTTCTGAAGTCCAGTGGGCCACTGTCTTTGTATTACCTCCTTATTCCCCTTAAGTAGGTGCAGCTGTCCCTCATTATTCACTTACAGCAGAGAGTCATTCCATCTTGGAGCTCCCATCTCCAGCCCTGCATTGGGCCACCCATCAGCTCACAGATAATACAAACTGTGTTGTAGTTATTGTCTCTGAAGACAAATGTTCACAAAGCGTTTGAATGTCAGCATTTACTTCGTAAATCATGGAAACACACACGGCAACATGTGGCAGAGTTCAAAACAGCTGTTACCCAAAGTGTATGGGCATCGTTCACATAAACTGCAAAATTATTTAATGCGTCAAAGGGAACAGACTCAAAAACGGTGACAGCTTATTGCAAATGCTGACAAACTGCATTGGCAAAGTGGAACAATGGTCACTAGTTGAAGCTCACCAACTAGGCTGACAGACCCTCTACAGAATAGTTTCTGAAAGCCACAAACGTTCAGCTTTGAAAATTATTATAGCACTACGTCAGTACCTCTACAAAAACTGTACATTGTGAGCTTTAAAAAGTTGGAATTTCTGGCAGGGCTGCTATTTGGAAACAACTTGTATTCAAGGTCAATGAACAAAGAACTTTAACCTGGTGTCAGGAGACCAATATCTAAACCTCTGAACACTAGGAAAAAAGTAATATGGTATGATCAGTTGTATTATACCCTTCTCCTACATCTGGACAGGTTTAAGTTTGGAGAAAGCCAAAGGATGGTTTTAATTCACAATATTTGTTGCCTGCGGTGGCGCAGTGGCGCAGTGGGTTGGTCTGGGGTTCGAGTCCTGCTTGGGGTGCCTTGCGATGGCCTGGCGTCCTGTCCTGGGTGTGTCCCCTTCCCCCTCTGGCCTTACGCTCTGTGTTGCCGGGTAGGCTCCGGTTCCCCGTGACCCCGTATGGGACAAGCGGTTCTGAAAATGTGTGTGTGTGTGTGTGTGTGTGTGTGTATTTGTTGCCCACTGTTAAACATGGTGAGGGTTCCATAGTTGTATGGCTAGCAATCATGGGAATAATTTGATGCAACGATTGTCCTGTATGATTGTATAACCACCAAGGAATATAAGACCATTTTCCAGGATGAGGTTCACCCTATGGTGCAAACACGGTTCCCTCATGATGTTCCAATATTGCAGGATGATAATGGTTTTATGAACTCAAATACCCAAGATAGCTTCCTTAGTCACCAAATCGAAATATGATTAAACTTTTCAAAACATCATAGATATTGTATCATGTTTCACATTTAGGGGGGGTGCGGTGGCGCAGTGGGTTGGACCACGGTCCTGCTCTCCGGTGGGTCTGGGGTTCGGGTCCCGCTTGGGGTGCCTTGCGACGGACTGGCGTCCCGTCCTGAGTGTGTCCCCTCCCCCTCCGGCCCTACGCGCTGTGTTTCCGGGTAGGCTCCGGTTCTCTGCAACCCCGTATGGGACAAGCGGTTCTGACAATGTGTGTGTTTCACATTTACTCACATTACTAGCTGATGCTTTTTTTTTCCCAAAACATCTTAAAGTGTTAAGCTATTTACAGTTATTACCCATTTATACAGCTGGGTAATTTTAAGCAAAGTACCTTCCTCAAGGGAACTACAGCTGGAGCTGGGACTCAAACCTATAACCTTTGAGTCTAAGGGCAGCACTTCTAACTGCTATGCTATCAGCTGCCCCAGTACCAAAATCCAAGGTCTGAATCCAATTAATGTAAGCTGCCAATAAACTGATACTTAAAAATAGTTGGATACTTGGGTGTGCATTCATCTTGTCACTTTTAAATTCTTATACTGAATATAAATTAAGGACTGCTATCACAAACAATAAAGACATTGAATTTTTGGACTTATAACAATTTTAAATGGAAGTTCAATGGATTACAGCATGGTGGCACAGTTTGTAGTGCTGCTGTCTTATGACGCTTGGGTGGTGCGAAAGAATGTGCGTTTACTCCTTATTCAGTGTATATGGAATTTGCATGCTTGCCCTGTGTCTGCGTGAGTTTCCTCCTACAGTTGAAAGACCTATTGTTCAGGTAGGTTAGCGACACTAAAATCACCCGTAGTGTGTGAGTGTGTCATGTCCACATCCTCACAACAAGCAGATGCACCTGTAGCGGATCAGGGAGACAGAGCATAAAAGGGCGTAACTAGATTGCCCAGATTGCAGAACCTTGTTGAGCAAACCGTACATCCATGCCTGTGTTCTCCAGTGATCTCCCTTGTGTTCCTGTTCCCTGCCCCGTGCCCTCTTCTCTACAATTTCCTGGTGTCCTGAACTTTGGCTTTGTTTCCTGTACTACGGCTTCAGATTCTCCCCCTGCTTTGACATTAGCTTATTGGTGACCCCCGCCTGTTGTTTGACAATTCTTTCTGCCTGTCCCTTGGCGGTTCATCAGTGAAATAAATGGTGCACCCGCAGTTGGGTCCGTTGCTTTCTTGCAAACATGACAGAAGGTTCTGCCTCACCTTCAGACCCAGTGGTGCTGGATGGTTTACAGCAGGTGCTCTAAGCCCAGGGTGCGCTGCTCGGCTCCCATCAGCAGCCTTTGACTATATTTGCTGAGGCGTTTCATGGACTGGTCCATGTTCTGCAGGAGAAGGGAGTGGTAGATCTGCTTGAGACCGAGACCACAGAGGGAACCACAGCTGCACCAGCTCCACCTGTGCTGCCCGTTCCAGCTCAAAACCCTCATCTTGCCACCCCAGAGCACTATGACATCACTCCTGCTCGATGTCAGGGTTTCCTCATGCAATGTAAGCTCATCTTTGCCAGCCTGCCTCACATGTACCAGACCTCCGAAAGCAAGATCAACTATCTCCTTGCTTTGCTGATGAGTCCAGCACTTGAGTGGGTTATTGGCCGACTCTCGAATTCCGGACCTTGGCAGAACAGAGTGGCTGGAATGAAACATCCCTCCTGGCGAGTTTCCAGCATGGGCTGAGTCGCCGGATCCAAGCCGAGCTCCAGTACTGAGGGAAGACTGGACCATTGATCAGTTCATTACAACAGCAGTGGCTATCGATAATCTGGCCTGTGACCAAGAACCCAGAACCTGGCTGCCCTCACCTGCTCCCCATGTTGCTGGAGAGGCGCTGGAACCCCTGCAGATCAAGTACGGGCATCTGACCCCAGAAGTGAGGCAGCGCCGTTCCCGAGACTGCCTGTGCTTGTACTGTGGCGTCCCAGGTCACTTTCGAGCAGCCTGGTCAGCCTATCCTGGAAACAACTCACTGTTCCGATTTTCCTATCCTGTGGGGAAGACAGGCTCTGCGTGCGGGTACTGGTGAACTTGGGCACTGCAGGGTGCTTTATGGATATCGGCTTTGCAGAAGCCCAGCGTGTGCCCCGGCAGGTGTGTGATGTTATGTTGAAAGTCAGTGTACTGGATGGACAACCCCTAGGGACAGGGGTAGTGGAGGTCTGAACGGACCCATTATGCCTAAGAGTAGGGGCTTGCCATCAGGAGAAGCTTGGGTTCATTTTAATTAAATCACCAGGTGTTCCTCTAATCCTGGGTTTCCCCTGGCTGTCCCAGCACAACCCGGTGTTTTGCTAGAGTAAGGGTGAGCTTGTCGCTTGGGGGCTTCAGTGCAGTAAAACGTTTCTGTCCGTACCATGCAGGGCCACCTCGCTGGAGTGCTCAGAGAACCCCCAGCAGGTGATTGTCCCTGTAGAATATCATTATCTCCCGGAGGTCTTTACAATGAGCAGGCAGCGGTGCTGCCCCACACAGACCCTGGGATTGCATCATAGACCTCCTCCCAGGTACTACTCCTCCCCGAGGCTGGGTCTTTCCCCTCTCACTACCAGAGCAGGACGCTATGCAGTGCTACATGGCCCATGCTTTAGAGGCAGACATCATTGGACTGTCAACCTCTCCGGCCTCTGCTGGGTTCTTTTTTATTAGGAAGAAAGATTGGGTCCTCCGTCCGTGTACAGACTATTGGGGTCTCAATAATATCATGGTGAAATATCCCCATCCCTTACCCCTGATCACTGCGGTGCTTGCGCAAGCGCATGGAGCGTGGATATTTACGAAGTTGGATCTCCGCAGTGTGTACAATCTGGTTCGGATCCGGGAGGGGGATGAATGGAAGACAGCCTTCAGCACCACCCTGGGCCACTATGAGTACCTTGTGATGACATTTGGCCTAGGTAACGCACCCAGTGTGTTCCAGACTTTCATTAACCATGTATTGGGAGACCTGGTCAACAACGAAGTTCTTCTGTACCTGGATATCATTCTAATCTATTCCAGGTCCAAGAGTCAACACATTGCACAGGTAAGAGAAGTTCTATAATGCCTGCTACGCCATAGCCTGTTCGTGAAAGCAGAGAAATGTTTGTTCCACCAAGAACAGATAACGTTTCTTGGCTTCATCCTGAGCAAGGAGGGGGTGGCCATGGATCCAGGAAAAGTTCGAGCAGTGACAGAGTGGCCCCATCTGAGGACAGTGAGGGCCTTGCAGAGATTCCTGGGGTTTGCTATCTTCTTCAGGTGGTTCATCAAGGGCTACAATTCTGTGGCCGCACCAGTCACCACACTCACAGCAGGTAAGAGTACCTGCCTCACCTGGACTGAACCTGCACAGAACTCCTTCGACACCCTGAAGGAGCAATTCACCTCGGCACCCATTCTCTGCCACCCAGATCCAGCACTGTCATAGTCGAGGTGGACGCATCAGTGATGCGGGTAGGCACGGTGCTGTCCCAAAGACAAGAGAACCCACCAAAGCTCCACCCGTGTGCGTACTTCTAGCTGAATCTATCCAAAGTAGAAGAGAACTACGACATAGGCAACAGGGAGCTCCTAGCCATCAAACTAGCGCTTGAAGAGTGGCAGCACTGGGTGGAAGGGGCCGTGCACCCCTTCTTGGTTCTAACCAACCGCAAGATCTTGGAATACCTTCAGACAGTCTGACATATCACCCCTAGACAAGCCCGTCGGGCCTTTTTTTTTCCACAAGATTCCACTTCACAATGACATATAGACCAGGCAGTAAAAACACTACGGCCGACGCTCTGTCCCGGGTACACGAGGGCTGCCTGCCCTTGGATACCCCAGAACTCATCTTTCCCAGGCACTGTGTGGTCACTCCTGTGCAATGGCATTTTCTCCAGGACCTGCAGAAAGCTCGAGAAACTGAACCCGGACCCCCCAAGAGACCAGCTGGGAAGCAGTACATACCAACGAGCATGCGACCAATGCTCCTGAAGCAGGCCCATGACACCCCAGCAGCAGGACACCCGAGCCTTAGTCGGACACTCTCCTTCGTCCAGAAGCAGTTTTGGTGGCCCTCCATCCGAGAAGACGTTTGGGACTACTTCAGTGCATATGTCACCTGCCTGCAAGCAAAGACCCTGACCCAGAAACCAGCAGGACTCCTCGAACCCTTGCCTGTGCCAGCCTATCCATGGTCTCATGTAGCAATAGACTTCCGCGTGGATCTTCCCCCATCAGACGGTAAGACCACAGTACTCACAGTAATCAACAGGTTTTCCAAAGCATGCTGTCTTGTCCTTCTCCCCAAACTCAGTCCTCAGTGTATCAGCCTGTTCAAGGTTCTCTGCCACGTTACCCTGGTTTCTTACAGGCTCCAGTTGCCCCCATAGTTGCAGGTAAACCCAACCTGCCATGTGTCCCTCCTGAAGCCCTGTGCCATCTCCCTACACCAACAGCCCGTGGACGCTGCTCTGAATTGCAGTATCTGGTTGATTGGGAGAGATATTGTCCGGAGGAGCAACGCTGGGTGCCAGCGCGTGATGTATTGGATCCTGTCCTTGTTTCTGATTTCCATAGGCACCACCCAGACCGGCCGGCGCCTTGAACCCAGGGACGACCCCCCAGGGTCCGTAGAATGGCCAGTGCTGCTTGTACGGGGGGGCAGTGGTTACTGTCACACCCACGTCCTCACAACAAGGAGATGCATCTATGGTGGATCAGGGAGACGGAGCACTTCTCCTGTGTTCCTGTTCCCTACCCCTGTGCCCTCTTCTCAGTGATTTCCAGGTGTCCCAGACTTTGGCTTCATTTCCTGTACTTCGGATTTGGATTCTCCCCCTGCTTAGATGTTAGCTCATTGGTGACCCCTGCCCATTTGACACTTCTTTCTGCTTGTCCTTGTCGGTTCATCAAGAAAATAAATGGTGCACCTGTACTTGGGTCTGTCACCTCTTTATGAACATGACAGAGAGAAAGTGTATTCCACTGGTAAGCGGATGAGTGATTCATTCTAAGTAGTGTATCTAGCAGTGTAAGTTACCTTGAGTGAATAAGGTTTGTGGGCTGATAACACAACATAGAGTTCACTGGAAGTTGCTTTTCAATTAAGTATAATTTAGTTAAGTATATTTGTTTATCCGTCATTGTCGACAAGGACCATCTAGTCAGACTGGGGTAGGGGCGCGTTGTGTGTGTGCAGATGGCTGATAAGACCGATTTGCACATGAAATGTTCTCTGACACTGCAGACATGTGATTGTGCCATTTTGCGAGCACCTCGAGATTTCCGTTCCTGTTGTTTTTACATGGCTAAAGTTGTTTTATTAGCTTCGTACAACACAGTGCCTTTTTAGTTAAGTATATACATGTATACACACACACACACACATTTTCTGAACCGCTTGTCCCATACGGGGTTGCGGGGAGCGGGAGCCTACCCGGCAACACAGGGCGTAGGGCCGGAGGGGGAGGGGACACACCCAGGACGGGACGCCAGTCCGTCGCAAGGCACCCCAAGCGGGAGTTGAACCCCAGGCCCACTGGAGAGCAGGACCCGGTCCAACCCACTGTGCCACCACGCCCCCCCATAGTTAAGTATACTGTAATTACATTATACTCAATTTCCAATTAAGTGTAATGTAAATGAATACTTCACAGCTATAACCTGGCAACAGTGTTGCATCAAAAATAAAACATTAGCTTTCACAGTTTTGGATACACAGCTCTTAGGTGCCCTTGATGTCCTGCTGTCTGTCAAAGATGCTCCAGTATAATTGGCTTGCTAACCTCACTGATTGGAAGGTAAAAGTTTTCAAGCTGACACAAAACCAGGTACAAATCCTAAAAATTCCCCTATAGAAATTATTGCAGTCTCATACTTCCAAACACTGAAATAGTTATTTTTAAGTAATGCATTGATTTATTTTATTATCAGCCTTGGATCATATGCGTGTCTTTATGGTCAGTGTTTGCATTTTAAGGAGGTAGTGCCTTTGATAAAGAAAAAAAGTCCTTTTTTAATCTTTCATCATCACTGAACTGTAATTTCCCTAATTGCTTGGTGGCAAGTGAGGCACCAAACCAATAGAAACCTAGAATTAATATCTTTTGATAGTGGTGAAAGCTGAAAGTTTTGCCCCAGGCTTTTACCTCCTCAGAAGTCACGTGTATGATCCACTGCATAAGTCTCCAAATGCTTTTCTGTCCAAAGAATAGTACGCTATGTTTATCTAGGAAAATACATTTTAACTGTGTTTTTGGGATGCCATGTGTTTGCCAGTGTTATAGTTATAATACCTAATTTCTGTTTATAGTGCCATGTATGCAAATAAACATCAAATGATCATAGTTAAACATATAGTCTGCACCTACTGGTTAGTTGAATAGTGACAGCCTTTTTTTAAAATTTTTCAGTAATATCAACAGGTAATTAGCTATTTTAAAAGGCATCCCTTTACTCAAAGTCACGATTTACATTTATTCATTTTCAGATGCTTTTCTCCAAAGTGATGCACATCTAATAGAAAATACAATGTGTTCAGTACATTTGCAGGAAGAGAGACAAAGATGCAGACATGTGATTCTTAAGTGCAGTTGGTTTCTTACTTTCACCATTGCAATCAATGTTCATCATACGAGTACCAGCATAAAACTTTATCTGGATATCCACGATTCCAAATCATCTTCTATATGTATATTATATATATATATATATATATATATATATATATATATATATATGTAGCTGCGTAAAGGTTTATCCCGGGATGATCTTAAAGTTAAAGTGCATGAACATTTATACCTTACATGAACTTAAGAAATCATGGGCCAAGTGAGTCTAGAAGAGGTGAGTTTTAAGACATTCTTAATGTGGACAGATTTAACAGCTAATGACATTTGGAGGTCTGCTTACATTTTTATTGTTATGCAATGAGGGCTTACAAAATTACCTGCTGATGAACAGCAGAACTCTGACCAGGTCTAACACCAAAACAAGAGTTCTAAAGGTAGCTTCAATTATAAATATTCGTCTTTTACATAGCTATTAAAAGTACGTAATTACAGCTATCATTCTACATCTATCATGCACTTTCATAAATGCTTCTTTACAAGAACAAAGTAAATTTAAAAATAGTAACATCTTCATTTAATCATTCCAAAATATTATTTTAAAATAATATATTTTCACTTCTCTTTGGGGTAACTTTTACAGACAAACTGGATACTGCCTTTGTAATATGATAGCCTTCTGACTGATATCCCTTTTTCATGGAAAGGCTAACATAAGAAAAGTACATTCTGTAACTGTCTTCACAATGTAACGAGAAACTAATCCATTCAACTTGTAGTTTATCATGAAATATAGTTTCTTTGAAAAAGTGTCATAAATCAGTCCTCCATGTTGAACTGAATTAAATAATGCACATGTAAAAGGCAATTTAGCAACAATCATTTTCAGGTTATTCAAGCGATTAAGGAATAGCATATTCACTTGGCAGCTTATTAACATTCCAGGCCGACATCCTCATAGTACATGCACATGCAGTACATGCTCTTATACTCCTGAGTACAATACATAACCTTACTTGTGCCTGCAGATACTTGGCAGGATGAAAAAAGAACAAAAGCCTGTGAAAATGTATGGTAAAGACATATTCTCATGTATAGTGATTGTATCCATTATAATGCACTTGCAAAGCTATATTTTGATAATATTGTAATGACCCGCATTACTGTGTTTTAGCGGGAAATGTGTTAATTATTTATTGGTTAGTGTTCGGTGACATACGGGGAATATAAGGGGGTGATCGTGTCTGCCGGGGGAGAGAAAGAGGAGAGAGCCTGGGGACGATAAGCAGGCTGGGAAGGCTGGCTAGATGCGCAGGCCCTGGAGGAAACGGGGTCCTCGGACTGAGAGCATTATTTCCCTGTGTGTCAGTGTTCGAATAAAACGTTCGGAATGAACACTCCCTCTGCATCCTTCTTCGCCCCATCCAAACCTACGGCACTGCGTGGCACATTGGTGTCAGAAGTGGGATGGGCCAGGACCATGAAAGGCTGGATTCAGTTGTCTGGGAGCAGTTGAACACCGAAGAGGAGGAAAGGGAAAACGGCGTGAGAACTGAAGCCAGCGGGATGAAAGAACAGTGTCCGGCATGTGCCATGTGCGAGTGAGAGAGCGGTGCTGGGACCGAGACTGGGCAGACAAGGGACGAGGATGGCCGCCTTGACCCCCAAGTGCACCGACATGGCAGGCTACTGCGATTGTCCCCTCCCCAACCACCAGTGCTGAGCATCCGAGACCTGCACTCCCGACAGGAGGCACGGAGGGACGACGCTGGACACTGGGACATTTGTGGGGCAGGCAGCAGCGGGGATGCTGCTATTCTTTTTGATGGGGGCTATGTAATGACCCGTGTTACTGTGTTTTAGTGGGAAATGTGTTAATTCTTTATTGGTTAGCATTCGGTGACATACGAGGAATACAAGGGGGTGATCGCGTCTGCCGGGGGGAGAGAAAGAGGAGAGAGCCTGGGGCACTAAGCCGGCAATGGGTTCCTGGAAATGGGGTCCTGAGACTTTGAGCATAATTTTCCTGTGCGTCGGTGTTTGAATTAAATGTCCGGAATGAACGATGCCTCTGTGTCCTTCTTCGCCCCATCCACACCCAGGGCGCTGCACAATATTTTCACTTTCATGCAGTTCTTGTTCTTGTTGTTGTTCTTCTTTATTATTATTATTTTTATTCAGGCAAAAATATGTTTAATTTTGAAACACATAAGATGGGAGACTATCAGTGAGGTATTATTACGCTAACTGACTGAGGAAGATGGATCAGCAGCTGCTAATTTTAGCTTTCATCTGCTGGAGGTTGTTCACATGGTAGCATTTTGCCTTTCAACCTTTTGTCAATGCTGTATTTTCCTTCATGAATCAGTTTTCATCTGAGTCTTACATCTTTTAATTAATTAAACTACCTTTTCCTGCATTTATGTTCAGAGATGAACTCATCTGGCAGTGCACCCAGAACAGAGTTTCAGTAAACTGATGATTATTCATGTAAATTTTAATTTTATATAAAAATAAAAAATTTCCCCACTCGCCCCCCTTTTTTTGCGGGTGGTCTTACTCCTTCAAGCTCGGGTCCTCTACCAGAGGCCTGGGAGCTTGAGGGTTCTGCGCAGTATCTTAGCTGTTCCTAGGACCGCGCTCTTCTGGACAGAGATCTCGGATGTTGTTCCTGGGATCTGCTGGAGCCACTCTCCCAGCTTAGGGGTCACAGCCCCAAGTGTTCCGATTACCACGGGGACCACTGTTGCCTTCACCTTCCACATCTTTTCTAGCTCCTCTCTCAGTCCTTGGTATTTCTCAAGCTTCTCATGTTCTTTCTTTCTGATGTTGCCATCGCTTGGGATGGCGACATCTATTACTACGGCTTTCTTCCTCCGTTTGTCCACCACTACTATGTCCGGTTGGTTAGCCATTACCAGTTTGTCAGTCTGGATCTGGAAGTCCCACAGGATCTTAGCTCGGTCATTCTCGACCACCCTTGGGGGTGTATCCCACTTTGATCCTGGGACTTCCAGCTCATACTCGGCACAGATGTTCCTGTACACTATGCCAGCCACTTGGTTATGGCGTTCCATGTATGCCTTGCCCGCTAGCATCTTACACCCTGCTGTTATGTGCTGGATTGTCTCAGGGGCATCTTTGCACAGCCTGCACCTGGGGTCCTGCCTGGTGCGGTAGACCCCGGGCTCTATTGATCTTGTACTTAGAGCTTGTTCCTGTGCTGCTATGATTAGTGCCTCTGTGCTGTCTTTCAGTCCAGCTTTGTCCAGCCACTGGTATGATTTTTCGATATCAGCCTCTTCTTCAATCTGCCGGTGGTACATACCGTGTAGGGGTTTGTCCTTCCATGATGGTTCCTGTTCTTCCTCGTCCTCCTTCTCGGGTTTCTGCTGCCTGAGGAATTCACTAAGTATCTCATCAGTCGGGGCCATCTTCCTGATGTAGTCAAGGATCTTTGTTGTTTCATCCTGGATAGTGGCTCTGACGCTCACTAGTCCTCGGCCTCCTTCTTTCTGCTTAGCGTACAGCCTCAGGGTGCTGGATTTGGGGTGAAATCCTCCATGCATTGTCAGGAGCTTCCTTGTCTTGATGTCAGTGGCTTCTATCTCCTCTTTTGGCCAACTTATTATGCCAGCGGGGTATCTGATGACCGGCAGGGCGTAGGTGTTGATAGCCCGGACCTTGTTCTTCTCATTCAGCTGACTTCTCAGGACTTGCCTTACTCTCTGCAGGTATTTGGCGGTTGCTGCTTTCCTTGCGGCCTCTTCATGATTCCCATGCACCTGCGGGATTCCAAAGTACTTGTAGCTGTCCTCAACATCTGCTATGTTGCCTTCTGGTAGTACAATTCCCTCAGTTCTGACTACCTTCCCTCTCTTTGTTACCATCCGGCTACACTTATCCAGTCCAAATGACATTCCGATGTCATTGCTATAGATCCTGGTGGTGTGGATCAGGGAATCGATGTCTCGTTCACTCTTGGCATACATATATATATATATATATAAGTATTCCTCTTAAAGAAATGTGAAACAATTCAATTTTATGTTCAATGTATATCTGGAATGTACGTTAATATGTGTGTTATATACATATATTGCTAATTAACAGAAAGGCTAAGTTGTCTTCAGATTCATTGTTGAGTTTGACACCTACATATGTGTAGTTCTTAAAATTGTCTTCCATTTAATCTAACTTACTTTACTAGAAAACAGAAAATTATATACCATTGCTTTGTTAACGGCAATACTTTTGTTCATTTTCTGACATCAGGCTGAGTCTGTAACTCCAAGAAAAGCACTTAAACTGAAAAGCTTCAGTCAAAATCCAGCTGTATAAATGGATAAACTGTAACTTTTTGTTGCATAATGAGGTCTGAACGATTTTGTGATATTATTATACCCCTTGTCAAATAAGACTTGTTCTTCCTGCTTCAGTTCAAAATAAGTACAACATATCAAGGGTGAAAGTAACTGGAGAACTGTGTAAAATGCCAAGGCTTGTTACTCTAATCATTTTACATTGCCCTGTAGACAAGGTCCTTTGAAAACTTTCAGCATTCCATACATATCTGATGCAAAAATTATAATCATCTGCTACTTTTCCATGATACCTTAATAAATGTAGAAATTATGTATGCTAGTCTTTGATAGTACTTGATTCTGATAAAACAAAATCAATATGTTTTATCCCTATCTTCAGGCACAGTGGGAGTACCAGGTTTCTTGCTAATTACCCCATGGACCAAAGGAAATCCTACTGCTAACAAAGTTCTGTATTAGCACAGCTCTTCACAGAAGACTGTGAAGGCATGATATCAGTGAACTGACGAAAGGATTCTTTTCAAATTTTGTGTGTATAGGCTTCTCTAGAGGAAAACACATTGATCTGGCGTGTCACACTCCTGGCACAGCACTCCTTTTCTAGTGCAACCACACACACACACACACACACACATTGTCTGAACCGCTTGTCCCATATGGGGTTGCGGGGAACCGGAGCCTACCCGGCAACACAGGGCGTAAGGCCGGAGGGGGAAGGGGACACACCCAGGACGGGACGCCAGTCCGTCGCAAGGCACCCCAAGCGGGACTCAAACCCCAGACCCACCGGAGAGGAGGACTGTGGTCCAACCCACTGCACCACCGCACCCCCTCTTCCCTAGTGCAACCATTAAATACTATAATACTATATAGTGCACAAATCAGTATTCTATCACAAGTATAATAATTTATTCTTTCCTAAGGCAGGAAATATGACAGTGTTTTAGTTAATGTCTCTATATTATTTTGAATCTGTTGGGATTAAAATTTTTGTTTATACCAGACCTTCTCATGTGCAAGTGTATCTCACAGGCCTCATAGTCAGAACAGCAGTAGATCTTCTCACAAAGCACAGAATGTGTGATTGTAACAAGACTAATCCCTTTGGTGTTGACTGTAACAAACATCTTGTGGCGTGCAGCGCCGTGGGTTTGGATGGGGCAAAGAAGGATGCAGAGCGGCGTTCATTTCAAACGTTTTATTTGAACACCGGCAAACAGGGAAATATTCCTCTTGGTCCGAGGACCCCGTTTCCTCCAGGACCTGCACGTCTCGTCAGCCTTCCCAGCCTGCTTAGCGCCCCCAGGCTCTCTTCTCTTTTCTCTCCCCTGGCAGACGCAATCGCTCCCTTATATTCCCTCTACGTCACCAAATGCTAACCAATTACAATAAACATATTTCCTGCTCAAAACAGTAACGCGGGTCGTTACAATATTATACCGTTGTATTAAAACCAGTATCAACAGCAACATTAATATCGAACATACTTTCATCACTTTGTGCCTACTTAGAGATATTACTATCAGGGTATTACTAAAACAATTCAAGTTATGCATTATTCACAAAGGTTCAGCAGGGGTACACTGTACATAATCAGTAATGAGCAATATATTCTTCAGGTACTTATTCCCTGAGTGATTCACTACCGATTAATATTTTTGTGTAACTTAGTCAAGGCAGAGTTGTCCAAAGCGTGGACCGAGGGCTTTTTGGTTTTTGTGTAAAAAATGAGTTTCATGTGATCTGGTCCTCAAAAACATTTGTTAAATTTTTACAGTGTACTATTTACAAAGTATATGTATATATATATATATATTGTATATACGCTCTTGGAGAAAAAAACATTCAGCACCCCTGAGTTACCATTTATATAATCAGTATATTTAAGTACAAGTATAAGAACCGTCATCAAGACTACTGCAAGCAAGATTCAGCCCCAGACTTAAACCATCATCTTTCAGGCTGGTGTCCTTATTCACCATATTTCCTCTTGCCTCATGAATGGACATCCATTCATGTTTTGGTCTACACTGTTGGTTTCCTTTCTTTGTCAACATTGCTTTCTAGCAAGCCTTATCTGAGGGTGACACAGCTGGCTCTCATCTTGTAAACAAGAGTGACAGAGACAAGAGGGCCAGCTGCATTTCATGACAAGGCTGGGGTTGAGATGAGGAGGTGATGAGATGCAGGGTCTCGTCAAAGCTGCAGTGTTAATTCATTTTATTACATTTTGAGTCAGGTCATCTAGCCACAAGATACAGTGTAGTGTGATCATTCTGTCTATGGTGAAACCCTCGAGTATAGACCTAGTATAAACCATTTTTTGCAGCATTGTTCAAACATACTGAAGCACAATGACCTTCCTTCTACATAGCTGTTTTCCCACATGTATTGGCTATTAACTTTGTTCACAGTTGTTTTGTTTAGTGTTATCTGTACATTTTACATTATTCAAATAATTGTGTTACGGTATAAGATTGGAAGGGGGCGCAGTGGGTTGGACCGGGTCCTGTTCTCCGGTTGTGTCTGGATTTCGAGTCCCACTTGGGGTGCCTTGTGATGGACTGGTGTCCCGTCCTGGGTGTGTCTCCTCCCCCTCCAGCCTTATGCCCTGTGTTGCTAGGTTAGGCTCCGGCTTGCCGCTGAGTATCACCGCAAAGAGGATACTCAGGAAAAAGAAAATAAATGAAAACCTACATTATTAATCAAGACTTTAAAAACATTTTGCTTTACAAGTCAGTTCCCTTGAGTTCTTAACACCACCTTAGGACTGAAACACATCAGTGAACAGTGCCGAATATGAGTAATCGATGACGATGTCAGTCTGACTGCAGTATGGAATTGCCTTGGGAAGGTTGCACTGGAACATGGATATTTTGTATTTTTGTAGATTGTATTTCAACACATTGCTAAATTAATGAAAAAATTGTACACTTAACATCCACTGAATATACAGAATTTTTGCAGTAAAAATTCATTATGTGATTCTTCATTAAAAGAACATCCCCTTTCCTTTAATTTAAATAGGGAAAAGCATGAAGAATTTCTGCACACACTGTCTGAAACCACTTGTCCTGAGTGGAGTCATGGAAAACCAGAGCCTAACACAGCAACACTGGGCACAAGGCTAGAGAGGGACACTCTGCCACAAGGCACCCCAAGTAGGACTCAAACCCCAAACCTGCCACACAGTGGGACTTGGCCAAGCCTACTATGCCACCACACCCCCAGTATTTCTGCATTACAAAGTATTCATTTATTCAGCAAGTTACTTTTATCAAGTAAATAACATCTTATTTAAATGTACTTGTGCAGAAATGAGACTCAAACCAGGGACACTCAACTTTTAACACGATGATCCTAACTGCTGTCCTACAAGTTGTCAGCTGCAAGTGGTCATGGTAACCTTTATCAGCACAAGTCATTGTGTACTGATGAAAAATCTCACCATCATCATCAGTATCATTGTCAATGTAAAATAATTGTTTTGTTATTTAAAGATCTGAAAGTTTATGAAGTAAAAAAAGTTACTATTGTAAAATGAAAGCAAAGTGTTTAGTGATGTGGTAAGAGGCAGAACACTGGAAGAGTCAGATTGTAGGTAAACATCAGGAATTGTATTCCACTAGGTTTGGATCATCTTCAGACAATTTGCATCAGACTTTGAGTTGTTATTTGTGTGTATTCATCCACGCTATTTGCTAAAAGCTCTTCACCACTAAATCCATGATTTATCTTCAGTGGTATAGTCATCATTGTAGCATAATATATTGTTTTGCTTTGTAAACTGCATGGCCTGTTAAAGTGGATTTCTGTTTAAAAAAAAAAAAAAAAAAAAGAGTATTATCTTTTTGGAATACACTTGAATGAAATAATAATAATAATAATAATAATAATAATAATAAGAAGAAGAAGAAGAAGAAGAAGAAGAAGAAGAAGAAGAAGAAGAAGAAGAAGAAAGTGTGGAATTCATTGTTTCATTCATTTGTACATATATATGCAGCACCTTTTTAATGTGATTAATTATTTAAACGAAAAAGGAAATCTTGTCAGTGTTGATTAAGAACAATATTTCTTGGCAGAAGATATGCCATGAAACTGCAGAACGGAGACACATTAAAACCATATTCTTTCCTCAATGGACCATGCTATAAGCGTGATTGGGTATTACTTTTCTGTATACTGTTTAATAGTACTCTCTGATGTCATTTGGTTATGGATGTATTTTAATAATACTCAGTTGCATCTTGGCACAGCAGAGAGGATAGTTTTAAAATTGTATGAAGATATAAACTATGGGAAACATTGAACTTTCTAAGAATTAAGAGACATTTTATTAGGGCAAACAATGTGATTTACAAAGACTTCTAGCTATGTTCTTATACAAAGCTCTTATGCATATGTGGAATATGTTCAGCTGTTGTCAATATAATTAGGATAATGAGTTTGCAACTCTAGTATGTTTCAAACTACATCATCATTGTCAGTTTAAAGCCACCTCTTTGTGGTTGACTCAGATAATTTCCTTTCTTCATTCTGACCTTAAAATGAACAGCAGGATTTCCCACCAGCCTGAACTGGTCTTTTTCATTAAGCAAATTTTCATTGCTGGCATTTGCAATGTGTTATCCAAACAGGGTAAGAGGCAACTAGGACACTAACAAACTATATTTTTATCCTCTTTCTCTATACCAAGATTTAACCTCAAATATTTTGATTATGCAGCACTGTGATGTGAAAAAGTGTGTGAGATAACATAGTTCCAAACAACATTTTGTTATGATTCAGTTATTTCTTCATATAAAAGAGTGAAAAAGCTCAAATATGATAAGCATCTGTGCAGTGCAGTGCAATGAGAAGAACTGATGACAGATAAGTTTTAGTTTGAAGTGAGTAGCCTGTGAAGAAGACTGTAACCCCCTGAGAAAAGAAAAATATCCCTACCCACAACCATAACCGGGCATATACTGACACATACTCACAAACACATGCACAGAAACAGATCCAAAAATTTTGAGATCTAATCACAGGACTTAGGTCTACTGCTGACAGCACGGTATTAGCCTGTAGAAGCCAGCTTGCCACGACATGCAGGTGGACCTGCTGTCATAGCTGGGGGACTGGGCAGGCCACCTTGTGTTTAGAAACCAGTGGGTGGCCTTTATCCTCCCACAGCAGAGTCAGTACATATAAACAAGGCTGAAATGAACAGCAGAAAACCAGCATGGTATCATATCTAATCGTTCAAAAAATCAGAAAATCATACTCATACTGTACAAAAATGTCCCCACAGCTTGGAATTAAAGTTCAGTAAAATCAAAATTAAAATTTTGTCTGAAAACAAAAAAAAACACACTGAAATCATATCAATCAAAGTAAGGCTTAAGAGGGTCAGATACATGAGAAGTTTAAAATCTTCCTTGCATTCCTTGAACACAAGACTAAAGATAAGAGATAAATGAAAAGAGACTGTTCTCTTGTGTTGTCCTCTGCCTGCCCTCTACACGATCATTCTTCAAAATGAATAAAAACAAATTGAAATGATATCAAAAGTGAAATGTTTTCACAGCACCCAGGCATTCCATCATTGTCATCAGTTTTTAATGGAGGTGCACACTGGATGTGATGGAAATGTGAAAATTGATTTGCTGGCACTGGTAACTAAAAACAGCCTTTTTTAACTCAGAAAATTAACTTGTCGGAACATGTCACATTCTCAGAAGACGTAGGTCATGAAATTCCCTGAACATGCTTTGTACTGACTTGTCAGATATGCTCTAGTTTGTATTATTTTTGTTATTGTCGTTGTTGCTGTTGATGATGATGATGATAAAGACGGTGATGATGTTCTTTAGTAATTTTAACTGGCATTTTAAAAACAGAATTTTTTTAAAGTTATTCCAGTAAATATCCAAATGCCTGAAGCCATTTTCCGCATTCTCAAACTTTTTTTTTCATTGACAAGAATACTGTTCAGATTCTCAGAGAGACAGGAATACAAACAACACATTTGCTTCCCCTGCTAAGGTCTTGTTGAGGGTATTTTGTCAGGCATCAAAAACTTAAAAGAATCCGAGGGAGTCATATGCAGGTGATCTTCAGCAAAGGTGTCAAAAAAATGGGATAAGGATTCCAAAGCCCACATACAGGAAAGCTTACAGAGAGCACCACCCTACTTCTCAAGTACTGCATTGTCACTGATGACAAGGTGGGAGGATTTTAACAATTGTGCTGGGATCAGAGAAGAAGACTGCTTTGGCCGACTCCCTCATTTTCTAACGGGACAATGGGGCTGTGGGTACTATCTGAATGCTGGGGCGCTTTAATACTTTTGGTCACAATTTGGACAAACTTGCAAGATGAGGGGTTAGGTTCTTTTTTTTTATTCATATTTTGGCTTATATGTTGCCTGATGAACCCTGCAGGATGTAGAGTGAAAAGAAACTCGTCTTCACTGACCTTGCCTTTAGAAGAATACATATGAATGGTGTAATTGGTCATGAGTTTAAAAAAAAAAATGCTAAAGCTATGTAAAATGCCCTTAAATTGGTTATTTGAAGTCAACCTGCCGGGCCCAGAGATGAATCAGACACTAAATTTAGAGCAGTTGCCTATTTTATAATGTTATTACTTCCTTTGACACTTACAGGGATGAAAAGAAAAGATCTCAGGGATGAACTGAAAAGGTCTGCATGACGCAAATCCCAGAACCACTCCATGTAATTGCTGTAATTCCTGCTTCCTTTGTTTGTAAGACGCTCATTGAGAGGAATCTAGTTAGTAAATTGGCCAGTATTGATTTTGGACAGAGAAGATGAAGCTTTGTGACTAACATCTGACAGACATGATCAAAATAGGCACAAGTTAACATCTCTTTCAATATTTTGTGATTAAAGTACAATTTTACAATTTACAGTTTTACACAACTGTAGCCACTTGACTCAATAACAATTATCTTCAATTTGGTTTTTATATTTTGAAAGTAAGTAATTTCTAAAAATGAGTCGTGGATGTTTATTTTTGGTATTTTTCTTATGCTATCATTTCCAACACCTTGAATATAATCACACACACACACACACACACACACACACACACACACACACACACACACAATCTTCTGAACCGCTTGTCCCATACGGGGTAATCATCCAATTATTTTCAAATAATGTTCACAGTACCTAAACTTGTGTTGAATATAAACTCCCAGTTTTTATCATCAAAACCCTTCTACGGCTAGTAAAAAATTGAAACACAAAAGCAACAGAACCACCTGCACATTTGCAACAGTTTTACAGTCACACATTTCAATAACAAAAACTGAGCTCTCTTTTGTATGGTTCACTTAGATTTTTTAAATATTGTGTACTGTTTCTGCCAGTAGGGGGGCTGTGGTGGCACAGTGGGTTGGACTGAGTCCTGCTCTCTGGTGGGTCTGGGGTTCGAGTCCTGCTTGGGGTGTCTTGCGACAGACTAGCGTCCTGTCCTGGGTGTGTTCCCTCCCCCTCCAGCCTTACGCCCTGTGTTGCTGGGTTAGGCTCCGGCTCCCTGCGACCCTGAATGGGACAAGCGGTTCAGAAATGTGTGTGTTTCTGCCAGTGTATCCACAGTAATAAGTGTGCAGGAAACAGGCTTCTTCATTGGTTCATTATTCCAGGGTCAAAAGTGGAATAGGACTTTTGCATTTAGAGAGACATCTCGTTCGTGAGGAGAGATTAGTGTCTGATCACAAGTTAAAACAAGGACGAAGAGGAAAGAACAGGCTTCTGTGTCTGCTTTTATTCTTGTATACCACTGCTGAGGATTGGTGACATGACATCACAAGCTGCTGGTCTTTCTGTACTGCCACCTTCTCCCCCAAAACAGAGCTTTAAGAAAATAACCTTTCCCATATATCACTATGAGAACTCCAGTCTTTTGCTCTGCCTTAGGTCTGCATAAAACATGTCCAAGTTACACACAGTGAGTAGAGTAGCATAAACCAATACTCTAGTAAAAGTACTATTACTCTTAAAAAATAATTACTTCAGTAAAAGTTCTCAAAAAAATCTGCCAATTCACTTGAGAAAAATCTTTAAAAAATGTATCAGGTCAAAAACCTACTCAAGCGCTTAAGTTACTTTGATCACAAATGTTTATGGTGTAAAGAAAAGTTCCCATAAACACTGTATATGTCACACTACAGAGCATGTGGACTATATTTTTCATATTCATGCTATTAAAGGTGTTTATATGATAGTGGTGTGCTTGCTTGTGGATGTGGCAGCATGAAACTAGAAGCAAAAAGGGAAAATGTGCTCATCACTGTATACTTAAACCTTCTTCAGTAATAGGAGGATGTAAGACCCTGAGAAAGAAACAAGAGCATGTGTCCTTGTCAGAGAAAACCCAGTTTCCACATCTTCCCTGTCCTTTCTCACTGGTCACCATTTCTGTTAATACAAAATAAAACGTACATTTCATAGACATCTTCAGCCTGGCCTCACCCCTGCTTTTGTTCTTGGCAGATACTTACTGTTTACATGTTAGTAAAACACAAAATCCCATGTCTGTTACCATGGTTCATGTTGAATTTAGGTATTTAAATTCTTTTAATGTCTTTATACTCTATATTTAAATGAGTTGCATGATGATATGGATATGCTTGTATCCAGTGTTGCGATTGTTGATAAGTATTTAAATTAGAATTATAGGGTGAAATTGTGGGAGTGTGGTGGCGTGGCAAGTTCAGCTGGTGCCCACTTTGTCGTTGGTCAGGGGTTCGAGACCTGCTTTGGGTACCCTGTGGTGGACTGCTGTCCCATCCGGGGTTTGTCCCCTCCCCCTTTGGCCCTGCGCCTGTGTTGCCAGGTAAAGCTCCGGCTCACCACGACCCCTCTTGGGACGTTGATGATGGATGGTGTAATTGTTGTAAAATTGTTTTTTTAAGGGTTTCAGGGCTTAGTGGAGATTTGGAGTGTTATGCATGAGGGTCAGTTATGATTTGAGGTAGTTTTTAAGGACTTTTGCAGTTAACCATTGAGGGGTTGTGAGTTTGTGTGATTCTGAAAGGTGTGTGCTTTTATTTTGTTTATAGTTGGTGAAATTTTTGTGTTGTAAATGAAAAAGTGGGGGTTGATTGTGTTTTGGGTGGGGTAAATCATGATTGTTATTTGGTGGGAAGTTATATTTTTGATTGGATTTTAGTTGTTGCTGAATGTTTAGTTTGATGTGCAGATGTGCTTGTGGGATAAGAGAGTGGTTTGAGTGTACAAATGCGGTAACGGTTGATCATTTTGTGTTAAATTAGTTTAATGGTGATTGGATTGTATTAGTTGTCAGGTGTGGTATATTATCTAAATGTATCGGTTGAATCTGTGTTGTTGTTGTATATGTTGTGCAAGGTTTTTTTGCTGGATATTATTTGTTGTGGATTATGATGTGATTGTTGATTAGGTTGTAGTAAAAGTTAGATGTACTGTATATGAGGTAAAAAAAAATTGTTGCATGTTTAGATTAAGCTGTTGCATTGTTATTTTGTTAAGTGTTGTATAAGATGTGTGAAAGGTTGGTTCAATGAAATGTGTAATATTTCGATTTAATGTTCGATTTTTTTGAATTTGTGGAGGATCATTTTATGGAACTGATGAGGAGATTCCGAGGGGGGGTGCGGTGGCGCAATGGGTTGGACCACAGTCCTGCTCTCCGTTGGGTCTGGGGTTCAAGTCCCTCTTGGGGTGCCTTGCGGCGGACTGGCGTCCCGTCCTGGGTGTGTCCCCTTCCCCCTCCAGCCTTACGCCCTGTGTTGCCGGGTAGGCTCTGGTTCCCTGCGACCCCGTATGGGACAAGCAGTTCTGAAAATGTGTGTGTGTGTGTGTGTGTGTTTTGTTTCTGTGATGATTTGATAGAGAAATGCTAATTGAGATGTTTCTTGTAGTGATATATATTTGGTGAGCTTCTAATAAGTTAGATTTTAATGGATTCTGTTATGATGATCCATGTGCTTAACTTAGTCAGTTTTCTTCACTTGGCCTGGAGAGTGTTGCAGTAGTAGTTGGTTGAGCAAGCAAGCCCAAACCTTCCATTCCCAACAATTTTCACCTGCTCTTGGGGATCCTAAGCCAGTTTTAAGGACAAATGCTGAATGTAATCTTTCTAACACATCTTGGCTCTTCTCCTAGTTTTGCATACCTGGTATAATTCCAACAGAGGCCCCACACACACACACACACACACACACACACACACACACACACACACACACACACACACCATCTGAACCACTGATCCCATAGAGGGTCGTGGGGAGCCAGAGCCTAACCCAGCAACTCAGGGTGTCAGGCTGGAGGGAGAGGGAACACACCCAGGACAGGACAGCAGTCCATCACAAGGCACCCCAAGTGGGAATCAAACCCCAGACCCACCGTAGAGCAGGACCTGGTCCAACCAACTGTGCCACTGCACCCCTGCCACCAGAAGCCTACTAGAGGATATTCATATGACATGTTAGAACCACTTCAACTGATATCTCCAAAACCTTGTCATGGAGAATGCTAATTCAGCCGAACTTCATTTAGGCCATATGTCTGTATGATCTCTTTATTTCACTTATTACCAAAGCTCATAGCCATAAGTGAGGATGTGTAGGCTGAGTGATAACTGAAAGGGTTTGTGCAGCTTTACCACCACAGGCTGGTGCAGTGCCCACAAGATAATCATACTGCACCTGTTTGCATTTCATTCTCTCATTCTCTTTTCCACCACTCATGAACAAGACCTAAAGATTTTTGAATTCCTCATTAGCGGCAGTTATTACCCCTTTACCTGGAGAGAACAACCCACTCTTTCCCAGGAAAGGGCTATTACTCAGACTTAGTGGTGATTTTCATACAAGTCACTTTACACTCAACAGCAAACTGGTCACATGCATGCCAAAGGCCACCATCAGATAAAGAAAATATGGCAACATAGTGTGTAAACAGCAGAGATGCCACCCAGCAAGACACCCACTGAGCCTCAGCTTCACATTGAAATCCTGTCCATGACAATCACAAACTGGTGTGGAGCGAAAATATCTTTAGCAGAGTCTAGCTCTCACATTTCGCTTGTAGAGAGATCAAATACCACCCGTCAGTGGCTGCAGAAGCCAGTATTCCAGCAATACCTCTCATGAAACATGTTAACATGGACATGGCCATTTGCCTTTTCCAAGTTCATTACAAAACTCATGTTAACTGGACTAGCATGTTTCTGTATTTGCTAAACAGAAAAGTTGTTCCGCTGTTCAACAACAGGGTGAAATTTACATTGTTCTTTCTTCTCCTTTCCAGTAATAGATTTTGCCTGAGAGGCTGAGCAGTGTGAGCATACCCTGCATTTCCTTTTCATCAGTACAGGGTCCATCCCAGTTATCTAGTCCAGAAGCACTTTGCTTGCCTACCATGCAACAATGAAAAGGTATCCGAGTCATGATACCCTCACGTTGTCCATTGTTTTTAACATCTCCAATTTTATTGACCCCTGGAGTCTTAGTACTATAGAAGCCTCGCACTAAAATTGTAACTTCAGCAGTCCTTTTTGGATTAGATGTAAACACTTTCAAGCAAAATATTCAGAGATAAGCCCTGTGATACCCCTTAATCTTTTCATTGTGTTGGTAAAGGTTGGGGCGGGGCGCGGTGGTGCAGGAGGTATGGCCAAAGTCTGCTCTCCGGTGGGTCTGGGGTTTTAGTCCTGCTAGGGGTCCCTTGTGACGGACTGGCGTCCCGTCTTGGGTGTGGCCCCTTGAGCCCTGTGTTGTCGGTCTAGGCTCTGGCTCACTGTGACGCTGCTTGGGACAAGCGGCTTCAGACAATGTGTGTGTGTGTATGTGCTAGAGTTTAAGTGTACTACCATGCTTAGCTTTTCACATTGGATGAGAGCAACCCTTAGAAAATATAATAGACATATGGTTGATGTCACCAGGGGCTTGTTAATGGCCAGTAGGTGGGCTTGGACAGCTGTAGGTCAAGGTATACTTAATACAAAAACGTTTGGGAATGTTTCATGCACTAACCCTGTGAGACCATTTTAATTAAGATTTAGATATGGGCAGCAGAGTGATACACTGAGTGGCACTGCTGTCTCACAGCGCCTGGGTGGTAAGAGAAGACATGGGTTCAATCCCCGCTCAGTCTTTGTGGAGTTTGCATGTTCTCCCCGCAACTGTCTAGGTTTCCTCCAGGTACTCCAGATTCCTCCCACTGTCCAAAGACTTACTGTGTAAGTGGACTGGTGACTCTAAGTCATCCATAGTGTGTGAGTGACAGAGAGAGTGTGTTTCACTGATGTATGGATAAGTGACCCTTTGTAAGTAGCGTATCCAACAGTGCAAGTCACCTTGCATAAATAAGGTGTGGGCTGATAACGCTAATAGTATTCAGTAGAAGTTGCTTTGGAGAAAATGGTCTGTTAAGTGAAGTAATGTAAGACAAGGAACCTGTCTCTGGGCAAAAAACTATTCAGGAGTCAGAGGTTGTCAGGAATGTCTTTTCATTTGTTTCTTGCGTTCACATGCTAATCTTCATTCACTTATTCATTCACTTGACATTTAAAGAAACCGGCCACCCATTCAGTGTGTTCTGGAGACAGTTTTGCTCTCAAAAACCTCCGTGTCATACATTCTCGTAGTTGAGACAATCTGCCAGTCAAGCGCTTTCCTTGTTTTCACATTTCAGGCTAATATTACTGTCTCCACCTCTTTTCAGCCTTATAAAACATAGAAATAGAATGATCTTTCAAAGCTTACAAAATGGATATAAGTGCTATATGGATTTGTACCATTCTCTCAGGGGAAAAGGAATGTGGTCAACGGAGTAACAGGTTCTGCTCCAGTTTGTGTTTATAGGAATGATGGGTAAATTTCACTGTCTTATCGTCACTTTACTAAATACTTAAAATTAGCCTTGCTGCAAATCCATTATATCAGCCTTCACACCTGTTCCGTCACATCTTTGGTCTGAATTCTTGGGAAGTGGGCACACATTAGTTTTACGTGTGGCACATCTGACCAGAAGACATGAGTTATGGCCCACCAGATGTTTCCAGACATGGACTGGAAGAACGGTGTTTCTTGGGAGTAAGAAATAGCTGAGCATGGCACCTGCAGAAACAAAATTACAAAGGTAATGCGTTCTTGAAAAACTCAGAATTTTTGTAACTGAATTGTTATAACCTAAAGACATAATTATGATTAGCATTGGTAACAAAAACATGCATAAGCCCAAAAACTGAAACTCATTTGTGCTAAAATGTCACCTAAACCCATTTGAATGGACACAGTTACTTCAAAAGTTTGTTCAGCTCTCAGTTACTGCATATTTACACATTCACTGAACCACTTGTCCCGCTGGGGATCGTGGGGAGTTGGAGCCTAACCCGGCAACACAGGGCGTGGGGCTGGAGGGGGAGGGGACACACCTAAGACAGGACGCCAGTCTGTCACAAGGCACCCCAAGCGGGACTCGAACCCCAGACCCACCGGAAAGCAGGACCTGGTCCAACCCACCGCACCCCCCATCCCCAATGCATACGTAGCTACTTTATATTTAATACTTAAGAAATGACCAGGAATAGAATATTGGTACATATGATACCTTGTGTTCATGAATTAATTAGCCTTAATGTAAAAAAATGAAAAAAGAATTCTGTGCCAAAAAAAATACAAAACCCTGTCCTTGCCAATCAGGACACTGAAAATTCTCACAGGCCCTTCAGTTTATAAGGAGCTCCTTGTATCCTTTCACTCCACTCTTTCCTTAGGAAAGACTACATTCTTCAAGAATAAACTACAGTCTGCAGCCAACAATCTATACAAACTCTTCACCATCTTTTCTTCCCTCCTCCACTCTCCTGCACCTCCTGCATCACTGCTATTGATTTTGCCTTGTTCTTCAAAGACAAAAGTAAATTCCATCACTAACAAGTTCTTGGCATCCAGCTATTCAAATTGGATCTCTCAGTAGTCTCATTCTCTGCATTTCAACCCCTGTCAGAAGGTGAAAGTTATAACCTCCTGCTTCCTTGATCCCATCCCTTCAACCTGTACAGGCCATTTCACTAGAAGTTATTTCTTTCACCTCTCATCATTATCTCCTTGCTCTATTCTGATTGCTTCAATTTGGCCTGCAAAATTCTCTCATTTCACCATTGTTAAGGAAACCCTCTCTGGAATCAAACTTAGTCAAGAATCGCAAGCCAGTCTCTCTTCTCTGCTATGTCAAAAACTGTGGAATGCAGCCTGCAGCCAATCTGTATTTCTTTCCTAGAATTCCTTTTCTTAATGTAATGCATAAATTGTACTTTTGCTGAGATGTATGTCACTTTGGACAAAAGCATCTGCTAAATGAATAAATGTAAATGTAAATTAACTCCTTGATGTTATTCAAAGGATTGACATTATTCTGGAATCAAAGTCAATCATTCCACTGAGACTGCCTTACTTGCAGGGTCAGATGCTCTCCATTTGGCTAGAGCAACCTTTCTTTTCTTGGTTTTCATTCTCCTTGGCCTGTTGAAAGCATTTGGTGCTGTCAACTATGGAATTCTACATTCCTCTCTCAGACAGCTTACCATCAAAGGAATCAGCATCTTTCAATTGGCTTTCTGCAGGCTTTGGTGCTGGGTCCCTATTCCTCATACTTTGGTTCTGTCATTGCCTGTCATGGAATCTCCTATCATTGCTATGCCAACAAAACCCAGCTGTTCTTCGCATTTCCACCTGCAACTACAGATTGTTGCATATGACAGCTTTCTTCGCTGACATCTCTGCTTAAAAGCGCAGGTCCTGGAGGAAACTGGGTTCTCGGACCGAGACCATTATTTCCCTGGTGCCAGTATTTAAATAAATTGTTCGACATTAACACTGCCTCTGTGTCCTTCTTAACCCCACCCAAGCCCACGGCGCTGCATGCCACACTGGTGTTAGAAGTGGGATGGGGCAGGACCATGAGAGGCTGGATCAGAAAGCAGTTGAACACCGAAGACGAAGAAGGCAAAAATGGCACCAGGAGGGAAGCCAGCGGGATGACAGAACAGCGTCTAGTGAAAGAAGATCCTGCGACGGTGGAGGGTGAGGTGGACAAGCTGTTGGGGAGCACGGGTATCCAGGGGGACCCTGGGGAAGTGCATGCTGTGGCAAAGACGACGGAGAAGAGCTGTGAGGTGCTGCTGGAGACAGGCGAGCAGGTCGAGTGGAGTCTCCCTGTGCCTAAGGGAAATGTGGCAGAAGAAGGCAGTAAACCGCCGGCGGGTGCTGAGGAAAGTCGCCCCGCGGATAGCAACGCTTACCTGAGGAGGTCGGAGGACATGCTGGACAATGCGGAGCAGCGTGCCTTGTCTGTGGACAGGCAGGGCTCCATGGTGGAGGAGTGAGAACTCACCAAAAGTGAATTCACCTGCAAATGAAGATTTTGCCATTTTTGTGGAGGAAGCACTTAGCCTGCTTGGAGTCCCAACAGCAGACTCGGCGTGCGGTGAAGCAGCAGAGCTGTGAGCGGCAAGCAGGGCAGCTTGCCTGGGTCCTCCGCCAAAAGGTGACTGAGTGCAGAAAGTTGCGGTGAGACGGCCAGGCGAGCAAGATGGGTCTTCGCAACCTGCTGCAGAGAGTGGACCTGAAGGTCCCGCGAGAGCTGGTCTGCTGCGGGGAGTGCAAGGTGGTCGACAAAAGCCATGGGGGTGTCACCAAGCCTGGTATGTGCTGTGGGCATGGAAAAACACGGCACTCTGACTGAGGCCAGTTGGACAAGGATCGAGGATAGCCGCCTTGACCCACGAGCGCACCGCCATGGCAGTCTACTGTGATTGTCCCCACCCCAACAACCAGAGTTGAGCATCTGGGACCTGCACTCCTGATCGGAGGCGATTGAGGGACAACGCCGGACAGTGGGACACTTGTGGGGCAGGCAGCAGCAGCGACGCTGCTATTCTTTTTGATGGGGGCAATATAATGACCCGCATTACTGTTCTAGGCGGGAAACCTGTTAAATGTAGATAGTTGCATTATAGGGAAAAATGTGAAATGTAAGTGCCCAACCGCTGGGGGCACTTATGGGGGAAATGATGGAGTGACCGTTTGCCAATGTGTTGAGAGAGATGGGGGCGCTAAGGAGGCTGGGAAGACCAGCTAGAAGCGCAGGTCCTGGAGGAAACTGGGTCCTCAGAGTCAGAGCATTATTTCTGTGGTGCTGGTGTTCAGATCAATCATTCAACATGAACGCTGCCTCTGCATCCTTCTTCGCCCCATCCAAACCCACAGTGCTGCGCACCACAATATCTATGTGGACCAGGGCAAGAGTGTGGAGACTGACACGTTGGACTAGAAGACAAACACACCATGAACAGGACTTCAGAAGCATGTGAGTAAAGATGTGATGAGAAGTGCTAAGTAATCATTCGGAAATGCAACAGAGAGCTGATCAAGAATCCGCAACTAGATGTTTTTCCATCACTCCTGTTATGGTGCTGGGTATTAAGGATTTATAGGATTCAGGTGTGTACAATATTTAATTGTTGTAAACTTTCTTTTTTGAAAATCAATCTCAAAATCTCCGGCTATAGACCTGAATACCCCTCTTAATATTCTAATTGATGTTTCCCCCTTTAAACTGCCAAACTCTTATTACAGGACTTTTGTTATTCGTCATCTCAGTCACCTTCTAGACACACATTATTCACTGTTAAGTAAGAAAATAAAAGAGGACCAGGCTTCGTGGACATCTTTACCTATTTCAATATTTGGTAAAATAAAAAATATCCAGATTAATTTTTTTCTTTGGCTTCTATACCTGTTCCAAAATCTACTCTGCCACCCGTCGCATGATTTTTTTTTCAAGAAATACACTGCTAACACCAGCACCAGAGAAATAATGCTTTCTAGATTTATCTGAAATAATAGAAGGCCATAAATTAAATTCTCCTAACTTTGTCCACCTTTGTCAAACTTTGCCAATTTTTTAAATAAAAAAAATAGCTAACTGCACGGGGCCTGGCCGGGCTCAGCCCGAAGCCATGACGTGGAGCCGCTCTTCGGTGGGCTCACCACCTGCCGGAGAGACCGTAAGGGGCCGGTGCATTGTGATTTGGGCGGTGGTCGAGGCCGAGTGCCCGGCCGACCCAAACCTCGGGCATCAACTCTGGTTTTTGGGACTTGGCTATGCCAGGACTGCCCTTTGTCACCGATTCTGTTCATTATCTTCATGGACAGAATTTCTAGGCGCAGCCAGGGAATGGAGGGTGTTTGTTTTGGTGGCCGCGAGATCTCGTCTCTGCTTTTTGCGGACGATGTGGTCCTGTTGGCTTCATCAAGTCAAGACTTGCAGCGTGCACTGGGGAGGTTTGCAGCCGAGTGCGAAGAGGCGGGGATGAGAATCAGCACCTCCAAATCCGAGGCTATGGCTCTCAGTCGGAAAAAGGTGGATTGCCCCTTCCGGGTTAGGGGGGAGTTGCTCCCTCAAGTGGAGGAGTTTAAGTATCTCGGGGTCTTGTTCACGAGTGAGGGAAAAATGGAGCGGCAGGTTGACAGACGGATCGGTGCGGCGTCCGCAGTAATGTGGTCATTGTACCGGTCTGTTGTGGTGATGAAGAGGGAGCTGAGTTATAAGGCGAAGCTCTCAATTTACTGGTCAATCTACGTTCCTACCCTCAACTATGGTCATGAACTCTGGATCATGACCGAACAAATGAGATCGCGGATACAAGTGGCAGAAATGAGTTTCCTCCGCAGAGTGGCTGGGCGCACCCTTAGGGATAGGGTGAGGAGCTCAGTCACCCGGGAGGAGCTCGGAGTAGAGCCGCTGCTCCTCCGCATAGAGAGGAGCCAATTGAGGTGGCTCAGGCATCTGTTCCGGATGCCTCCTGGACGCCTCCCTGGGGAGGTGTTCTGTGCTTGTTCCACTGGGAGGAGGCCTCGGGGCAGACCCAGGACACGTTGGAGAGACTATGTCTCCCGGCTGGCCTGGGAACGCCTTGGGGTTCCCCCAGAGGATCTGGAGGAGGTGTGCGGGGAGAGGGAAGTCTGGGGGGCTCTGCTTAGACTTCTGCCCCCGCGACCCCGCCCCGGATAGCGGAGGAAGATGGTTGGATGGAAATAGCTAACTGGTTCTAGGCTAGATCAGGTTGTCTGTAGGATGGGGTATAGAGTCTGATTCATCCTACCCAGGACTGTTAAGACCTGTGCCTTTCATGCAGAAGTTTAATGAGATCCAACAATCTTTGTCTTCAGCACATTTTTAGTTTGGACAGATCTTAAACGATACCTATGGATCCTGAACAACAATCATTATAGTCTCCTGGTGCTCTTAACCCAGATTTCCATCCAACTATCCATCAGATTTTGTTCCCATTGTTGTCAAAAGGGGTGCTGGATAAACAATTTCTATCTGCAGATCCATCAATTGTTAATTTAAACCTCTTACAGACAGAATTAACTAAAGTTAAGCTCACTGCATCAGACAGGATTGATCTATGCATTTTCCTCAGTTTTATTAAGTGTTCGTAGTGGCTGTTATGATACACCGATGGACACATGGGAACAGGACCTTGACTTGTCTTTTAGAAATTATAAATGATCATCTTTATGTACTAAAGTCTTCCCTGTTTGCACCTCCCTATCCATCCTGGAAGAAAAAAAAAATGTAGCTTATTGACAGAACATAACTCACCCCATTGCACCTTCATAGGATGCTCCCACGGACTTCTCAGCTGTCTCATAAATACAAAGCCTCTCCAGGCACATTGATACATTTTTTCTGGGAATGTGCTAGGATACCAGATTACTGGTCAGGAGCACACACAGCCATCCAAGAAACCTTTAACAAAAGTTTAATTTGTCTCTATTTTCTTGTTAAATCACAACACAAGTTTCTTTTCAATGAGGTTATGGTAAGTAGGTTAATTACTCTTACATATTTATCAGTGGACCTTATTCACTATCAAGATACACAAAACAAGATGTTATATCTCATGCGTGCAATATATTACAACGGCTGTACACAATGACCCAGTCCAACTGACTTCACCATGAAGCCACAGAGAAAAACATCTGGCATTGCAATCATACAGTACATCTCCATGACTCAAGTCCAAGCAGCTTTACTTTCTCCCCTAACCACCACATCGACCACAGGGTACCAGAATGGGTGTTTCATTGAGGTTGTCAAGCTTCCACCTCCCTTCACACACATTAGATGTTCCAGACCCACCCCCCTCCACACACATTAGATGCCCTCCACCCTCAACAAATGCAGCAACTCCACAAACTCAAACCATGCCAGATAATACCATACCTCCATATGGTGGTGCAAATGCACATTTTAACGCTGTGGATTATACCTGAAATTTCATCTGTAAATTTGTGGTTGACTGAAGTGTTTAAATTTATTCTATATGAAAAATTGGCATTAGATTTGCATGACAACTCTAATGAATTCTGGAACATCTGGACACTTTTTTCAAAGTTATTAGAAAGTGGTACGAGATCATACCACTGATACATTGAAACGTTTTGACCTTAAGTGTCACAGCCCCAGGAGGTGGAACCAATCCGAAGACAAGCTCCACCAGATGCACCTGAACCAGTTTCTCACCAGGGTACAGATGAATGGAGCACCACCACAAGGACACACTGTGGAACCTCTTGAAATAGTACACTTTTTCACAGCTCTAGAATAACTTATGCATCACATGTACCTCATCTCTCAACATGTCTACCCTCCTGGCTCTGTCATGTCTCCCAAAGTGTCTTTGTGTTTCCTGCAATTGTTTCTCCCTGCACTTCTACAGATTCACAAGTTAACTGCTTCACACATGAACACTAATTAACTTTGCTACTGATCTCCACTTAACAAAGGTTTCAGAGTGGTCATTGACATTAAAACCTAACTCCATGAATGTGGACATAATTGCAACTTCTGGGTATATTGTCTCTACCGGTATGTTGCTGTAAACTTGCCCTGTTCATGAAACTAATCATTTAAGAAAGATCCTTCACCTCCCAGCTGGTCCCTCCACCTTTCAGGAACTCTCTGTGAAACTGGGCAAGTCATTCGTTTACATTTGTTCACTTAGCTGATGCTTTTCTCCAAAACTACTTATAATGTTAAGGTATCTAAAACTATTTACCCATTTATACAGCTGGGTAATTTTACAGGGGCAATTTAGGGTAAGTACCTTGCTCAAGGGTACTACAGCTGGAGGTGAGGCTCAAACTTGCACCCTTCAGGCAGTAGCTCTAACCATTACATTACCAGCTGTCCCATTTCACCAGCTTTATTTTTTAAAAGCATGTGAATAAAAATTATCTAATATCTCTGCTTCTCCCGACACATGAGGATGTAACCCAAACCTGCAGAGAAGTCTTGCATACATCTTCCACAGAATCCACCCTTATCTTACAATAATTTATATGCGCCTTCTGGTCCAGGCAACTTTCTTCTTTATTTCTTTCCAGCCTTCTCCAACAAAACCTTTCCAGCTAAAACAGAATACCACTGTACGAGTTTTGTTTGACCTGCCAAACAGTTTCCATGTATCTACCTCCCCATATCTCCATAAGCTCTTAAGAGCTGCTGCTTAATACCTATGGGACCTGATCATCCACTATGCCTCAGCCAAACTGCTACACACTTCCCACTCTGGCTGCCTAATGGTCCCAAACGACCAAGGGTTCATTGTTCTGGCTCCAGTCTGGTGGAATGATCTCCCTCTATCCCCAGAATTCTGAATCCCACTCAGCTCTAATTAAGGGTTTTAAAACCCTTTAAACATCTCCTCCAGACCAACCAGATCTCTCTGGATGTTTGCCAGTTCTGCTCTGCTCGTCTTCTGTAAGATTTGTATGGTTAAATGATGGAATTAGACAATCTGATTGTCCTTTGGGGGCGCAGCAGGTTTGGCTGGGTCCTGCTTTCTGGCAGATCTGGTGTTCAAGTCCTGCTTGGGCTGCCTTGAGACGGCCTGGCGTCCCATCCTGGCTGTGTCCCTTTGCCCCTCCAACCCTACACCCTGTGTTGCTGGGTTAGGCTCCAGTTCACCACGACCCTGCTTGGGACAAGCGGTTTGTCTCAATGTGATTGTGCTTTAAGAATACTGTTATGGTGCTGAGGGAAGGTAACAGCTTTGTGTAAATAGTTAAGGTTCATGTATGTACATAATTGTGTGTGTTGCTCTGATTTGTTGTCGTACTATTTATGTTCAGCGATCAAGAGAGGAATTCTGGGGAGTTCCGGGGATGGCCCCTTAACCATGGGGTGCGGTAGGGGGGCTGGGGGTGACCCAGGGGAATTCTCCAAGGTTCACTACCATTTGTACTTTGTTAAGACTGCTGTCAAAAGACATCTATACATTTTTTAAAAAGTATGTTCCTTTTACCCTGACTCCTGAGCTGGTTTCTAGTAGCTCCATGGGGGGACACTACACTAGTGTTAGAGTGGGATGGAGCAGGATTTAAGTGAACAAACCCAGAGAACACATCGCAGCAGAGAGCATTCTCTGCAGATGGAAGACGTTCAGCGGAGGACCACAGAACTGCTACCTACTCTGGAGCAGCTGTGGGGACCACTGCCAGTGCTCCGGCAAGAAGCTCCCCTTGCGATGGTGTGTGAAGAAAACGATATTCCCCAACCACTGCCCAGGACACTGGCCTTGGAGGAAGCACTGCAGCGAACAGCGCTTTGTCTGCCACGGTATTTGGGAGCAGAGCCGTGGGAATGTTGCGAGGCAAAGTGCCACCTAGCAGTGTGGCATAACGGCTGGGATGGGGCGACTACAGCAGTATAACTGGGGCTAGCCTTGGAGGGGAAAGCGTTAACTCTCCTGCTGGACGTGAGAGCGAACCAACATCACGAGCTGCCTGCGCTAACAACTGCCCTGACACACCGTTTCGACCAGCAAGAAACGGCAGACTATTACCGCTGTCAGCTCACAGCCAGGCATCAGAGCAAAGGGGAAGCCCCTGGAGCGCTGGCTGCGGATATCCAGCTCCTGGCGCGGCGGGCATACCCGCAATAGCCCGCAGCCATTCAAGAAGACTTAACACTACAGGCATTCCTCCTGATGCTCGCCCCGGAACACCTGCAGCAACACGTCAGGCTTGCCACCCCGGTTAACGTGGACATGGCGCAGCATGAGGCGGAACGCGCGAAAGCCATCCTGAGGGACATGAAGGAGTCTGTGCATTCTTGCCGCTCCCTGGAGAACGTCACTGAAGATGAGGCGGAGGGAGAAGTTACGCCCCAAGTCAAGGCACCGCCCCTGCGCCAACGGCTGCCTATTATCTGCTAGTGTTGTTGGAAGCGAGGGCACCAGGCATGTCACTGCAGGAAGCCCATCCCTGCCTCGTCTCAGGGAAATGACAGAAGGGTGACTCCATGAGGGGAGTTTCACCCTGTGACTCCATCCCCTCTCGAGGCGTATCCTCCTTCCCAGTGGGTGATGCAGCCCCGATCCGTCTGCTACCGCATTGCCTGGCTCTGACGAAGAGGCAGATTGCAGAGGAAAAAGTTAAGAAGATGGTCGCTGCGGGCATCATGAAGCCCTCCAGTAACCCCTGGTCAGTACCGGCGGTCCTGGTGCAGAAAAAGGATGGCAGCTGGCGGTTCTGCGTAGATTATTGCCTAAATGTGGTGACCAAGCAGGACTCCTATCCCCTGCCATGGATCAATGATGCATTGGACTGCATCGCGGGGTCGCAGTGGTTCAGCTCTCTGGACCTGTGGAGCAGTTACTGTTAGGTTGCTTTAGTGCTGGAGGCCCACAAAAAGATGGTGTTCACCCTGGGGCGGGGCCTCTGGTACTTTACGGTCATGCCTTTCGGCCTCTGTAACGCGGCCACCACCTTCAAGCAGCTGATGGAGTGAGTCCTGTTGGATGTGCCCAGGAGCCGGTGCATCATTTACTTTGATGACCTGCTGGTGCACGCCTCCTGCTTTGAGTCCACGCTGGCAAATTTGAAGAAGATGTTCATTGTCATCCGCGCAGCCAGGCTGACACTGCACCCCGCGAAGTGCAACCTCCACCAGTGGCAGGTGAAATTCTTTGGCCACGTCTTGGACACGGACAGGGCGTCCACAGACCCCGACAAAGTGCGGCAGGTGCGAGACTGGCCTACCCCAGAGGACGTAATGGAGTTGCAGAGCTTCCTGGGGCTGGCATCATACAATCGCCGCTTTGTACGTGGTTTCACCAACATCGCATCACCGCTGCACCGCCTCACTGCTAAGGACACCCTGTACTAGTTCACCTCCGAGTGCACAGCCGCTTTTCATCACTTGAGAGAGGCTCTGGTGTCTGCCCCCATCCCGGCTTTCCCGATCCCGGAGAAGACCTTCATCGTGGACACAGAAGCCAGTGATCGGGGCATTGGAGCTGTGTTGTAACGGGTGGGAGATGGGGGTGAGAGAGTGGTCGCGTTCTACAGCCACCGTCTGAGTCACCCAGAGAAGAACTACTGTATCACATTAGCGAGAGTTCCTTGCCGTTGTGGCAGGGATTAAACACTTGTGCCCCTACGTCTATGGAACCAGGTTCCTGCTGCGGACCAACCATGCCTCGCTCACGTGGCTCCTTAATTTCAAGGAGCCGGAGGGGCAGATAGCACGGTAGTTGGAACTACTGCAGGGGTTTGACTTCGAGGTCCAGCACCAACCAGGATGCCTGCATGCCAATGCTGATGCACTTTCTTGGTGCCTCCTGCAGTGCAGACTCGTTCAGACACTGCGATCAGCTGGAGGAGCGGTGGGGGACAACGCACGATACCTGTGCTGTGCTGACGGTGGACACGGCGAGCGATGGAGGGTCTGCTGATGACACAGGACTGTTCCACCAGGCCCAAGAAGCCAATACAGAGCTGGCGGCAGTGCAGGGCTTCCTACAGTTGGGGCAATGCCTGCCCTGGGCTGCTGTGACCCTGCATGGGCCTACCATCAAGTCGTACTTCTCACAGAGGAGTACTGCTCACATTGCTTGAGAGGCGGGTTATTGTATTGGCATTGGGAGGGGCCGGTGCACAGCCAAGTCCTGTGGCAGCTCCTCGTCCCCTGTAGTCTCAGGGAAGACGTGTTGCTGTAGGTGCATGGACCTTCTGGAGTCGGGCACTTCGGTGTGGTGAAGACACTGCACTGGCTGCGCCAGCGGTTTCACTGGGCAGGGTGCCGTCAAAATGTGGAGCTGTTAGTGCACTGCTGTGACACCTGTACAGCGCGTAAGGGCGCCAGTGACCTGTCACACACCCATCTGCAATGACTTCACTCGGGCACCCCGATGGAGTGTGTAAGCATGGAGGTGCTGGGACCCTCGTGGCCATGGACTAATTTACAAAGTGGCCCGAGGCGTACGCGGTACTGGACCAGAGTGCCACGACTTCGGCAGAGCGGTTAGTAGAGATGTTCTGCCATTTTGGGGCACAGGAGGAGCTGCACAGTGACCAGGGCAGGAACTTTGAGTCACAGGTCATGAAAGAAGTGTGTGACCGGCTGGGGTTGCAGAAGACGTGTGCCACACCCTTTCCCCTGCAGAGCGACGGTCTGGTGAAGTGTTTCAACTGGACGCTCACCACGCAGCTCTCTGTGCTCACCTCCCAACATTAGTGCGACTGGAATAGACACCTGACCCTGGTCCTGTGAGTGTGCCACTCTGCCATCCAGGAGTCCACTGGCTGCATCCCTGCCCTGCTCATGTTCAGACGTGAGCTGAGGACTCCAGTCAATTTAGCTTTCGGCAGCCCGCCGGAGCCCGAGGTGAGGGGAGAACTAGGCCCAGAGTATCTTCAGCAGTTGCGGCAGCGCTTGGAGTCCGCGCACGCTTTTGCCAGGTGCCATCTGATGGAGGCAGGGGGGTGGCAGAAGCGAGCATACAACACGCAGTGTCGCAGGCGCCCCCTGGCTCCAGAGGATCGAGTGTGGGTCTACAACCCCTGGAAGAAATGTGGGCTCTGTCCTAAGTTCGCAGACAGCTGAGTGGGTCCTTGCATCATCCTGGACAAGCTGCCAGATGTCCTTTACAGCAGGGGTCCCCAACCCTCGGGCCGCAAACTGGTACCGGTCCGTGGCCTGTTAGAAACTGGGCCGCACAGCAGGAGGTGAGCGGCGGGCAAGCGAGCGAAGCTTCATCTGTATTTACAGCCACTCCCTATTGCTCGCATTACCGCCTGAGCTCTGCCTCCTGTCAGATCAGCGGCGTCATTAGATTCTCATAGGAGCGCGAACCCTACTGTGAACTGCGCATGCGAGAGATCTAGGTCGCGCGCTCCTTATGAGAATCTAATGCTGCTGCTGATCTGAGGTGGAGGTGAGGCGGTGATGCTAGCGCTGGGGAGTGGCTGCAAACAATTTAGGCATGGGCGACATTGGCAGCTGCCCAGGGCAGCATCTTACCGAGGGCGGCACGAGGTGCCTGTGCAAAAAAAAAAAAAAAAAGTGCAATCAGGTTTTTACCGCTTATTTGCACGTCACGTCTGCGCAGACCATTTGCCGTATGACATCAAAGTACCATGGGAGTGTCTCGCGAGCAGACTGCACCTCCATATGCTTTCAAATCGCTCTTGTGGTACTTTGATGTCATACGCGGCTCTGACTGCGCAGCACAGGCACTCTATGAAGTCGAACACACACCTGTACTCTTACTAAGAAATACGAGAAGGAGGGGCGGGGTTAGTTGACATCACCTCAGGGCATCCAATGGCGACACCTGAGGTAACATCTGCAAGGAGAGCAAGAGGGGAGGGGTAGCGAGAGAGAGAGGTTTTTTGGGGGGAGTGGGGGGGGCACTGAGTGGGGGTTCGCCCAGGGCACCATACAAGCTAGAACCGCCACTGGCTGCAAATACATATTAACATCAGCAGAGAGGTTTGACTGCACAGAGACCATAATAAATCAATTGCTTGCAGACTCTATCAGTGAGTGGCAAGTGACAATTAAGCTGTATCTGGTGGCAGGCTTTAAGTCAGAATCTGAGTTGTATAATTATTTCATTATATATTACAATGTAATAATAATAGAAATAAAGTGCACAATAAATGTAATGCGCTTGAATCATCCCGAAACCATCCTCCCACCCCGGTCAGTGGAAAAATTATCTTCCAGGAAACTGGTCCCTGGTGCCAAAAAGGTTGGGGACCGTTGCTTTACAGGGTGCGGATGGGACCTACGCATTGGCCGGTGGTTCTACACCGCGACAGGCTCACCCCTTATCGTCCCAAGGAACCTGCATCGGGGTCCCAGGAGGGCGCGCAAGTTGTCTCCATGCTTCAGGGACTTTGTGTTGACGGGGTCGACAGATGCTGGGACATACGACTGCTGAAGGGGGTCAGTGTAACGGCACCGAGGGAAATGTAACAGCTTCATGTAAATAGTTATTAAGGTTCATGTATTTACATAATTGTGTGTGTGTTGTGCTGATTGGTTGTCGTTCTATTTACATTCAGTGATCAAGAGGGGAATTCTGGGGAGTTCCGGGGATGACCCCCTAACCATGGGGTGCGGTAGGGAGGCTGGGGGGACCCAGGGGGATTCTCCAAGTTTCGGTACCTTTTGTACTGTCTGAAGCATCTTTGTTAAGATTGCTGTCAAAAGACATGTACACGTTTAATAAAGAGTATGTTCCTTTTACCCTGACTCTTGAGCCAGTTTCTAGTAGCTCCATGGGGGGACGCTACAATACGTATCATCTGTGCGTTAGAGTAATAAACATTTGTTTTCTCACAGCTACATATGACTTTTGAGAAAAAAAAAAAAAATCCTTCTTTTGTATTTATTTATTTAGCAGATGCTTTTCTCCAAAACAACTTCCAATGGATACTATGTAGTATTATCAGCCTACACACCTTATTCACCAAGGTGACTTACACTGCTAGATGCACTACTTACAATGGGTCACTCATCCATACATCAGTGAGAAACACCCTCTCTGTGTCACTTACACAATATGGGGGAACCTGAACAGTATGTCTTTGGAAGGAAAGCAGAGCACCCAGAGGAAACCCACTCAGACACAGGGAGAACATGTGAACGCCACACAGACTGAGCAGGAATCAAATCCACGTCCTCTCGCACCACCCAGGTCCTGTGAGACAGCAGCACTACTCGCTGTACCACCAGGCTGCCCTGCTCCTAAATGAATAAATGTAGTAAAGAAGTTAAAGTAGTGAAAGTAGTTACAGAAATCAATGAAAATAGTACAAATGAATTCATGTTCATCAAACAAGTTTACATGATATCTGAGAATGCCTGGGCTGTGTGATTTGACATCAGTTTGATCCCTGCTTTGTCTTTTTGGGGTTTTCATATTCCCCCTATGTTTTGTGGATTTCTTCCCACAGTCCAAAGATGTGTTTCAGGTACATTTATGATTATAAATGGTCCATAGTGTGTGTGTATGCATGTGGTTTTGTGTGTCCATGTGTTTTACATTGCTCTGTTAGTTTGAATGGGTGAATGACTGTAGGGAGTTTAGTGTAGTGTACCTAGTACTGTAAATGACCTTGGGTAATGGTATCAGGTAAATAGCATTGTACCTAACTTTGGAGAAAAGCTAAATGAATAAATGCAGATTTCTCTTACTATTCACTTGTTGGGAGGCAGACACAATCTCAGTTCAGTCCTCATAAATGCAAGGAAATTCTTGATAAGCATTTGGTAAGGTGGAACTGTCGTAACTCAAACGAGTGTATCTATATGTCTGTTCATTTTACCCAAGCAATACTGTAATTTTTCACTTTGCTGTGTATACTGTGCATACACACTAACATTTGCAGCTGTTGATAATCTCTTAATTGTCATGTTTCATGTATACTTTATAAATCATATATAAATGTAATTATTAATCAAACATTAAATGCACGTTAATATGCATTTTGGTTTGTTATGAAATACTTAAAGTCACCTAAGTACCATTTCCGGAACCTGATAATTATTAGTCTATATGAAACAGAAGGTAGATTATGATTAGGTCTCCTCTACTAAATATTAATTTTCTGCAGAAAAAGCAATTATCAATGACACTGTGCCAACAAATACAACAGACTAAGAAATTGTAAAGATTGGAGGCTTTCATGTTGTGATCACTGATTAGTATAGGAAGATGTTTAATCAAGCATTAATTTACATAGACTAAGAAAGGTCATAAATGTGCTACTAATGCAATGATTATTTAATCAAATGGTTGAGTTGGCTGCTATTGAGGCATTTCAAAGGTATCACCATCACCATTTTAGCTGTTTTCAAAAAGACCTTGATAGCTCTTAATTTGCTAATCAGCTAATGTTAGATTATTTTAATTAGCTTTCTTCTCCCATTTGATTCCTATCACTACTGAATTTTATGTGCACATCTATTTATTGTCCTATGGAATAATTACAGGATCAGTTCATATAATTACGAAGAGAAAGGCTGGCATGAGACCAATTAATTTATTTTCTCTTATTAAATTCTATTCCAAACATTATCCTTTCACCCTTAATGGGAATATTGATAATTATTAGGCAGACCTGTTCAACAACGATGATCTTTTCTTGTTCTTGTTCTTATTCTTGCTGTTCTTCTTCTTCTATAAAACTTTGTATCAGCTACATAAAATAGATTTATTAAATTTGTTTAATATGTGGGGGTGCGGTGGTGTGGTGGCGCGGTGGTGTGGTGGCGCAGTGGGTTGGACCACAGTCCTGCTCTCCGGTGGGTTTGGAGTTCGAGTCCCGCTTGGGGTGCCTTGTGGTGGACTGGCTTCCTGTCCTGGGTGTGTCCCCCTCCCCCTTCGGCTTTAGGCCCTGTGTTACCGGGTAGGCTCCCTGACCCCGTATGGGACAAGTGGTTCTGAAAATGTGTGTGTGTGTGTGTGTGTGTGTGTGTGTGTGTGTGTGTGTGTGTGTGTGTTTAATATGCATAAAATTATTAAAAAATGCATAAAAAGTGGTTCTGATATATTCTAGAATTTGGTATGGGTCAAAGTATGTTTGTTGAGTATAGCCTGCTTTTTTCAGGGATCTTGCATCATATGTATGTATATATACATACAAACACACACACACACTTCTGAACCGCTTCTCCCATACAGGGTCGCAGGGAACCAACACCTAACCCGGCAACTCAGGAGGGGGAGGGGACACACCCAGGACGGGACGCCAGTCCGTCACAAGGCACCCCAAGCGGGACTCGAACCCCAGACCCACGGGAGAACAGGACCCGGTCCAACCCACTGCACCACCATGCCCCCTCTCTGTAGATCTATATCCATCTTCTATATGCGTGTGTGAAAAATTTTCCAAAGTGAGCAACTTTGAAACCCTATTTTCAAATGCATTAAATTAACAAACTTCCTATTTCCCTCCTTCCATTCAGTGCTGCTTTACATAACTTGTGTGGTATATAACAAGTATTGATTTTTTTTTTTTTTTATTGTTCACTTGGATGGAATCATTTGTTTCATTTTCAGTGGGCTTATACCACATATTTCACATCTGGAGGAGCCAGGAACTTGTATTACCCAGCCAGACTCTAAGCAGAGAGGGCACAGGACACTGAATTGTTCCACATAATTAATCACTACTGATCTGTGACCTCTTAAGACAATCTGCTCTTGGTAATGCAGATGTGGGGGTTCCTGTTCATGACTGTAGATGGAAACAGTTCTGCACATGCTTTAACCAGACATTAAGATTTCCTTGTGCTGGGTCGTTTTAATATAAGCCAGAACACTAGTAGACAGAACACATAATATCACAAAACTCACGATAGCAAAAACTCTATTTACATTTTGCGCTATTTACATTTTACTGTCATGATTTAGCATCATTTAGGCCGGCAACAAATGTAAGCAGGTGTCACTCTTCTCATGCTGTCTCAGTCAATACCTAACAATGTGTGTGATATGTGATATTTCAAGCCTTGTCTGTAAAGGGATAATAATTTCCATCTTATTAAGGCTTCTGAATTTCATTTCTTATTTTTGTGCATGACTAAAAACACAAAAATATACATTTTTTAATACATGCTTTACTCACTGCCCCCCCCAAGAAAAAAAAAAAAAAACTTATTTCACTATTATTATTTCTACAGAATATGACCTCGACTTTCCAGACCGTACAGTTAATATGTGGCAGCATTACTGGTTTCCTGAGTCTGGTCCCTGGGCAGTTAATGTACTGGAGGGGGAAGATGAAACCCCCAGAAAATAGATGCATGATCAAAGCCTCCAGCACTGGATTTTATTTCACACAATGGATTCTCAACTGATCCAACATAATGCTTTTTGAATACGTTCCTATGCTTGCCCTGATTAACGATTGTTCCTGAATTAACATTCCACTGAAGGTTATAACATTTGAGAGCTTACCTTTGACATTTAAAATTGAAGAGTTAAAAAAAAGAAAAAAATTAGGATACATAGCATTACTTCATAATCTTATGCAAAAGCATGTATTTGTAGTCAAATACCAAACAGCCAAGTTGAAGATATTGAGAATTTAAAATGTGGAATGGCTTCTATAAACACAAAGTAGTCTATGCAAAAAAATACTTCCTTTTTATAGATACTGTATAATGTGTCTTGTGGCATTCGTGGAAAATCAGACAAGAGTGACAAAGGTAGTGCACTTCAGCTGTTTACATGTGTCCATTCACTGACAGTTTCCACTATTCAAACCAAAACACATCAGCTGCATGTGGATACTCACTGTTGATTTTTACCATACCTCTATCATTTAGCAAACACTTTTCTGTAAAGGGACGTAGATCGATTTACTATGTAGCTTTTACACAACTCTTTTATATGAGGTAATTTACAAAGTAAAGTACACACAATCTTTTACCCATTTATAGACTGAGTTACCAAGTCAACGGAAATATGTTACTGTAATGTGGGATCAAATCAGAGCACCAAGAGGAAACTCTTGCAAACCCCACACAGATTGAGTCAGGATCAAACTTGAGACTAATCACACAGCTCAGGTGCTATGAGTCACTAGTGCTACTCATTGCACTTTCACACATGAATGTCACATGAATTCATTCATAGAAAACACACACACACATTTTCAGAACCGCTCGTCCCATACGGGATCACGGGGAACCGGAGCCTACCCGGCAACACAGGGCGTAAGGCCGGAGGGGGAGGGGACACACCCGGGACGGGACGCCAGTCCGCCACAAGGCACCCCAAGCGGGACTCGAACCCCAGACCCACCAGAGAGGAGGACCTGGTCCAACCCACTGCGCCACTGCGCCACCGCGCCACCACGCCCCCTGCATAGAAAATATTTAAAATAAAATTAAATATTTACATATTTAGCTGACGCTATTCTCCAAAGTGACTTACGATGTTATTTAGCCGTTTATACAGTTGTATAGTTTTTACGGGAGCAATTTCTGGTTAAGTACTTTGCTCAAGGGTACTACAGCTGGAGGTAAGATTCAAACCTGCGACCTTTGGGTCAAAAAGCAGAAGCGCTAAACATTACATTACCAGACACCCTACACACTCCAGGAGAATGAAATTATAAATACATAAATAAATAAATCAGTTAAACTATGTACATGATGCAGGGCACGCTCTGGAAGTGACACCAGTCCATCTCGAGACAAGTAAACACAGGTCTTTTGACTGTGAGAAGAAGTCCACCCAAACACTAAGAAAATATTCTTAAACTCCACATAGACCAAACAGGATTGGAACCCATGTCCAAACACAAACCCCAGGAACTGTCAGGTACCAATACTACCTGTTGTGTTACTGTGCTGTTTTATATAATGCTAAGAAAGCAACTTTTAACGGAAATGTATCTGTGAAATTTGGATATGAGATAAACAGTAATTTCTGGACTCAGAAGCTGAAAGCAAGCACTTGTCAGTAAAAATAATCTGGTATAATATGCATAGGCATATACAGTATACAGTAGCATGATACTAACTCAAATATCATACTAATAGGTTTCTGAGTAGTGTTCTGTTTTATTTCTTCATTGCCTGTTCCCTTTTTATGACAGTGGCATGTCAGAGCAGAGGAGTAAATGTGACCAGTACTCTTAAAGTCATTTCTATATCATAGAAGCATAAAAAAACAGACTGAGAGAAATGCAAAGTGTAGAGGGGTGCATAGTCACACACATCTGTGTCACCTGGTGATTAATGCGGTGGATCGCAGTTTATCGACACAACACCATCATACTTTATGAGGCAATCATTCATCCATTGCTCTGGACTGCTCTGCTGCAGCTCTTACATCATTGCAGTTTCACACTTTTACACATTTTACGAGGCTCATTTTTTCCAGTCAGAAACTTCTTCTTAATAAAAGTGGGTCGTTTGCTCATTCATTAAGCGGCTCACAGTGAGGGGAGACAAAACGCCGAAACAACAGAGTTCCTGCTGTTCCTCCATTTGTGAAATTGCTTAACTATAATTAGCAGTGGATGACATTAATGATAATCCCTTGAACCGGGGATAAGTGTTTTTTTTTTCTTCTTCTCTCCTAATACATACAGCTTTATACATAAGCAGTTTATTTGTGCATATTCTTTCACATTACATTGTTCATAGTAAATATTATGCAATCAACTGCAGAGATACATGCACTTACATTTAGATTTATTCATTTAGCAGAAGCTTTTCTCCAAGTCGAAAAATACAATGAGTACATTACATCAACAGAGCGCTTGGATGCAGACACGTGATTCTAAAGTACAGTTAATTTGTCACATTCCACCATATAAACTAGTAAAGATCACATGAGAAGCTACATGCCTCAAAGATTCCTGTCAAGAATGCAAATTTTCATTATAACCTACTGCATTCAAAGATGGCTTTGGTTATTGTTTGTCCTTTAAGAAACGATGTGACATTCCCCTGGTTAAGGATGGAGAAATATTTCACTGTGAATGCAGGAGAAGTACACAGAGACGTCTGCCATGGTGAGCGCCATCTTCATACAATGTGTTACAGATGTGGCATTAAAGTTAAATGGAAGTGTACTCATGCCAGGGAGAGGCTGAGGAACAGCCAGCAGGTAAGATCCAGTGATTTCACAAAAGTAGAACTGAGGTAGCCATCAATACCTCCAGACGGAACACTGCTGTGACCACACAAGACACTCAAAATGTCGATTTGTCTAGACCCCGGGACAACAAATGTCATTCTACACATATTCACTGTAGCCATTGCCTCAGTGGAATGAAGTATACTTTTCCATTGGTTGTGTGCACATTTGTGGTGGTCAGACACCTTTTCCATTGACTAATGGAGAACTGAAGGCACCTCCTAACCTGGAAAAATGTACTGTCTTGTAATCAGTATGAATTCCAATTGCTAATACATACTTGCCTGAATTAGTGGATGTAACAAGAAAGAACCACATATGTAGGTGACGCACACCAACAAGTAATATCTTCAGAATCTTGTTGTCATTTTTGATTTATTAATGATGACACAGGGTGCATTCATCTATTACAGTGAATTTCTAATGCACCTGGACACTTCATCAGTGTTGTAACCTGAGGTCATTGTATGTTTCAGGTCTTTCAACAACATATATCCTTACCCAGGTGATCCAAGGTTAATTACATCCCAGCCTACATCCGGCTAGCAACCTTGATCCCGCTGTTCCCCTTTCCTGGTTGACAGACGCCAAGATGCTTTCTGCAGCCTCAGTAACATGGTTATCTGTTCTTTCTCTCTTGTGGTCGAAATTTCTTGAATTAGTTTGTGCTTCCCCTTTTTCAAGGCCTTATCAAAACACCATAAAAGAACGCTGTCCAAACCAGCCCTTCCTAATTGTCCCTGAGCTCGTCACCATGCTGTACCGAAACAGGGACTCTGCCTCACTGCAGCCAATACACTCTACTACCTAACTCTTCTCACCTCAGTGCCAGCTTCTGCACACTTAGGATCACTTGTGTACCTTTTTTTGTAGCACTTCCTTTGCTTGTATTATTCTAAATTCATCCTCTATGCCCCTAAAGGATAACTTTAACTTCTTTCCCTACAAGACAAGCTGCGCAAGCTTTTAGGTATACCAAGTCACCTCTCAAGTATCTTTGCTGTTGATACAGAAGTTTTGTAAACTAGAAGGGAGCATAAAATTCATGGCAAGGTGTTGTGCTAATGCACCCATCCTTTAAAGTTACCTGGAAGGCCTGATCTATCCACTGCTTCTGGCTAGCCCTCCAGCTCTTGGTAAGTTGCCTGAAAAGCTTCTGTATCCCTAAAGCTTCTGCCAAACAACTTACTTCAGCCTTTTTACTGACTTTTCCAAAATGGGGAGAATCAGTGTACCTTCTTTGCTAAATTGGAATTTATTAGTAGCCTTGCCTATCATCAGCACCAGAAACCTAGACTTTGAGGGCTTGTAACTAATTTCTTCCCACCCACAGGATTAGTCTTTCAAGCCCCCCACAAAATTCATCTACATCCAGGGACAGGTGCTGTCGTTACTTTCATGTCTTCCATGAAGGCTCTGATAGGCAGTTGCCAGATTCCAGGCTTGGTGTATGGTTCTTTATGTTCTACCTCTGCTGACTGCAGAAACATATTTATGGCCAGATCAAACAGGATTGCAAATAGTACAGCCTTTTCTTAGTTTCATTTTCCTGCCTATGCCATGCTGATGAAACCTCCTCCTCATGACCCCCATGCTAAAGTAATCCAGAATTAGATTTTTGATTTTGCCTGTGATGTAGTACTGCATGTTGTGTCCACTGATTTGTCTGGTTCTGAGCCATAAGTGTTTGTGAGATCTATTCACAACACTGCAAAGTCTATTTTGTTCTCATGTGCTTTCTTAATAAATTGAATTATTACCCTAGAATGTCTTAAGCATCTAGAAATACTGGATTGCCTGTTTTTTTTCAGTAATATATCAATATATGCATCCTCCCGTCCTGGGTGTGTCCCCTCCCCCTCTGGCCTTACGCCCTGTGTTACCGGGTTGGCTCCGGTTCCCCGTGACCCCGTATGGGACAAGCGGTTCTGAAAGTGTGTGTGTGTGTGTGTGTGTGTATGCATTCCTGAGGAGAAATATATATTGATATATTACTGGAGTCAAAGTGAGAAATGCATATCTCTGACGTTTTTTCTTTTTTTTTTTTTTTTAAATTATACTTTTAAATAAAACCCCATAGAGCTGTATTGCATGTCCACAAACAAGTTCTGTATCTGAGAGAACTTTTCACACATCAAACCATGCCAGTTATGCAAGGCACCTCACAACATACATGGTTAAACAGACTTGTTTATTTATTTTTTGTAGACGATAGCTTGGGTTCACTTTCCTCTTTGTACAATTCAGACGTTTCATAATTAATTACATTTTTTGTGATACACTAATAGTGTGAACACTTCCAAAGTGGAAAGATAATGAGATTTATTACATGCAAAAAATTACCTGTGACTCAAAAATCTCACACACACACTGTCTACAACTGCTTGTGCCGAGCAAGGCTGTGGCGAACCGGAGCTTAACCCAGCAACGCAGGGCGTGGGGCTGGGTGGGGGAGGGGACAAACCCCAGACGGGACCCCAGTCCACCGCAAGGCACCCCAAGCAGGACTCGAGTCCCAGACCCACCACAGGGCAGGCCCCGGCCAAATCCCCTGCGCCACTGCAACCCCATTCCCCCATCCTGTAACTGAAAAATTTAGTTTTTAATTTTTTGCAACTCATAGATAAGATAGAACCATCTTTTCTACACCACTGCCCACACAAAACTTTTTGTTCTCATCAAGCTAAGAGTGTACGGAGATGCAGCTGGCTTAAACTGTACTCATGTTTCACTTCTAAAACTCTGCAGCAGGACAAATACCACAATTTACAGCCATCATTGATATTCCTAAAAGTTTTCTGCCTTTGGTTCTCTCCGGCCCTTTTTGGAAAGGGCTCCCTAAACCCAAATTTGCAGTTGAATGTGCCTAGCTGAAAAATGCTAACATCTTGTCAAGAAACAACTCTGAACTTAAGATATCTTGCTATTACATCGTTTAATACAACATTTATCTGCTTAGTGAATTTTTTAAAATCAAAATCTAAGTACACCGATAATGGGCTTGAATAAATAAAATTCTAATCTATCTAAATAAGATGAAAGCAGTACTAATGAAGTACTTTTCAGAAGGGAACCTTGTCACACCCCCTCCTGAGACTGGAACCTGCCCAGTCACTTTTGGTCACTTCCCAGTTTTTAACAGTTTCTTAAAAGCTGCTCTATCTTCTGCACTACATTGTAGTTGTGCTGTGATTTCAAATCACACAGAGCATATGCAGCTCTTCAATTGTTAATAGAGCAATGGTAAAACCTCATCCTTGTAAACTTCAGAAATGTTGGGTCTTCTTTGTGTAAATGGTTCTCACCCCTGATTAGGAAAACTCATGCAACCCCCAGAAACCTTGAATCCATATCAACTGTTACCATTAAGCCAAATATATTGCATTACTCTGAGGAGGGGAGCTCAGGTCATTTTTACTGCTTACTGTATGCCTCAAGACAGGGCTTTAATAATGTGTTTTTCAAAGTAAAGGCAGGAAAAAAGACCCAATAACCTTGTTGTATCAATAACTTTTAAAATAACTGTCAGATTTGTAACAGAAAGCAATGCAATTGGTGCATTTGCACACAACTGAATTGAAAGCATTTAAAATAAAATGAGATTCAAAACTCTAGGAATGAATTGAGTATATAAATTTGTTTTGTTTTTCCAAACAGAAAGTAACTTTCATTTGTTTCCTGGAAAGTGAAATCATTTTTAATTCATGTTTTCATGCCACAGCCTAATGTCAGTATTCATATCTAATAAATCTTATTTTGGAGGTGCTTCCTCCTTATTAATTTAACTCCATTTCCCATGCAATATTTATTTGTTCCCATGGAGATATGGCACAGCACAAGCCTTGTTTACATCCCCCCTGTGTCTCCTCGCCACCATTTCCCAAAATCCTTTTGTTCTTTTGATTACAGAGTAAATGCTACTAGGAACAGAGACTCAAATGAAGAAGCATTCTCTTTATGAAGAGAAAGGTGCTTCTGACAGAAAATCTGATGTTATTACACCCATAGTGACTGGATTAAATTAACCATTGTGTTCACAAAGTGTTTTCCCAAAGTGTTTAATGGTTTCTCCATCAAGAAACCATTAAAACTGAGCATTCATAACTAGAATGTTAGCAGTCATGAAGTGTTTGTTGCATGCAGTACTCCAGACCCCGACTCTTGATCCCTGCTCTCAGTCAATGAGTTGATGTGAAATTTGCATCTGTCTCCTAGACGTAGAGTAATAATGATAACCATACCACCTGGACCTCCCTGGAGTCTCAGCACCACAATGAGGTAAGATGAGCTACCTGAGATTTTGAATTTGACAACATGATGACTCACGCAGGTTGACGGAAATAAGGCTCCAATACACCAGTCAGTTAGAAACTGAATTGCATGGGCCACGGTAGTTCAGCTGATCAATTCGAAAACAGCTCTCATGAGGTTTCAAGCCTCCTGTCTTCCTGACCCCCTTCCTACTAATCAAAACCATAAAGGTTTCAATGGGTTCAAGCGCAGTTCACTGTAGATTTAATCCCTTTATGATATAAAGTAACACAAGGTGGAGACCTCTCAAGACATTCACAGCTCCTAATTCTGGCTCTTTCCGATGAGAACATTCTTAAGATTTATGCAATCAGATAATGTAGCCAGCTACTTCACATCAATATTTAATTCTCCACTTTTATCTCCTTTCCAGAGGTTGAGGTGCAAGCTCATTGAATAAAACTAGATTTCTAGTTTCAGACAGTGGGGATGGACTCACAGGTTTGCAGGAAGGGGTGGATGAGTGGTTTAGTTCCACTAAGTTCAAGAACACACCAAATAACTAGGCATTCACCCTGACAGCTTTAAGCTGATCAATAAAACTACATACCTTATGATTGCTCATCTTATCACCCTCAGCATTTCTCAAGTGAGTTCTTCACATGGCTGTCTGCGTGACTGCTGTCTAGATCATTTCCTGTAGAGCTCGAGCAATCACTTAAGATATCCACTTCTGTAACTACCGCCGGTACTGCATCTCTGACATGTCTGGAATCTCAGCTTAGACACAATGAACGAAATGTTGGGGCTTGCAAAGCATTGTTTCCTTTGGTGTACTGGAAGCATCATTCTCTGTGTTTTTCTTAGATATTTCTTTAAAATATAGCCATAATAATTGCTACAAATAACTGGAAATAGCTGGAAACCACTGTATAAATTACAAAATAATGCTTAACTGTAGTTCTAATATGTTATTGTTAGATGTTAATTAATGTTACTGTTAATACTAAGGTTACAGGTTATGTGGTTTAACAGTATTTCATTTTTAGAGTAATTTTGTGTGAATGATTGTGGAATGGGGGGCGTGGTGGCGCAGTGGGTTGGACTGTGGTCCTGCTCTCCCGTGGGTCTGGGGTTCGAGTCCCACTTGGGGTGCCTTACGACGGACTGGTGTCCTGTCCTGGGTGTGTCCCCTCCCTCTCCGGCCTTACGCCCTGTGTTGCTGGGTTAGGCTCTGGTTCCCTGTGACCCTGTGTGAGACAAGCGGTTCTGAAAGTGTGTGTGAGATTGTGTAACTTTTATTTTTTTCAGCCAGTTGTGTTTTTACTTTATTTGGAAGATTGGTATATCTTCATGTCATGGTTTTGCTTATGCTTCTTGCTGATGACAATGATCTTTTTCTTTCTTTCGTTCTTTCTTTCTTTCTTAATGATGATCAATATCCACCAATAATCAAAAGCATTAAATACACAGTCTTTACAATATACAGATATTAAACCTTCTGTTTAAGGGCAACCTTTGTTAAAACATAAAACATCTTTACAAATACATCTTTCATGCATTTATTATACCATATAATAATTTCAGTACAAAGCAGACACATGAAATCTCTCTGGCATGGTTTGTATTTGCTGTGGACTGTATCTTCATTCCAGCCTATAGTCTAAATTTGGCTGGAAAAACCGTTTGTAATATTCACAACATTTCCGCAAAAGCAGTAAAATGCAGTTTTTTTTTTTTTTTTTGTTTCTTTTGTTAAATGGCACTCATGATTGCATTTAATATTAATTAAAGTATTTTAAGAAAATTAGGTTAGAAAATTGCCAATTGTAACAGTTATAACACTTGCCACAAAGAATACCTACCAACCAACCAATTAATGTCTACAACCGCCTGTCCCAAGCGGGGTCACAGTGAACCAGAGCCTCAAACAGCAACACAGGGCACAAGGATAGAGGGGGAGGGGACACACCCTGGACTAGGATGCTTGTCCGCCGCAAGGCACCCCCAACAGGGCTTATACCCCAGACCCGTCAGACAGGCACTGGCCAAACCTGGTAAGGCAATCATGATTGATTGATTGATTAATTTATTAATTATTTTTTAACCAATATTAAAGAGAATACTCCTCCGCGAACCGCCACCTTAATGTGGTGGAGGGGTTTGAGTGCCTGAATGATCTCAGGAGCTATATGCCCCTGGTCCTGGGTGACAGACGAGACAAAGCACGGTTCAAAATCCCCTTATGACTATTAAATCAAGGATCTCGTTCACCCCGCCCGGTATGGGGTCACCAGGGCCCCACCCTGGAGCTAGGCCTGGGGGGGGGGCTCGCATGCGAGCGCCTGGTGGCCAGGTCTATGCCCACGGGACCTGGCCGGGCTTAGCCCGAAGCCAAGATGTGGAGCTGCTCTTCGGTGGGCTCACCACTGCCGGAGAGGACATAAGGGGCCGGTGCGTTGTGATTTGGGCAGTGGTCGGGGCCGAGTGCCAGCCAACCCAAACCTCGGGCGCCAACTCTGGCTTTTGGGACTTGGAATGTCACCTCACTAGCAGGGAAGGAGCCTGAGCTAGCGCAGGAGGTTGAGAGATACCGTCTAGATATAGTCGGGCTCACTTCCACTCACAGCTTGGGTTCTGGAACCACTCTTCTCGACCAAGGGTGGACTCTCCACTATTCTGGCGTTGCCCAGGGTGAGAGGCGGTGGGCGGGTGTGGGCTTATTAATAGCCCCCCAGTTCAGCCGCCATGTGTTGGAGTCTACCCCGGTGAACAAGAGGGTCGTCTCCCTGCGCCTTCGGGTCAGGGAACGGTCTCTCACTGTCGAATGTGCTTATGCGCCTAGCGGCAGTGTAGAGTACCCGGCCTTTTTGGAGTCCCTGGAGGGCGTGCTGGAGAGCTCTCCCACTGGGGACTCTGTCGTTCTACTGGGGGACTTTAACGCCCACGTGGGCAGCGACAGTGACACCTGGAGGGGCGTGATTGGGAGGAACGGCCTCCCTGATTTGAACCCGAGCGGTGAGTTGTTATTGGATTTCTGTGCTAGTCACGGTTTGTCCATAACAAACACAATGTTCATGCATAAGGGTGTCCATCAGTGCACTTGGCACCAGGACACCCTAGGTCGGAGGTCGATGATCGACTTTGTAGTCGTTTCTTCTGATCTTCGGCCATATGTCTTGGACACTCGGATGAAGAGAGGGGCTGAGCTGTCAACTGATCACCACCTGGTGTTGAGTTGGATTCGATGGCAGGGGAAAAAGCTGGGCAGACCTGGCAGGCCCAAACGCATAGTGAGGGTCTGTTGGGAATGTCTGGCGGAGGCCCCTGTCAGAGAAATCTTCAACTCCCACCTCCGACAGAGCTTCAACCAGGTCCCGAGGGAGACTGGGGACATTGAGTCCGAATGGACTATGTTCCACACTTGCGTTGTCGGGGCGGCGGTTCGGAGCTGCGGCCATAAAGTCTCCAGCGCCTTTCGCTGCGGCAATCCCCGAACACGGTGGTGGACACCGGAAGTAAGGGATGCCGTCAAGCTGAAGAAGGAGTTCTATCGGGCCTGGCTGGCTCATGGGACTCTTGAAGCAGCTGACGGGTACCGGCAGGCCAGACGGAGCACGGCTCTGGCAGTCGCCGCGGCAAAAACTCAGGCCTGGGAGGAGTTCGGTGAAGCCATGGAGGACAACTTTCGGTCGGCCTCAAAGAGATTCTGGCAAACCGTCCGCTGACTCAGAAGGGGGAAGCAGTGTTTCGCCAACACTGTTTACAGTGGAAGTGGTGCACTGCTGACCTCAACTGAGGATGTCCTCGGGCGGTGGAAGGAGTACCTTGAGGATCTCCTCAATCCCTCCGACAAGCCTTCCTTAGAGGAAGCTGAGGCCGGGGACTCGGAGGGGGACTCGTCCATTACCCTGGCTGAAGTTGCTGAGATAGTCAAAAAACTCCTCGGTGGCAAAGCTCCGGGGGTGGATGAGATCCGCCCCGAGTTTCTCAAGTCTCTGGGTGTTGTGGAGCTTTCTTGGCTGACACACCTCTGCAGCATCGCGTGGAGTTCGGGGACGGTGCCTCTGGACTGGCAGACCGGAGTGGTGGTCCCTCTTTTTAAGAAGGGGGACCGGAGATTGTGTTCCAACTATAGGGGGATCACACTCCCTAGTCTCCCTGGGAAACTCTATGCCGGGGTACTGGAGAGGAGAATCCGACCAATAGTTGAACCTCGGATCCAGAAGGAGCAATGTGGTTTTCGCCCTGGCCGTGGAACACTGGACCAGCTCTATACCCTCACTAGGGTGTTGGAGGGTTCATGGGAGTTTGCCCAACCAGTCCATATGTGTTTTGTGAACCTGGAGAAAGCATTCGCCCGTGTCCCTCGTGGCATCCTGTGGGGGGTACTTCGGGATTATGGGGTTTGGGGCTCGTTGCTACGGGATTGTTCGTTCTCTGTATGACCGGAGCAGGAGCTTGGTTCGCATTGCCGGCAGTAAGTCAGACCTGTTCCCGGTGCATGTTGGACTCCGCCAGGGCTGCCCTTTGTCACCGATTCTGTTCATTATCTTTATGGACAGAATTTCTAGGCGAAGCCTGGGAACGGATGGTGTCTGATTTGGTGGCCGCAGGATCTCGTCTCTGCTTTTTGCGGACGATGTGGTCCTGTTGGCTTCATCAAATCAAGACTTACAGCATGCACTGGAGAGGTTTGCAGCCGAGTGCGAAGCGGCGGGGATGAGAATCAGCACCTCCAAATCCGAGGCCATGGTCCTCAGTCGGAAAAAGGTGGATTGCCCCTTCCGGGTTAGGGGGGAGTTGCTCCCTCAAGTGGAGGAGTTTAAGTATCTCGGGGTCTTGTTCACGAGTGAGGGAAAAATGGAGCGGCAGGTTGACAGATGGATCGGTGCGGCGTCTGCAGTAATGCGGTCATTGTACCGGTCTGTTGTAGTGAAGAAGGAGCTGAGTCGTAAGGCGAAGCTCTCAATTTACTGGTCGATCTACGTTCCTACCCTCAACTATGGTCATGAACTCTGGATCATGACCGAAAGAATGAGATCGTGGATACAAGCGGCAGAAATGAGTTTCCTCCGCAGAGTGGCTGGGCGCACCCTTAGGGATAGGGTGAGGAGCTCAGTCACCCGGGAGGAGCTCGGAGTAGAGCCGCTGCTCCTCATCGAGAGGAGCCAGTTGAGGTGGCTCGGGCATCTGTTCCGGATGCCTCCTGGACGCCTCCCTGGGGAGGTGTTCCGGGCATGTCCCACTGGGAGGAGGCCTCGGGGCAGACCCAGGACATGTTGGAGAGACTACATCTCCCAGCTGGCCTGGGAACGCCTTGGGGTTCCCCCAGAGGATCTGGAGGAGGTGTGCGGGGAGAGGGAAGTCTGGGGGGCTCTGCTTAGACTTCTGCCCCCGCGACCCGGTCCTGGATAAGTGGAGGAAGATGGATGGATGGATGGATAAAAGAGAATAATGTACTACTATTGACTGATACTGCCTTAAGAGCAATTACATTACATATATTCCTTTAGCAGATCTTTTTCTGCAAAGTGACGCACATCTCCCAGAAAAGTACAGTTACATTAACAGAAAGAGAGACTTGGATCCAGACATATGATTGTACAACACTGTTAATTTATTACATTCCACCATATAAACTAACATACATTATAGGAGTAGCTACATAAAGGTTTAACCATAATTTGAGAATTTCTGATGGAAAAATTGCAACAGACATTTATGTCATGTGAGTAGCTGCATAATAGTTTATCCATTATTCAACAGGTATAATCACAAAATTATTGAACATAAACATTTACCCATTTAATATCCACTTAATATATCATGGGAGAAGTGAGTTTCAAAGAGGTGATTAATCAATTAATCATCTTAAAATACTTAATTGAAGGAGTATTTGCCTTTAGGGCAGCAGTTAGGGACAAAGTGCAAACTATTGTTTTTTACCATGCTGCTCACCCTTCATGCGAACGCAATCTCATCTCCTTGGCATAATGGACAACACACCTATGATCTGTCAAGATTAAGATTGCCTTAAATTATTAATTTTCCTTTTCTTCAATGGATGGAGGGCAGGATATGTGGCTGGCTGTTCAATTTCGAATGGTGCGTTTGGACTTTCAAGGGTTTGTGTCAACAGGAGAACTTTCTCCCTGATTTGAAGATATAGGTGTTTCCTGTGGTCTGAGTTTGTCTCAGTAAGGACTAAAGTTTCCTTACTAGCCAGAGAAGCCTGAAAGCACTTGCTTCTTGATGCTAATATAATTCAGATTTAAATATCTGTTACAAATGGTGACAAACTAATAAAGCAAACATTTAAATAACTTGGGGAGAGTCCAGTGTTGCAGTGACACAGCAGATTTGGGTGGGGCCTGTTCTCTAGTGGGTCTGGGGTTCAAGTCCTTATGGGCTTGCCTTGCAGCGGACTGGCATCCTGTCCAGGTTGTATCCCCTTCAGCCCTGTGTCATGTGTTGCCTAGTTAGGCTCTAGTTCCCTGCGACCCCAGTCAGGACTCGACATTGTGTGTGTGTGTGTGTGTGTGTGTGTGTTTTCATATAACTTTGAGCAAGAATATTTTTGAGTGAGAGCAGAACTGTTCATGTAAGAGGAGTAAGTTAGTTTGGGAAAATTTTGGAAGTGCTAAATATCACAAAAAAAGTTAAATGTCACTGAAATCACTAAATGTCCGTAATGAGCTACACCAGAGTTTGTCTCATCCCTCACATTCACAGGGTGAATTGTACAGCCTCCTCTATACCAGTATATCTATCCACAGAAATGCAAATGTTTCATGTCAGTATTGAAACTCGCAAACATATAATATGGAAAAAAATGTGAGATGTAATAAAGAGGTCTAAATAATCACAGTCCCCCATGGAACCCCAAAATCAATCAATAAATAATAAAACAGCATGTTAATATCTTTATATGGCACTGTGGAATATAGCCCTCAGCTCAGGCTCCCTCAAATCCATATAATGTGCTTGTCCCTTAATCACGCACACATTTTCTCCACCGCTTGTCCTATGCAGGGTCACGGAGCCTACCCAGCAACACAGGGCGTAAGGCCAGAGGGGGAAGGGACACACCCAGGACAGGACGTCAGTCCGCCACAAGGTACCCCAAGCAGGACTCGAACCCCAGACCCACTGGAGAGCAGGACCCAGTCCAACCCACCGCGCCACCGCACCCCCCCGTCCCTTAATTAATCAATAAGAATTGATGAGCTAAAATGTGATAGTTGTCTATATGCCGCATTTAATGATGTCTTTAATGAAGAAATTACCAACTTCAAACACATACACACTGGGTGAAACCACTCATCCCAAGCAGGGTCGCAATGAACCGGAGCCTAACCCGGCAATTACCAGCTTACTCAGAGGTAAGATAACAAATTAACTCCTAAAGCCCCCTGTATAAGATTGAGATAAAGGGTATTTGATCTCCAGAAAACATTTTCTTTTTTCTCATCACTAGTATACAAATTGACAATATACATATTATAGATTTTGAAATTTGTCATGTGTTCCAAGTTTTAAGAGTCAGTGGACACAGTGAAGTCAAATAAATTTGGTCAACGTGAGCTAGTGCAAAAAGACAGCCATGACTGAAAGGTCAGCGCTGTTAGAGAGCCCTTTCTCAGTATTTCAAAAATGATAAAGTAGAGTTTATGTGAGAGGCTTCTGCAGACAAAGCTTTTAGCACATGTGAAAAGTACAAATCCACCCAGAGCTTTCCGGGTCAGGAAAAATAGAATGCCATACTCCTGGGATTCCTAGTCATCCTCTGAATAATATTGTCTAATCACAAATGTCACTTTCATGTTTTTGAATGCTGTTATTAACAATATTGATTAAAATTGATTGGTAATTAAAGTCTAATATATTACACGACATTGATTAGACAAGTGGCATTTGATAACATATTTAAATATTGTGGTTTCTTATTCAAACCAATTAATGAATAATTTAAATTATTTATATTAAGAAAGTCGTGTTGCTGTCTCACAGCACCTGGGTGGTGCGAGAGGCCATGGCTTTGATCCTTGCTCAGTCTGCATGGAGTTTGCATGTTCTTCCCTGTCTGCCTGGGTTTCCTCCCACAGTCCAAAGACATACTGTTCAGGTTCACCCATAGTGTGTGAGTGACAGAGAGAATGTGTTCCACTGATGTATGGATGAGTGACCCATTGTAAGTAGTGTATCTAGCGGTGTAAGTCACCTTGGTGAATAAGGTGTATGGGCTGGTAGCACTACATAGACTTCATTGGAAGTCACTTTGGAGAAAAGCATCTCCTAAATAAATAAATATAAATGTAAGAAAGGTGGGGGGGTGCGGTGGCGCAGTGGGTTGGACCGCAGTCCTGCTCTCCGGTGGGTCTGGGGTTCGAGTCCCGCTTGGGGTGCCTTGTGACGGACTGGCTTCCCGTCCTGGGTATGTCCCCTCCCCCTCCGGCCTTACGCCCTGTGTTGCCGGGTAGGCTCCGGTTCCCCGTGACCCCGTATGGGACAAGCGGTTCTGAAAATGTGTGTGTGTGTGTGTGTGTGTGTGTGTAAGAAAGGTGTATATTTTTCCTCCAGGTGTTCCAGCTTCTTACCACAGTACAAAGAAGAGTGAAAAAAAACTGCTACTCTGCAGTTAGAATATGCCTGGTGCAGTAGCAATTAAGAAATTGAACTTGTGGCCAAACTGTCATAGGTTCATACCCACTGTTGGACATACTGCTGTGACCTTCAAACAGGCTCCTAAAATAAATTAATTTATTTAATACCCAGCTGTGTAATTGGGGCGTGGTGACGCAGTGGGTTGGACTGGGTCTTCCTTCCTGGTGGGTCTGGGGTTCGAATGGCGCTTGGGGTGCCTTGCGGCTGACTGGCGTCCCGTCCTGGGTGTGTCCCCTCTCCCTCCGGCCTTATGCCCTGAGTTGCTGGGTAGGCTCTGGTTCCTTGCGACCTCGTATGGGGCGAGTGGTTCAGAAGATGTGTGTGTAGCACAGTTTCTGTCAAGAGGTCCCAGCTGTGTAATGTAACAAGAACATTAACTTGCCTTGGCTAAAGAAGTCTCCCAAGCAAATAAATTATAATAAAAATAAATACATCAACAAATCAGTTTTATATGCAGGCTTGTGTCCAATATTGCACATGTAGTTTTGATACTGGAAATAAAATGATCTTCAAACAACTGGCCTTGATGAAACAAAAAATAATGCAACCAGATATTTGGATTTTTAAGCATGTTTTCATTTTATGGAGTGTTTATGGTGATACATGTAAATCTGACAAAGACAAAGGTGACAGTAAAGTTTGTGTAAAAACTACAAAAATACTTTTTTTTTTCTTCTTCTTCCTATCCCTGAATGTCTTAAGGATTTTACTGAACTTTGCCTTTCCTCAACAAACATTACTGCCCATTTGAATATGGTAAATTTCTGAGCCAAAGAAATCTGCCATCAGTCATTCAGTGTATTAGTACAATTCCTACTTGCTCTATTAAAGAGAGTTTCCAAAAGGTTAGCAAGAACCTTTAGGAGATCATTGACCGTTTTTTTTTTTTTTTTTTTTTGCCACTTCCGAGGGGCCAGGACCTTGATCCTTATGAAATCTTGTTCTTACAGGATTTTCACTTCATCGAAGGCCTTTATGATGAACCGATTCCTTCTTTTCTCTTCCAACAGAGAAAGGCCTATAGCAAAGGCAAACTAAGGGTGAAACAACTTTAGCCATTGAAGCAACTATGATAAAATCTGTTTCAGTTCTATGGATACTTACTTGTTTTCTTAAATAATTTCACAGTAGAAAAAGTTGAAATAGAAGTCTTTTCAGTGCAGACCTCTGAGAAGAATTTTTTTTTTTTCCCTGGAAGACACAGACTAACATGGATTCCTAAAAGCACAAGTAATTTTTCTCTTTCTTTCTTAATATATTACAACAGAAAATATGCCAATGTAGATTCAGTTAAAAAGAAACTGGAAGCTACATCTCCAGTAGTGTAATTGAAGAGAATACATAGGTTTCTATCCTGTTGATACTGGCATTAATTGCTTTTTCAACTTAACTAATAATACACACGAAAACTTCATCCATCCATTATCAACAACTGCTCATCCCAAGTGGTGTCACGCTAAGCCGAAGCCTTACTTGGCAACACAGGACGCAAGCCCAAAGGGGGATAGGACACACCCACAATGGGATGCCAGTCCATTGCAAAGTACCTCAAGCAGGGCTCAAACCCCACACCTGCCACACAGCGAGCCCTGGTCAAACCCTCCATGCCTCCATGCCACCACACCCCCTTCGGAAATTTCATGTTCGGAGAAATCGTAAAGATTTTTTTTTTTAAATTTGGTATATAAAAATAAATTGGTTTGTATACTGTATACTATAATATATATATATACACACATACATTTTCAGAACCGCCTGTCCCATACGGGGTCACGGAGCCTACCCGGCAACACAGGGCGTATATATATATATATATAATAGTATGTGTAACTATGTATATAATATGTAGTATATATATAAATACTACATGAAATGAGATTTTTTAACAAATGCTTAATTTTCAGAAAAAATATTTAATATTTCCTTTTCTTATACACTTTGAAAAAGTAAGGTGTAGAGTTAATGAAAATTAATGCAAAACATGCAACTGATTCATTAATTGAATGCCTTTTAAAGGCATTTGCTATAATTCACTTTTTATTAAAATATTAATGATCTTGCTCCCGGTCCGTTTGTTCTTTGGTTTATTTGAATCTTTCACTTTAATTACAAACTGTTGTTCCATGCAGAACTGATGAATACAATAAACGACAGCCATTTAACAGAAGCTAATTTGTTCATTTACAAAGCTGGAATGATTTAAAGGGTAAAATGTTAAAAGTTGGGGCTTCAGGTTGCCCCACACTTTGAAATAAGATTTTGTGGACCTCGCATATACTGATTACCACTTGCAACACTTCTGAAGGAAATCAGTTGTAAGAGGAGCAACACCTTGTTCAACAAAACATGTTGGCTGCAACAATGAATTGTGGGTGAAATTAAATGAACGAGCTACTTGGACTAATCATCATCATCACTGTCATATAATATTGTGAAAAGATACTGACTGTGCTTTTATTATTTTTGACACAAAAGAGTTTATTACTTTTTTTTTAATTAAATACTGTGAAAACTGTATATATACTGTTTTTCCAACATGCAGGAACAAATATGTTATTTGTTTGCCAAACAAATTTTTATTTATTTATTTATTTATTTATTTATTTGTAGCAACAAATGGACAGGGGTTTCCTACTACATAACCTTAATGAATTTTTACTTGATTCATACTTTTTTGGATTTCTTACACATGTTAATTGGCATAACTTTTCTGAGTCAAGCAAAATTTTTATTTGCCTGAGCCCAAAGAACCACCTAGATAGGATTAGCTATTATGAGAAATGTCAATGTACCAACTACTGCTTGCCTTGCATCTCTGAAGTGGACCTCTTCAAGATTGTTGCAGAATGAGCTACAAAATTCAGCGGAAATGCTAACTCAGTAGGGCACTAAGATTTCACAACTTATCTATGTTTACTGCATAATTTACTAGGTAATGGTCTGCACTGCGGGGGTGCGGTGATGCAGTGGGTTGGCCCAGGTCCTGCTCTCTGGTGGGTCTGGGGTTCGAGTCCTGCTTGGGGTGCCTTGCGACGGACTGGTGTCCCGTCCTGGGTGTGTCCCTTCCCCCTTCGGCCTTATGCCCTGAGTTGCCAGGTAGGCTCTGCTTCCCAGCGACCCTGTATGGGATGAGTAGTTCAGAGAATGTATAAATGAGGGGTGCGGTGGTGCAGTGGGTCGGGGGTTCGAGTCCCACTTGGGGTGCCTTGTGATAGACTAGTGTCCTGTCCTGGGCGTGTCCCCTCTGGCCTTACCCCTTGTGTTGCTGGGTTAGGCTCTGGTTCCCTGCAACCCTCTATGGGACAAGCGGCTCAGAAAGCGTGTGTGTGGTCTACACTTACTTGGTAAGGTATTTTGCTTTCTTTCTAATTACATTTATTTGTGTGGCATTTCCTTGTTTGGTTAGGACAACTAGCTGCTAGAGTAAAAAAGAACCACAGTAAAATGGAACAAAAAGTCAGTATTGAAATTTTTAGTATAATAACCATCAAATGCATGTTCAATATCTGCAATTCAACCTAAATGTTTTAAATATTACATCACCTAATTTGTGTTAAAAATTGAAATAGTCATATAATACATAATTATAGATATATAGAAGTTCAGAGTAATTTCTTATAAATGCTAAAAATATGGCTTTTTATTCATTTTTATGCTACGGGTTGATATCTTTTTTATTTTTATTGAATGCAAGCCAGAAATGTAAACGTCTGAGTGCTTTCAATCTACTCTCAGTTGGCTCATTAAATTTAATGGGTAAAATCATCTTCGAAAGTACCAGCAGTTTGCAGCTCATGAGGAATTTTAATTCAATTAAGTAATTTTAAACATATTGTGGACAAGACCTACTTTGGATGAGGTAGCCTTGAGAGAGAGGTCTGAATTTGACATCCACTGATGTAAATCAATACCAAGTCCATTAAAATGTGTAATTCAATGGTTGAGCCTTCTTTCACCTGCTCTCATAAAGTCGTATATAGGGCCATTATTACTGGAATACAGTGATTATCAGCCATATGTATTTATTTAACTTTGACTCCAGTAGACAGGTCTCCACCTTTCACTTGTAAAAGGAAAGTAAAAAAATAGGGACCCTTTTTTTTTTTTTAAATAAGGCCTTAATCGTGTTTCTTGTAAAAAAACAAAAAAAAAAAAAAAAAAAAAAAGAGTCTAAAGTGATAGGACACCATCTATAGCTGTTAAGAAAACTTAAGGTTAATAAGACAGGATATTATGGGAAAATAAATCTCCAGTTCAAAGTTTCCATATGGTGGTTATGTTGAACTAGTTACTAACAGGCCAACTTGTTTTTATCACAAATTGTTAAGATATGAGTCTATATTTTGGCAAGATAAGGGTATACTGGGATGGAGACATTCAGCATAACTTGAGAGAGCGATGGGATTGGACTGGAAGTTACAGCACAACACATGGGGTGCTTGAATCAAAGCAGATGGAGACACTGGGGCCAGAGAAAACACAGAGAACATAGAGCAGCTGCAAAAGACGGGTGAGCCAAGGAGCTGGGAGGAATAGCATTGTTCCGCCTCACTGCATGGGAGCCTCCCATGATGATCTGAACAGGACTGACCTCCAGCATTTGCCATGTTGTTTCATGTTCTCCAGACTTTCCTTCTCGTATGCATGAAACACTGTCAGAAAAACTGTAGGGAAGAGGTATGCTGTCATTTTAACAGTTTGAATGTCATCTGACATGCTTCAACACAACCAGTTGTCTTGTGTCATCATGATACCACAAAGATGTTCCTTCAGCAGAAACAGCTGTGGAAACATTGTACATCTGAAGGGCTATTCTCTTTAAGCTCCCCCTTCAGTTCCCTTTGAAGTGCTTTTTTACAATTGATTTGCATGATTTTGCAAAAAAGCAAATAGGAGACCAAAAACACATACAAGCAGGCTCTGACAGAAAACAGATCTCCCTCACATAAAATTCTAATATAAATAATGGAGGCCTTATGAAAGGTCCAGTTGGCATGTAAGACAAGTGCAGTGGAAGAAAATGGTAATAACACTGACATCCCTGTGACCTCAGAATGAAGCCACTTGGGAAACACATCCAGACAAGGCATTAAACTATATATATTTAAACATGAAGATTGAGAAATAAAAACATCAAGTTAACAAAACAATTCTACATTGATGGATTCCAGCTTTTCAAATACAATATTGTATGAATTCAGAGGCTCCAAAAAAAAGTATAGCAAATTAAAATTTGATCAGTTTAACTTCAGAAGTAAGGATATACTGAAAAAGTTAATTTTTTTTAGCAATTTAGCTATTAGCTATTTTTATATGAAGGGGGGCGCAGTAGGCTTGACCGGGTCCTGCTCTCTGGTGGGTGTGGGGTTCAAGTCCTAATTGGGGTGCCTTGTGATGGACTAGTGTCCTGTCCTGGGTATGTCTCCTCCCCCTCCAGCTTTGCTCCTTGGGTTCACCACAATCCCGCTCGGGACAAGTGGTTTCAGACTGTGTATGTGAATATATATATATATATATATGTACACACAGTCTACACAATGTGTATATTTTATATGACACCTAACACTCCTCAAAACAATTTCTCAAGGGATTAACTAAGGAAAAATAAGTAGGTCCAGCCTTTCAAACATCCATCCATCTGTTCATCCATTGTCAACAACGGCTTGTCACGAGTGGGGTTGCAGTGAGCTGGAGCCTTACACAGCAAGACAGGGCAGAAGGCCTAAGGAGGAGGAGACACACCCAGGGTAGGACACCAGTCCATCACAAGGCACCCCAAGCAGGGTCCAAACCGAGAACCCGCCACACAGTGGGCACTAGTTAAACCCGCCACACCATGCCCCCCAAACATCTTTTTATATAAGTTATTATAGATGAAATTCTTGAGACTTTGGGTGAAAGAAAACATGTGGGAGAGCTGAACACAATTTCAATAGATTAAAGTTCAGTGATTCAGTCTATCAACATTGTAGCTGGATAAAGAAATTAATTCATGCATGCAAGGCAAATAGTGGACATTAATGCAATTTGTTCTTGGCTAAAAGTGTAGTTACCCTCATCTCATATTTTAAAGCTCTTTTTATTTATTTATTTTTTTTTGGTTGTACATAAATTAAAGGGCTTAATGTACCTCCACAGGCCACTAAAAACCATCCTTATTAGATGTGACTGAATGATAATGAAAGTGCTAATGCAATGTCAAAGCGGTTGAAATGACACAAAGGTTAGCTGCAGCGGCATATAATTCGGCTTAAATTGCCAAGCAGGTGACCTTGGCTCCGAATAAGAGTATTGGGAGGCATCAGCTGCCATTGCACAGCAGCATGATGGCACAGTGATAAAGTCCCAATGACAGAGTCCTGATGAAAGCATCTTTCTTTGCTGACTGTTAAAGAGCTTCTGTCTTCCTCCAAACAACACAAGTGAAGAGTTGCTTTTTCACTCAGGAACAACACACACACACACACACACACACACACACACACAGAAACCACTTGTCTGAAGTGGGGTTGCAGCAAACCAGAGCCTAACCCGACAACACAGGGAACAAGGCTGGAGGGGGAGGGGATCACACCCAGGACAGGACACCAGTCCATCACAAGGTACCCCAGCAGGACACAAACCCCAGACACACCAGAGAGCAGGCACAGGACAAACCCGCTGTGCCACCGCACCCCTCTACTCAGAAACAAATAGTGTTATATTTCTTTATAAAAATTTGGCTCTCATCCCATGAGAGAGGATACTGGGTATTAGTTTACTGTTTAAAACATTAACTTAATCACTGCTGTTGAGCTCATGCAAACCAAACAACAGCTTGTTCAACGTGTATTTAATGTTCCACTTTTGTAGCACAAATGTATTACACCAGAGAATAGGAAATAATTGTATAACCGGAGGCATATCTTGCTGTAATAGATAAGCAATCATGTCTAACCCGATTTTTTTTTTTTTGCTTCTCAAAGCTCTAAGACCCAGATGAATAAAATAATAATAGTAAAAATAATAACACCAATCAGAATGATAATATATGAGTTGCTTGCTTTCTTTAATTCCCCATTGGGTTAAACTCAGAGAACGTGTGTTCTTAGAAAATATCTATGTTAGGAGATATGTATGTGTATGTGTATTTGTGTAAAGGAAACATTATGCCATTGGAAAAAAACAACAGCCATTCACATTCACACGTTCAGTCAAAGTAGTCATGACACCATGTTAAGACAACACAGTGCACAGAGATTTTTGCAAGAGGTGTTGAAGAGCACTTATAATCTAATATACACTTCTACTTACTTATACTTCTACTTATATACTGCACTTTTTTCGCAAACACATATGCTCCACGTTCAGTACTTAATATCAACTTCTTTACGAAAATGTTTTTCCAAAATGGGGGGTGCAGTGGCGCAGTGGGTTGGACCACAGTCCTGCTCTCCCTTGGGTCTGGGGTTTAAGTCCTGCTTGGGGTGCCTTGTGACGGACTGGTGTCCTGTCCTGGGTGTGTCCCCTCCCCCTCTGGCCTTACGCCCTGTGTTGCCGGGTTGGCTCCGTTCCCTGCGACCCTGTATGGGACAAGCGGTTCTGAAAGTGTGTGTGTTTTTCTAAAATATTACTACTGACAAAAGAGCTTTTTAAAAGTATTTCAAATAAAAATATGAAAGCCCACATTTTGTCTTTTAGTCCTATAGTCTCTATTTTGTCTAAAGATACAACCAAAGGGAAATAATGGATCTGTTCTAATCCAGGAGACATACAAACACAATAGATAAAATATTAAAGTCTTTTAGGTTCACATTTATCTGACACTTTTCTCCAAAGCAGCTTTCAGTGTTAAGTTACTTGCTCATATTTATTCTTTATATAGCTGGGTAATTTTACTTGAGCAGTTTAAGGTAAGAATTTTGTTCACGCTTAATACAGCTGCAGGTGTGATTCAGACCTGTGACCTCTGGGTCAAAAGGCAGAAGTACGAACCATTACACTAGTAGGTACCCCATGCACATATCTAATACATGTAAAGAAAATTTTTCGGCAAGGTCTAATCCAGTCTTAAAGAATTTGGTATGAATTGTCGTTACAGGTGTTTTTGCAGACACTCTTGGGACTGTGGAGCAGCACATTGGGGTGGCCACAGGAGATGGACAATTGTTTTATTCGCAAACCACCTGCTGACAGCACATGCTCTTGTGACGGTCCATTTGTTGTCCCTGAAAGAGACCCTTCTCAGCAGCAGAAACACTGCATTGTGGAATATAGATGAGTGCTTGAAGCAGTAACACGGTAAATCAATCTTGTCCATTGCAATTGAGTGGACCCAGCCGCAGGAATGTGGCCCATATTATAACACTGCTGACAGGACCTCTTACCTTCACAATCAGGCTCTCTACCTTGTGGTTCTCCTTGTTCTGTCATTGCACATGCACAATTCCATTTGTCAAAAAATGGCAATGTACAACAATCTGTGTCCCATTCGACAGTGTTACACATTGCTGAGAGGGAATCTTTTACTTTCAGTTTCAAAAAATTAATTTAAAAAAAAAAAAATTAAGAAACTTTGCAAACACGTATGACAAAAAAAAAGAAAAAAATTCTTTTGCTGAAAAGCTTTGTGTTCATCAGTATACCTCATTCATATCAACACCCATGAATGTGAATGGCATGTTTAAATATTTATTTGGCAGTTTTTGATTTGTTTTTCCAGGGTATGGTGTAGATTACAATATTAAAAACCAGTACTTCCCATCCAAAGATGCCGAAATGAACAAAAATTTATTGTCTTCATGGCTCGGTGGGATGTTCTGGATTTCAGTGCATGACAAGGAGAGCCTATGCAGGATAATTTTTCTCCAAGAACTTGGCTATGGAATCTGGCACTCCACTGCTATGTCATTGCAGATGACCCACACAGAACACCACACATGAATGACCCTGACTAAATTTTTATTTTTGAACTTTTTTTTACAAACCTGACATCACCATGCATTTTTTTTTTTTTTAAGGCCTTTATTCCATGGATGACCAGTCATACATCTAAAAATAAACAATATCTGCTTCTGCAGCTGTGATACCTGTTATTACATCACACAGATTTGATATTCCAACATGGAAAGTTATAATAAAAAGAGGCTGACTACTGCAAAATGAATACTATACACATTATATAATTCAATACAGATACAATTCTGTTATCCACTGTAAACTGTATTTTTACTGGGCAATGTACAATTTCAAAACATTTTTCAAAAACTACAATACTAACCCCATATAAATGTAGATATCCTTTTGCTTCAGAGGTGTGCTGGAGCAGTGGGTTTGGCTTGTACCTGCTCTCTGGTGGGTCTGGGGTTTGAGTCCTGCTTGGGGTGTCCCATTCTGGGTGTGTCCCATCCTGGGTGTGTCCCCTCCCCCTCCATTCTTGCAACCTGTGTTGCTGGGTTAGGCTCTGCTTTGCTGCGACCCCGCTTGGGACAAGTGGCTTCAGTCTGTTTGTGTATCCTTCCACTTACAGCTCCCAAACTGAGAGACTCTGACTTATTTTTGTTAAAAAGCCTAAATCAATCACTTATGAAACTTTTTTGGGTGAGAGCCACCCCCAGTGATCTTGTTTCCAGTGTTTCCTCTTTAGAGTCACAGCCTACCTCCCACTTGAACAGTAGCAGGATCACTGTTGTTAAAGAAAGAATACCTTTGCTCGGTTTTTTCAGTTCTGTAGGACATATTCCACTAAAAAACCATGGCCAGTGGACAAAGGCAGCCAAACTGGTGGACGCCAAGCTTCTGGCCAGTGCTCAGTGTTAATCATCTACCAACGCAGACATCTCTTTTAGTTAACTTTTAACAGTACTGTTTCTCTTTGATTTTGTGGTCAGTGTGACAAAATATGCAAAGCATGACTCTTCTAAGACAGGAGCCACCCAAAGTTGAATTTAATTAGAGGGTGAAATAAATTCAAGTAGATTGTAGCAGCAAGCCAAATGAATTGGAGGGCTTTCGGTTACAAGTGTAAGTGAGTTATGCTAAATTGTAGCAGACTACTCACAGCCAAGCACGACTCAGTCCCTAGTGGTGCAATTATGTGCCATTAATTTTAGAGGAATGCAAAATCTTTTGGCTGTGAAGGTAACAAGTCCCAGTCCATTCATCACCTTATCCCTCTAACCCTGTCAAACAATGTTAAGAATCAGCAGGTGTCATATTTTTGGCAAACCCCATGCCTGTATTTGTAGTCTAAAACACAAAAAGTTGTTTCTGCACAGAACATAACATAGTTTATCTTAAGTTAACATTCCAAAAATGCTTTGCCTGTTCTGTTACTACCTCTAACAGCTATGTTATGTGACCATGACAAAACAGACATGACAATCACAGCAGTGAACTGAAAAGTAAATTGAAAAATAACATAATAATTCCATAAGGAATAGGAAAAGAGGTATGGTACAGTTTGAATGGGGTGACAATCTATTGCAAGGCAACCAAACACACACATTTTGAGCCATCAGCTCTCCTGAAAACACATCTTTGGACTGTGGGAGGAAAACCATTCATTCAGGGAGAACACTAAGAATCCACAAAGACTGACCTTATCAATGACCAAATCAGTAGTCTAGGTGGTGTGAGCCACCAGTGCTCCCGGTTTTACTTGGCACCTCTATTTTTACATAAAAAAATAAAATAATAAAAAATAAAATAAATTAAATAATAACAATAATTTATTGCTAAATTTACAAATGAAATACAAAATACTTCTATGGTTGAACAGCTGAATGGCAGGCACAATTTACAGTAAAAGGTCCAGTGCAGAGTGCAGAGACATTTGCAGTATTGTTTATTTCTGCCAACACATTGTACAACTAAAGCACAAGAAAAAAGAAATGATACATAATCTTGTGATGAAAATTCTCCGGCAATGTTGTCTTCCCTCTTAGACGGACATCTATGAAATTATTACAGTATAATAATACACAACACAACAATAATGCTATATACAAAGGTAATGCCTTTAACTTCTTTCTTATGCTTTTAGACATTATTCACCAGCAAATGCAATGACTGGAGGGAAAAGCTCAGCTGATATTCTTGAAAAATGTTACATGGACACTATTGGTATGTTTCCCAAGGACATATAAATGCCATATTTATCTATTTTGATCATATGATGGTTATTTTAGAATTGTTAAATAGACCTCTAATACACTGCTGCTGACAGTATAGCTCAAATTACCAGTCAGTAACTGATCAGTAGCTCTTTGCTGTATCTTCTAGTTCACATAATAAGTTTTTGATGACTGTAGTGAATATGTGATCCTATTAATCAGAGCTCTCTAAATTTTATGCTGCAGCACACTGGCATGATGATAAACTGTGACTTTTCATCCTGCTTTTTTTAATTTCCTTGGAGTGATGCTGTAATACATGTGAATTGTATGGTCTGCACTAAAACAACATTACTAATGCTGTACCTCGGCATGAGTGCTGCAGGCATACCTTTGACAGTGAAATTACTGCCCTACACAAAGCAGTATTTGGTTGCTAAAATGCCAATTAATTGGGCCTGCAATTAAAACCAAGGGCTTTTGGCAGTTTTTGCCTCCATCATATCTTATGAATATAAAACAGTACTCCTACTGCCACTGAGTTCTCCACTTACTTGTTGCACTGATTTTGTTTTAATTGCTGCTTGGTAATGCATCAGCCTTGTCATCTCACCTCTTATCTCATGCCTTATCAAGCATTGCTTGCAATAGACCAACATTTCTGACGCATGGAAGCTTATCGATATTCTGCTTATTCGCTGGTTGTTCTTTGTCATCTATAATCAGATTGATACTCTTTAGTTTTATTTTTATTTTTGAAATCCATAGCGGTAAATGTTGAATTTCCTATTTAGTAAAATTCACTCAGTGTTGCCTTCTCTGCATCTTCAAGATCACAGTAACGGTTATCGTAGTAGCAAAATTACTATGTTTAATATAAATCTGCATGAAGGTACTTTTTAGTTTGTTAAGTCACTGCATTATTCCAGCTGACATAGCTTGTGAAATTAACTTTTCACACATTCTTAGTGTAACGTTCATGCTCCTTTTTCTGCCTGAGAATCTTGCAGATTCACATCAAATTTTTCTTATTTTGTTTTTTGCACCACTGTTTGAGTATCCTGTCCATGTCTCCAGGAGTCTTTTTTGTTATTTCCGCACACCCAGAGGGAGGAACCAACCTGGGTCATATCTTCCCTAAGGTTATTTTTTCACCACCATTGTTTTTTGTTGTCCTCGTCTCTGTCACCCTTGGTTTTTCTTCTGAGATCTCTTTGTGGGAGTATGGTTTGCTTTATGAATTTTGTACTATTCTGTGTAAACAGCACTGTAGAACTGGTCATAATTGTCTTTTCACACACACGCACACACACACACGCACACACACACACGCACACACACACACACACACTATCTGAACCGCTCGTCCCATACGGGGATCGTGGGAAGCTGGAGCCTAACCCGGCAACACAGGGCGTAAGGCTGGAGGGGGAGGGGACACACCTAGGACAGGACGCCAGTCTGTCACAAGGCACCCCAAGCGGGACTCTAACCCCAGACCCACTGGAGAGCAGGACCCAGTCCAACCCACTGTGCCACAGCACCCCCCTTATGTTACATATATATGCATATATGTACTGTATATATAGTTTTTAAACTTACATTGCCCATGTGTGTACATGTGAATAAATGTAAATGTAAAACGTCCTTCAACTGCAAGTTTACACATACATACTGGACAATACTGGGGGTTACCTGGGACTTTCTACAAATTTCTCATACATTATGACTAGACTTTGTCGATTCAGATTCAGACAAACACCAGATTGTGGAGTGAGTAGCATTAATTACGATCTCACCCAACTGGGATTTGGTATTGATTATCATCTTCCGTATGGCTGCCACCAGACCCTTAGTATCACATCTGATCTTGTTTGGCAACTGGTGTCTTTAAAGAGTGGCATCCATACTGCACAACTCTGTCTTCTTTGGCTTTTTTGACTGGATTATCTGATTTCGTTGTTTTTTTAACGCCTTTTTTCTGGTCTGAAAGGTGACGTACAAATTGTAACCAAAATATAAAAACATTAAGAAGAATATCTGCTAAATGACTGATAAATTTGCTTTACAAAAAGAGGAGTAATCAATGTTATGTTTTAAATGGCCGAGCATAAATGGAAGCTCTTACTCCCCTGCCCAGGTGGTGTATTAGACACATGTAATTGTTTTCTACCCACCAGTAAAGTATGAACTGTGACTAGGCATTTTGGTTGCACCTCACTGTTCTTACCAAGTGATTAATGCTCTTCTGTGGAGCAGCCTGCTCACTATACATAGAGAAAAGCTGTAAATCTCCTCCCCACTTTATTGTTAGCTCAGTACCTTTAAAAAGTAAAAGCGAGCGCCCATGTTTTTGCAAGAGAAATAATGAAATATTCTTTGGCACAATTAATGGAAGAAATAAAAAACCTAAATGTACAATATTTATGTCTTTTTGCTTCTACAGTTATAGAGTAATGCTGTAATTAAAATCGCTGCTTGCAAGTTACTAGTCCAATTTGCTTTTATTATCAAACATAAATGCTCACGTAACTCTCATTTTTATTGGTTACATATGCTTGAATATTATTTTACCAAGATGAATGTGCACAAGGCCCATTTGTACAAGGCAAATGTTATTTCTTGTTGTTATTTCTTATTGTTGTTAGCAAGTGGTGCCGTTAAAGAGTGGCATCCATATTGCATATCCCTGCCTTGTATCTTCTTGGCTATTTTGACTGGATTATCTGATTTTGCAGTTTTTTAACTCCTTTTATTTCTGATCTGAAAGGTGATGCACAGATAGTAACCGAATTGTAGTAACCTATAGTAATGTTATATTGTTAGAAGAAACATGTTTTATTCTGCTTTTTCTTGAAGCATCTGCCAAAATGGATATGACATTTTCATTTTTATTGGTAACAATCTTCACAGAAAGTACAAAAAAAAAAAAAAATAAACCTTCTTTCCGACTTCTTTATAAGTGAATACTGTACCTGAAAACACAGTTGTCTTCTCCTGAAACAAATAGATAGGGGAAGCTGTTACATGTTGGACGTTCTGGCTTGAGATCTCTTGCAGGACATGTGGTTTTGATAAGAAGAGACATTCCTCAGAACCCTGTGGTTTAAAGTGGACACACGTTGGATATCTCCAGGCTGTCCGATCAACAGTCATGTATCACACTGAAGCTGAAGTTAATAGCAACTGGTGTAGTCATCTCACCTTTTAATCCTCTGTGGCAGTATCACAACCCTTTCTGTTCAGTGTTAAATGTCTGCTGGACAACCTGTCAAAAGCACATTTAGAGATAATAAATGATGTGTGTCTGGGTTACATTATTGTTTAGGGCAAAGTCCGATAATCACATTGAAGACTGATAGTGTAAATTGGTGTTCCTTTTCCTAGGGCAACTAAGTGTCTAGTGGGTAGGAAACCCATTAGACATTACTGTGTTTCCTACAGGTAATTTCTGTGTCCTGTCTTTGGTACACTACCCAAATTAATCCATCCATCCATCCATCTGTCCATCCATCCATCCATCCATCCATCCATCCATCCATCCATCCATCCATCCATCCATCCATCCAATTTTAATAACTTCTTGTCCTGACATACAAACTCCATACAGACTGAGCAGGGATCAAATGGACATGCTCTTGCACCTCCCAACTGAAACCAGTGCTATTAATTCTGACATTTGTTTCACATATCATGTGGGGGGGCACAGTGGGGTGGAGGGTTTGGCCTGTGCCTGCTCTCTGGCAGGTTTGGGCTTTGAGTCCTCTTTGGGGTGCCTTGTGACGGACTGGTCTCCCGTCCTGGGTGTGTCTCCTCCCCCTCCAGCCTTCTGCCCTGTATTTATCGGGTTAGGCGCTGGTTTGTTGGGACAAGCAGTTTCGGATAGTGTGTGTGTGTGTGTGTGTGTGTGTGTGTGTGTGTGTGTGTGTGTGTGTGTGTGTGTGTGTGTGCTTCACATATGACTGCATAACACTTGGTATGTTTTAAATATCTGATACTGAAGACTATAGTCAGTAGATATTCACCAAGGAAATTGATCAACAATGTTGCAGATTAGCTGGTAATCAAGTGTCCCAAAGTTTTATTTGTGTGTTTAGTTGGGCAGCGATTGTTTAAATGGGAGTTTAAGTTTGAGAACAGGTAAGAAGGAATTTATCTAAAGGAACTTTTGTGCTTCATTGTCCCCTGTATATACATGGAAAAAAGGACAAAGAGCAGTCTAAAGCAGCAAAAAGATTCTGTTAAGATTTTATGTCCAATAATAAATCTTGAATGTAACCTAAGTCCTATGTCATGTGCTTTAGTATTCAGTGCAAGGGCAGTTTTCCTTGAAAGCAATGCAGGCGCCATTTTTCTACACAAGGTCACCAAGTGGTCTGGTTTATCAGTTTTTCTTATGCTGAATACAAACTGCACTTTGCATCAACAGTAAAGCACAAAAGGTCAAATGTGAAAGTAAGTGTCACTGTCCAGTGTGAAATGAGGCAATGACAGGTTATATAATGAAAAGAAAATGTAGAGAAGAAAAAGACCCCTTTGTCTATCTTTTTTTTCTTATTTTTTTTCTTTCCTATAAAAGCAAAAAGCAAAAACTGTCCTCCATTTTTGCAGTTTAATTTGAATTTGCAGCTGTCTGTTTCTTATGTGCCAGTGTTCCGAATCAGATTTTTTTAATCTTCAACTAGCTGACCCATTGGATATGTTCTGTGTAGACTGATTCTTTTCCCAGCTGACCTTTTTATAAATTAGGCTTGATTGTGGTGTCAACTAAATATTCATATAAATGCCAAAATGTTGTGAGGGGAAAAAAAGTCCTTCGAGAAATAATGATTTTCAGAAGCATTTATTTTGTATGAGCTAAAAAAAGTTATTTCTGTTTGCTGAGAAATACTTTTCTGTGTTTGTGCTCATGCATTTTATTACAGATTTGCATTCAGCTGCATTTTACAAAGCACTTTTTAAGCTCAAATGGAATGAAGATGTTACTGTATATTATTGTGAAATTAACTGCTAAGTTTGTTTGGGCAGCAAAAACAAGTCAGTGGAAATGTTTGCTCCAACAGAGCAAGAAGGCAGCTCAATTTTAGGAGCTCTGCCAAAAGGTCCATTGACTCAGTGTACCACAGGTTTTTGACCTCTACCCTCTCCCTCACAATGGGTTTTGACTACAGCAGGCAGTTGGGAGCAGTACTCCAGATCACTTGTTCTAGTATGAGTACATACAGTAGGTCTGAAGACTGCCTTTGTCCCAAAAGTCAGTGAAAGACACTGGAACTGATGAAAACTTAATTATTTCAGAGAGAAGCAACCTAATACATTGCTTTAAGGAATTCTGTCATAGCCTAGCACCCCACACAACTTCCCAGCTGACTATGTGCATTACGCTTCTACTGAGACCTCCTGAAGCTCAGCACAACACACCTTTGCCTACCTCTAACTCTACCAGGAAGAGTATAAAAGACATTACACCACCACAGTAAGATTACAGTCTCGTTAGAGACAACATACCCATCCCAATGCCTCTTCGTGACCACTCCCTCAACAAAGTGTTCAACCCTAGCATTACCTAAGACCTCAACCACAATAATGACTTTGTCATTGATTTCAAGCATCGTCCTCACAAATGACCATGCTTTTTACCTTGTCTCTACTCCACACCCTAGACCATCTTGTAGCCTCCTTTCTTCATCCTTCTCACATCCCAGAATGGAAACTCAATGAACGTAATACCAGCACTGTCAGACATGAAGATCTTTTTGATGAAGAAGCATGTCCACTGTCACTGCCAATTTTACTGAAAGGTCCAGAAAGTGTGCACATTGCTTTAAAAAAAAAAAAAAAAAACAGGCTGCATATTTCCGAAGTTAGAGAGGAAAAATAGAGGGAAAGGCAGAGAAAGAGAGAAGCACACAGTAGGTAGGTGCTGACCAATATCTTGTATATCAGGCTGCAGGTTCTCTGGACAGCAGCCAGAACAGTGAAGCCAGCTGTCCAGAAGTTCATGGCACAGCATCCACACATTTCCAAATTATAAATGTGAGTTGAGTAAGGGGGGGGGGGGGAGTGAAAAAAAAAAAAAAAAAAACATGTATAAAACATACAAGGTGAACCTTCAAAAAGGTCTGTAAGGTATATCTTTACACCTGTCCCTCAATAAGAATCAAAACCTAGGAGTATAGTAACAAAATTATAGTTTTTATGTTTTATTTCCTTTAATTAAAATAACAAATATGAACCAGTTTTTCTACTCACATCATACCCTTCTCAAATAAATTCTTTCTGGTGGCATTTAAAGGACTCAAATTTCCATAATTCCCTTTGTGCCTTTAGGGCAAACATGCTGTCATTTTACTCACAGGTGGGTTTTGTTTATTCTTTCTTACAGTGCAACACCAAGAACATTTTCTACGAAACTGGTCACAGTCACTATTTACATATATGTCTAAACAGGATGTCCATTATGTTTTCTGCAAGCATAACATTCACTCTGTTAAAATTCTTATAAACGAACATCAATTTATATGTGTGGAGCAATTCCTTTATTTCACAAAGTAATTGTCATTAAAGATAGTTATTACCACTTTATTAATAATTAAATACACACACACACACACACACATTTTCAGAACCGCTTGTCCCATACGGGGTCACGGGGAACCGGAGCCTACCCGGTAACACAGGGCGTAAGGCCGGAGGGGGAGGGGGACACACCCAGGACGGGACACCAGTCCGTCGCAAGGCACCCCAAGCGGGACTCGAACCCCAGACCCACCGAAGAGGAGGACTGCGGTCCAACCCACTGCGCCACCGCACCCCCCTTAATAATTAAATAATTTTCAGCAAATTGTATTCTAATACAAGCAACAGAACAAAACACAGCAGATCCTCAACTTATAGACACAAGTGCGACAGGAAGTCTGTTTGTAACTACATTTGTTTATAACTCAAAGGTCACTTTTATCACATTGCAATCACACACACACACACACACACATTTTCAGAACCGCTTGTCCCGTACGGGGTCACGGGGAACCGGAGCCTACCCGGCAACACAGGGCGTAAGGCCAGAAGGGGAAGGGGACACACCCAGGACGGGACGCCAGTCCGCCGCAAGGCACCCCAAGCGGGACTTGAACCCCAGACCCACCGGAGAGCAGGACTGCAGTCCAACCCACTGCGCCACCGCACCCCCATTAATATATATATATATACACACACATTCTCAGAACCGCTTGTCCCTTACGGGGTCACGGGGAACCGGAGCCTACCCGGCAACACAGGGCGTAAGGCCGGAGGGGATACACCCAGGACGGGACGCCAGTCCGTCGCAAGGCACCCCAAGCGGGACTCGAACCCCAGACCCACCGAAGAGGAGGACTGCGGTCCAACCCACTGCGCCACCACACCCCCCTTAATAATTAAATAATTTTCAGCAAATTGTATTCTAATACAAGCAACAGAACAAAACACAGCAGATCCTCAACTTATAGACACAAGTGCGACAGGAAGTCTGTTTGTAACTACATTTGTTTATAACTCAAAGGTCACTTTTATCACATTGCAATCAATAAAAGCTTTAAGCTGTGCTTTTGTTGCCTGCTGTAAACATATGGAAATATATGTCCTGAGACAGGATACATGTGATGTACCACCAGTGAATCGCTCCATATCATGTCTGACCCTTGAGTTTGGACCTTCACCTGCCCCCGACCATGAGATTTGCTTTGTCCACTTGAATCATCAGTCACCAATCCGACACCTGGGTCCGTCTCACTGTGTTCTGACTCATCTATGTGAAAGACGATTCCACCGCTTTTTGCATGGACACAGCCGAGATCAAGTGGCTTGGGGATGCTGTCTCAGGACAGGGCTGCTCAGTTTACATGAATAAACTCTGCAGCAGATGTTTCAATTAATTGAAGAGGCTCTGCATGTTCTCCGGCAGGCACGGGCCCCGAAAGCTAAAGAATCGGCCATCTCCTCTTCTGCACCAGCCCCTGCCTCATCTCCAGTGGCCACTATGGCTGTCCCAGCGATGGACCCCCGACTTGCCATGCCCACACGGTACAATTGCACCCAAAAGAAATGTCAGGTATTTCTTCTGCAGTGCAAGCTGGTCTTCGCCAGCCTGCCCATGTTTACCACTCAGATCAGAGCCATTTGGCTTACTTGGTGTCTTTACATTTACATTTATTCATTTACCAGATGGTTTTCCTCAAAGCAACATACTTCTCATAAAAAATACAGTTTGAGCATTATTAGGAAAGAGACATAATTGCAGATGAGTGAATCTTAACTGCAGACAATTTGTTTGTTTCACCATATGCATATGTTCATCACACAAGTAGCTGCATAAAACTTCATGAGAATATTGACGATTCTTGGTCACTTTTGTTTTTTTTTTTTTTAAGATGAATATAAACATTTGCATTACATTACAGGAGTAGCTGTGTAGTGAGTCTAGAAGAGATGCGTTTTAAGACCCTTTTTAAATGTGGACAGAGATTCAGCAGTTCTGAGTGAGAGGGGGAGGTCATTCTACCACAATGGAGGCAGGACCAAGAACCTTCATGCTTTACCTTCCGTCTGGTGTACCACCAACAGGCCAGATGCAGAAGTGCAACGCAGATGATCAAGTCTTGTAGATAGTAACCACTTTATTGACTGGACCTGCGCTGCACTGGGCTGCACACCACTACCTCCTATGAATAATTTAGAACACTATTTGAAGCAGTGTTTGGTTACCCGATCACCAGGAGGACAGCTGGCCACCACCTGCTGACCCTACACCAAAGAAACCGGTCTGTGGCAACTTATGCCCTCCAGTTTTGCTTCGAAGCAGCGGACAGCCAGTGGGACTCAGAAACCCTCCTGGTGAGTTTCCGTCATGGCTTGAATCCTCACATCCAAGCCAAAGTCGCCAGTAGAGGAAAAGATTGGATGTTTGGTCATTTCATGGAGAATGCCATCAACATTGACAACCTGGCACGAGAATGCCTGCAGTGCTGGGGCTAGCCCCACCTGTATCTGGACCCTTTTTCAACTACCTGGCGCACAGGCACATCAGCTGATGGTGACTGTTGCTCAAAGACTGGCAGCAGAGGTTCAGGGAGGGTCTCTGGCTATATTGCGGCAGTCCCCACGGAATTCCCACCTGCGGGTATGACATAGCATTACAGGTTAGTGCATTTGATGGGCAGCCACAAGGGACACGAGCAGTGGAGTCCTGCAGCTTTGGCTCTGGGTAGGAGCCTTCCACAAAGAGGAGATCTCATTCTTCCTTATAAAGTCCTTGGACAACCCCATCATTTTGGGGTACACCTACCTCGCTTGGCATGACCCAGTCTTTTCTGAGAGTACCAGGGAATTTGTGTCCCTCCTCATGTCTGTCGCACCCATGTAAGGCCACCTCCACAGAAATCCTTGAAACAGGACAGCCTCTCAAGGTACCAGAGGTTAACAAGACTTCGTAGAGGTTTTTAGCAAGATCAGGTCATCTGCCTTACCCCAACACTGGGGCTGGGATTGTGCAATGAATCTTTTGCCAGGAACCTCTCCCCCTTGGGGCAGAGTGTGCCCCTTGTCACTTCCCGAGCAGAAGGCAATCAAGGAGTATGTGGCCTAGGCTGTGGCCTCTGGCATTATTAGACCATCTACCTTTCCTGCTTTCACAGGATTCTTTCTCACAGGGAAAAAGGATTACAGCCATGTATTGATTATTGCGGGCTTAACGAAATCACCATGGAATACCCACATCCTAGGGGTGCGGTGGTGCAGTGGGTTGGACAACAGTCCTGCTCTCCAGTGGGTCTGGGGTTCGAGTCCTGCTTGGGGTGCCTTGCGACGGAGTGGCGTCCTGTCCTGGGTGTGTCCCCTCCCCCTCCGGCCTTACACCCTGTGTTGCCGGGTAGGCTCCGGTTCCCCTGCGACCCCGTATGGGACAAGCGGTTCTGAAAATGTGTGTGTGTACCCACATCCTTGGCCTCTCATTACTGCAGTACTGGAGCAAATCCATGAGGTCAAGGTTGTCACAAAATTGGACTTGCGTATCATATACAATCTAATCTGGATTGGGGAGGGGGATGAGTGGATAACTGTTTTCAGCACCGCCCTGGCTCACTATGACTATTTGGTAATGCCTTTCGGATTAGCGAACGTGCCATAAGTGTTCCAGGCATTCATTAATCACATGCTGGGGGATCTGATAAACAAGTGTGTGCTGGTGTATCAGGATGACATTTTAATTTTCTCAGGCTCTGTGGAGGAGCACTTGCGGCAAGTGTTGCAGAGGTTGCTCCACCATAATCTCTTTCTAAAGGGGGCCTTTTTCACCAGGAACAGGTCACCTTCCTGGGGTTTATCTTGAGCTCAGAAGGGGTAGCCATGGACCCCAAGAATGTCCAAGCCATGGTATACTGACCTAAGCTGACCTCAGTGAAGGCATTACAGCGGTTTATGAGGTTTATGACCTTTTACTGCAGTTTTATTCAGGGATTCAGCTAAGAAAGGTAGAATGGAAAAGGAACCCAGCTCACATGGTTTGTAGAAGCCCTAGATGCTTTCTGGGAATTAAAAACACAGTTCACAAGTGCCTCAGTGCTTCAGCACCTCAACCTGACACTACCTGTTTGAGCGGAGGTAGATGTGTGAGTGGGGTTGGGGCTGTCCTCCCCCAGAGACAGGGAACCCCACCGAAGCTTCACCCCAGTGCTTATTTTTCACTCATGCTTTCAACCCCCAAGCATTTCATACAGAAAAAAATGTCAAATTTGTGGGTCTACCGGAGAATGCTGAAGGAGATATGTCACTCTTATGATTTCTGCAGATTCTACTTTAGTTTAAGTTTCAAATTTACTGTCATAGATTCAAGTACCATGTACATGTATCATGAAAATCTTCCTGAATGCTTCTCCACAGACTATGGACAAAGACAGTAGAAATACCGCACAAACAAAACAATGAAAATGACAGTGAGTAGTGCAACAGCAATAGCAATAAATAATGGTAACACTTTGGACCTGTCCATCTGCTAACTCCTTTGCAATTGCGATAAAGTCTGTCTACAGATACCTCGCCAGGGACCCTGATCTAAATGCCTGCCTAAGGAAAATATTGGTTTGATTTGTGTACCTCTCTAATAAAGAAGATATCCCAAGACCAACTTTGAAGGAATGTTATATCAACTTCAGAAAGCTTTGTTTGCAATTTTACTCTGATCTGTCTGTGGATATTCTCAGAAAGTGAGGCAAATTCAATCAATTCAATTGACTCTTTTGGACAGTGAACCTTTCTCTACGGAGATTCAACAAAACATGTACCTGTATCATCCACATACAGTAATACCTCACCCTACGTCGTTAATTGGTTCCAAAGGTCACAACTTAAGCCGAGAAATGAGGGAAAATGAAATAACCCCTAAAAAAAACGATTTAGACCCTATAGAAACCCCTACTAAGCATTCCTCTTAAGTGTATACACTTCAACTAATGTAAATAAAAAACAAAAAAAACTTTCTTCGTAGCCATGGGGGCAAATATTAAAGTCACAAATGCAACACAAACGAGACACTGTGAATAGCACAAACACAAACACAAGTTTGAGTTGACTGGCAGCAAAGAACAACGACGCCACGGGCGGAACTCGGCATTATTGGTGCCGAACAGCAGGTAAATAAGACTGTTTTTTTTAAGCTTTTAATTGATTTTATAGATTACAATATATTATTTTATACATTTTAACATTTATTTTTATTCGATTTTACACTTTTTTATTGTTTTTAAGAGATTCTTGTTTTTAACAATTTTTAATATTTTCGGCTGACCGACGTAAAGTCGCGTCAGCCTACTGAAGACAAATTGTATTTTTCCATATATATTTAACAAAAAACCGACGTAAAGTCGAAACCAACGCAACACAAAACAACGTAGGGCGAGGCATTACTGTAATCAGCTGTCTATAGTCATTTCCAAAGTTTTTACAAATATTTTAGAAATATAAGTGAAGGACCAACAGCAAGAATAGAAAACAATTGCCAACCTTTGCAGAACTGGACCCAATTAACTTTGACAAAGGCAAAATTCTGGCTGTTTCATACAAATTGTATTTAAAAGCTTCTGCTCTTTGCAACGGAACAGTAGTACAATAGCAGTACTACTAACTTGAGAATAAACTTAATTGAGTTCTGGTCTATGAACTAAAATCACTACAGAACGACAAGTTGATTATGACTGAATGAATACTTTCAGGTCTAGTTACGTACAGTATGACCCATTGGATATAAATAAAACTTTTGAAGACTATTACACGTCCCCTTATTCTCCTCAGAGGCATAGTTCTACAGGTGAAATACAATAAAATTGCAGCGTGCTGCACTCTGGGTAGGGGATGAGACAAAGAAAGATGCACGGAAACCATTCATTATTAACGTTCTTTGGAACACTGGCACATAATGAGAGGTGAGAACCAATGGAAAAAATTTTCTTGGTCTTAGGACCCGTTTTCCTCAAGGACCTATACCTCAAGCCAGCCTTTCCAGTCCCTTTTAGCCCTTTTCAAGCTTAATCAGACTCCACAAATGGCAGTTACCCCGTTATAATCCCTTTCAGCATCCATGGTGGTTTAACAACTATTTTATATTTTCCCACAAATCGCAACTTTTTACAATAAACATCTTTTCCCGCTTGAATTAGAAGCTCTTCAGTTACGCAGGTTGTTACAATAATTTGAAAGTTTATCAATGCCTAGTATTTCAGATGACAGCTGTTTTTTTCCTAAATTCAATTCAATTCATTTTTATAGAGCACACTTCTCACACAGTGACACAGAACGCTGAACAAAGACATAAGAAAAGAAAAACAAATAAGATAGTAAACTATATACTAGAGTAATGCAATTTCCATGCATCTACACACACACACACACACATTTTCTGAACCGCTTGTCCCATACAGGCTCGTGAGGAGCCAGAGCCTAACCTGGCAACACAGGGTGGAAGGCTAGAGGGGGAGGGGACACACCCAGGACGGGATGCCAGTCCGTCGCAAGGCACCCCAAGCGGGACTTGAACCCCAGACCCACCAGAGAGCAGGACCCAGTCCAACCCACTGCGCCCCCCTCCATGCATCTATTAAAGCTGTAAATATCCTTACTGATCACAGAGGAAAGAAACAAAAAACTCCCATTATGCCTTAGATTAAAAAAGACTTTTATGTCAATTTACAAATAACAAGATTGTAGCTGAGTGTTAACTTGATGCCCCAGTTAACAAAGGTACGACTTGTCCATCATGGCAGGTGGTCATTGTCACGTCCACACCCACACCTCAACCAGCAGCACCTGGCTCCGATTTAGCACCTGGCGTTAATCGGAGCACTTAGCTATAAAAACACATCTCAGCCTCTTCTCAGTTGTGAAATTTCATTGAGGACCCCCCCCCCCCCGGCCAATGGCACTCACTGCATTCCATGTCCTGGTCCCCTTTCTCCCTGGGTCCTGACCATTTGCCTTGCCTCACAACTTAGACTATGGATCTTTGCTCTCACCCTGACTGCCGATCGACTACCTCTTCACCCGACAATGAGAACAGGTCTGATCCCTTGGCTCTGAATAAATGATCCTGCACTTGGGTCCAACCTCCCCCCGTCCTCTGTTTGACATGACAGTGATCAGCTTCAGTCAGCATGGGGTGCTTGTATTTACGCCCGAAATATACCCTTTCCATATGCCAATAATTAATATCATGGCCAAAGAGGGCTGTGTCCCTCATTCTTGAAACAATTGAAGAAATCTAATTTTAAAGAAAAATCCATTAGAATGTTATTCCTTTTGTCCAATTAGTAAGCTGAACTCAGATCTTAAAATGAAAACCAAAACTTTGGCACCGGCTTGAGACTTTCCTCCAAAAAGTCATTCAACCTGATCAAACTAGATTCGCTAAAGCCAAATTCAGCTCTGATAACAAATGTTGTCTTAAATATTATAAACTTCATCGCTGGAAAGAGAGAACCTGCTCTAATAGTCTTTCTTGATGCTGAAAATGCATTTGACAGGGTAAAATGGAGTATCTTATTTCCTATCTTTGATAGACTTAAGAGAGGTCATAACTTTATCAACCTAATGAAGCTCTCATATTCAATCTTTTTGGCACTGGCAATCAAAACATTGGGTATTAGAGTAGGTTAAGCGGAGAATCCTATTTATCTGAACACAGACAATATACACACACAGATTTTCAGAACCGCTCGTCCCTCACGGGGTCACGGGAAACCGGAGCCTACCCGGCAACACAGGGCGTAAGGCCGGAGGGGACACACCCAGGACGGGACGCCAGTCCGTCGCAAGGCACCCCAAGCGGGACTCGAACCCCAGACCCACCAAAGAGCAGGACTGCGGTCCAACCCACTGCGCCACCGCATCCCCACAGACAATATACTGTTCTACTATTAAAATGTCTGCCTTTCATTAAGAAATTTCATAAGATCCCATCTCTATCTAAAAAAATTGAGGTATTCAACACCTTTCTACTTGGAGAGACATTGACAGAGACCTGGGAAACTTGAATGGTCAATGTCTCAACTCAGATCTCCACCCAACTGCCAAATTGGACCCCAGAAATGTCTGTCTATAGGGTTGCTGAATGTATCTTTTTTTTTTTTTTGCTGACAATTCGCTGGTGGGTTTCATCCTTCTAAAAAAAATATTTTCGCCCTACCGACCATGGATGTTTATAAATTTCATTTTGTTTCTGTCTTAGAAAAGAACATATTATGGACAGAATTAACAAAAGTTCAGAAACAACTCATTACGTCAAACAACTCCAGGGGTGTGATTCTGCATTATATACAGTTCTATTAAGTGCTGGTCCTGGTTCCCTTGATGCACAGGGAAACTTGGGAACAGGACTTGGGCATGTATTTTAGTGATCATGAATGGTTATCCATATTTACTAAAGTTTTCTGGTCATCCAGGCTTTAATTTCTCTCACTCCAGTGTGCTTTCAAAGGATGTTATTTGGACATCTGAACTGTGTGTAAAATGCAAAGCCTCTATTCTGGGAATGTGATAAGATGCAAGTGTACTGCACTGTGGTAAATGAAACTATTCAAAAAATCTTCAGCAAAAAAATTGATTTCTTTGGCAAAAGAAGAGAAGCTCTTCTCTTAAACCACAACCCAAATCCCTTTCTTAATGATGTTATGGAACATAAGATAACAACTCTTACACATTTGGCAAAGAAAGATATTTTAATGTTGTGATCAACACCTGAAGTTCCCTCTGTATATATGTGGATGACTAAAGTTTTTTTACATTTCTCCCATTTGAAAAACTGACATTAGATTTGCACGGAAATTGCAATGAATTATAGAATATCTGGACACCCTTCTGAAAGTTATTACAAAGTGCTACATGATCATACATGTAATAAGTTGGAACATTTACCTTCCTGAATGTAAGTGGACATGTTTGCAATTTCTCAGTGTATTGTCTCCATCTGTGTGTTGTGACCCTTTGATGTTTAAAAAAAAATCACTAAAAAAAGGATAGATTGCATAGACAGAAAACTGAGTCTTAAGTTACTAGTATCAAGTCCCAATCAACCAATTATGCACAATCAACCAAGTCCCAAACCCAAAAACTTTGTGATTTAACTTGAGTCAAGTCATCTGACTCAAGTCACTCACCTCCGGTATGATGTTCATATTGTGAGTTCTTTGGTCAGGACTGCCCATTTGATTGTGGTTGCTTGTGCAGCACACGTCTGACCTCACTCAAAATGTTTGACTTGCAGAGCCCACCACTGTTTCCATGTGTGGAGCAACATTGAAGCAAAACATGGCCAGACACTCTGAAAAAAGAGGAAGAGCATTGGCAGAATTCTTACAGCAGCAGGGCACTTTGCTAACCATCTGCCTTCAGAGAACTTCATACATTCCCACCAAATTGTTCCGCAGCAAAATATTAAAGTAGGACAATCCCCTGTCTGGCAGAAACTGTTCCAGAGATGTTTAGAAGACTGAAGGGTATTGTTGGCAAGAAGCCACACATGTGCAAGATGATGAGTTTCACAGGACATGGTGTACTAGGGAAAAGTCAGGCTCAAACAACTTATAAAATATATATGTATACACACACATATATACCATACATTCAGAAAGTATACAGACCCCTTTACTTTTTCCACAGTTTTCCTATCCTGCAGCCTTGTGCGAAAATCAATTAAATTCATTTTCCCTCATGAACGGACACTCAATAGCCCATAATGACAAAGACAAAACAAGATCTTAGAAATTTTTGCAAATTTGTTTAAAAAAAAAAAAATTAAAAAAACTGAAATATCACATTGAAATAAATATTCAGACTGCTGTTACACCTGAAAGACAGATCTGGTGCATTCACTTTCTACCAATCCTCTTTGGGATGTTTTCCACACAGTTTGGTGTCCTTAATATCTGTGGTAATTAAATGATTGGAAAAGATTTGGAAAGGCACACTCCTGTGTGTATAAGGTCCCACAGTTGACAATGTTTACAAGAGCAAAGGCCAAGCTATAGGGTCAAAAGAATATATATGCATTATTTCACTTATGGTTGTTTTTGTGCTTCTCAGAAAGTAAGCCTACTGAGGCATTGCAAGTGGTTTACATGTAAAAAACTGCATGAGGTGTCTGTAGTTTACGGTTTTGCTTACTTCCCTAGTTAGCACAGTTAAACGTTTGCTAAGGGTTTGCATGTTTTCATTGTGTTAAAGAGTGTGTCTCTCAGACAGACTGATTTTTTTCTGCGATCTAAAAACATGGTGTTTTGAGTACTTAAGATTTCTGTTAATATGAAAGCCATATGTGTCTGTCTTTGCTGATTATGATGGACAGGTACTTCACTCTGCTATTAATTACCTTGCTGGTTCCATAGTAATTAAAAAGGGTGGATGGATGCACAGCTATACACTGTCACTTCCTCAGAGAACAGAACTGTTATTTTTTTCCTAATTCTCATAGCAGATACTCTACACCGACTGATTCGGAATACTTTATTTACTTACTGTTTCTACCACTGTCTAAAAGAATGTTTAGACCAAATGATGTTAAATATTTTGATGGAATTATCTTTCCTGTCCCTGAACAGAGATAATTAATTTATATTTCCATGATAAAAACGTCTGCATCATCTTAATCTTAAGAAAGTCCTGCTATCAACGGAGGTACAGCAGAAAGCTTTCACTGATTGATTTATTTATATTGCTGTCTTTTATTTTTTTCCTAATATTGTATTTTTGAGGTTACCTGCATATGTACTATACCAGAGCCAGGACTGCATAATAAGAAATCTGTCATGATTCGTTCCGGAAGGAAAGGGCGGACTCAGTTGCAGAGTGCACAGGTGTTTATTTGGGAGTAAGCCAGGAACCGTGGTCAGGGACAGGCGAGGATCTTCGAACAGAGAACGTGGTACACAAGGAATATCCAGAATCGTGGTCGGAAAACAGGCAGACGGTCAAAACACTAGAAGGCAGGTCAGAGTACAGGAAGGGGCATCACAGGGGAAAGGGCAAAGGGCAAGGAGCAAAGGCGCAGGAGAATGCTAACTCGGAGCAAGGAAGCGATTTGGCAAACAAAGTTCTGCAACACTCTTCGTCTGCTTTCACCTTTTATGTTGTCATTCTTGTTGAGCCACAAGTATAACCGGTTACGCTGGTGGCGTCGGCGTGGCAAAATCATATCAATAATGTGTAAGACCAGTTCTTACATTAACATTGTAAAAACAATACAAACATTTGTTTCCTTTTTCATACTTGTTATACAGGTAGGCCCAAACTGAAATAATTTACATATAAAGAGAACAGAAAACAATATGCAGACCTGAAGGAGAGCTGTGAAGAAATGATGCAAGTTAAGATAAAAAATAATGACAACCATAAAATTCTTTACAAAAAAAATGCTCTAAAAACAGACCTCTGAGTTCTGAGCTATATTATAAGTTTAACGCTAGTTCCAGAACCAATATTTTCCTATCGGCATTTGCCAATGGAGGGAATTATGGCCTTTGTGAGTGGCCTTTGTGACTTTATGAGGCACACACATACCTGTCTCTTGTGTGCCAGCAAGAGGAGCCTTCCAAAGCTGGGACAAGGGAGATAATCAAGCTGCAGCCAAGCGGTGAACATCTGTCCACTCTTCCTCTTCACATAAGGGGATCTGAGAAACATACGCCACCACACCTGTTTCACATCTACCCCTTCTTACCTATTTCAAAAATGAAAAAAAGAATATAATAATTGAAGAGCGAGAAAAGATGACGCTACTACATTTTTGACAAACAAATATACAATAAGATGGCTTTATAAACTGTTGAAGGTGGGAAAAGCAGGTGTAATTTGCTTATTGTGAAATACCTTTTACTGTTAATTAACCTCCACAAGAGTCTGTAGCTACCAAAATTCACTCTTACTGAAGGTTGGCAAGCATAATTTTTCTTCATATTTAAGCACCTGGCAGAAACATTACTTATTTATTTATTTATTGGAAGTGAAGCGGGTGATTAATCATCTTCAGTCTCTAACAGCTGAAGTGTTTAGTTTGCAAACACTGATTCTGTCCTTTCTTTTTTTTAGTTTGTTGCCAACTGGAAGAATGTTAGTTGTCATTAACCTTCAGTATGGAAATTACAATAATATGTTGTGGAAGAAAACCCTGTAAAATTCCGAAAGGCCACCTAATTAAATCAGAAGCATCTGTAAAGGTCCCTGTTTGGTAAACAAGTCTCATGACAGGGGTATGAATTACAGTCAAAGAGGAAGTTTTTTCCTCATTGTTTGGATCTCTGTCATTTTTAATTTGAGACCAGAGACAGGTAAGGTCATGCAGGTATTTGCAACCCATCATTGAAAACATCTATATATACAAAATACTGTATTTTTCAACATTTAAACTGTGTTTTGTTGGCATTCACAAAGCAATTACAGTCTGCTCCACCTTACATAATGCATTCCTGAAAAACTCATAAGAGGAATTCTCAAAATTTGGAGAAGTGATTACCAATGTCTAATGACATTGGTAATTTTTGATCATTCCTGAGACTAATTTATGCTAAAATCTCATAAAATCCCATTGAAATGGACGCAATTACTTCAGTCAACATTATATATTTGTAATAAAGCATAACACAACAATTTCCCATCTTTATTTGACATGCTGTTCGGGTTCACCCATAGTGTGTGAGTGACACAGGGAGAGTGTGTTTCACTGATCCATGGATGAGTGACCCTTTAAGTAGTGCATCTAGCAGTGTAAGTCACCTTGGTGAACAACGTGTGTGGACTGATAACACTACATAGTATCCATTGGAAGTCGCTTTGGAGAAAAGTGTCTGCTAAATGAAAAAATGTAAATGTAAATGTAAATTTGGAGTAGTTTCGATTTCGATTAGGACTCTTAGCTGAAGTGAACTAGCCTGGTTCAAATAGCAGCTGGTAACCCATAGCAGCAGACTCTTGGTGTGAAGATTCGGATGAAAAGACAAGGAAGTCTACCTGCGGGAGTCTACCAAGGGAGGCCTCTTCTACTATGTGAATTCTACCATCACCCTCCAGCTGCATGATAGATCATGCATCAAATATGTTGAACATCAAAGTTGTCTACGGCAAACGAACTGTGTGACACCACCACCAGAGACTCAGATGCTCCCGCTGCTACAGTAACTTTGTTTATCCTCATCTGTCAAACCCTCCAGCCAGCCTCAATTTCTCCATGGGACTCTACAACTGCTAGTCTACTGTGAGGAAGGCTGACTTCATACCAACTTACGCCTCCCATCTCTCACTAGACCTCCTGGCCCTACCTGAAGCCTGGATTACCACAGACAACACACCTCCCCCACTAACTACTCTTGCTACCACACCCTTCATCCCACTGGCAGAGGTGGAGGCACAAGCCTACTCATCTCTCCCCGGTGGGAATATTCTGCTCTCCTCTCCACCTGCATGATCTGTCCTCCTTTGAATTGCATGTTGTCTCTATCACTGCCCCAATCCATCTTGTTGTGGTTTTTCTTTATCAGCCTCCTGGCCCTCCTGGCCACTTCCTGGATAACCTAGACATCTTCTTAAGCTCCCTGCCAGCAGACAACATTCCGTTGATTCTCCTGGGGGATTTCAACCTGTATGCTAAGGACATTCATGCAAGTGATCTTCTGTCGCTCCTTCAGTTCTTTGACCTCTCCCTGTCCTAGTCCCCTGGTACTCACAAAGCAGGCAATCACTTTGACCATGTCTTTCCCCATAACTGTGGTTGTATTGTCCTCTCTGTTACATTGCTGAATGTCTCCAATCACTTATTCATCTTCTTCCAACCTTGCCTCATCACTAAGTCCTCTCCTTCTTCTGCACCCATTGTTACCTGCTGCCAAAACTTAAAATCTCTCTCGCCTTCCAGTCTTGCCTCTGCCACACTGTCCACTCTCCATCTGCTGCACAATTCTCAGATCTATCAACAGACAATACTACTAACATTTTCCTCTCTGCCGTATCTTCCTCTCTTGACTCTCTCTCTTCACTATTTTCCAGACCAGCATGCCCCAGTGCCACCCCATGGCTGACTGATACATTACGTGCTAACAGGACCAAACTCCGGGCTGCAGAGTGACGATGGCGACAATCCAAGAATCACATGGACCTGGATGTCTACAAACAACTCTTAGCTACTTAGAAAAACTAAAGAGCTGCCATACATTTGGCATGGGTTCAGCTTAACAAAAATATAATTACAGGGAGCATAGGCTCCAACATCATGCAATGCCTGTATATTCATGCAGAGATATAAAAACAGCTTTGTATGTATTTATTATTCTTTTATCAGTCATTTCTGAAGCAGCCTTTTATCTCTTATTGAGGTCTTAGCCAGTAAACATTTATGTTAATTTATAGACTTTTCTAGTTAAAATCAATTTAGTTACTGTTCACTTTGAAACAACCTGGGGCAGTATTAAAATTACACATTGAAGTGCATATGAAATTAAGTGCTGTATGTGAAATTGAATATTTTCAAATGGTTTTATGAACAGCACAGGGTTAAAGCAACATACAGGTTGGAACATTGCAACCAAAGTTTGAAAATATGTCAACATACATAGAGTGAGTGTTCAAGTTCAAAAGGTTACAATATATCACAGGTATGATTACATAGCACATTATAATAACTTCCATGGTGGTGTATGAATGAATTCCAGAATTCATTGTAATTTTCATTCAAGTCATTTTTTTAAGTCAGAGAAACTTCACTTCAGTCATCCACATATTTACAGAGGGAAAGGAACATTGTTATACACCATCAGAAATATGTGACTTAACAATAGTAACAAGCACTTCACCCTGATATTGCTACCATGTCAAAATTATCTTGAAAAAACCATAAAAGCGAAGGGTCCTGCTAGAACACACACACACACACACGCACACACACACTTTCTGAACCGCTTGTTCCATACGGGGTTGCGGGGAGCGGGGAGCGGGAGCCTACCCGGCAACACAGGGCGTAGGGCTGGAGGGGGAGGGGACACACCCAGGATGGGACGCCAGTCCGTCGCAAGGCACCCCAAGCAGGACTTGAACCCCAGACCCACCAGAGAGCAGGACCTGTGCCACCACACCCCCTGCCCTGCTAGAACATGCCATATATATTATGATCTTAGGTCTCCTCCCCAGTGTTTTCAGACACAGACCCACAATAATTTCCTCCCATTCATATTAATTTGACAGCTGTCAGTGTAAGTAGTAAAGCAAATTTTAGGTAATCGCACTCATGAAGAAGTCTGAAATTTTAGCTGTGGCTTCATAACTGTGATAAATTTTTCTCTCAAATAGCATTATTATGGTGCTTTAATGTATCTTTGCCCTTATGCCTAGGTATGGTATATTCTTCCTTATAATAATGCTTTTTCAGTTCAACTGGAATTTCTACCAAGTGATGTATCAAGACATATAAATGAGATTAAATTAAGCTCAATTCTAATGACTGTCAGATATTAAATTTCATTACTGGGCACAGTGACTCACTTTTACTGTCTGATCCCTGTTGAAGAAGACAGCAGTCTGTAGTATGTTATAAACTCTTCTGTGGCATTGTCTGTTTTCATGAAATTGTTCACAGTAATCCTTTCAGTAAAATTGCACCATCTTCACTTTTCTAAACATAAGAATATGAGGAAATTCCAGGAAGCTAAAACAACTATTTTAGAGGATTTTCTGCTTTGGTGCACAGTCATACATAGTCCTTTATGTTATTTGCGAAGGTTACGAAAGCTACACTATTTGCAAACAGACTTGGTTTATCTTTCTCTGGATGTAAATGCCATTGCACTCAATATTCCTCCAGGGCTGAAATGCATTTGGCATAATGACCAAGGATGCCAGAATTTGTTCTTAATTTCAATCACTAAGAGAGGCCAAAGAATGTCTTATGAATCCCTTACACAAAGGAAAGGTATATTGCAGTGATATTTGAAAACCAGCTTGTGGAGCTTTCAACTTCTGTAACCTTTATGATAAGAAAAAAACTACTATTTTCTAAATATAATAAACCAATTTAACTCTACAATTGAAAAAAAAGAAAAAAAAAAAGCTGTTATTACAGTTCCTTTGGTTTTTAGCATGTTTAATTTCTATGTATTTTTATGTGAGTATAGACTCAGGTATACAGTGTGATATATGCTATATAGGCAGAGACCATAGTTTGTGCTTCCATATGTCTGGCTGCCGCTGACTAGCTATCTTTCTAGAAATACGAGTGGCATAAAATATTTCCTATGAGCACTGTACAGCAATGATCATAAACCTGAGTCATATTAACTATTACTAATACAGTGATGTTGACTAAAGACCTCACAGCTCAGTTTTGGACACACTACAAAGAATCCTTTGCATTTGGTCATAATCATGCAGTGTTATTATAGGAATATTAGGAGAATTACAGAGGCTTAAACAACTTTTTTAGAGGATATGCTGTGTCTCTTGTCTCTCAAAGTAATAGAAATCCCAGCTATGACAAAACATTTCAAGTGCAGATTTATTACCCTAACTATTCTGAGCATTGAACTACTATCTACCTCTTCAGTCTTTGCAGTATTTTCTTGTGATTATTTTTAAAATTATAATTTGAATGCACGTTATACTTGCTGAACAGTGATGGTGAAAAATGGTGGTGATGATGGTGGGATGCTTTGGAGATTGGTTCATAGTCCTCGGACTTTGGTATGTTACCAGTACTTGGACAGGGTGTCATGAACCTCAAGACCCATCCTTAATTATATGCAAAATTAACTACCAAACAGTTACACACAGAAGGGAATCTCTGAGGTTGATGCAGCCATCTCCACAATTGATTTTTTTTTTTTTTCCCCTTCATTCTTGTGTCTATTCTCTCCGTTCACATTTTTATATCTCTTTTTATGTCTCTTGATAACCCTGGAAAAATGAAAACGAAGATGAGGTGAGATGAAACTGACACGTAGCCCAAAATGTTCAAGATTTTCAATCTGCTGCAGAAAATAGTACTTTTCTGAAAACTCCTGTCTTCAAACAGGCTAGAATTTGTAACTACTCTTACTACTCTTTTATAATTGAATTGGTACCTGACTGTTCTTTTTTAAGTGATATCAATCTGTTATACAGGTTCTATTGTTATAGTTGCTAACAAGGAAAGAACTAAAATCAGGAGTGATAGAAGTCTCCATGAACTTCAGCTAACCTATTTCACTGTATATGTACATTTAAATGTTTAGTGTCTTGGTGCAAGTGCTGAGTTGCTCTTACCTGATAAAGAACCTATGGGCATAACTTCCTGTTGTATTCTGAGAAGACAAAATAATTGAAATGTATAATAGACTCTGAGAATGAAAATTAACTAATTCAGAGGGAAGATATGTTATTTGGAGGGCATCCCTACTCATTTGAAATGTATCCCTATTTATTTTATTGTAATCAAGATAATTACTTAAAATGTAAAAAATCCAGTTGAAGTATTACCAGCCAATGTTCTACTTACATAAGGCCTTGCCAATGAAATACATGGTTACATAGACTTATTGATTATTGTGTACTGTCATTGCTCCTCTTTGATGCAGTTGAAATAGGTTAGCTGAAGTTGATGGAGACTTCTATCACTCCTGATTTTTGTTCTTTCCTTGTTAGCAACTATAACAATAGAACCTGTATAACACATTGATATCACTTAAAAAAGAACAGCCAGGTACCAATTCAATTATAAAAGAGTAGTAAGAGTAGTTACAAATTCTAGCCTGTTTGAAGACATACAGTACATTTAATCATTTAGCAGAAGCTTTTCTCCAAAGCGATGTACATCTCAGCAAAAATACAATGTATGCATTACACTAAGAGAAAGAGACAAAGGGCACAATTACTTGAACAGTAAAACAAGAACACCCCATTCTGTGTAGGGTAATATAGAAACAATCAGTCTATGGATTAAAGTGTCCACTCAGCATAGTAGTCACACTAAAGGAAAAATATTTAGAACACCAAACCTGCTGGTAGATGCACTGAAAACCTACAGTAATTTCCATATAGAAGCAGTCTCTAATCTTGTTGATTAAATAAACAGAGATCTTGAAAGAACATAAGAATTCAGCTACGCTCTGTGTGATGGTCCCACTTTCATGTTGGGCTGAGATTTCAGCACTGTGTTTTACTGTCAAAAGTAAATTCACATCAAAACCTCTTAAGTGGTTGCCAAAGGACTACAGAGAGGTGAACAATACAGCCTTGAGATCCTTATAATGCTGGAACATGACAAGTAATTTTCGGGGGAACCTTTGAAGTGTAAATTCCTGTACAATTGTTTGAAAGGTTCTGTAGCAAATTGGCCAGTCATGCAGAAACAATAGCTGACTAAAATCACCAAGATAATGACCACCTGTGATTCTGCAATAAAGCACATTGAATGGGAAATTATAGAAAATGAACTGGTTTACTTTTTTACCATTTCTGTAAATGCCATGCTGCTCTCACAATTTTCAAAACTGAAAGATAAACTAGGATCATCAGGGGAATTTCTGGACAAATCTTAGAGTACTGTCATCAATAATGATGAGTCAATATCTTGCAAAGGTTTGTTTTTAAAGACTTACTGTACCTCCTTAAAGCCTGGTTGCCTGCTGTTTGGTGATTTCATTTCTATTCAACCATCTGTCTACATTCCACTGATTACCCCCTCCTACCTTCTTGATGTATGTTTGGCCTTCAATTCTGCCATGAAGGTATGCAAATTTGAAACATTGTTTTCATAAATGCACCTGGGAATCCCCCACAAGCTGCCTCCTGCTATCCCCCCAAAATGGAGGCTTAAATACTAATCAACATTAAAAAGAAACATGTTCAACAAGAACAAAGAACAATTCTATTCAAAACTAAACAGCAAAAAAGTACAGATTCACAAAGAGCCACAATTTAGTAAAGTGTATCTTTTCCTGAAAGCTGGAATAAATGTTATTATGTATGTTGTATGTTAGTTGCCTGACCTTCAGCAAATTATTTTACATGAATGTACTTTAGTTGCAAACTACATCTCTTTGAATGTCCTTGTAGATATATTTTCTTTGACTTTCTGTAAACAAGCTCAATGAATGAATGAATGATGACAATAAAGCACACTTCCTGTAAGTTGATTTGGAGTCAGCATTTAGAAGGTTTATACCAGAATTATTGCAAACACCTTGGCACAGAACAACAGAAATGCAAGTATCACTTATTGAACTGAAACTATTTTCAATGCCAACTGTAAAAGACAACAGTTGAAAATGTTAAAATGCATGACAAATTATAAAGTATTTGATATGAAATAACTTTTTTTGTAAACCCTATAAAAGGAAGGAGAAAAATAATTAATGCAGACACACTCCTAGTGTTTGTCATTTTAGTGTTGAGCATGAAGTAGAGCAAGGGACACAGATGGTGAAGTTTACATATGAGCAAGGATATTTTCATGTCATGGGGGGCGTGGTGGTGCAGTGGGTTGGACTGGGTCCTGCTCTTTAGTGGGTCTGGGGTTCAAGTCCCGCTTGGAGTGCCTTGCGATGGACTGGCGTCCCGTCCTGGGTGTGTCCCCTCCCCCTCCGGCCTTACGCCATGTGTTGCTGGGTTAGACTCTGGCTCCCCGCGACCCCGTATGAGACAAGCGGTTCAGAAAGTGTGTGTGTGTGTGTGTGTATGTATTTTCATGTCAGCTTCACAACTCAGTCAACATGTCTCATAGCAGGCTTTGGTTTTCACAAAAAATTCACATTATTTACCACTAAACCTGCACGTTTGCTTTTTTCAATGAAGGTTTTGGTCTATGCAGCTATACTGTTTTGCTACTAAATTAAACACACACACACACACACACACACACACACACACACACACACACACACACACACACACACACACACACACACACAATTTCTGAACCGCTTGTCCCATACGGGGTCACGGGGTACCGGAGACTACCCGGCAACACAGGGTGTAAGGCTGGAGGGGAAGGGTACACACCCAGGACGGGACGCCAGTCCGCCGCAAGGCACCCCAAGCGGGACTCGAACCCCAGACCCACCAGAGAGCAGAACCCGGTCCAACCCACTGTGCCACGGCACCCCCCTAAATTAAATAAATGTGGGAATAAAACAGAGCAGTGAAATCGGAATTTAGAAATTCTGTCGAGTTTTCTGCAGGGTGATGCATGCTGAGCCTGTTTTTGGCTTGAGGACTGCCAGAAGTATTAGAGTTTGCATACTGTAATCAAGGTTCAAACACCCAAGACACAATAAAAAAAGTAACGTTTTTTGCTTTGTCTTGCACATTTTTTAAAACTTCTGCAGTATATTCTAATTGCTTTTTTAGAGATATACAATGTTGCATTGTCACGTCCCTCGCAGCCAGCACATTGGCGACACCTGCCGTTTCCTATTGGAAACGAGTATAAAGAGGGACGCCGAGGAAGCCTGGATGCGGAACCTCGTTTTGCCTCCCTTGTTTCTGCTCCGGTAGTGCTACAGTGAACCTTTTCCGATATCGACACCTTTGCTTTGTATTTCGTGACCACGCTCTTTGTCTAGCCCTCTGTACCACGTTTGCTGATCGCTTGACCTACGCCTATCCCACGACTTTGTTTTTTGAATTACGTTTTTGGCTTTATTAAACATCTTTTCACGAAACTCTGCGCTTGAGTCCATCCTCGTTAAAGTGAAACTACAACAGAAGGTTCTGCCCCTAACCAGGACTCAGCAGAGTACGCGCAAATGTGCAGACTGACGAAGTGAAGACTGCCTTCGTAGTGTCATTGCTGGTTGGTCCAGCCTGGTCTTGGGCTGCAGCAGGTTGGCGCACGCGCCAGAAAACCACCTACACCGTTTTTCAAGAAAAGTTTGAGGCAATCTTTGACCACCCTCATGCAGGGCGCACTGCGGGTAACCGTCTCATGCACCTCAGACAGGGGAATAGGACTGTGGCTGAGTACGCTCTTGAGTTCAGACCCCTCGCGACTAAGAGCGGATGGAACTCCACTGCCCTCCTCACCTGTTTTTGCAAAGGGCTGATCCCCCGGATACAAGAGGAGCTCACCTACAGAGGTGAGGACTGGGACTTTGACCAGTTTGTGGAGACAACCATCACCATATACAACCTTGGCAGGGCTCGACAGTCCCAGGGGGGCTGGACCATCCACCCTGGGTCCAGGCCTGAGGAGAAAAACGAGCCCATGCAGGTGGGGCCAAGTCGACTCGGACCTGAGGAACGGAGAAGACGCGTGGTGGGGAACCTGTGCCTCTATTGCGGGTCCCCGGAGCATCTCTGTGCCGCCTGCCCAGTTCGACCACCCCAAGGTAACGCCAAGGAGACAAAGGTGAGTCCTGGGGAGCAATGGGGACAATTGAGATTACCAGTGGGTATTGCCTGAGAGGGACATCGGGTACAGGCAAGTGCCCTAATCTATTCGGGAGCAGCGGGCTGTTTTATGGACGGGGGTTTTGCCAGAGCACGCAGTGTCCCCCTTAAGACATGTGAGGTCACCCTGAGAGTTAAAGCACTTGACGGTCAGCCCTTGGGGTCCGGGGTAGTGGATACTCGAACCATCCCTCTCCTACTTGAAACAGAGGCCTGTCACCATGAGAAACTGACCTTGTTTTTGATCCGAGCTCCAGACACCCCGATTATTCTAGGTTACCCATGGTTGACACGCCACAATCCAGTCTTCAGATGGAGTACCAATGAACTGGTCTCATGGGGAGAATCCTGTTGCTCATCTTGCCTCACACTTCCTTGTTGGGCTACTTTGGTGGAAGGGGTAGAGGATCTTCCCCAGCCAGAGATACCCCCTGACTGCAAGGACCTACGAGAGGTCTTCAGTAAAGCCCGCGCAGCTGAATTACTTCCGCACCTGCCTTGGGACTGCACCATCAACCTCTTGCCAGGTACCACACCACCTCGGGGTCGGGCATATCCCCTGTCGTTACCTGAGCAACAGGCTATACAGGAGAACATCAAGGAGGCCCTCGCGTCAGGCCTTAACCGGCCTTCTACTTCTCCTGCAGTCACTGGGTTTTTCTTTATCAGTAAGAAGGACGGGGGACTAAGGCCGTGCATTGACTATCGGGGGTTAAATGCTATAATGTCAAATATCCACATCCGTTGCCGTTGATTACTTCTGCCCTGGAAGGCATTCATGGTTCAACCTGGTTCACAAAACTAGACCTACGCAGCGCATATAACTTGATCCGGATCCGTGAGGGGGAATGAGTGGAAGACGGCATTCTCCACTACACTAGGCCATTATGAGTACCGGGTCATGCCCTTTGGCCTAGTCAACGCTCCCTCAGTTTTCCAGGCATTTCTGAACCACGTGTTGGGGGACTTCATTAACCGCTGTGTTATCGTCTATTTAGACGATATCCTGATTTACTTCCGGACCCGAGAGCAACATATCCAGCAGGTGCAGTCGGTCCTCCGGCGACTCTTACAGCACCATCTGTATGTCAAAGGAGAAAAATGTGAATTCCACCAACGCCAGATCTCGTTCCTGGGTTACACCCTGAGCCGGGAAGGAGTCTCCATGGACCCCAGGAAGGTCAGCGCGGTGACATCCTGGCCCTGACCCAGCACGGTAAGAGTGCTCCAACGCTTCCTTGGCTTCGCCAACTTTTACCATAGGTTTCTCAGAAATTTCAGCACTGTGGCCGCTCCTCTTACTGCACTAACCTCCAGCAAGGAACGGCGACTCCCTTGGGGGGAGGATGCAGAGAGGGCCTTCCAAGAACTAAAGACCCGGTTCACCTCTGCTCCAGTGCTGAAACAGCCTGACCCCTCTTTGCCATTCGTGGTGGAGGTTGATGCCTCCTCAGTATGTGTGGGCGCTGTCTTCTTCCAGAGGCAAGGAGACCCACTGAAGCTATACCCCTGTGCTTTCTTTTCCAGAAAGATGACCCCAGCCGAATGTAATTATGACATTGGAAATAGGGAACTCCTTGCTATTCAACTCGCGCTAGAAGAGTGGTGCCATTGGTTGGAAGGCGCTGTCCATCCCTTTTTAGTACTCACCGATCACAGAAACCTTGAATACCTTGAAACAGCTAAGAGGTTGAATTCCCGCCAGGCCCGTTGGGCGCTGTTCTTTACCAGATTCAACTTTACTGTTTCCTATAGGCCAGGTTCCAAGAATATGAAAGCTGATCCCTTATCCCAAATTCACCACCCAGAACTGATACTCACAAATTCAGAGGGGATCCTACCCAAGGGCTGTGTGGTGGGTCCGGTCTAATGGCAACTTCTCCAAGACCTACAAGAAGTCCAGGCTAGCGAGCCTGAACCGCCGGGGAAACCTGCAGGACGAGTTTATGTGCCCAGGTCCTTCCGCGCAGCAGTGATGAAATGGGCACATGAGGCCCCGGAGGCAGGGCATCCCAGCATCTAGCGCACTCTTTCTCCGTTACAAGGACGATTCTGGTGGCCTTCGGTGTCCGATGATGTCCGGGACTTTGTCCAGGCCTGCGCTACCTGCGCTCAGACCCGAACCCTACCCAAGAAGGCAGCAGGTCTTCTGGAACCCCTGCCTATACCGACCAGACCTTGGACCCATGTTGCCCTGGACTTCCTAGTTGACCTGCCAGCCTCCGAGGGTAAGACGGCGATACTCTCTGTTAGAGATCACTTCTCCAAAGCCTGCAGACTGGTGCCTCTCCCGAAGTTGCCCACAGCTTTTGAGGTCGCTGAGATCCTATTCAAACAAGTCTTTAAGCTGTACGGACTTCCTGAAGATATTGTTTCAGACCAGGGCCCCCAGTTCACCTCCCGAGTATGGAAGGCCTTTTGGAGGCGGCTCGGAGGAATAGTTAGCCTTACCTCTGGGTACCACCCGCAGGCCAAAGGCCAAGTCGAACGCCTGCACCAGGATATAGCGAGGTATCTCCGAGCCTACTGTTCCCAGCAGCCGTACCAATGGACTCGCTACCTGGCGTGGGCAGAGTATGCCCACAACTCCGCACAGCATACATCCACCGGTATCTCACCCTTCCAATGTGTTTTATGTTACCAGCCCGTTCTGTTCCCTAGAGAAACTCCACAGAGTCCCATTCCAGCCGTGGAAACGTGGCATGGTGAGAGTGCCCAAGTGTGGAGGACGGTCTGCAACCACCTTCTCCGCAGTACGGAACGATATAAATGTCAAGCGGACCGACACCGGCATACCCTTTCCTTCTTACCAGGGCAAAGAGTATGGCTCTCCACCTGGGATTTCAACCTGAAGACACCATCAAAGAAACTCTGGCCTTGTTACATAGACCCCTTCAAAATAGTACGCCGAGTAACACCAGTTACTTACCGCCTTCAGTTGCCTCCTGACCTCCGAGTACACACCACGTTCCACGTCTCCCTCCTGAAACCAGTAGGAGTGTCCCTACGCCAGCTGCCAGGCAACACCACACAAGTCCCTCCGTTGCCTCTAGATGGTGACAGAACCTACAAGGTCCGGGCCCTACTGGACTCTCGCCAATGGAGGGGTCGGTTACAATATCTGGTAGATTGGGAGAGGTACGACCCGGAGGAACGCTTGTGGGTGGCCGCTTCGGATGTTCTTGACCCTGATCTAATTGCTGTCTTTCACAGGGACCATCCAGAGCATCCGGCCCCCTGCCCCCAGGGGTGCCCTCCTTCTAGGCCCAGGGTGTCCAGGGCTGCCCGTCGGGGGGGAGGGGGGTTGAGTACTGTCACGTCCCTCGCGGCCAGCACATTGGTGACACCTGCCGTTTCCTAATGGAAACGAGTATAAAGAGGGACGCCGAGGAAGCCTGGATACGGAACCTTGTTTTGCCACCCTTGTTTCCTCTCCGGTAGTGCTACAGTGAACCTTTTCCGATATCGACACCTTTGCTTTGTATTTCTTGATCACGCTCTTTGTCTAGCCCTCTGTACCACGTTTGCTGATCGCCTGACCTACGCCTGTCCCACAGCTTTGTTTTTTGGATTATGTTTTTGGCTTTATTAAACATCTTTTCACGAAACTCTGCACTTGAGTCCGTCCTCGTTAAAGTGAAACCATGACATGCATCCACTCATTTTACACAAACAATGACTATCAAATTGTTTACATTTTTTCATTTATCAGACGCTTTTCTCTGAAACAACTTAGAATTTTAATCTGCCTACAATTATTTACTCAATTGTACAGCTAGGTAATGTTACTGGAGCAACTTTATGGTAAGTACAATGCTCAAGGGCATGTCAGTCAGAGGTGGGATCAATCTTGTGACCTTTGGGTCTAAAAGCAGCAGCTCTAACCATTACGCTATGAACTGGTTTTTTGAAGCTAAGACAATATACCAGCAACCAGAACTGTTAGAGGAAATGGTTATTTTATATATCAGAAGCGCTCATTCTCCCAAGTGTATTGAAAGTCTATTAAAATAATAATAAAATCAAGTAAAGAAAAAAGAAACTGCATTTATATATTTACACTGCTGAATCTGAATATTCTCACATTAACTTGTTTATTAGAACATGTCAGTCAGTCTCCTTACACTTTTCTGTGAGAGGCATGCAGCTGTAGCAGGTTGAATAAATAGGCCCAAGCCTTCCTTTCCTCAGCGATGACCTTCAACTCCTCCCAATACATTAATCTGCCAGCAGAGAGATATAATGTCCCTAAATTGCCCTGGGTCTGCTCCATGGTCTTCTCTCAGTTTTTGTGCCCAGTATGACTTCAGAGGGAGCCATTCAAGGGCATTCTATTGATATGTGAAAACCACCATAACTGACTTCTCTTGATCCTGAAGAAGTGCCTTCTCCAAGGCTGTCTTGTATCACCAAGCTCCCTACCCTATCCTGAAGAATAAGCTTAGAGATACTGTGGAGAAACTCCATTTTGGTACCTAACATCTGCAGTCTCTACATTCAGACATCATCTAAAGCTCTTGGCCAGAAGTAAGGTTGGGAAGGTACACTGAAAAGTAAACCCAGAGCTTTGTGTGAAGGTTCAGGTCCAACTGAACCACCACAGATCAATACAGTGTTCACTAAACCACTGCCACTTTACCAATTTTCCAAAAAACCATTGAAATCACAAACTAGAGTGTAAGCATAAGATAACCTTGGCAAAGCTAGAGGCAAAAGTCAAACAAGTTCAGCTTTATGCTGGGAATACAGACACAACTGAATTGTGGATATACAGATACCACATAGCATGCATCTGCACCCCCGCAATCCTGCTGCACCTCACATAGCACATGCTAAGGTACATGGTCATATGCCTTTTTCAAGTTCACAACACAGGTAGACTGGATTAGCATATTCTTAAACTCCCTCAAATAAGAAAAAGAACATCCGGTCCACTGCTCAACGACAGGAAAAAACGAGAATGGCTCCTTCTGATTCAGAGGCTCAAATATTAGACAGAGTTACGTTTCCAGTCCCCTGGCATAAACTTTGCAAGGGAGCCTGAGGAATGTGATGTCCGTTATTTGAAACATACCATACAGTACCTTTTTTTAAAGAGAGGGATCATCACCCCAGTTTTCCAGTCAGGAGATATTTTGCCCAACTTCCACATAACTCCACATTTTCCAGTGTCAATAACATCTCACCCACCATCTATCTTACCATTATGGATCACCAGTGTAGCAGTGATAGATTTTAATCTATCCGAGATGTCAAACATGCCCTGGTTGGTGGAGGGCATATGCACTGGGTGGAGGATCACACCTTCCCCTCCTAAGACACAAAATAGATTGCCAAATCAACTAACTATCAGGCCACCCAATAGTAGTTCTCAAAGCTTCTCCAAACTTTTTTCATGCCCACATTTTCACTTTAGCTTTTGCTGTGGCCCTCTTAGACAAATTATGAGATCCCCAAAAATATTCTCTGAAAAGCTTCCTTCTTCAGATTAACCACTGCTCTATAGTATCTTAAAAATTTCCCTTCCCTTGGGTAGTAACTATAGGAGGCACTTCTCAACAACCAAAGCTTTTAGCAGTCGGTGTCAATGACTGAGGTCTTCAAAATGGTCCATTCTAACTTAATGTCTCAGCCCTCACTTAGGACAAAGGAGTACTGCTACTGAAGGTGGGAGTTGAACTAATTTCACACTTACCTGTCTGCTTATATTTCCTAGATAACCCACACAGGACACTGAGTCTCCCAGGTCTGTCTGGTCCTCCGCAACCATTGGCAAACTCAACCAACCAGCAAGTGGTGATCAGCTGACAACTCTGCTCTTCACTTCACCCAAGCATCCAATCAAGAACTTTTGGCCTAAGATACTATAGCAGCAAGTACCCTTCCATATGTTTAACATGATGTTTGTTGTGGATAGTCTGTGATTGGTTCAGAAGCTGTGATTTTCATCTCTCCAGGTATCTCCATCATTTCCAGTGTGAGTGTTGAGCTTTCCCAGCAGGACAGATGCCACTCTCAATCAAGAAATTTAATTCCAGAGGACACTCCATGCAGTGAAGTGAGATCAACAATATCTATCTGGTACTTCTCCACCTCCTGCATCAGCTCAGGCTCTTTTCCTGCTACATAGCTGTTATTCCACATTTATAAATCCAATTTTCATTGCCAGGGCCTAGTCCATCTACATCCATGCCACTCATGGTTCCTACTTTACTGATATTGCACATGACGCCACCATGATCCAATTATTTTACTGAAGGTAAACCCACAATAGGCTCTGGTTCCCCGTGACCCCGTATGGGACAAGCGGTTCTGAAAATGTGTGTGTGTGTGTGTGTAAACCCACAAAATGGCTTTTTGTTACCATTTTAAACTAGGCCTGATGTGGTTTTGTGTGTCGTCCAGCCACAAGGGACTCTGGTGAATTCCACCCAATACTGGTTCCGGGGTTGTGTCCCAATAACCCATGTCAGGCAGGAAATATTTAGTTGTCAGTGTTGTATTCATGTAACATTATTTTTCTGGACTCCCTCCACAGACTTTCACTAAGGGAGGCCCTGGTCGGAACAATCTTCAGACAAGAGACCTATAAGGTTCTCTAAGGAATATATGACATGTGTAAAAGATGTGTGTTTCAAATTCTGTTACAGATTTTTTGTTTCTGTGAGTCTTAGTCCTAACAGAAATGGCGAGAGTTTAACTATGTTACAATACTAAATATGACTTAAAATAACACACACACACACACACACACACACACACACATTTTCTGAACCGCTTGTCCCATATGGGGTCGCGGTGAACCGGAGCCTAACCCGGCAACTCAGGGCGTAAGGCTGGAGGGGGAGGGGACACACCCAGGACGGGACGCTAGTCCATTGCAAGGCACCCCAAGCAGGACTCGAACCCCAGACCCACCAGAGAGCAGGACCTGGTCCAACCCACTACACCACCACGCCCCCCACTTAAAATAATACACACACACACACACACATTTTCTGAACCGCTTGTCCCATATGGGGTCGCGGTGAACCGGAGCCTAACCCGGCAACTCAGGGCGTAAGGCTGGAGGGGGAGGGGACACACCCAGGACGGGACGCTAGTCCATTGCAAGGCACCCCAAGCGGGACTCGAACCCCAGACCCACCAGAGAGCAGGACCTGGTCCAACCCACTACACCACCACGCCCCCCACTTAAAATAATACACACACACACACACACACATTTTCAGAACCGCTTGTCCCATACAGGGTCACGGGGAACCGGAGCCTACCCGGTAACACAGGGCGCAAGGCCGGAGGGGGAGGGGACACACCCAGGACGGGACGCCAGTCCATCGCAAGGCACCCCAAGCGGGACTCAAACCGCAGACCCACTGAAAAGCAGGACCTGGTCCAACCCACTGCGCCACCGCGCCCCCCGTCTTAAAATAATACTCATACAAAATTCAACTATTACTTAAATTTCAAAATTCAAACAACTGGACTGCCCACCAGAATTGTTTCCAGCACCATTGTAAGTGCTGCTGTAGCAGTGTAAAATAATGGTGTGCCATTGTGGCTTTCAGGGAGTGTAAATTGGGATCTCTCAAAGCCTTTCAAGGTCACAATGCTTAACGTGCTAATGACATGCCTGGAAGTCATGGAAGGCACTCAACATAGACTTGCTTTATTATTGTCTATCCACTCCACTCTGCATGCATACACAAAGAAATTGTAATAACTTTTCCTTTAACTTTGGACTTTACAGCTTGAGACATGATTGTTTTTCCATTTCTTCTAAGCAGATATTTAATTAATTTTATCTATGAAAGTCTGCATATCCGTATTGTTTTAATATGAGACAAATTCTATGTGTGTTCTGTTTGCCTTACAGTGTGGAGTCAATAACAGATACAGAAAGGTATAACTGAATTATGTGTTTTATGTCTGTTTATCAATTGTAAGTGTCTTGTTATGTGGAGAATTTGGATTCAGCCTGATTTATTTACAGAGTTGGACATCTCATTTCCAGAGGCAGGCATGACCTGTGTTTCAACTTAACTAAAAGAATGAATTGAAAAGAGATTGGTTTAACTCGGCTATGTGCACAGATTGTTTTCCTCATACCTTAGCACTGCTTCCCATTAGTCAGCCTTGAGAAATAAACAAAATACCTAATTACAGAATATTCTTCAAATAACATACAGATTACACTGCCTATAAATTTCCAAGTGATTCATGTTGAGGATTCTTGTTGTTTTCTAATACGATAGATTTCATATCATCACTCATTAGTCCCTTGGACGGCTGCATGAAATGCTATCCTTTCTAAAACTGAAAGGAAAGCTATGTAAACAACTTTTTGTGTCTTTCCCCATCGCTGAAATGGAATACATTAGCTGAGCCTCCTAATCAAAACAAGCAGAGGAATGCAACTGTGTAATGTATAACATGTTAAATCTGAGTGTGTTTTATATACCTTTAAATCCATTGCATTTAAGAAAAGCCACACATGTTCTAGATCATGAATCTGTGGTAAAACTTTTGAATAAAACTGCAGCAGTATTTTTTGTATACATACTTAGTACAATTACATTTATTTATTTAGCAGACATTTTTCTCCAAAGCTACTTCCAGTGGATACTATGTAGTGTTACCAGCCCACACACCTTATTCACCAAGGTGACTTACACTGCTAGATACACTACTTACAATGGGTCACTCATTCATACATGAGTGAAACACACTCTCTCTGTGTCACTCACACTCTATGGGGAACCTGAACAGCATGTCTTTGGACTATGGAGGAAACCAGACCACCCACATGCAGAGACAGGGAGAATGTGCAAACTCCACACAGACTGAGTGGGGATCAAACTCATATCCTCTAACACCACTCGGGCACTGTGAGACAGCAGTGCTACTCACTGCACCACCGTGCCATAGATATAGAAGTAATTCTATTAGCCATATTTTCTCTCAAGAAGTATAATTTGCTGTGGTAGTAGTAACAACAACAACAACAACAACAACAACAATAACAACAACAATAATAATAATGATAATAATAATAATAATAATAATAATAATAATAATAATAATAATAATAATAATCTATATGTCAGACTATCCAGAAAAATTCTTTTCTGGGACAAAATGAATGACACCTCTGTGTTTTATATAGTTTTAGAAGCTATTCTTTTTGTATGAATGAATGAATGTTGATTGAATGATTAATTAATTTTCTTTTTTGCTTGTACAAAAGACATTTTTTATTTTTTTTAAGCAGATGAAAGCTATACGCAGTGCTATTTCACTCAAAAAACTGACAATTGCTGTTATTTAAAAGGTATTGTTATGAGGCATTAAATATTGTATTTGTCCACTATATGGGACATTGACTTTAAGCGTTTGTGCATTGTTGCAACAATATGGTCTGTACTAACCCAAACAAGTATTCAGGCATGTTTTTCCATGAGGGACAGCATGTGGAATGGGTTCAAATCCCTCTCTGCAGAGCAGAAAACATAAAGCAGGCCAGATGGCACGTCACTGTTTCCACAGTAAAGGCCAAGGAACGCAAGCAGCTCTGCAAAGGGTCGCACTGCAGAGATGTCCGCTGATAGAAAATAAACAGAATACAGATCTCCAGGAGCATCTCTGCTCCACTAATCCAGCTGACACAACAGCAGCCGACAGCCAGGAAGGTACCGTCTGCTAATGCGGAGCAGCACAATGAACCTAATCTGACAGATGGCCGCTCCTTTCAAACGATCGTTCTGATTTCGCCCTAATGTTCACTTAGGCCAAATGTTGATCCACTAGTCCTGTTTCAGCATCTTTAGCCAATTTCACGACAGCTGATAAATAAGGTCAGCAAATACACACACACACGCACGCACACACACACACACACACACACGCATACACAGTCTGAACCACTTGTCCCATATGTGGTTGCGGGGAGCCGGAGCCTAACCCGGCAACACAGGGCGAAAGGCTGGAGGGGGAGGGGACACACCCAGGACGGGACGCCAGTCTGTCGCAAGGCACCCCAAGCAGGACTGGTCAGAAAATATGGAAAAGTTATATATTAAGCCCCAAGCAAATTTAGCTTTTCATTCGCTGTAGCTCAGTGACAACTGGAATGCTTAAAGACTTTTAAAAAGAGGTTTATCAATTAAACTACATATATCAGAATCAAGGGAGAGATTATTTTACCATCCACTCATGCATTTTGAAATGGTTCTACATGTATGAGAGTTTAAGTTGTGGTGTAGATGAAAATCAAGATCTATCACTGAGAGTCTCAGTTGAACATCTTGATGGAAAAGGATTGCAGAGTTTGAGGTTCTTACATAAATGGAAGCTAATCTAGTCTGCCAGCTCTCAGCTGAGGGTTTTTTTTGCTCAACTAAATTTGCATTAATTCATTTCATCACTGGCTTGTAATTCTCAACCATGTTTTATATTTCCTCCTTTGAAAACACACACACACACACACACACACACACATTTTCAGAACCGCTTGTCCCATACGGGGTCGCGGGGAACCGGAGCCTACCCGGCAACACAGGGCGTAAGGCCGGAGGGGGAGGGGACACACCCAGGACGGGACACCAGTCCGTCGCAAGGCACCCCAAGTGGGACTCGAACCCCAGACCCACCAAAGAGGAGGACTGTGGTCCAACCCACTGCGCCCCCTCCTTTGAAAACCAATAATATATTTACAGAAAGTTTGTCCTATTAGATAAAGTAGCTGCTTTTAAATCAGAGGACTTTGACACATAGGAATTAGGTAATTTTGTCATAGAGTTATTTTTCATTATTATGGTATTTCTTCTTCTTCTTCTTCTTCTTCTTCTTCTTCTTCTTCGTCATATAGTTGCTATTGTTAATATTATTTTTGGCCATGCCTAGTGGCATTGTGGGTGGCGCTGGTGCCTCACAACTCTTAGCTTTTATATTCATAAGCATGCTTGAATCCGGCTCAGTCTTTGCTGAGTTTTCACGTTCTCCCTATCATTTGGGTTCCTTCTCAGAGCTCTAATTTCCTCTCAAACCACAAAGACATGTTTCAGGTAACTCTGAATTGCCTGTAAAGCAAATATGAAGAATGAATCGATACATATTTGTAGCTTAGTGTCCTGCACTGGTTGGGCATCCAGTCCAGGGTGTACTCTGCCTGACACCCTCTGTTTCCAGAAACCCTGCACTAGGCTATAGGTTATAAATAAATTTATCATTTTGATGATGATTGTTTTTCTTTTTGTTATTCTTATACTGGGGTGCGGTGGCGCAGTGGGTTGGACTGCAGTCCTGCTCTCCGGTGGGTCTGGGGTTCAAGTCCTGCTTGGGGTGCCTTGTGACGGACTGGCATCCTGTCCTGGGTGTGTCCCCGGCCTTACGCCCTGTGTTGCCGGGTAGGCTCTGGTTCCCCGTGACCCCGTATGGGATGAGCGGTTCTGAAAGTGTGTGTGTGTGTGTGTGTGTGTGTGTGTGTATATACTTCTTAATGTTGATTTTTCATTTTGTGCCAACGCTCAGTCTTCTACTTTTGCTGAATGGCACCACTGCAGTAAAATTTCAGTTCAAGATTAAAATTTATCATGTGCTACGGTCTGTGGTGTAATTAATATATCAGCACGATAACTGCTTTATGTCTCCCATCCTAGTAGAACTAAGAAGAGTGTGAAAATACCCTACCAACACATTGATAGGCTCATGAAGAAACCAACTGGGTTATTTGTATGTGAAAGATAATAATTAAGGGCTTTCAAAGGCAACAATATCATTGGCTTGTCAAAATACAGTATCTCATCAATATATCACAAGTTTGACTTGGCTCACTGATTGTCACTTTCAGAACTTGCATAGAAAGAGCAATGCCAGCTGCATCCAGAAAACTTTTTTTTATGTTAACCAATAAAAAAGAATGATGATGATCCAAACATTTTAAATGTTATATACACTTTTGGATAAAGGATACATTTCCAATATCATGCATTTTCTACTACTCTTAAGTAAAAATACCAAGAGTTCCATAACAATTAAAGGCTATCCCCCCAAATATACATTCTCTCTCTATCTTTCACTCTCTCTGTTGCACGCACACACACACACACACACACACACACACACACACACACACACACACACACACAACATGAAATTGTTTTAGGTTAAACAATTAAAGAAATTTCCTAATTACTTGGGTTTTACCTCAATTTCTATAGTCATGTTAGATTTCATGTTACAATATTATTTAATTATTTGCCTGACATATACAGCTGCAATAGACAAATGTCTGCCGGAGTAAAGGTTTCTCATATTGCACTTAAGCCATCTAATTCTCAACTCCTAGATAACCGACAAAGCAGCAGGACATCATGCATAGAACTGCTATGAAACACAGCTATTCATTGCACTGTCTATAGGTAATTGAAACATTACTGATGTTAACAGGTTCCAACTCACAATGACTTAAAAACACATAATAAGACCTTAGTTGTATTGTCACATCTTATAGTGCTTTCCTTGAGAATTTTTGTGTTTTATTATTGTACAGTGTATTTATTTTGTAATAAAATCCATACACAGGTCTATTCTATGTTCATATAGAAAAAAAAAAAAATTAGTAGGATTATGTGCTACCTTTATCTGTAGTAATATTAGCTACTAAAAATTGTGATTTCAGCAAAGCTATGACAGCAGATTCAGCCAAAAAATCAAGAGGTCAGACATTGCCTTAGAGAAAATGCTGATATCCTGTTGGTCCAGTCTGTAGCTGCGTTAGCATGTTATTGTCATGCTATGACATGCTAATGCAGCTACATACTGGACCAACAGGATATCAGCATTCACCAGTAAGCTCTACCAACCAATTGTTGGAGTTCTAGCACTTGTCAATTAAAGCAGCCACCTTTTCATGTCTAGATCATACGCCTTGAAGTTATTTTAAGATTTTACTCCACTTGATGACGTATGGCAAAGTCTTGAGGGGATGGGACCCTGGCTCTCAGAAGGAGCAGCCCCCCAGACGTGGCTGGTGATTAGCGTGGCCAAGCAAATGCTTTGGAACGCAAGAACCCAGCTGGTCCAGGCAGGGGTAGACTTGGGCGTCCAGCGTGTGTATCATAAAATCCAGTCCAACCTAACATTTAGAATGGAAAAAGATGCACTCAGTGGGGTTACTCAGAAGCCAAAGAGAGGTGGAAGGGCTCCTTCTGGCTGTGACCCCGCAGGTTTGTGGCAGATCCTCCAGCCTGGGGTAAGTAGCACATGTCTTTTCGCACTTATAAAACATCGTAACTCCTATTTTTGGTGAATGTAAGTGCTGTGTTTTGTGGTGTGTTATGTGTTTTATGTTAGGTGTAGGGTTTCTAATCTTTTATGGCACATTTCATTTAATTGCACTATTTTAACAATTCATAGCTCTTACTGCACTTTTAAGTAGTCACCTATAAATGACTACGCGTGTGGTGTGTTTGTATTAATTATTAATTTATTGTTATTTATTACTTTTAATTTAGTGTAATGTAGATTAGGGGGGTTTTTTTGTGTCGTGCATGTTGTGTTTTAATTCTGTATATGTATTTTATCATTCACCTATCCCCCTAAAACAACAATAGGGGAGACATGTTGCAAAAAGGGAATCCCCCAAAAACAGTAGGTAAGGTGTATGGTAACACCCTGAGAACAGGCCAGGGGACTGCCCATCTTGAGCGGTGAATGTTACGGGGTAAGTTTCCTTTTAATTATTTATTATGTATGGTTTTAAGCCTTGGGCTATGTTTTTTTAGTGTCTCAAAGGTTCTATCACGTGAGAGGCTGCTTACTATCAGTGATACATCATTCTGAGGTCTACTGCAGTTAGGTTATGCTATACCTTTTAGTACTTCTTTCAGAAGTCAGCATTTTAGTAGGAAGGATGGTGGTGCAGTGGATAGTGCTGCTGTCTCACAGTGGATGGACTGTTTGGGCATTTGTTCAAATTGAGCTCAGTTTCTGTATGTCAGTTTAAATGTTCTCTCAGTGTGTGTGTTGTTTTTTCCACAATCCAAAGACATATACACACACACACACACACATTTTCAGAACCGCTTGTCCCATATGGGGTCACGGGGAACCGGAGCCTACCCGGCAACACAGGGCGTAAGGCCGGAGGGGGAGGGGACACACCCAGGACGGGACGCCAGTCCGTCGCAAGGCACTCCAAGCGGGACTCGAACCCCAGACCCACTGGAGAGCAGGACTGTGGTCCAACCCACTGTGCCACCGCACCCCCCAAAGACATATATTTCATGTGAATTGGTTATTCGATATTGCCTATAGTTTGTGGCTACCCTTTCCATTGGGGTACTACTCCCAGCCTAGTGCCCAGAACCTGGTTTGTATTTGCCACAGGGATGAATTGAAGACTGAATTTAGTACCTTCTTAGGCCATTATGAATATCGCATTATGCCATTTGGTCTAGTGTACATGCCTTCTGTTTTTCAGGCATTTGTTAGTAAGGTCCTCAGAGATATGATTAACCGGTTTGTCGTTTTGTTGTTGGACAACATTCCTATCACGAGCACGTGGATCATGCTTGATAAGTGCTCAGCTGCTTTTTAGAGCACAAACAGTTTGTGAAGGGAGAGAAGTGTTTGTTCCAAAAATCTTCAGTAACCTTTTTGGGATTTATCATTGTGTCCCAGGAATCTCCATGGATCCAGTAGGATGACTGTGGTTGTTTCCTGACCACAATTCCAAACTATTAAGAAACTTCAGCGCTTGCTAGGCTTTCCAGACTTTTACCAGCAATTCATTAGAGGATATAGCTTAGTGACAACACCTCTCTCCACCTTATTGAAAGGAGGTCTGACCTGGGTTCGATGGTCACCAGAGGCAGACATCACATTTTCGGTATTGAAAGAAAGGTTCATATCACCCTCCATGCTCCACCACCCTGACCCTAACAAGCCATTTGTAGTAGAGGTAGATGCTTCCCTGTTGGGAGTTGGGGTAATTTTATCGCAAAGGCATGGTAATCCTCCTAAATTATAACCCTGTGCCTATTTTTCCCGTAAACTGTCACAAGTGGAGTATAACTATGATGTTGGAAATAGAGAGCTTCTAGTGATAAAATTACCACTTAAGGAATGGAGGTATTGGTAGCAGGGAGCCAATCACCGATTTGTTCTCCTAACAGTCCACAAAAATCTAGCGTACCTGCAGAAAACATAGAGACTCAACCCTTGTCCGACCCACTGAGCTTTGTTTTTCACAAGATTTTATCTTACAGTGTCTAATAGACCTGGTTCCAGGAACGACAAGACACCCGGACATATGAGGACCCTCAGTAACCACAACTTCCCACTACTGTGCTCCCTCCATCATGTTTTCGGGCCCTAGTTCAGTGGCAGTGGTGGACAGACTTCATATGAGCTCACAACCAGGACCCAAGGCCTGCAGAGTGTCCTCCTGCAAAAGACAATGTTCCCACTTCCATGAGATCCACCTTGTTGCATTCAGTGCATGACTCACCCAGCTTAGGGCATCCTGGGGTGAGTAGAACACTTCATGAACTCCATGAAGTGCTTTTGGTGGCCCTGCATGAAGCAAGATGTCACAGTGTTCATTGCAGCTTGTGAAATTTGTGCAACTTTCAAGGTTCCCCATCAGAAGCCCACAGGCCTTTTGAATCCTTTTCTGGTACCCACGCAGCCCTGGTTGCATGTACCATTGGATTTAATCACAGATTTTCCCATTTCTTATGGTCTCACAACTATCCTGGAGGCAGTGGATAGATTTTCGAAAACAATTTGTCTTGTCCCACTCAAAGGCCTCCCTACAGCACTGGAAATAACAGAGCTGTTTTTTACCTATGTGTTAATGGGTATGTGACTCTATGGGCTCCCGGAGGATATAGTTTCTGACCAGGTTCCCCAAATCACCTCTTGAGTCTGGAGTGCATTCTGGTCCAGATTAGGCATGTCAGTTATCCTAATTTCAGGGTATCATCCAAAACTAATGGACAGGTGGAAAGGGTCAACCAGGAGATAGGTAGCTTTCTCAGAAGTTATTGTAGCCAGATCCAGGCAGCATGGAACCTTATCTTGGGCAGGTTATGCAGAAAACTCCCTCCTTAATTCCTCGACCAGGTTAATACCCTTCCAGTGCGTCTTGGGTTTTCAACCTCCTCTTTTCCCCATGTGACCAATGCCTAGTGACACCCTGGTCATGGACGACCGGTATTGTCACAGCCCATGTTTAACTGCACAAAGCTGTCAGCCAGCACAAGGAATATGTGGATTGGTGGTGCTGTATACTCCTGTTTCAACCAGGCCAGAAGGTGTACGTGTCAACTATGAATTTACAGTTTCTGTCTTGGGTGCCATCCTTGACCCTGCTTTAATCTCTGATTTCACAGGACTCAATCGGACCGCCTGACACCCCATCCCAGGGCCTGTCTGCCCTCCCAGAGATGTCGCATGGTCAGAGCTGCTATTGGCAGGGATAACAGGTGGAACTGATTCCAAGGACAACACGAGCTGATGCACCTGCTTGACATAAAGGCATATGAGGAGCACCGTCAAAAGAACACACTGTGGAACCTCATCTAGGAGAACACTTTGGTCTGACCCTTTGAAAATGTACTGCTTCACTGAGAGTTCATCTCATCGACAGTGTGTTGATCTTTCTTTTGTTTTCTTGCACATCTTTTGATTCGGAAAACACAAATAGACTCTGCTATTGGGCTTCACTTATCCAAGTTTTAAGAGTGGTCCTTTGAAGAGTTGTTGACAGGTGGGAATGTCATATAGACTGCATCAAAGTTTTAGAATATTTAATTAATTTAGTATTTTCCTACATAACATTTGCATAATTTCAATAAATTGATCAATCAACAATCATTTCTCAACATCACCTTGCTGAGCCGTTCATCCATTAAACATTTTTATTACTGTATTTTATTTTCTTTTAATAAGAAAATCTGTATGCACATGTTACCAGTACTTTTAATTTAAACTATTATTTGCAAACACATAATAAACACAAACATGTAAAACTCAGGATAAAAAATAAATGAATAAAATGAAAAAAAAAGAGATAATCAGTTTGATTTAAGGATAAATGCAAAGCAATTGCTGAGAGCACTGCCAAAAAAAAAAAAAAACAGCATTTGATTTGGATTTGTAAGAGAAGAATTTTGGCCAAAGGTTCGATTAATGGGCCTGTGATCCCCAGCGGCGTGGTGGAGGCCATGATTCATTAGGAACTGACCATGAGCTTTGTGTCTCTGAGGAGGCTTACTGCTGGAGTGTGGTACTCTTCCCTTCTGGCCCTGCAGGCATAAATCAGCTGAAAGAGTAGCAAAGAGGGTTTTTGTGGTATATAAACATTCAGCACTGAGCAGTGCCATCTCAGTGTGGCTGTTAGCCTCCTCTTTAGCTTTGGCAGCAAATAATTTTATATATAAATCACTTTTCAGCAAAAAATATAACAAAAAAATGCATGTGACACTAAGCGAGGAGAACCTTAGTTCCAGCTCATTTTTAAAGAGACACTAATATTACATACAGGTACATTAAATGCATAAAGAGGTCACCACCATGCCCTTTCTGTAACATAAGGGAGGCCTTGCATTGTGTTTGATATCCTACACCAAAGATATTTTCTACTGGGAGTGTTTCATATTCCAAGATTGTTCAAATTAGCTAATTACTTTTTGAAAACAAAATTGCCAAAGTTATGACTGAAATAAATAATTCTTAAATGTTTCCAGTCTGGAAAATCCTATGATTTTACTCATTTGAGTAATCTTGGGTCATAAAATGTAGTCATATTACTGAACGACACATTGTTATGGACGATTTATTTATTTTTCCTTAAGTCACTAAATTTATCCAAAAAAAAAATGCACTCAGTGCATCCAGTCAAGATATGGACTTTAAACCACTGTTTGAGGTTACATAAAAGTAGAAGACGAGTATTCTTCATATGTAGGTGCTTGGATTTATCAGTCCATTACAGTAAACATAATCAAAATAATATTTCAACACAAGACCCATGCAAAACTATAAAAAGAAAAGTGTGACTCAACAAAGCATGCTTTTTGAAAAGGCTAACCATTTTAGAAGTTTACAACATGGGTTAGCCAAAGGTACAGTAGAAGATGAAATAAATAGACACAACAAAGTAGCTGGCTATGTATACTGGACAATGTGCAAATATCTGGGATCCAAATGACTGATAAGTGCTATGAGTATACACCTGAAAAGGTTGTCTACCTCAGAGATATTACTATCACTTAAGACTTACCGATAGTCCAATTGTACCCTAATAGCAAACCATCCCGAAATAATGCTGCAGAAAAAGAAAGAGGAGACCTGCTCATTGATCGATATGCCCGATGATGCAAATATTATGCTGAAAAAGGCTGAAAAACTCTGGAAGTATAAGGATCTAGAAACTGAGTTCCCTAGAATGTGGAACATCAAGCCCTGGGTGTTACCAAGAGTCAAGTCATTCAAGTCAAGTGGCTTTATTGTCATTTCAATCATATACAGCTGGTACAGTATGTAGTGAAACGAAACAATGTTCCTCCAGGACCATGGTGCTACATAAAAAAAAAAAAAAAAAACACACACACACATTGTCTGAACCGCTTGTCCCATACGGGGTCGCGGGGAACCGGAGCCTACCTGGCAACACAGGGCGTAAGGCCGGAGGGGGAGGGGACACACCCAGGACAGGACGCCAGTCCGTCACAAGGCACCCCAAGGGGGACTCGAACCCCAGACCCACTGGAGAGGAGGACCCGCTCCAACCCACTGCACCAGCACACCCCATGTGCCACCACACCCCGTAAAAAAAAAAAACATAAAGCTATATACAGAACTTCATAAAGTGCATAGTGGTGAGAGCATTAGGAACTCAAAAAGGGTTTTTATAGCAACTGTGAGTAACTCGCAAGCCAACCAAATGCAACCAAAATTCAGAGGATAGCAACAATGGCAACCACATCTATCCTGTAAAAAGTGTTTGGATAACTTTCTTTGGTCTCTTGTTCAGATCTGAACTCATCAAGAACCAGCTGAAACACCTGACTGAGAGGAATAATAATAATAATAATAATAATAATAATAATAATAATAATAATAATAATAATAAATGGATATCAGTCTGGTCTCAAAGTAAGTCACTCCACGGAGACAGCGCTTCTGGCGATGTCTGATGCTCTCCATTCAGCTAGAGCCGCCTCCCTCTCCTCGTTTCTTATCCTCCTCTATCTGTCTGCAGCATTTGACACTGTCAACCGCCGGATTCTACTCTCTTCTCTTTGTCAGTTTGGGATTAAAGGACCGGCATTAAGATGGTTTGAGTCCTACCTATCTGACAGATCTTATCAAGTGGTCTGGCGGAGCTCCCATTCTTCGCCTCTGTCTCTCTCAACCAGTGCCCCACGGGGCTCTATACTGGGTCCTCTTCACAATCTACACCTCCTCCCTTGGCCTGGTTATAGCCTCCCATGGATTCAAATACCACTGCTATGGTGATGATACCCAGCTCTTCCTCTCCTTTCCACCTGAAACATTAGATATTTCTGCACGCATTGCTGCCTGCCTGTCAGACATCTCTGCATGGATGTCTGATCACCACCTGTAACTCATCCTCTCCAAAACAGAAATTCTTTACCCCCCAGTTGCCTGCCTTACTGTCACGATCTATCGATCAAACTGGACAACTCACTCATTTTGCCTACCACCTCGGGTAAGAGTGTGGGAATGACAATTGACTCAAGTCTATCTTTCTCTCAGCAAATCGAAGCCACAACCCGGACCTGCAGATACATCCTGCATAATATCCGCAGGATCCGTCCTTTCCTCACAACTGACTCTGCCCAGCTACTTGTCCAGGCCATGTCTGGACTACTGCAACTCTCTTGTGTAGCCTTCCCGCAACTGCCGTCAAACCTCTGCAGCTGGTACATAATGGTGCTGCACGAGTTGTGTTTAACTTGCCAAAGCATTCCCATGTATCTCATCTGCTCATTTCTCTGCACTGGCTTCCTATAGCTGCCCGGATCAAATTTAACACCTTGGTTATTGTCAACAAATGCATCAATAGAACTGCTCCTAGCTAGTTACAGGACTTGATCAACAGCTTACACCACAACCAGACCACTTCACTCATCTACTTCTGCTCATTTGGTGGCCCCATGCATGAAAGATAAAGCATGGCTGTACTCAGATCTGGCTCCGTTGTGGTGGAATGACCTCCCCCTCTCACTTAGAACTGCTGAAACTTTGTCTACATTCAAGAAGGGTCTGAAAACTCACCTTTTCCAGACTCATTTCACCCATGATCTCTCAAGCTCATGTATGGTGTAAATGTTCATGCACCGTAACTTTATCATCATGCCCAAATAAGCCTTTACACAGCTGCTTCTTCTGTATTGTATGTAACAAAAAAAAAAAAGTCCATTCTGAGTTTTATGCACCTACTCGTGTGATGAACATCGGTGGAAAGAAACAAACTAGGTTTACTTAAGAATCACATGTCTGCACCAATGTCTCTCTTTCTCCTATTTTATGCACATATTGTGTTTTGTCTGAGATGTACGTCACTTTGGAGAAAAATGTCTGCTAAATTAATTAAAGTAAATGTACACACAGACACATTGTCTGAAACCACTTTTCCTGAGTGGGGTTGCGGCAAGGCAGAGCCTAACCCGGCAACACTGGGCGCAAGGCTGGAGGGGGAGGAGAGACACCCAGGATGGGTGCCAGTCCATCACAAAGCACTACAAGCAAGACTTCAATGCTAGACCCACAAGAGAGCAGGACATGGCTAAACCCGCTGTGCCACCGTTTCCCCCTAATGTAAATGTAATGCAATGTAATGTAATGTAATAATAATAATAATAATAATAATAATAATAATAATAATAATAATAAGAAGAAGAAGAAGAAGAAGAAGAAGAAGAAGAAGAAGAAGAACAACAACAACAACAACAACAACAACAGCAAAATTTGTGAGATCTGCACAGGCTTACTGATATGGTTATTCTTTGGTTAGCCGCACCTGAGGATGTTTAAGTTCCTTCTGAAGTGTGGCAGTCTATGACTGAATATTGACATATTCACAAACTCTGAAAATTATTTTTTCCCTTAGTTTCACTGATGGAAATTAACTTGTGATCTGTGATACAGCAGAAAGCAAATTTGACATATACAAAGTTTTTAAAGGGGCTCACTAACATCAGCCACAATTCCTAATATTTTCAGTTTTCTCCTCTCTCACATTTCATGAAGAAGAGAAAATTGATATTGCTGTTCCTTGCAATTCTGTTTAATACACTGTGGAGGTAGGCAGAAATGTAATGAATCTTTTTCTTGTTTCATTCAGTATTTTAGCTCTTTCATTTAACAGTCGAAATGTTGCTTCTCAGTGAGGGCAAAAATCCTGGGGAAAACAGAGAAACATAGTGATATTAGCTGAGTGACTGATAAAATTGACTAAGGACCTTGATTAGTGCTACAGGAAAAAATATATGGCGCCTTTGAGTTTTCCTTGAATTTAAGGAATAGTGAGAACAATGCTAGGAAAATGGATAGGTATAGATTCTCATTCAGTTTTTTCATTGACCTAAAATCAAGGGTTGAAAAAACAAGTTAAAATTAAGTCACTTGGTCTACCCCAACTGGGCATCAGTAAGTTTCTCTAAGCCTTCCAGTAGGGACATGGGATGGAGTCTACATCATACTACTTTGAGAGCATGGGAAAGCAAATTGTCCCCATTCTTTTGAGTGGGTGTGAAAGATCCTCTCGCTCTTAGTACTTACATCAAAACCTTTCGTCAGCTGGGGGGCTACAGGGATGTGTGAGGAACTGGGCTTATGAAGTGCTGATCACCTGAAGATGCTTGCAGCCCACAGAGCAAAAACAATTGTGCAGATCACAGCATGCAAATAATAGCTGTGATTCTAAGGGAACACACAAGAAATGAAAAATTAAAAAAAGAGATGAAAAAAGTAAAATCATTCAGAAAACATACAACTTCTTCTAATATTTAATTTTTGAGTCATATTGTAATAATTTTATGATATTAAGAACTGCAATAAGACATTTGATTTTACATATTTTTTAAATAATTTAAAATGGATTTGGTGTGAATTGAGGGCATGGTGGCATGGCAGGGGGGCACGGTGGCGCAGTGAGCTTGGGTGAGTCCTGCCCTCTTGTGCCTTGCAATGGAATGGTGTCCCGTTCTGGGTGTCCCCCTCCCCCTCCAGCCTTGCGGCGTTGTTGGGTTAGGCTCCGCTTCATTGCAACCCCACTTGGGACAAACAGTTTCAGCCTGTGTGTGTCACAGCAGGTTCAGCCGGTGCACACTGTGTGGTGGCTCTGGGGTTTGAGCCCTGCTTGGGGTGCCTTGCAACAGACTGGTGTCCCATCCTGGGTGTATCTCCCCCACCCTGTGCCTTGTGTTGCTGGCTAAGGCTCTGGCTCTTTGCAACCCTGGTTGGGGTGAGCGGTTGCTGACTATGGATAGCTGAATTTAGTGTGTCCTGTATATTTAATTTCTACTAATTTTCATATGTATTCTAAGTTTTTCCTGTAATAGACCATTATTATCTTATTGAAAACTGTCATGAATTCTCAGTTTATAATACAATATCCAAAGTCTTTGATTATGTAAACAAACAAACAAACACACACACACTTTCTGAACCGCTTGTCCCATACGGGGTTGCGGGGAACCAGAGCCTAACCCGGCAACTCAGGGCGTAAGGCCAGAGGGGGAGGGGACACACCTAGGACAGGACACCAGTCTGTCGCAAGGCACCCCAAGTGGGACTCGAACCCCAGACTCACCGGTCAGCAGGACCCAGTCCAACCCACTGTGCCACCGGGCCCCTCTTTGATTATATAAACTGACTATTTTATTTAAAGTTACAGCTACTCCAGTGACAACAGAAAATTTCTGCCTATCTAGCAATCCTGTTAATAACAGAGGTTATAACCTTCCTGCTGTCCCCTCAATTTATTCACTAGGGCCCCCAGCTGGACTTTTTTCAGTTATGAACTAATTAGTTAAGTAACTAATGTAGTATTTACTTTCTTTCATGTCTAGCTGATAGAACTAATTTTAATGTGCTACTATAATCAGGAAACTCATTAAGCCTACAAGGCATAAATCAATATCCAAGTCAGGCTTTGACTTATTTTTATACAGGATGTGACAATAAATGAATTAAAGCCATCTGTGTTGAAATAAAAGTATTAGTGAAAATAAATGCCATCTTCAAATAACATCTTAAATGGAAACATCTCATAAAAGGGCACAGAATTCAGCTCTTCTAGCAGATTCAATTTATATACACACTTGAAGAAGTAGGAGTAAGCATATACTGTAAGCTAAGAAGCATACTAAATAGTCCTTTTCAGACCACAGCTTTTATGAGTATTTTTTGCAGTCATAAGTGTTACAAGCACATCTTTTACATCTTAAAGTAACATACAAGAACCTCTTAGCTCAGTCATATTCTAACTTAATGTCATCAGTTAATAGCCTAGAAAAAAATCACTTTTTGGCATTTCTACCAGTTCACATGCCAAATTCTCCAGTGTACATATTGTTGTTTTTCTCCTTTATTAATATTCCAGTTATAATTGACATTATGCTGGACCGTGCATGTTTTCTTATCCTCCATGCTAATTGGGTTCTGCACCTTACTGTTTCCTTCATAGACAATTTATGGGGCTGTTTAGGAAACCTGGTCTGAATAATTAAAAAGAAATGGGAAAATAAGTAGCACACATACATTAATAACTCCAGGAGCTTGCAGACAAGAGGAATGAGCACTATGTTTTTTTCTGTTTTGATGTTTCATTATTCATTATTATATTAAATCTTGGACTGTGTTTGTTTGAAATGAGGAATTAAGATGAATTGAATACATAAACAGCATTAATAAAATTACTAACATGTTGAAATTATACTTTAACAAAATTGTGAATATAGGAAGCTTTCCAGGAACTTTTTAAAAAGATATTAATGAATCAAATGTTAAAAACAAATAACATGGATGTATTTAATTTTTATTGATGTTTAAATCCTGTAGCAGTTTGTTTTGATAGCCACTGTACAAAGTGTTAGTGTGGTACAAATCAGCAATGGACGAGAAAACCAGTTACATCATCTGTGACTTACTTTCCTCTTTTCCTCCAGATAATAATAATAATAATAACTACTCATTCTAATGCAGGGTTATGGTGGTCCAGACCAGTTCACCGCTGAATGATTTTGAGTAGAAACTTCCTGACATGTTGGATCAGTGCAGTTCTGCGACTGTTTCAGCAGTTGGTTGGAGCATGTTGCTTGCAAATGGTGTTACCAAATTTATTGGTAAAGTCTTCAATGTATTGTAACAACTGCACCTAATTACTGTAATCCTTTAAATAGGATGCTGCCAATGCCCGGTGGCTTATTCCTTGATGTGTTGTTGCAGTTCCTCTCTTTGTTCCATCTTATGTGTTGTTGAAAATTTCAGTTAAATTAAATTCAATTTAATTTATTTTTATAGAGCGCTCTTCTGACGCAGTGACACAGAGCACTTAAACACAGGCGTAACGCAAGAAAAACAGATACAAAGAAGACAGTCGACTAATGGCTACCATAATAAAGTACTTTTATAGAGCTATAAGTATGCCTACTGGCCACCGGGGAAAGGAACAAAAACTCCAGCTGAAAGCTGAGGGAGAAAAAACCTCTGGGGGTTCACAGGCCAGTGATACCATTCGATGTAAAGACTGACGTGATTATGTTGAGAGTTTTACCACCACCACCCACCACAAGTACCTCTGTTTTACTGGTATTTAGAGATAAAAAATTTTTACTCACCCATAATTTTATACTGGTAAAACAATTATCTAAAGACACCACATGTGATGGATCATCAGGCTTAAACGATATATATAGCTGTGTGTGTCACAGAATTCCCCCAGGGTAGGAGCGTCGGACCCAAGCACAGAGCACAGGAAGGGCTTTCAGGGGGCAATCCAAGAAACATGGTCAAAAAACAGCCAAAGGGTCACCGATGTGCGAACGAAGTTCAAAGGGAGAATCTGAGAGACGTAATCCGAAGACAGGTAAGGAGTTGTGGCAAGCCAGGAAGTCGTGGAGGTACAGGAGAGGGTTCAGGGAAACGAGGAGGAGGATGAGGACGTGGGCAAGGACAAGGGCAAGGACGAGGACTCAGGGAAGTCAGGAAAGCAAAGGCAAAGTATGCAGGTGAGTAACAATGCTGAACAAGGTTCCGCATCTGTGCGTGCTCAGCGTCTCCCTTTTATGCGCTCGTCCCCTGATCAGCTAGAGGTGCTCCTCATTGTGCCGAGGGCGGCGTGACAGTACTCCCCCCAACAAGTGACTCCCGCCACCCTGCGACAACCAGGTGGACAGTCCCGGAGTCTAGGCGCGGGACAGTCCAGGTGGTCCCTATGGAAAGTTCTGATCAGGTCCAGGTCTAACACGTCTCGGGCAGCCACCCAGCACCGTTCCTCCAGCCCATAGCCCTCCCAGTCAACCAGGTACTGGAGGACTTTACCCCCTGCGACGAGAATCCAGAAGTGCTCGGACTGCATAGGCGGGCACCCCACCATCCTGTAGGGGAAGCGGAGGTGGTGAGTCTAGTTGTGGTTGGTGCAGGGACACAGCCCAGGGTTTGAGAAATGACGCGTGGGACATCGAGTGGATCCTTAGGTGGTGTGGCAGTTGAAGGCGGTAGGAGACTGAAGTGACACGGCGTAGGACCTTGAAGGGACCAAGGTATCGGGGGCTGAGCTTCTTAGACATGTACGTCCCCCGGAGACCCCTGGTGGACAGCCAGACCCTCTGAACGGGCAAGAAGCAGAGCGGGCGCCTTCGGCGGTCTGCCTGCTGCTTTATTTGGGCCTGGCTGCGAAGGTGGTGTCGTTGGACGGTTTGCCATACCTTAGCGCTGGTCCAGTACATCGCTGAAACCGGGTTGCCAGGGAAAGAATTGGGGCTGGTAGCCCAACATGCACTGAAACGGGGAACAGCCTATTGATGCGTGGGTCAAGGAGTTGTGTGTGTACTCGGTCCAGGGTAAGTATTGCACCTATTGTCGAGGTTGCTCGGTAAAGTAACTGTGCAGAAACCGGCTGATGTCCTGCTGTAGTCGTTCCACCTGTCCATTCGCCTGCGGATGATACCCCGAAGTCAAACTCAAGGACACCCCCAACTTTTGCCAAAAGGCCTTCCACAGCCGGGGTGTGAACTGTGGTCCCCGGTCAGACACTGTGTCTTCTGGTAGTCCAAAGAGGTGAAATACGTGGAGAAACAGGAGCTCGGCGGTCTCCAGCACTGTAGGGAGTTTGGGGGGGGGTACCAACCGGTAGGCCTTAGAGAATTGGTCAACCACAGTCATGATGTTGGTCTTACCATCCGAGTTGGGCAAATCTACCAAGAAGTCCAGGGCAATGTGTGACCAGGGGCGATTGGGCACCAGTAAGGGTTCCAGGAGTCCAGCGGGTCGTTGGTTCGATGACTTGACCTGGGCGCAGATCCGACATGCCCAAACGTAGTTCTGGGTGTCCTCGATCAACGAGGGCCAGCAGAAATGTTTCTGTAGGAGCAACTGGGTCTTGTTAAACTGGGGATGTCCTGAGGCGGGATGGTCATGGACCCATTACAGGATTGTGACACTCATCTGTGGGGGTACAGATTGCTTCCCGGCTGGTTTACTTGGTGGTTCAGGCTCGGTGGTCTGGGCCTGGGCAAGCTCTTGAGAGAAGTCCCATTGAACGGGAGAGACGAAGCAGGTTTGGGGCAAAATAAAGCCTGGGTCTCGTTCGGCGGGTTCCTGCCCGTACACACAGAATCGAGCATCGGCCTTAGTATTTCTGCTGCCAGGACGGTAGGTTACAGTGAAATTAAAATGCTTGAAGAAGAGGGCCCACCTAGCTTGTTGGGGGTTGAGTCGTCTGGCCGTTTGCAGTTATTCCAGATTCAGATGATCTGTGAGGACGACGAATGGGTGTCGGGGCCCCTCAAGATAATGTCTTCATTCCTCCAACGCCAACTTCACAGCCAAGAGCTCCCAGTTGCCGATGTCGTAGTTCCTTTCTGCCTGGGACATTTTCTTAGAAAAGAAGGCACATGGATAGAGTTTGGGGGGATCTCCCTGGCATTGGGAAAGTACGGCTCCTACCCCGGTCTCTGAGGCATCCACCTCCATCACAAACGGCTTGTCTGGAAAAACAAGCAAAGGGTCACCGATGTGTGAACGAAGTTCAAACGGAGAATCCGAGAGACGTAATCTGAAGACAGGCAAGGAGTCATGGTAAGCCAGGAAGTCATGGAGATACAGGAGAGGGTTCAGGGAAACGAGGAGGAGGATGAGGACGTGGATGAGGACGTGGGCAAGGGCGAGGGTGAGGGCGAGGGCGAGGACTCAGGGAAGTCAGGAAAACAAAGGCAAGGTACGCAGGTGAGTAACAACGCTGAACAAGGTTCCACATCTGCGCGTGCTCAGCATCTCCCTTTTATGGGCCCGTCCTCTGATCAGCCAGAGGTGCTCCTCGTTGTGCCAAGGGGGGCGTGACAGCGTGTCATCGGTATACGAACAGAAATTCACATTCTGTTTGTGAATAATGTCACCCAATGGTAACATATAGAGTGAGAATTGAACAGTGTCTCCTCTAACTGCAGTTCAATACTTTCCTGAAAATTTTCAGAATCTCATCAGTCATCCATTTTGGCTGTTTTTGCTTTTTCATCTTTTGTGAAGGGCCTTTCCCTTTTTTGAACACAACTTTCTCTATTTTGTCTTCATGTACTCTGCCATTTGTTACCAAAATGGTGAATTCATTTTTTCAAGCAGTCTTTAAGGGATGCAGTTTTTAAACTTTTTGATTTGCTGCTAGTACTTTTACTAACTTCCTAAACCCAAGTGTGTAAAGAACGTAATAAGGGCCCTACATGCAGGAAGTGATTTCAGACAGCACAAGAGAACTCCCATCTCTCATTAATGGCTATTATTATTATTATTATTATTATTATTATTATTATTATTAAAGCAGCTTTCACTTACACTAATCAGTTTCATCCCCTTGTAAGTCATCATTGTTGTTTCCAAGACTATTTTAAACACTGTATCTTTAGTTAGACCACTCAACATGGTATTTTTCAAAATGAAAATTTTCCATCCCAGGTGGAACAGATGGAGTACACACACACACACATTTTCAGAACCGCTTGTCCCATACAGGGTCACGGGGAACCGGAGCCTAACCCGGTAACACAGGGCGTAAGGCCGGAGGGGGAGGGGACACACCCAGGACGGGACGCCAGTCCACCGCAAGGCACCCCAAACGGGACTCGAACCCCAGACCCACCAGAGAGCAGGACTGTGGTCCAACCCACTGCGCCACCGCGCCCCCACAGATGGAGTACTCTCTGACATTTGACAAAATATGGTCTGCCAGGAATTTCTGAAATAAAGGATATTCTGTATGTTAGGGAATTTGTGTGCATTTTGGTATGTGTGTCTATCTGAAATGCACTCTATTTTTCCTTTAGCGCTCTTTTCAGGTCAAAACAAGAGCCATAGGTTGATTCTGACAGCAGCACGAGTCGTAGGTTACCCATTTGACCAAAAATGCCTTGTATCACCCATTTATGGGTGGGGTTAAAAGAGTAAAGTTTTTCTCTGAGCCTAAAAGTCCCTAGAGTGGCTTGAGGTGTGACCTATCTTGCAATCCCTCAATGGATTTTGATTACCCAACTTTCTGATTAGTAGTGCACACACTGTCCCAGATTTGATTCCGATGGGATGATATACATACAAGTGGGAATCACATTTGTTTTAATGCGGGAAATTGTTTTTCACTCATATTTAACATCCTTACAGTCTGGGTATCTTTCTTACTTAGAAATAGAGGCATATCTCTGTTATTATTATTATTATTATTATTATTATTATTATTATTATTATACTAGTAGTAGTAGTATTGAAACTGAAAGTTTAGCAAAGTTTATGACTGTATGGTGACAAATATGTTTTTGTCATGCCTTAGATGGTTCCTTGTGGCCAGTTGTGTTAAAGCTTACCATGAGGCATGCAGTCAATTTCTTAAGATGAACCTTTTTTTATACAATCTATAGTTATACCATGGAATTTTCTATTACATTCCAACTTGTGCCACTTTGCTCCAATAATTCATTCCTCTGATTAAATTTGGAGATAACAGCTCTTGGCTTTTGATACCCAGTTTACAATCTCTGGAACGGAAAATCAGTGTGATGACATTAATTTGAAGTGTGTCCAAGATTTCTATATAAAAAAAAATAAAACGTTCTGCAAGTGAAGCATACATGGATTAATGTACTTTAGCTTGAATAATTGTACCATTAGCTGTTTCCAGTTGGTTCCCTGACCAACATATTTGTGCATTTGCAGTGCAAGAAAGACTGCCAAGCCTTCTCTCTCCTCCACCCTCCACAACTCATCAACTCTTCTTCTCTTCACTCAGTGAGTACAGTAGCACTTTATTAGAGTAAATTACCATGTTTACTTTAAATTGTTGACTGTCCTTGTTTATGAATTGTGTTTTAACATAGATTTCATTACTGAATGTTTGTTGCTGTCTATTAGATATGTGGAAAACACAATTCATTATATAATAAACTGATTTGCGTGTCTGCATCTAGATCTTTATGTTTGTTGATTTAATTCACATTTGTGTTGTTTTCTGCGATTTACATTTCTTTAGAGAAAAGCATCTACTAAATGAATCAAGACTTGCAAGCAAGTCTTTTATATTATGCTGAAATCACAAGTTCATAGATAAGTGTTTCGCAGACATTTGGGAAAACTGCTTTGGGATTTTTGGATTTGAGATTTTTCCCATTTAAATGATGGGAAGTAGGCTTTTGGTATCAAACGTTTTGATTTTCCTACCATTAAAAAAAAAAGTCATACTTTAGCCTACTGCTGCCGGTAGATTTTCATTTTCAGCTGACACCTTTCTCCAAAGTTACTAATGTTGAGCGACTTACAATTATTTGCCCATTTATACAGCTGGGTAAATTCACTGGAACAATTTAGGGTGAGGACCTTGCTCAAATGTGCTAAAGTCAGAGGTTGGATTGTAACCTTTGGGTCCAAAGACAGCAGATTTGACCACCATGCTTACATGATGAATGTAACAGTCATTATACCAAATGCATAAATAAAAGATATATGTTTGTGAATGGGAGGTGCGGTGGTGCAGTGGGTTGAACCGGGTCCTGCTCTCCGGTGGGTCTGGGGTTTGAGTCCTGCTTGGGGTGCCTTGTGACGGACTGGCGTCCCGTCCTGGGTGTGTCTCCGGCCTTACGCCCTGTGTTGCTGGGTAGGCTCCGGTTCCCCACGAACCCATATGGGACAAGCGGTTCAGAAGGTGTATGTGTCTGTGAATGCTGCAGAAGATATTTCTTGAAACATGAGATTTTTTTTTCATTCAGCCAAAGCTTTTTTCAAAAGTTACTTCACATGAGCAATTTAGGGTAAGTACCTTATTTAAGAATTATGCAGCACTTGTTAAGATTTGAACAGGCAACTTTCAGATTTAAAGGCACCAACCACAGGACTATTAGCTGCCCTAGGGCAGAGGCCTATGTTGGTGTTTTTACCAATGAGGAGAATCACACTGATGGTCAGTCTAATATTGTAACACAAAATTAACAAGTGTATGCTTGTCCTTATCTGTGAATTTCTAAGCCAAAGCACACAAAACATATTCAAGTTGAAAACGAAAAGACCTCGTATATATCATGCACTTTATATTATAGGTATGCATCCCCACAATGTATTTATTATCTATTTACATACCCAAATACATAATTTAGAGACAAATTTTATTTATTATTAAGGAAGGAGATCCTTCTATTGAAAATTATAACTCACAAAGTCAGTCATCACTGCTAGACACCACAACAAGCAATTACTCTGCATCTCAGTATGATTTCATGGCCAGAACCAATAGGATTCAGTCTGCATATGTGATCCGTTTTGTCCATTAAAGTATTAAGCAAGAGAAAATTCTGATGTGACCTGCAAAAACAATTTTATCATTTTTGCAGTTTCTATGCCTTGACCATCCCTTTGTTTTAATAAATACCAGTGAAGATTTCTTAGTTGCTTGTGGAAAATAACCTTCATCCAGTAACCTTCATTTTCCATCCTAGATGCAATCACATGCCAATAAAAATTAGCAGGTCACAGACACTCCCTATGTTGACCTTATTGTTCCCATTGTACTATTTGACATAGTTAAAAAACTCTGACCTTTTGTTAGAATGACTTGTTGTTGGTTACACTATTATATTTCCAAAAGTGTTTGACTTTAATGCAAATTTGTATCAAACCGTATTAATAAACTTCTCATTTAAGAGCTGTTATTTTCAGCTCATTCAAAACTCTTAAATGTGTATGAATGTATAATATACAAAATATTTTAAAATATTAAAATGTGCTCCATTATAACAAAGGTTATAGTTCCAAAGAAATCCAACTGTCACAGAATTATATTGGCATAATATTTTCTACCTTATTTTGTTCTATTCCAAAATCAAATGCATTAATAAAATGGAAAGTGAACAAGCACACAATGCAGATATCCTTTCACAAATGGCTGCTTTTTACATCTCAAACCACAATTACAATACCCTGAAATAAGGTTTATTTGCTTTTTATTATTTAAAAAAGTGAAGCGAGTTCCATTTTGCCATCTGCAATTAGTTTGTGTGTGTATTGGTATTTGGTATGTGTGTGTCTGTGGGTCGGTGGGTGTCCCCAGAATATACAAATGAGTGGACGCCCATGGTTTAATGGGAAAGCTGACCAGATCAGGCAGACCAGACAATCTCAGACAAGAGGAAAATGTCCAGCTTACATTTAGGAAGAATGACTACAGAGTGGCACCTCTCACCACACAACGGCACCATGTATCAATGTGCAGCTGTTTGTGTGGCCCCTGTACCCCCCCTGCCCTGTGCCAAGTGTTTGCTTAAAATAACAGCAATAATGTCATCTGCACTCACTATAACCACCCCTGGGCCAAAAAAAATCCTTCACTCACCCTGGGATTTGATGTGTGCACTAGTAAGTTTAGGAGGGAGGCAGGGTGAAAGATTGCTTGCCCATAGGTGAATTGTACATGTACTCTTATTTACAGTTAAGTAAATTCCAAGAAAAATTGCTTACTTTTGGATTAATGAACTTTCTCACAAGAAGAAATAAATAAAATCACCTTCAAATGTTTTCCAACACTTCCTTAATCAGCTAACTTCTGTGGATTTTAACGGGCATTGTCAGGCCTTAAAGAGGAGATCTAGCACTATTGGAATAGTGGTATTCCCCTTGAATTTCCGGATCTCAACATCGAGTCTCTATGGGATTAGATCTAGAGACAAAAACATCTGAGGATGCCTAAATCCAGTGAATAACTGTGGTTAGTTCTTCAAGATGTTTGGAAGAACCACCCTGCGGAGTTCCTAAAAAAAAAAAAAAAAAAATTATGTGCAAGTGTACCTAGAAAGGACTGATGCTATTTCGAAGGCAAAAGCTGATCACACCAAATATTGATTTGATTTATATTTTTCTGTTCATTCTGTTCATTGTTAAAAATAAACTATTACATCTTGTTGAAAGCATTCTTATCATACAGCATTTTTCCACACCTGCCTAAAGCCTTTGCACAGTACTGTATTTTGTTCTATGGACCTGTTATGTTGCTGATATTTAACTGTTACTGCATTAAGGCCCTGATAATCACAGGGCTTCAGCCCACCATCTTTCTTTAGTAAGAAAAAGTTGCCAGTGCCAGGGATGTGGATGGATGAATTATGCCTGAGTTCAATGCCTCTGTGATATACACCTCTATGGCCTCTAGTTCTGGTCTGGATAGAGGGCATATCCTTCCCCTGGGAGGCATGGCACCAGGGGAAAGGTCTATAGTACAATCCCATGGTCAGTGTGGTGGAAGTTCAGGTGTGTGTAGCTTACTGAAAACAGCTGTGAGGTTGTTATATTCTGAGGGAATCTGTACAGTCTTCTGCCTGAGGGGTCTTTGGAAGTGACAGCAAAGGGCTATTGGAAACATTGTTGTAGGCAGTGCTTTCCTAAGGAAATCAGTTCACCTGAACTCCATGAAAAAACTGGGTCAGGGGAGACCAACCACAGGTATTCTAAAATGACAAGGGTAAAAGATGAAGATGCCTTAATGTAGAACCAAGTAGTCTGTATGATGCAGTCCACTGCTTTTAACATGGTTCTATAGGTAACCCCATGTCCTTGCAGTAGAATTATCTAAGAAATTCCACACATCTCCACTGTCCATAAATAATGTAGTATCTACAATTTGCCCTGTCCAAGACATTTTAGAAGCTAAGAGCAATTGGAATGCATCACTGAAACACCACTCACCTTTAACTGCAAAAGCACAAGTCTACAGTGCACTCAGATGGGGCAAGCAACTTGGAAGTGATCACACACACACACACACTTTCAGAACTGCTTGTCCCATACAGGGTCACAGGGAACCGGAGCCTAACCCGGTAACACAGGGCGCAAGGCCAGAGGGGGAGGGGACACACCCAGGATGGGACGCCAGTCCGTCGCAAGGCACCCCAAGCGGGACTCGAACCCCAGACCCACCGGAGAGCAGGACTGTGGTTCAACCCCCTGGAAGTAATCAGAAGGTTCATAATAAGAACAAACCATTTTGGTGATGTTTTCCCTCATCATGGGTCAGGTGTTCTTAACTGAACAAATTATTTCATCTTCCTTTTGTGAGAAATCCAACTCTCTGCATGTCTTTTCATTCTCTGCCATCTTCTCTGGTCTGTGGTACAGGCAACACAAACTCTCTCAGCGCAGCAAATTGAAGGGACTGGTGAGTTGGTCAAAGAAATAGGTGGAGGGTGGGGTGAGGACTGTACACAGGATTCCCCTTGTAGTTACAGTGCCCACACCACTGACTCTTAAATTCTGAAGGAGTTTACAGGGAGAATTCAGTTCACCATTGGCTACCACTGTATCTGTGAGTGTCTCTAACTCTGTTGAGATCAATTTATTCAGATTGTATTATAATGTCCGGATGTAAAAACAAGCGGAAGTTTTTTACCGTAGCATCCAAATATTGACATAAAGTGCAAAGATCCAAACAAGAGTGTAAATACAAGTGCTCAGTATTAGCCAGAAATTAAAATGTATGGATGATACGAAGGGCACAGAATAAAAGACACAGGGTATTATACAAGAAGTGAACTAGTGTTGGGTGAACAGAGCTAATATAAAGACACATGGTCAACTATGGTTGAAATAACAGGGGAGGCAGACCTCTTCAGCTTTGGTCAGCAGTGTACCTAGACAGTCTGAAGACCACCTGGATGCATCCTCGGTCAAAACATTGGCACCTAATAGACTATCCTAGTGTGTCGTGACCTGAAAAATGTTCAGCACATTAGAGTGATGCCCAGTGCAGAGTGTCACACAGACCACCATCTCATCCGCTGCAAGGGGAACTTCCATTTTAACCCTAGGCTAAGGAAAAGAGGCATCCCAAGGAAGAATCTGAAAGTAATTTGACTCCAGAATGCTGAAGTCAAGGCACGGTTTCAAGAAAGCCTACAAGTGAGACTCAAAGGCTGAAGCTGTGCAGATGACTCATCTCCAGAAACTTCCTGGGACTACATCAAGACAGCCATTTTGCAGACTTCAGAGGACATGCTTGGCTTCAGGATGAAGAAAAACAGACTAGTTTGACATAAATGACCAAGAGGTCCAGGCACTGTTGGGAAAGAAGAGGTCAGCACATCAGGCCCATCCTTCAAACCCATCCTTCCCAGAGAAAAAGGTGGCCTTCCGGCTTGCATGCAGCATCTTACAGCAGAAGCTTAAAGACATCCAAAATGCATGGTGGACAAACCTTGAAATCAAAACCCAGCTCTGCGCTGGCAGTAGCAACTACAGGGGCTTCTACGAGGCCTTGAATGGGACCTACAGACCATCCTATCAGATTCAGAGTTCGTTGCGGAGTACCGATGGGAAAGAGCTGCTGACAGACAAGGAATCTATACTCAATCGCTGGAGAGAGCACTTTCACTGCCTCCTTAGCACCAATTGCCCAGTGCAATATTCAGCACTGGACCACATACCTCAACAGCCAGTGAAGCAGAAGCTGGATGACCCTCCAACACTTGAGACTGTGATGGCCATTAAACAGCTGAAGCATGGTAAGGCTGCAAGAGTTGACGGCATCCCACCTGATGTTTGGAAGGATGGTGGCTAAGTGCTGCACACCAAACTTCAAATTTTTCATCCAATGCTGGGAACAGGGAGAACTCCCCCAAGATCTATAAGACTCAGTCATCGCATTATGTCCCTAGGATCAAGCCAGTCTGGTTTGAGTAACAAACCAAATCTTGGTCCAAAACAAGTTCGTAAGTACGGCACCACCAGTAGTAAGCGAAAGCTTTTGGAACTTTATGTCACTGGAACCAAATGGTATACTTTCTAGTCATCCACCTACACCTCACCTGTGTGAGGATCCACGTGTAATCTATTCTAAAAAACAGAGAAAAAAAGCAGTTTTCTTGTTGTGTGGCTAGGTTGCAAAGCATTCAATAATTCACATAACAAGCTCTATATGCTTTCAAACAATAACATCAGCTTCAGAATTTGCAATGAAATATCACTTTAAAGGCAAATTTGGCCATTTACTGAGCAGCAATAAACTAGCTACATAACCTGTCTTCCTGTCAGTGCTGCCTACTGTCTAATTTTTTTTTTTTCTAAATCGCCTAGCTCTATAATCAAATTAGTAAAAATAGCAAGTCAACCAAGTTCATAGAATTTGATGGTTTTAACTCCATTAGGTTTTATGTTTCTTTGCATTTTGAGCATCTAAACTGTCTGCTTTTCATTCATGTCATGTTAATTTTTTGGATACTGTTACTTTTTGTCTTTACGCCCTGTGTTGCCGGGTAGGCTCCGGTTCCCCGCGACCCTGTATGGGACGAGCAGTTCAGAAAATGTGTGTGTGTGTGTGTGTGTGTGTACTTTTTGTCTGAGTTCACATATTTTGGGTATAATGATATGTGAAGTGTTTAAAATAAAGGTGTCAGCTAAATGGCAAAAGAATGATAACTGTTTGTTTGGTTAATCAGCCAGAAAAGTGGTAAGAACCACTGTATTTGAAACTGAAGACATAAGCTTTAATCTCCACTCCTGCTGTAGTACCCTTGGTCAATATACGTTCTTTGAATTGTGCAAGTAAAAATTACACAGCTGTATGAGTTGGTTAATAATTGTACAAACACTATAAGTTGCTTTACACAAATATGTCACACTAACTTTTACTCATTTAAGATTTTGGATGAGTACACTAGTACCTCAACTTATAAACTAATTGGGATAAATTTATTACCTGGTGTCTTGTTTCCGACCGGGAAGTGAGCCATCAGACCCAAGTGCAGCGCAGATGCGCACAGGATGGGGGAATGATCCGAGAGTCGTTGTCGAGAAACTAGCGAAGGTCACCAAGGAGCAGACGTCGGTATAAGGAGAATCCGAAAACCATGAGCCAATGATCAGGCGTTGGGTCAAGGGAGACGAAGAGGGTGAGGAGAGTCAGGAGAAAGAGGATCGAGGAACAAGGACAGGGAGGTCAGGAAAGAGGTAAGCAAACCAATCCTAGAAGCAAGAGTAAGGCTGAATACAGTTCCACCTCTTCCTGCGCTCCGGGCTGTCCTTTTATACGCCTGGACCCTGATCAGCCGCAGGTGTTCCTTGTTGCAGAAGTGGAGGGCGTGACACTTGGAACTGCTCATAAGTCCACCCAGTACTTTACAAAAAAGATCAACAAAACATCCTTAATCCTTTGATTTTTTTCCACAGTAATCCATTCGATTTTCATCAACTGCTAATGCAATAGAAGTTTTCAGTGTCTCTTTATACAGCAAAGATCAGATATGAAAAAGGATGTAACATTGACTGGTTATTTCATTTTCTGTTCTTAAACTTTTTAAAATGTTTACTTTATTATGTTATTTTAAGGAAACAGCATTAAAGTCTACTTTTAAAGTACTGAAAATAAAAATGACATAATATTCATTATCTCCAGTGGGTGGGCAAGCTCCAGTACAATGGAGGATTCCATGGGAAGTATGAATTAAAAAGTGTGTCAGTGCCAGCCATGTGCCCCTTACTAAACTGTATTGAAACTGGCTGTTTGGAAGAGGCTGATGAATAACATTAACATTTTTGAAAGGTTTAAAATTTCACTCACTCACACATTGAAGCTGCTTGTCCCAAATGGGGTCAGAGTGAACTGGAGCCTAACCTGGCAGCACAGGGCATAAGGCTGAAGGGGGAATGGACACACCTAGGACAGGACGCCAGTCTGTCACAAGGCACCCCAAGCGGGACTCAAACCCCAGACCTACCAGAGCGCAGGACCTGGCCAATTCTGCTGCACCACTGCACCCCCTTATAAAATTTCACCCAGAATAATGTAATAATTGAACTGTACCTCTGTTGATAAGCTAGGTACTTTCTGGATATAGCAGTAATAAACTAATACATAGGCTGACATATTAGTCTGAGAGACTGCCTGCTCTTAGCTCCCCCTCCTTCCTTCCTCTTCCCTCTATACTCTGCAAAACAGATATTGTGGAAAATAGGCCTGTTGAAGAAAATGTAATTAAAGATAAACAAAACTGTAAATGTTTGCATCTTCTACAATCTATATGTTGGATGTTCATAACACAATGAACAAGTGTACTTTTTAAAAACCACTTAAGTATTGTTTTCAGCATCCTGAAGTGTGTGTGTGTGTGTGTGTGTGTGTGTGTGTGTGTGTGCGAGTGTGTGCGTTAAATAGAGAAAGAGGGACAATGGTAGTGAGTTTGGCTGCTTCGGCATTGTGTGTGCTTGGATATGTTAGGGAACTTCTTTCTCCTTCTGCCCACGGCAATGTTGAGGGAAAAATGCAATTTTCCATCTAAAATCTACCCTGGAAAGAACACTTTCTCATAAGAAAGTAATGTGAGGTGATGTTTCAAAAGCCAACATTTGTTCTTAATTCTCTTAAGATACCTTGAAAGAAAGAAAGAAAAGAAAAGCCATTTTAATCAAAGGATAAACTTGCGCATTCTCCTACATCTTCATTTTAAATGCATTGAACAAGCATTTTTTGGTTGCCACTTTTGTTAAACTTAACAGTGCATCAAACACATCTGAACAGCATCAGACGATTTAAAAAGGGCAGCCAGCTGAAGCCCTGTAAGGCATGTGTTTCTCAAACTACAGACTGCGATGTACTTATCCTCTTGTGAATTAGAGTATTGGGGCCTTCAGCTTATTCTTCTATCCTAGTTAGTGTCACGTCCCACGGGGTCACTGCCCCTCCTGGTCAGAGGCGGCGCCACTCAGTGCCGCTAGGTAACGCTCATGTATCACCTCACAGTCTCATTGGACACGGAGGTATAAAAGGAGCCAGCGGAGCAGAACCACTTGCGGATTCTTAATCAGCGGTTCTATTGTGCTCTCTTGGCGATTAGTAGTCTCTTGTTCCCTCAGTCTGTTTCCTAGGTGTTCATGTTCCAGTCCCGAGTGCCCATCCTGTCAGTTCCTGCCTCTTGTTCTTCAGTCCTAGTCCAGTGTTCCAGTCCAGTATTTCGTCACGTCTCGGGGTTGCGGTCATACTCACAGAGTAGCGTTTCACTCTTCACCGTAGTTCAAACACCGTGTGTTTCCTGGTCTCGTGTTTCCTGTTTCACTTCCACCGAGTGTCTTACGGTACGCACAGTGCACTTTTAACATCACACTGCACGTGAGGTCATTTTACATTTCGTCTGTGTTTGGACGTAATAGCAACTCGCGTCCGTGTCGGACTCCCGTCCAGACGCTACAGTTAGATCCAGTTTGCCCTCTTTTCTGAAGGATATAGTGGGCATCTTTGTATGGAATCTTAAGTTTCTTGGCAATCTGACACATGGAATAACCAACAACAGAGTGACGTGTTTCTTAAGAGAACTGTTATGTTTTGGCCATTTTTGAACGCAGAAATTAACTTTAAGAATGTCAGTATCTTGCAACCCACGGAAAGACCATTTAATTGCCTTCATTAACAGAATAGCAGGTTTCAGCTCTCTTAACACAATTTCAAAGGTTTCTCTACCATTAGGACACTGGAGAAATAGCTGCTGAAAATGGGGCTTAGGAGTCATATGTGAAAAATAAACTATAAACCTTTAATTTCAAGTCATTAGCAAAATTGGTAATGATGTCTTGTCTATATTTTATAGTCAATTTAAGAGTGCCTTTATAAAAAAAGTATCACACACACACACACACACACACACACACACACACACACACACACACACACACACTTTCTGAACCGCTTGTCCCATATGGGGTCACGGGGAACCGGAGCCCAACCCGGCAACACAGGGCGTAAGGCCGGAGGGGACACACCCAGGACAGGACACCAGTCCGTCGCAAGAAACCCCAAGCGGGACTCGAACCCCAGACCCACCGGGAAGCAGGATTGTGGTTCAACCCACTGCGCCACTACGCCACCGCACCCCCTCAAAAAAAAAAGTATCATTTATCTCAAAAGCATTAAAAAAAATTAGGTGATTCCAAATGTGATTCTATCTACCTGTGAAAAAAAAAAATAGCCTCTCTCAGAATCTGAACTGATATCATACAGACCCACCACCTGCTCGTTAAATCCAATCTCATCGTCACTCCTGCAGACCGTCTCCCCGCAACTCTCCACCTTCATCAATAGGATCATCAACTCCTCTCTCCCCTCTGACTGCTTCCTACCTGTCTTCAAAACTGCTCTGGCCCTCTCTGGACCCTAACTCAATCCAAAACTATAGGCTAATCTCCCTCCGCTCCTTTCTGTCTAAAACTCTAGAACAAGCAGCCTGTGATCAACTATCTGAATTCTTCACCCGGAACCATCTCCTTGATAGATATCAGTCTGGATTCAAAGTTGGTCACTCCATGGAGATGGCGCTAAGAGGGTTTGGTGAACAACCTATCTGACAGATCGTATCAAGTGGTCTAGTGGGGCTCTCGTTCTTCTCCTCTGCCTCTCTCAACTAGTGTCCTGCAGGGTTCGGTACTGGGCCCTCTGCTCTTATTAATCTACACCTCCTCCCTCGGCCCTGTCATCGCCTTCCATGGATTCAAGTACCACTCCTATGGTGATGATACCCAGCTCTTCCGTTCATTTCCACCTGGAGCATCAGACAATTCTGCACGCATTGCTGCCTGCCTGTCAGACATCTCTGCATGGATGTCTGATCACCAACTGTAACTCATCCTCTCCAAAACAGAAATTCTTTACCCCCCAGTTGCCTGCCTTACTGTCACAATCTATCGATCAAACTGGACAACTCACTCATTTTGCCTACCACCTCGGGTAAGAGTGTGGGAGTGACAATTGACCCAAGTCTATCTTTTTCTCAGCACATCGAAGCCACAACTGGGACCTGCAGATACATCCTGCATAATATCCGCAAGATCCGTCTTTTCCTCACAACTGACTCTGCCCAGCTACTTGTCCAGGGCATGGTGACATTCCATCTGGACTACTGCAACTCTCTTGTGTAGCCTTCCCGCAACTGCCATCAAACCTCTGGAGCTGATACAGAATGCTGCTACATGAGTTGTGTTTGACTTACCAAAGCTTTCCCATGTATCTCCTGTACTCGTTTCTCTGCACTGGCTTCCTATAGCTGCCCAAATCAAATTTAACACCCTGGTTAATGCCTACAAATGCATCAATAGAACTGCTCCTAGCTATTTACAGGACTTGATCAACCACTACACCCCAACCAGACCGCTTCACTCGTCTACTTCTACTCGCTTGGTGGTCCTGCACACGAAAGGTAAAGCATGGATGTTCTCAGTTCTGGCTCCGTTGTGGTGGAATGATGTCCCCCTCTCATTCAGAAATGCTGAAACTCCGTCTATATTCAAGAAGGGTCTGACAACTCACTTTTCCGGACTCACTTCGCCCATGTTCTCTCAAGTTCTCTCATGTTCATGTAAATGTTCATGCACCATAACTTTATGATTGCGCCCAGATAAGCCTTTACGCAGCTGCTACTCCTGTATTGTATGTAAATGTTTGTGTATCTTAAAGAAAAAAAAAATGTAGGAAGGTGATTTAAGGTTTAAATGTTCATGCACTATAACTTTAAGATCATGCCTGGATCACTCATTTACACAACTTCTCTGGCAATCTAACGTAAATGTGTATATGTATCTCAAAAAAAAAAAAAAAAACTTTCTAAGGAGGTGATTAGGAATATTTAATTTTCTATTAACGTTTTATGCAGCTACTTGTGTGATAAACATTGGTGTATATTGTGAAAGAAACAAACTAACTGTACTTAACAATCACACATCTGCAGTTCTGTCTCTTTCTCCTAATGGAATGCAAAAATTGTGTTTCTATGAGGTTTACATTGCTTTGGAGAAAAGTGTCTGCTAAATGAATAAATATAAATGTAAATGTATAAATCAATCTGTCTGTCTGTAAAATCTGAATAAATATCTCTAGGAGAACTTTTTCATCTAGAATAGATTTTGTTCCAATTAGAAAACACTGATGTTCCAATTTCTTAAAAAGGCACCATTATTCATGTTTCTCCAAAGGCTCTCCACACAAAATCAGATCAATCTTACCCCTTCTGCTGGAAGAGGGTGCTTACTGCAAAGCCCTCTCCCTTTGCCTTTTGATGGATTAGTATGCAGAATTTATTCTCAAGCATTGCATTCTGTGCATTTTATGCCTTTTCTTCATAAAATCTGGAACAGAGAACTGGACTGAGTTGTACCAGTGGTGGAAGATGGCTGAGATGAAGACCAGCTGAAAGTCGTATTTCTGTGACTCAGAAATAAGTGAAGGACTTTTAACACAAAAAGGAATGTAAATTTTAAATTTGCTGTCACAGGATGCTGTCATCAATTTTCAGAGAGCATAATTTTTTTTAAAAAAATCCTAATTAAATGTTACTATTCCAGTCAAAAAATATAGTGAAGAGCATATGGGCAATCAGCCATTTAACTCTTAAATGAATTTAAATTTAAAAATTTATTACACTGGATCTTTTGTAAGGGATAGATAAAAGTTAACTGTCACTATTCTCATTGCACTGTAGTCAACTTTAATTTCCTATTCTAACTTGAAATAATAAGCCACCAAACCATGTTCAAGCATAAAAAACAATAGAATGTTTGCAGGCTAAATGTTTGCATTTTAACTGCCTCAAGTCCTGACTGCATAAACCCTGGGCAAGAATTTATAGCAAAACCCAAATTTATAGTTGTGTATGAAGAGTGCCCTTACTTCCAAGTATTAAGTGTAACAGGAATTATTTGTAGAGGGAAAGGAAATATTTTGTGAAAGACACAGATGTGGAGTCTTTGTAGAAGTATCTGTGAGCCACATCTATGAAGGATATTTCCCTTGGCAGGCCATGACATTTACACCCATGCATACGTATTAGCCAGAAGATCAGAAGTCATATTGTTTTAAAATCTTAAGATGCTTGTTTTTGCTGCTGGTGGTTCTGCTTCCATGGTGAGTAGTCAGATGGTACAACTGGTGTTTTTTTTTTCTTTTTTTCTTTTTTTTTTCTCAGTTTTTCTCATTGTGTCTGTGAAACTTAAACCTAATTTAATCCAACCACTGTAGCCCTTGTTCTAAACTTTGATTTTGAGGTGTAGTATTTTTCTTCTTTGCTGCTTGATAAGCACTTCAGAGGCTGCAATGTACCTATTGGTTTGTGTAAATACCAAAAACATAGACTTACATATATTCATACTTTACGTTTAAATTCATTCGAAGTTGATATTAAAACCATACAAATTTGGCTGAACCTGGGCTTTTAAAGACTTAATGTGGTTTAAGGATCGTTGTGTAGTACATGCAAGAACTTGAGTAAAATAAAGACGGTCTTAATAATATTTGTGTTAGCTGATCTGTTTGTGTATGTATTACCTTCATAGACCCTCATAATTGGTCAACAGACCCACAAATGGGACATTCCAAGAGACCAGTGTGGATGTGATTGGCATCTTTTCAAGCTATAATCAGATTTATTGAGAGAGAATAACAAAAGTAGGCCTATTTAGATTTTGGTTTTCGTAATTTACTGCTCTTTGTTTCTCTTATCCTTTCTGTTTATCTACAAACTGCAGTGGAGAAAACTCGGGCAGCTACTTAACAAAATGAGTATAATACTCAATTAATTACTGGTCTTCTATGTTGGAACTGCAAGCCCTTAGAGAAAATAATATCAACTGAGCAAGTAGGTTTTAGGGATTGCCCAAGGCTTATTTAAGGCTTGCTTTTTGCCCTACCTAAATAAATAAATAAAATGGAGTCCACCTATGCCAAGTGGATGTTACAGTTGTGTCTCCATGATATGTGATCTGTGTCAAATGGTACATTGTGCCTGAGAGATGTGTTATCTAATGAAAGTAAACTTTTGCACGTGTTTACATTTTCTTAGTTTAAAACTGTGCAAATGTTTGCTGCTTCTTCACCTTTCTTCTTGCTATTTTCAGATGTGTTCTCATTGTTCAGTCATCCAAAATGTGTGCCAAAACTCCCAGCAGGAAAAATTATGGCAACATTCTATTTTCATGCTCTGCTGTTTAAACAATACTCAGGGAAGTTTATCAAATGCCATCTCAAGTTACATTTCATGATTTGAAACCAATGGCTTCCTAATATATTTTGTCTTCTAACATCTGCTGTTTTGGTATGTGGACTAGGCCCAGTGTGATGATTTTGTTTGGCAGAGAAACTGGAGAAGTCAAAAAGGGGTTGTTTACTGTGTGAGATGACACAAAAGTAATACATTATAACAGGATACAACACAACAAATGTGTTGATAACTAAATATATGCAATCTGGAGACAGTCCTAAAACTGAATCTGAGTAATTTTGTGGGAGATAAAAAAGATAGCTTAACATATTTCCGCACAAATACAAAAATTTTTGAGATTCTGAGAAGCTAAACATCTTAGATGCAGGTTATCAGAATGCATTTAAAACCAGCCAATGTGTTGTGGTTGTCTGAACAAGACGTAGAAGCCAATATATCCAATAAATCTATCAACAGTTACAGTGTATTGTAACAGTGATACTCATCCAAAATGCAGGACCGGCAATACTTGATTTAAAATTATTCCAGTAGATTTTGTTATCTTATTTTATGTATGGGTGGTGGTGCAGTGGGTTGGACTGGGTCCTCTTCTCTGGTGGGTCTGGGGTTCAAGTCCCGCTTGGGGTGCCTTGTGACAGACTGGCGTCCTGTCCTGGGTGTGTCCCCTCCAACCCTCTGCTCTGTGTTGCCAAGTTAGTCTGTGACCCTGTATGGGACAAGTGGTTCAGACAATGTGTGTATTTTATGTATACATAGTGACAAACTTTAAATCTGAATTTCAAATTTCTTCTTTTTTTTTTTTTTTTTTTGGTAAATGAGTATTTTGAAGAGCACAGGGTCACATCAACATACAGATAGAGACAGTTCATTGAAAAATCACACACACACAATGTCCACAACTGCTTGCCTCGAGCAGGGTCGCGACAAACCAGAGCCTAACCTGGCAAACAGGGCTCAAGGCTGGAGGGTGAGGGGACACACCTCGGACGGAACAGCAGTCCACTGCAAGATACTCCAAGCAGGACTCGAACCCCAGACCCACCACATTGAGAAATTACAATATTAATATAGTATAACCACATAAAAGAGCAAGCATTCAAAGTAGTAAAAGTTACAATATATCACTGGTTTTCTCATGTAGCACTTTATAATAACTTCCAGAAAGGTATCCAGACATTCCTGAATTCCTTAGAATTGTCATGCAAATCAAATACTAGTTTTTCAGTTAGGTTGAATTTCAGTTATCCTTCCATGCCTCCCACTGACACCTCCTGAAGCTCAGCACACAGCACGTGTACCTACTCATAAACAGATAATAAAGGGAAACATGCCACCCCAGTATTTTGTCAAATCCCCTTGGAGATCACATGCCATTCCAAACACTTTCTTTGCTACCACATCCATGACTTTGACCTTGGCTTCAACACAGTTTCATCCACTACCACATCCAAGATCCCAACCTTGGCTTCATGGCAGCTTCGTTTATGTCCATGACAATATCCACGACCTCGATCATGTCTTCAACTCAGCTTCACCCACAACCGCGCCAACAACCTTGACCAAGCTTCACCTACAACTATGTCCACAACCTCAACTGTGGTGCAGCTTCATCTCCACAGCACCCATCCATCCATCTTCCTCTGTTTATCCAGGACCAGGTCGCAGGGGCAGTAGTCCAAGCAGAGCCCCTCAGACTTCCCTCTCCCCACACACCTCCTCCAGCTCCTCTGGGGGAACCCCAAGGCATTCCCAGGCCAGCTGGGAGACATAGTCTCTCCAACGTGTCCTAGGTCTGCCCCGAGGCCTCCTCCCAATGGGACATATCCGGAACACCTCACCAGGGAATGGTCCAGGAGGCATCCGGAACAGGTGCCCGAGCCACCTCAACTGGCTCCTCTCGATGCGGAGGAGCAGCGGCTCTACTCCGAGCTCCTCCCGGGTGACTGAGCTCCTCACCCTATCCCTAAGGGTGCGCCCAGCCACTCTGCGGAGGAAACTCATTTCTGCCACTTGTATCCACGATCTCATTCTTTCGGTCATGATCCAAAGTTCATGACCATAAGTGAGGGTAGGAATGTAGATCGACCGGTAAATTGAGAGCTTCGCCTTACGACTCAACTCCTTCTTCACCACAACAGACCGGTACAATGACCGCATTACTGCGGACGCCGCACCGATCCATCTGTCAACCTGCCGCTCCATTTTTCCCTCACTCGTGAACAAGACCCCGAGATACTTAAACTCCTCAACTAGATCCAACGTTATCTCGAGTGTACACAACTACTCAAATTGGCTAGAATGTAGAACAGAAGATGAAGTTCCCACAGTTCTATTAGCGCTGAGATGAACTGACACTAGACGGAGGTTGCCTCATGTGGGGTTTAAGAGTCATTATACCTCCGAAGTTCCAAGCTCAAGTCTCGGAAGAGTTTCAAGCTGCTCACCTAGGAGTGATGAAGATGAAGTCACTCACTAGAAGTTATGTGTGTTGTCCAGGAATAGGTCAGCAGATCAAGCAACTCACCATGCATTGCCCAGGATGCCAAAAAGGTCAAAATATGCCAAAACCTGTACCGGCTAGCTGTACCATGGCAAATGATTCACATTGACTTTGCAGGGCCTTTCATGGGCATTACATTTCTGGTGGTTGTTGATGCGTCTTCAAATTTGTCAGAAGCGTTTAGCATGTCTTTCACAACCGCTGCCCAAACTATAATAGTGCTGAGAGAACTTTTTATGAGGACTGGTGTCCCAGAACACTTGGTGAATGACAACGGGCCCCAGTTTGTATATGAGGACTTCCAGATCTTCCTAAAGAACAATGGGATCAAGCACGTGACCTCTGCCCCATACCATCCCGCTACGAATGGATGAGTGGAGAGATTTGTACAAAGTTTGAAGAATGCACTGCACACCATGATGGGTGACAAAATCAAGTTAACCTATAAGTTGCGTAGGTTTTTGTTTGCATATCGTAACGCGACACATGCTACAACAAATTGAATGCAAGCTATGTTGTTCTTTGGAAGACCTTTATATTCAAGGTTGGACCTGTTGCAACTGAATTTGAAGAAGGTTATGTAGGACAACCAGTTGAGACAATCCTGAGGAGACAGACAGGTACGAGAGTTGGAAATTGGTGAGAGTGTGCTCGCTGGGGACACCTGGGGGGATCACAAGTGTTGTCTGCGATGGTAAAAGAAAGAACATAACCACTTTTGTCATGTCCCACGGGGTCACTGCCCCTCCTGGTCAGAGGCGGCGCCACTCAGTGCCGCTAGGTAACACTCACGTATCACTTCACAGTCTCATTGGACACGGAGGTATAAAAGGAGCCAGCGGAGCAGAACTACTTGCGGATTCTTAATCAGCGGTTCTATTGTGCTCTCTTGGCGATTCGTAGTCTCTTGTTCCCTCAGTCTGTTTCCTAGGTGTTCATGTTCCAGTCCTGAGTGCCCATCCTGTCAATTCCTGCCTCTTGTTCTCCAGTCCTGGTCCAGTGTTCCAGTCCAGTATTTCCTCACGTCTCGGGGTTGGGGTCGTACTCACAGAGTAGCGTTTCACTGTTCACTGTAGTTCAAACACCGTGTGTGTTTCCTGGTCTCGTGTTTCCTGTTTCACTTCCACCAAGTGTCTGACAGTACGCACAGTGCACTTTTAACATCACCCTGCACGTGAGGTCATTTTACGTTTCGTCTGTGTTTGGACGTAATAGCAACTCGCGTCCGTGTCAGACTCCCGTCCGGATGCTACAACTTTCTTACACAGTAGAGATTGCACCAGACACCACCTGCATATTGATCATTTGAGACAAACACATGTTTCTCTGGTATGTGTTCCAGGAAATGTACCATTCACATATACTGTTGCTCCCTCCAATGGCAGCGACACAGTTGTACCACAAGATGCTGCAATGTCTTCACGGTGTGCCACAAACACCTATCCCAACTTGTGAGGAGAAACATTATCCTACTCATACACAGAAACCCTCAGACTGTCTTAATCTTTAAGGATTGGAATACAACTAAGGCGAAGACATCATGCAAAGGGACATTGCAGTTTTGTCATTGTTATTGTTTGTTTGTTGGAAACAAGCATAATGTTCTGTGAGAGTGGTATTGGTTGGTTAAGATTTCTTTATCTAGAGGGGAGGAATTGTTGTGTACTGAGTGTTGTATAAACTCAGGGATAAGTGTTAATAGGCCACTCTTAATAGTAACATGGGTTACAGTTTGGTTGGCCAGCAATATTTACAAAGTGAGCGAGAGCTGTTGCTTGCATGCGGTTCAGGAAAAAGAAAGAAGATAACATAATCCATTGTGTCTTATCTTTAACTGTGTTCAAGTGTAATGAATACACCAGCAAAACACAACAGAAATTAACTGCGACGTGAGACCACAAGTACAAGGGCACGCGTAAGGGTCCCAGAAGTCCGGCTGGTTTCAGGGTAGTTGTTTTTGACTGTGCACACGTGGAACAGGCCTCCAGGTATTCGTGGAGAGTCGTGGGCCCATTGTAACAAGGAGGTTTTCATGCTGGTTGGAATGTACTCCTTACCTGCAGGTTTGCCAATGGTCCCACCTCGGCTGCCTGAGCCTCTTGTAGTTCCCGGAAGAACTGCCACCAGACCAGCACAACCAGCCGATGTTGGGGTAGAATCGGCTCTGGACAGTCAGTCAGAGGATCCAGATCATGAAGTTGTGACAGGGTGTTGGCCTTGGTGTTCTTGCAACTGCGGTGGTAGGAAACTGAAATGGAAACGAGTGAAGAACAGGGTCCACCTAACTTGTCGGAGTTGAGTCGGCACACTTGACAGAGGTATTTGAGGTTTCGGTGGTTGGTGAGTACCAAGAAGGGATGGACAGTGCCTTCCAGCAAGTGTCGTCACTCCTCCAGTGAAAGCTTAATGACCAGCAGCTCACGCCTGCCAATGTTGTAATTTTGCTCGGCCGGGGCCAACTTCTGGGAAAAATAGGCACAGGGGTACATATTAGAAGGGTACCTTTGCTGCTGGGAAAGTACTGCCCCCACCGATGAAGCATCCACCTCAATGAGAAACGGTAGAGGGTTTGGGGTGTTTAAGTACTGGGGCAGAGGATAACTGGGCCTGCAGTCTGAAATCTGGAGCTCTTGCTTGAGGTCAGTGCAGTAAGGTGGGCGGCAATGGTGCGGTGACCATGGATGAACTTGCAAAAAAAAAAAATTGGCAAGCCTCAGAAAGCACTGTAGGGCTTTATGCGTGCTAGGTCGAGGCCAATCCAGCACTGCTTGAACCTTGCGTGGATCCAGAGCCACCCCATTCGGGCTGACAATATACCCTAGGAAGGATGCCCGGGACTGGTGGGACAAACACTTCTCCCCCTTGACATACAAGCAGCTCCATAACAACCTGCGAACGAGATTGTAAGCATTCCGGAGGACTAAGTTGATGAAAATAGTCGCCCTGTGAACCTGTTCTAAGGCAGAAATGATCAAAAGCAGTGGGTGTGGATACTGTATTGTGACGGTGTTCAGACCCCGATAATCGATACATGGTCTCAGCGCTCCATTCTTCCCTATGAAGAAGAAACCCATAGAGGCTGGGAATGTCGAGGGTCATATGATACACACTGCTCGAGGTTTGGCAATGTCCTCCATCATTGCTTTCTGTTCTGGGAGGGACAGTGGGTAGATGCGGCCACGAGGAGGGCGACAAGAGGTCAATGGCATGGACGTCGTGGTGGTAACTTAATGGCATGGGTCTTCCTAAAGACCTCGCATAAGTCCTTAAACTCTAGGTGGACCTCTGCCTGAGGAGTGTCCTGAATCCCCTCCACTGAAGTGGCATGGCAGGTGCAGACAGGAACCAGCACACTGTACTCCCCAGGAGACAAGCTCACCTGTCAGCAACTGGAACAACGGGTCTTGTTGAGCGAGCCAGAAGAAGCCCAAAATCACCAGGGTGTCTGGGGCTCTGATAAGAAAGAAGTGTATGTCCTCCTGATGGCAGACTCTGACCGACTTGCAGAGGACCCGTGTACGAGAGTCAACAACTCCCAACCCTAGGGGCTGCCTGCCCAACGCGCTAATCCATAACATGACATCACATTCTTCGTCTGGAACGTGGTGAACTCATGAAAACTACATATCCATAAAACACCCCACTGCCCCCAAATTGACCAATGCCCCGGTCCTTACCAATTGTCCAGACCAGGCCAGGCTAACAGGCACTGTAAGCTGCCCTGAACGGGGAGAGGGACTGACCTGTACATTTTGGCGGGCTCCTTGGGAAGGACAAGAGGGGCACGAGGACCAGAAATGCCCCAGCACTACGTAGTACACACACACCAACGCTCTGGGGTGAGACGTCCTTGCCTGATCTGCATCGGCTTGTGGTCCTCTTCTGGAGGGGTAGACGGTGGTGCGGCCGACCCCTGCTTTGGGATCCGCTTGTGGGTCAGGTTGTCCACTGCCACGGCTGTCTCCACAAAATAGTTCAGTGTCCAGTGCTCTCCCGGGTAGACAGTTTGGTCTGGATGTGAGGCTGGAGATCGTTTTGGAAGATGGCCAGCAGGGAGGCGGTGTCCTAGCCTCTATGCTTAGCCAGGGTCCGGAACTCCAGTGTGTAGTCCACCACTGAGCGGTTGCCCTCCCGGATCCATAGTAGACGGTCATTGGAGGCTTAGGCGGAGAGCAGGTGTTTAAAGACCACCTCAAACTTCTTCCGAAATGCCACGTATGTCATGCAGGTGCACATGGACCAAGTGACGGTGGTCCAACGCCACACCGGGCCAATGAAGAGGGCCAAAACGAAGGCAATCTTTGGTTTGTCCACCTGGTACATCTGCAAAGAGCTTGCAAACACCAGCTGACATTGCATCAGAAAACCTTAGCAGTTATCAGGTGAACCATCGTACTTATCTCGCATGGCAAGGAGGGGTTCCGGTCCAGGGTTTTCTTGGGGGGGTCGTGCTGGGCACACAGAGGGTGTTGCGAAGAAGATTTTCCAGTTCAGCGGAATCCCCAGTGGCTTAGCTGATCCCGCTGCCTTGGAGGGCTGCAATGAACGCATGGAGTGTTTCCTCAATCCTTTTCATGGCTTGCTCCTGAATTCCAATCCAGGTGCCCTGCGTGGATACCAAATGTTGCAAGTGCTGAAGCTCCGCTGCATCCAAGGTACTTACGTAACCTTCAGTCATGGCTGGGTCCGGAAAAACTGACGGACACAAGTGCGGGCTCGTTGTTTAATTCCGGGGTCAGGCACAATAATGGTTGTGGAACAGTCTGAGATCAGACGATCAGCAAACGTGGTACAGAAGTGTACCCCAGTCCAAGTGTACAAGTTTTCCAGGCATGCTCCCTGTGTGGCGAGCGCTCACTGGAACCGATCCTGCTCCGCTGTGTCTGACGTGCTGGCGGAACCTTCTGCCATGGCTTTCATCTGAAGCAAGATGGCGGGCACAAGATGCAGAGCACTGTTCTTTATTTCCAGGGGAAATCCAAAGCCGTAGTCATGATACAAGCCGGGTCGATCGATGCGCAAACAGGGTTTGAAGGACAATCCGAGGTCATGGTCATTAAACAGACAGAGGTCCAAACCTAAGACAAGGCAGCAGGGATGAAAGGAGCAATGAAGGGAAAAAGGGAGCATGGTCGGGAGAACAAGGGAAGCTAAGTTAACAGACACAAGCCAAAGAGCAATGGTTTGCTGAACTAGGTTCCACGCCTGGTGTCGTCCATCTGTGCCTTTCATGCCTCTCTTCAAGTTGGGTGTCAGGTGTTCCTTGTTGACATGGTGGCGCAGGCATGGCACCAGGGCACCCATTTATGCAGTGTACCCTGAGTTGGCAGCAGGTGTTGCTAATCGGCCACTGAGTGGTAGCGTGACAAGTACCACCAAAGTTATTTCAGAGTGGATATTTCTCCCACAAGCTCTCACCAGCAGAATACAATTATGAATATAATTATGACATTAGATGTCATCACTTATCAGAAAGTAATACCATCATTCTGTTTGCCATTGACAGATTGTCCAAGGAATATCAATTGTTCCCGTTACCACAGTTGCCCATCACTCTCCAGACTGCAGAATTATTGTTTTACAATGTCTTTAAGTGGTATGGCCTGCCTGAGAATATTGTTTCAAACCAGGGATTGCAGTTTACATCTGGAAAAGCCTTCTGGGATAGGCTGGGGAATTCAAGGTACCATCCTCAGACAAACGGGCTGGTGGAATGAGTGAACCAGGAAATTAGGCATTATCTGAACAGCTATTGTAACAGGAACAAGATGGACTAGGTCTGGTTCCTGCTGTGGGTTGAATACTCTGAAAGCTTCGTCCCACACTCCTTCATGAACCTCCCCCTTTCCAGTGTGTACATTATCAGTAACCACGGTTCCCTTTGAACCCAAATCCTAGTGAAGTCCCAGTGGTAGGCAAGTGGCAATTTGAAGAGTGATAAAATCTGGAGCTTAGCTCATGTCCATCTCCAATAGGCAATGGGTCTCCAAAAATGATAGGCTACCCACAAACCTTGCACAGTAACATATCAACTAAGACAAAGAGAGTGATTTCCATGTGTGACATCAAGATGAAGCTGCTTGCTAAAGCTCTTGGTTTCTTAGTTATCTAGCAGAATCTTCTGTTGTTATAAAGAATTCTCCAGTGTTATCCTACTGCATGATCGCTGCCATAGTATCGCATTTGTTTCACATTTCATGTAACCTTGCTAAAACCCTACAGTCCCTGAGTTTTGCATCTGACCATTGGAGATTCTCCTCCTCCTCCCATTCCAAGAGGAAGGATCACCCACTTGTGCGGTCTGCTCTCTCCTGGACTAGAGAAGGGGAGGGGGCTGTTTGTACTATCTGGCAGACTGAAAGGGGTGTGTCTGGAGGAAAGGCCCTGGATATTTGCATTTAACAATCTTAACTCCTTCTTGATTTCTGATTTTCATAGACCACACCCTGCTATGCCAGCAGCTTGTCCCAAAGGCCTCTCTCTAGGAGACATTGGGCCACCAGAGTAGGTAATGAGAAACTGGGTACTGTCACACCCCCACTGACACCTCCTAAAGTTAGGACCACTGCACGTGTACCTAATACAACGGAGGGATACAGCTGCAGTAAAGTTCCAGAATCTTGCTAGAAACCACATGCGTTTCCAAACATTTCTTCCCAACCAAATCTATGACCTCGACTTTGGCTTTTACCCAGCTTCATCTACGATCAAGTCCACATCCTCAACCTATGCTTCAGCCTTGCTTTGTCTACAGCCTTAACCTAAGATCATGACCACAGGGACAACTTTGGCATCAACCCCTAGTGTTGTTCGTGACCTTGACCAAGCATCCTACCTTGTCTCTGTCCCCCTGTGTCAGCATCCACTGTCCTGCATCCTTCAGTACTCATCTGTCTCACAACCCTCTGTTCAGAGCACCCGTTTGTTTCCCTCAAGTAAAATGCTGTACCTCAATCCTGCCCCTGAGCATACAACACATCCGCATATTTACAGAGGAAACTTCTGGTGTAGACCACAAAATTAAAATACATATCCTTACTAAGTATGTGAGACATCACAACCCACACACTTTCTGAACCACTCATCCCATTTGGGGTTGTGGGGAGCCGGAGCCTAGCCTGGCAACAGAGGGAATGAGGCTGGAGAGGGAGGGAAGACACCCAGGAGAGGACGCCAGTCTGTCACAAGGCACCCCAAGCGGGACTCAAACCCCAGACGCACCGGAGAGCAGGACTCAGTCCAACCCACTAAGCCACCGCACCCCCCCCACATCACAACCCACAGGGATAATATCTTTAAAGGCCAGAGGAGGTGCCATTCAGTGCCGCTAGCCCATAGCCATGCACCTGTTCACAATCTGGTAGTTGCTGAGGTATAAAAGGAGCAAGAGGCGGCAATAGATTTCGGTCAGTGTTTATATTGTGGTCTCTTGGCAAGCATTAGGTCTCTGTTTCCTCAGTTTGCTCCATAGGTTTTAATGTTCCAGTCCTGAGTTCCCATCGGTCTACTCCTGCTTCTTGTTCTTCAGTCCCGGTCCAGTGTTCCAGTCTGGTATTTCGTCACACCTCCGTGTTGAAGTTTTACTGACAGATTCATGTTTCACTTTTTACCTTTGTGCAAATACACTGTGTGTCTCCTTGTCCCGCATTTATTGTTTTTTCTTTGTCTGCTCCTTCACAGTTTCAACTGTGAACTTATAAATACACTCTGCACATGGGGTCATATTACTTTTTGTCCGTAACAGCAACGTGTGTGTCACGTCTCACGGGGTCACTGCCCCTCCTGGTCAGAGGCGGCGCCACTCAGTGCCTCTAGTTAACGCTCACGTATCACCTCACAGTCTCATTGGATATGGAGGTATAAAAGGAGCCAGCGGAGCAGAACTACTTGCGGATTCTTAATCAGCGGTTCTATTGTGCTCTCTTGGCGATTCGTAGTCTCTTGTTCCCTCAGTCTGTTTCCTAGGTGTGCATATTCCAGTCCCGAGTGCCCATCCCGTCAGTTCCTGCCTCTTGTTCTCCAGTCCTGGTCCATCGTTCCTGTCCGGTATTTCGTCACGTCTCAGGGTTGGGGTCGTACTCACAGAGTAGCGTTTCACTGTTCACCGTAGTTCAAACACCGTGTGTGTTTCCTGTTTCACTTCCACCGAGTGTCTTACGGTACGCACAGTGCACTTTTAACATCACACTGCACGTGAGGTCATTTTATATTTCGTCTGTGTTCGGACGTAATAGCAACGTGCGTCCGTGTCGGACTCCTGTCCGGACGCTACAGTGTGTCTGTCTCGGAATCCCGTCCAGACGCTACATGAGAGTTATTAGCCGACATACCACAACATCATCAAGAAAACAGGGTTGTGATTTAACAAAAAAATAGAGAGAAATAAAACTTCCTGTTTTTTTTTTTTTTTTTGATTAAAGTGCTTGCAGAGGAGACAAACAGTTTCAGACAGTGTGTGTGTGTGTGTGTGTGTGTGTGTGTGTGTGTGTGTGTGCGTGCATGCTTGGTGAGGCCTTACATTAAAAAAAAAAATAAAAAAATAAAAAAAGCTGAGTATCAATGCTTGATGAAACTGTGCCTAATATTGAATCAAACCCCTGGAGTTGTTTCTCAGTGTAATGGCCTTTGTCCAACGGCCTGTAATATTTTGTTTGTGGCCATGTGTGTCTCTCTATTCACAGGTGGAGTTGGGAACACTAATTGACATCCAGCTGTTATTGGCCAGTATCAAAAGAAGAAGACTGAAAAGTCACATGGCCACCTGAACAGAGGGAGGCTGGCTCTACTAGAAGGATTTGTGGTCTTGCTGTTGCTATCAATGTGCTGTAGTTGAACTTTATATTTTGGCATGAGAGCCTGTATGTATGTGCAGAGGAAATGTAATGGCATTATCAATAGCGGTAAAAGCCTCAACTGTGTATTTTAGATAAAATATATGTAAATAGTTCATTGTAAAAAAGTATAACAACTGTCGGAAAGGGTGAGTGCGATTTTTACTTTTGTACTGATTTTTACTGTTTTTCTTTAGTTTGGAAACAGGTTAGATTTGTTTATTTTTTGTTTGTCTTAATTTGATAGGGTAGATAATGTCATTAAGGGTAGGCTTCTATTTTGCTTGTTGTGTTGGCATGCCTCACCGCTGGAGAGATGGTTTATGAGTTGCCAGTGCTCAAAAAAGCTGACCATTTTGCCTTTCAAAAGAATTGATGTGTTTCTTTCTGGAGGTAGTCAACCTCAATGACCCTGTGTTGCAACTCAGCTCTAGTACAAGCTGTAACACTCTGCTTTACATTTACATTTACATTTACTTTTATTCATTTAGCAGACACTTTTCTCCAAAGTGACATACATCTCATAGAAAACAAAATGTGTGCATTACATTAGCAGAAGGAGAGACTTAGGACCAGTATATCACCATGGCCTGGACAAGTAGTTGTGCAGAGTCTGTTCTTAGATAAGGATGGCTCCTGTGGAGGTTATGCAGGATGAATCTGCAGGTCTGGGTTGTGGCTTTGATGTGCTGAGAGAAAGACAGACTTGAGTCAGTCGATGAAATGTGTGCATTACATTAGCAGAAAGAGAGACTTAGATGCAGACACGTGATTCTAAAGTAGTTTGTTACTCTCCACCATATGAACAAATGCACATCACACGAGTAGGTCCAAAGAACTTTATCCAGATTTTGATGATTACTAATCACCTTCCTAAATATATATATTATATATATATATAAATTAAAAAAAATTCCCCACTCGCCCCCTTTTTTTTTTTTTTTGCGGGCGGTTTTGCTCCTTCAAGCTCGGGTCCTCTACCAGAGGCCTGGGAGCTTGAGGGTTCTGCGCAGTATCTTAGCTGTTCCTAGGACCGTGCTCTTCTGGACAGAGATCTCAGATGTTGTTCCCGGGATCTGCTGGAGCCACTCTCCCAGCTTAGGGGTCACAGCCCCAAGTGTTCCGATTACCACGGGGACCACTGTTGCCTTCACCTTCCACATCTTTTCTAGCTCCTCTCTCTCCTCTCTTTGTGATTTTATCTAGAAAACTGTAAATTTTGGCATGCATTGCCCAAGGTTTTTTGGGTTCTTTTGCTGACTCGGTGACAGCATATTTAAGAATTAAATCCAAAATGTAGACATATAACTAAAATATGTTTTATTTGCAAATACACAGACAGAAAGTTTGTAGAACTCACTCTGTTATATAAATGGGCAGTGTATTCCATAGAATATATACATAAATTTAGACAGAGAAATATTAGACCAAACCCCTGGCCATGCCCAGTTGTCAGTTATACATGTAACTGCTGGATAATGCCTATAAATGCATCAATGAAACTGCTCCCAGCTATCTACAGGACTTGATCCTTCGTTACACGCCAGCCAGACCACTACACTCTTCCACATCTGCCTGCTGGGTGGTCCCACACACGAAAGATAAAGCACCGAGGTTCTCGGTTTTGGCTCCATTGAGGTGGAATGACCTCCATTTCTCACTCAGAACTGCTGAATCTTTGTCCACATTTAAAAATTGTCTTAAAACTCATCTTTTAAGTTCATGTAAGGTATAAATGTTCATGATCATTCTCGGATCAGTCCTTTACAGAGCCACTCCTGCAATGTAATGTAAATGTTTATATGTAATTGTTTATATGTATCTCAAAATAAATAAATAAATTAAAAAAAAAAAAAAAAAAACTGGTACGGTGATTAGGAATCAGCGATATTCTGGTAAAGTTTTATGCAGCTATTTCTGTGATGAACGTTGGTACATATACTGAAGGAAACAAACTAACTCTACTTAAGAATCACACATCTGCAGCTATGCCTGTCTCCTAAGGTAATGCACAAATTGTATTTTCTATGAGATGTACATCGCTTTGGAGAAAAGTGTCCGCTAAATGAATAAATGTAAATTTAAATGTTGTTGTTTGTCAACAGCTGTCATGGTCTGAACCGCTTGTCCCATATGGGGTCGTGGGGAACCGGAGCCTAACCCGGCAACACAGGGCGTAAGGCCGGAGGGGGAAGGGGGACACCCAGGATGGGATGTCAGTCCATCGCAAGGCACCCCAAGCGGGACTTGAACTCCAGACCCACCGGAGAGCAGGACCGCTGTCATGGTGGGGTCCGGAAACAATGACAGGCACAACTGCAGGCTCGTTCTTTTATTTCCAGGGTCAGGCACAAGAATAGTCGTTGGATAGTCTGAGGTTAGGCGATCAGGAAATGTGGTACAGGGGAATAGACAATATTCAGAATCCAAGAACAAGTCAAAGGTCAAAACCAGGAAAAGGCCAAAGAGGAATGAACGAGGGGAAAGTGCTGCGGTTTCTCATTAAGGTTCTGCATTGAGGTGCTTCCGGGGAACCCTTTTATTCGGAGTCCTCTGGGTTTGCGACAGGTGTCGCTCATCGGCTGTTGAGTGGAGGAGTGACAATGGCGCTGTTTGGATTGGGCCTTCATTCTCCTCAGCTTGCTCCCTGCTTTTCCCTTGGCATGTTTGCTATAAGGACTCCTAGTGGTTTAATGTATTTATCTATTTATTCACAGCAGTCTTGTGATGTACACTATGTTGGAGTGTGAATCACTTTTGTCATCGTCTTCTCAGCCTCCCATGCTTTTCACTAACTTCTATGAGATATATGTCACTTTGGAGAAAAGCGTGTGCTAAATGAATAAATGTAAATGTAACTTTACCTATCTCTAAAGCATCTAACCTCTCTTCAGTTTCAGTCATTAGGAGTCCAATGGCTTTTGGTGGGTGTAACACGCCGAGGCCGCCCGGGGAGGGGGTGGAGACGGGGGCAAAGTAGCCATAGCTGGGGCTGATTTCATTCCCTATTTCTTCCCCTGTGCCCAGTAGTAGGGGGACGAGACCGAGGAAGAGAACCAGACAGAGGCGACTGCAGACCCGAACTCTGAGACGAAGCCTGTGTCCCAACCGACCCGACTCTCCCAGCCCCCCCAACCAGCACGAAACCTCTCCCTACCTGTTCCCTGCTCCCCCTTTCCCGTCTCCTTCCTTCTCTGCTGTCTAAGGCAAATAGAAGCCCACAGCAACGGGTGACTGCATCTCCTCTTGTTTCCTGCCTCATCTCTTACAGTGGGGTTCAACAATTTCTCTCAACAGCAAGTGTGAGCTCTCTAGTGAACGCTAAGCTTCAATGAAAAGAACAATAAGCATTGGCTGAAACGTACAACCAGTGTAATATTTCTAATTCCTGGAGTTTGTTGAAAGCAATTTTTTGGGAGGGAAATATTTAAAGCCAAAACAAACCCACTGGCCATGCTCAGCTATCAGTCATGCACAATGCATAAAAATGCTCACTAACCTACATGCCATGTATGCACTGTTTCCCATAAACCGACTAGCTCCCCTCCTCCACATATACAATGCACCTCAAATAGGGGTTCAACGACCTCACTCGATAGCAGGTGTGAGCCTTCCAGCCTCTAAGCCTGAATTGTCACACCTGCCACCGCGCCTGCAAGCATTCAAGGCATGCAAGCGTAAAGGGCGCAACCAGACCAGGGCTGTTTGCGGAACCTTATACAAGCCACCGCTCCAGCTGCCTCATGCTTGGTACTTACCTTTCTGTGCTTTTCCCCTGCTTCCTTATCCTGGTTCCCCGTTGACGTCTCCCTCTGCTCCCTGACCGTGTTTCTGTCCTCGACCTCGCTTCTTGAACGCCCCCTCCCGTACGCTGATTGTGGATTGAATGAACCCCAACTGTCCCCGACTACTCTTTTGGATCTCCCTACAATAAAGCACCTGCAGCTGAGTTCACCGTGTCCGTCTCCTGTGTCCGACATGGCAGAAGGTTCCCCCTTCCAACTGGATTCAGCAGTGCTCGACCGCCTACACCATGCTGTCTCAGCTGAAGGAGCCATTTTGGGGGTGCATGAGCAGTCCCTGCGCCGGCTGGAGGAGGGGCTGGAAGTGCTGGTCTCTGCCTTGGAAAAGAGCAGGGTGATAGGGGTGACTTCAGCCTCCCTGAAACTCCCCCGTGCCGCTGCAGCGCCACCGGTGCCGGCTCCAGCTCCGGACCCTGCCCACACAGATATTCTCTTGATCGCTCCTGAGAGGTACAATGGGTCGCCAGAGAATTGCCAGGGGTTCATAATGCAATGCAAGCTGCTGCTCTCGTGCTCCCCGCATCTGTTTGGCAATGACGAGACTAAAGTGGCATACCTCATCTCCCTGCTGATGGGTCCCTCATGCCAGTGGGCAATGGCGGGTTGGAGGAACCATCCCCCAACCATCTATAAGACCGTATTCGACCATCCCCAGTTGGCTATGGCTGCCAGTGACCGTCTCATGACCATTAAGCAGGGCAACCGCTCAGTCGCGAACTACTCCCTGGAGTTTCGGACCCTGGCAGAACAGAGTGGTTGGAACTCCACCGCCCTCCTGGCTAGATTCCGTGCCAGTCTTCATCTCTGGATCCAAGCCTAGCTGGCCTACTGAAGTTTGGACTGGGACCTAGATCATTGAGAATGCAGTCATGGTCAACAGTCTGGGCCAAGAACACTTCCCGCAGCTGTGGCTGATTCCTCCCTTCCTGGAGTTCACCTCAGATCATCCGGAAGTGGTGCAGTTGGGCCGGGGCTGACTCACACCGGAAGAGAAGAGACGCAGACTGCGGGAGAAGTTGCGCATGTACTGTGGAGCGAGCTTGTAGACATTACAGACCGGACTGTTCGCCATGGCCCGTCCATGAGACATACCTAGAGTCTCAGGTGAGTGTTGCCTGCTGCACACGATCTCAGTTAAACCTACCGGTGACCACTCGCTTGGGAGGGAGGTCTAGTTCAGGTACTGGCAATGGTGGATTCCGGAGTGGCGGGGTGCTTCATGGACGAGGGGTTTGCATGTCACTTAGGCATCCCCATGAGGGTTGTGATGTATCGTTAAGGATCAGTGCCCTAGATAGCCAGCCGTTGGGTTCCGGAGTAGCAGACTATATGACTGAGAGTTTACAAGTTACAGTGCTAGTGTGCTATCAAGAGGGACTGTCCTTTTACATTATCCAATCCCCAGAGGCTCCATGATCTTGGGTTTTTCATGGCTCATCCAGTACAATCCCGTCTTTTGTTGGAGTTCCGGGGAGCTGGTGTCCTGGGGATGCCAGTGTACCCACACATGTCTAACTCTCCTCTGTCGCTACCTCTGTGGAGGGCTCAGGGGAGGCCATCCCGGTGGTCATTCTCCGGAATACAGTGACCTCAGTGAGGTCTTCAGTACCAACCAGGCTGCCGCACTCCCCCCACACCGTAGCTGGGATTGTGCGATCGACCTCCTCCAAGGCACTACACCTCCCTGAGGTTGGGTATACTCCCTGACCTTACCAGAGGAGAGGGCCATGGAAACTTACATCACAGAGGCACTGGAGGCGGGCGTCAATCGACTATCAACGTCACCAGCATCTGTGGGATTCTTCTTTGTGGGAAAGAAGGTCGGGGAGCTACGGCCGTGTATTGATTACAGAGGTTTAAACGCCATCACAGTGCATTACCCGCATCCCCTGCCCTTGATCTCGGTGGCACTGGAGCAGGTTCATGGCTCCGCCTGGTTTACCAAACTTGACCTTACAATCTTATCCGGATACGGAAGGGGAATGAGTGGAAGACCTCCTTTAGCACCACCCTCATTCATTACGAGTACCTCATCATGCCTTTGGGCCTTTCAAACACGCCTTCTGTATTCCAAGCTTTTGTCAATCATATCTTGGGTGACCTGATCAATGAGTGTCTTCTAGTCTACCTGGACTACATCCTGATGTTTTCCCAGACCTAGAATCAGCATGTGAAGGACATCAGGGCGGTTCTACAATGACTCCTCCGGAATGGTCTGTACGTCAAAGGTGAGAAATGTTTGTGTCACCAGACCCAAGTAGTGTTTTTAGGGTGAATCATTGTTCGACAAGGAGTGGCTATGGGTCCACAAAAGGTCCAAGCTGTACTGGAGTGGCCACAACCCAAAACCCTGAAGGAGCTGAAATGTTTCCTGGGCTTTGCAAACTTCTATCGGTGCTTCATCCGTGGGTACATCTCGGCCGCCGCTCCCCTGACGGCGCTCACCTCCGGTAAGGGTCCATACCTAAATTGGACAGAGGAGGCTCAACAAGCCTTCGTTGGCCTCAAGGTCTGGTTCACCTCTGTACCCATCCTCTGGCACCCAGATCCCTTGCTTCCCTTCGTGGTCGAGGTGGATGCCTCAGTGGTGGGAGTAGAGGCAGTCCTGTCACAGCACTAGGGAACCCACTCCAAGCGTTACCCCGTGCTTTCTTCTCCCACAACCTCAGCCTGGCCGAGGAAAATTATGACACTGGGAACCAGGAGTTGTTAGCCATCAAATTGGCACTTGAGGAGTGCCGTCACTGGCTGGAGGGAGCAGCGCACCACTTCTTGGTCCTCACTGATCACATTAACCTGGAGCACCTCCAGATCGCCCACCAGCTGACTTCTCGCCAGGCAAGGTGGGCCTTATTCCTCACATGTTTGCATTTCACTGTCTTGTACAGACCAGTGTCAAATACCAAGGCAGATGCCATGTCTTGGATCTACGACCCCGAACCAACACCACCACGCTCCGAGACCATCTTGCCCCCACAGTGTATAGTAATTCCAGTGAGGTGGCAGTTCTTTGGCGAGCTCCGAATAGCCTAAGCCACTAACCCTGGACCCCCCAACTGGCTGGCCAGGAAGAAATACGTTCCGACCTGGATCTGGCTATCGCTCATGCAATGGGCTCATTATGCTCTGGGAGCCAGACACCCCGAGGTGTGCCGAACGCTCCCCCTGCCTCCAGGGGAGGTTCTGGTGACCGTCAATGCCCAAGGATGTGCAGGAGTACGTTGGGGTGTGTGTTGCCTGCACTCAGGCAAAGACACATACTCTGAAGCCCATGGGCTTCCTCGAACCCCTGGCCGTGCCAACTCACCCCTGGACTCACGTTGCCGTGGACTTCCTAGTCAACCTGTCCACATTGGACGGTAAGGCCATAGTTCTTACCCTGATCTATCGTTTCTCTAAAGCTTGTCGACTGCTCCCTTTCCCAAGGGTCCCCACAGCACTACAGACAGCGGAACTTCTGTTCCGGCACATATTTTGCTGCCATGGGCTCCCAGAATACATTGTGTCCGATAGAGGACCTTAGTTCACCTCCCGAGTCTGGAAGGCATTCTGGGACAGACTCGGAGTGTCCATCAGCCTGACCTCAGGGTACCATCCTCAAGCAAACGGACAAGTTGAGTGGCTACAGCAGGAGATTGGCAAGTTCCTCTGCCTCTACTGCTTGAAGAAGCAGCCCGAGTGGGTTCGCTTCCTGCCGTGGGCCGAATGGGCCCATAACGCTGGGCCCCACGCGTCCACAGGTATGTCTCCCTTTCAGTGCATCCTGGGGTATCAACCTGCCCTGTTTCCTTGGCAGTCCCACCTGGCCAGGTCCCCACTGTGGACGCATAGTTCAAAGACAGTGAGGAGACTTGGCGACTGGTGAGCAACCATCTGAGGACACAGACCCAGTGGTACAAACACTGGGCAGACCAACGCTGCAGTCACCTCGCCTTCACACCCAGACAGAGAGTGTGGTTGTCCACTAGGGACCTGAGACTTTGCCTCCCGTCCAAAAACTCAGTCCCCGCTACATAGGTTCATTCAAGATCTTCCGACGGGTCACCCCCGTTACCTATATCTCCTCCTGCCCTCCTGGTTACGAGTCCACCCAACATTTCACGTTTCCTTGTGGCCAACTTATTATTCCTGCTGAGTATCTTATGACTAGTAGGGTGTACATGTTGATGGCTTGGATCTTATTCCTACCATTGAGCTGAGTTCTCAGGACTTGCCTTACTCAGTAGAGATATTTGGTTGTGCTGACTTCCTTGGTGCTTCATCGTTGTTCCCATTTACCTGTGGGAAACCCAGGGACTTGTAGCTGTCCTGTATGTCTGCAATTCTGCTTTCTGGTAACTCCGTTCCATCAGTCCTGATCATCTTCTCTCTTCTTGCTAGCATTTGATCACATTTATCTAGTCTGAATGACATCCCACTGTTATCACTGTGTATCTTGATGAGGTGGATCAGTGAATCGATGTCTTGTTCACTTCTGGAATACAACTTGTTGTCATCCAGGTAGAGGAGGTGGCTGATGGTTGCTCCACTTCTGAACTTTTATCCATATCCACTCTTTGCGATGATCTGACAGCGGGTTCAGGCCTATGCGGAACAGCAGTGGGGACAGTGCATCACCTTGGTATATGCTGCACTTAATAGTCATTTGTGCCATGGCCTTGGAGTTGGCTTCTAGTGTTGTTTTCCAGAGCTGCATTAAGTTCTTGAGGAAGGCTATCGGTGTCCTGTTGGCCTTGTATAGTGTCCAGCAAGCATTCCAGTAGGCATTGAGTCATAGAATTTCTTACAATCAATCCAGGTAGTGCTTGATGCCCTTCTGAGCTTCACTTATGTGCCTGTTCCACTTAGCTGCTATGATGCCTGAGAGGAGCTTCAGTGTTGTGGAGAGGCACATTACCAGCTAGTAGTTTGATGGTGGTGTACCCTTGTGGGGATACTTCATGATCAGGATTGTCCTGCCCTGTGTTAGCCAGTGTTGGTAAGACCCCGATGTTAGCATTTCCTTCATTTGTGCTGCCAGGTGATCATGGAGTGTACTTAGCTTCTTCAGCCAGTAGGTGTGAATCATGTCAGGTCCTGGTGTTGTCCAGCTCTTCATACTTCAGACTCGCTGTTGGATGTCTGCCTTTGTGATGATGACAGGTTCTTGCTCTGGTCTGTTCTTGTGCTGTTGTCCCTTTGCAGCTGGGAGTACACTCTAGATGGTTCTTTGGAGAACAAGGCATTTTTTTTTTCCTGGCCTTTGCTTCTCTAGTTTATCTTTTAAGCCTAGCAGGCAGAGCTGTAAGTCTTTGTTTGGCATTTTCCAGGGCTTTACTTATGGACATCTTGCTCTACTTCTTTCTCATCAGGATCTCTTTTTCATCACACCCTTCCACATGGGGGGTGGGGACACTTTCAGCATTTGAAACCCAGCATCTCCAGGATTACTGCTGCAGTGGCATATAGGAGCTCATTGGTTTCTGTGATGGTGGTAGTGGGGATAGTGAGCAGAACTCTTTTGACATCTGCAAGCATCTGTTCTGATGGGAGTTTTATCAGTGGGATAGATCCAGGGATTGAATGTATTCAGCCTGGCCATGATTCTCGTTGTCAGCTCAGAGGATTTAGCTGTCATGGTTGGTAGGGTAGTGTCAGCTGATTCTGTAACCCTGCTCTCGGGATAGCTCTTCAATTCCATGCTGCTGAATACCATCGCCATTCTGTTGGACCCTCTCAATCTCCAGCTGTGACAGTAGCTTTCTTCTATTGATGTGTCAGCATTGAGCTACCAGGTGCTTCTTGGTGAATGCGGATGTTGGTCTTCTGCTCATCTATAGTTCCCACATACAGTCCATGTAACCCCTTTCCTTGGGTCTGCTGTTATAGTAGCATTCCATCAGTTCCATGTTCTTAGTCTGTGTCCATCAATGTCTTGCTCCAGTAGCCCACTTGTCATCAGGTTGTTTTTCTGGTTCCCCATCATCTGACGCGGAGCTTGTTAATGCAGGCGACATCCGGGCCAGCATGGCTTCAATTATATTCCTCACGCTAACATTCCAAGGTGGGCTTGTGTATAACATTAAGAGTCTAAGCTAAGAGATGCTTACTGGAGGCTCACCTTGACCAGGATTCAAACTCTGGTTTCCTGCACCAAAGTGGGTAATACTACAACTACCTAGAGATAGTATATTATTATATCATTACAATCACCCCTCAACTTACGCAGATAGACTGTTCTTACATAGACCTCTTACGTAAATCAAAAGGTACGTATGTCAGATTCCCTCTTCTCCCCACCATTCAACATCATCACGTGCTCATTATACGTGCAGCATCCTTCATTATCGTATTCACAGTCAATACAGCTAAACCTGGTTCCCATGCTATAGACGATAATCTTTGTCCACCATTATACTTCTTTATCATTTTCAATTTTATTTCCAAATTGATTGCTGTACTCTTGCGAGATGGTTCTCGTTTTCCTTCAAGTGCACGTTCACTACCAGGCATTGTGAATAATGAAACTGATAAAAAATATTCAAAAAGCACTACACTAATGAGAGGAGATGTGTTCATGGCTTACCAAACACGAGAACTGGGAAGATGCAGCTTCCTGCCTTATCTGGCTTTACCGACTTGCGCTAAACGTGTTTCAGATGTTTTGTGTAAGCGCTATTCAATAATAATGTGTATGCCGGGAATGTTTTTACGGAAATCAAATTTACGTAAGTAGAGGGGTGTCTGTATTATGAAATGAAAAGAAAAAGAAATAATAATAATTATACTATAAATACAATTATCAGTACGCATACACATTGTCTGAAATTGCGTGTCCCAGCAAACTGGAGCCTAACCCGGCAACACAGGGGGCACACCCAGGACGGGATGCCAGTCCATTGCAGGGCACCCCAAGCAGGACTCAAACCCCAGACCTGCCAGAGAACGGGACCTGGCCAAGCCCACTGCACCACCGCACCCCCCAGTTATCAATATATTAATGAAAATTCATTATTAAGAAATGGAAAATCTCCAAAATACACATACATATATATATATATATATATACACACACACACACACACACACACTTTCTGAACCGCTTGTCCCATATGGGGTCGCGGGGAACTGCAGCCTACCCGGCAACTCAGGGCGTAAGGCCGGAGGGGGAGGGGACACACCTAGGACGGGACGCCAGCCTGCCGCAAGGCACCCCAAGCGGGACTCGAACCCCAGCCCCACCAGAGAGGAGGACCCAGTCCAACCCACTGCACCACCACACCCACTTCCATCTTCAAAATAATGACAGCAATTACCATATGATAAGATAAATACTTTATAATCCCTGGGAAGAAATTTATAGATGATTAATCAATAATTGATTTTTTAATAAATCGTTTTAGTATGCAAACAAAAATACATTTCTAACCTTGGGAAATTGTAATAGATTTTGTCCTCCAGTTTCTTTGGTGGCATTTTCCACAAAAAATTTCATGGTGAGTTCCATGTCAGTAAGCACACACCTCCCCTGAAATACTGAGAATGCTAAAAGGTACACTTACATGGTGGTTGTGTACACCTTCTTAATGTCTCAAAAACAATGATACAGTGTTTAGCTTGAACTCATAAATGTTATTGGAACACTGTTATGGCAAAGAATTTTGAAGACCTCACAATTTAACCACACAGTCCACCATTATTTTCTTCAAAGCAATTTTACTTTGAAATTATAGCTACCTTTTACAATGGATCTGTATCATGGGTGATCCATTTTTACAAGTGCTCTCTCCATCTTTGGCAAAAAAAGAAATAATTTAAATTACCTAGTCTGAAGGGAAAGCAGCTGAAGCACTAAATCTTTCCTCCTTGTAGACTGAAATGGCCTTCATTGGTGTCCTGCCTCTGGTCTTCAAAACTTGTTGTGTTTGTATCTAAGAACAAAGAGTAGTGATTTTTCTTAACCGTGTCCTTCTGTTCATACCATCAGTACTATTTGCATCATTTGATCATGCTGTTGCGCCTGCAGCCCGATGTAACTGCAGCTCATCCAGCGTAGACAACACACAAATAAGAAAGAATTCAGACAATCTCTGTGTATGTGAAATTTCTACTATGAAGGTTGTTCACCAATTCAGAAACTGCTATGTTTATTTAACAGAAAACTCCAGCTGTAACAATGGGATACTTGTTTTAACTGTCAGTATACTGAAACCAGGGGATGTGGTGGCGCAGTGGGTTGGTCCACAGTCCTGCTCTCTGGTGGGTCTGGGGTTCGAGTCCCGCTTGGGGTGCCTTGCGATGGACTGGCATCCTGTCCTGGGTGTCCCCGCCCCCTCCGACCTTGTGCTCTATGTTGCCGGGTAGGCTCCGGTTCCCCTGTGACCCCGTATGGGACAAGCGGTTCTGAAAATGTGTGTGTGTGTGTGTGTATACTGAAACTTAGAGGAAGAGGAAATTGCAGATCTGTCATAGTTTTCCCTACACCACCTACCCTTCTATCTCACAAGCAAAAAAAAAAAAATAATTAAATTGTATTACATTTGGTTTATTTTGCTCTAATCGATGCCAGCATGTAATAACTTTATTATTGATGTTATGGGGTGTAAAAGCCAAACAAAATGTGTCTTGCAAAGACAAGAGGAACTCTAGTCTCTTTTGGAATGATTCTAAATGTTTTTCTCGAATCTCATGTTAACATTTGATGATGTAAAATAAGTTGACATCTGGGGTCCAAGCTCGACATTTTTCCTTTCACTGTAATCCAATAAATGGTAATTATAACCCAGTGCTGTTTAACTTGAAACAGCAATGTGACATTCATCAGCAAACTACACCTTTGCAGAAAATAATGGTGCCAGTGTTGTATTTGCTATTAAATTAAACAAGATCTTCAAATTCTCAATAAACCCCTCTTCCATTGTCAATCCTTTGAGCACCCCCCCCAGCCCCCACATCCCCACATGCACACTCCATTGCCATTGTGCCAATCAGTCAAATTTGGTCACTGATTCTGGCTTTCAGCCATATTATAAATGGAGGTGGCAGTGCAGCAGATATCTTGAGTGATATAAATACACATGCTGTAGGGTGAATTGCTCGACATGCCTTCAGTGAGGGTCTTCTCAAGCAAAGACAGTGCCTATAAGTGTTCTGTCTTTCTTTCTGTTCTCTGAGGAGAGACAGTGCACTTTCTTATAAAGGCTAGAGTTTATCTGAGAGCTTCCTTCCACATCAAGCAGCACTGGGGCCTGGTGTCAGAAACTTGCCTCTGGTTGCTGCAGACAGCTATAATAGCAAGCACTATAGTGACCATTTTAGTGAGATGTTGTACAAGCAACCATGTTAATTTTACTGCCCAGGCCATTGTGAGTTTCTGAAGTTTTCATTGTGCAACTACAATAAGGGCTATGCATCATTTAGTTTCCAGATGAGAGCTATGCATTTTTCTTGACTTCTGACTGTCAAGGTGGGATGATACAGACATAGAAAGAATGTATGGCTTGACAACACATACCTTTAGTTTATGATAGTTGCATTGACCCACAGGAAGAATACTGCTAGGAGCCAGAGGAGGCGTCACTCAGTGCCACTTGCCCAGACCCCTACACCTGTTCACAATCTGGTGATTAGTGAAGCATAAAAGGAACAAACAACTGAGGCTAGATCGTAGATTCTTAATTGGTGTTCCATTTGTGATTTCCTGGTGAACCTTAGTTACCTTTTCTCAAATCTTTTGCCATAGATGTTTATGTTCCAGTCCCGAGACCCGAGTGCTTGTCTTGTCTAATCCTACCTTTTGTGCTCCTGTCCAGGTCCAGAGTTTGAGTTTGGTATTCTGTCACATGTCTATGTTCAAATCCCAAGACAGATTTGTGGATCATTTTTCACCTTTCAATTAATTTTTATAGAGCACTCGAAGATCCCATGAACACAGGCATAAGGTGAAGAAACAAATACATCAGACAAAGAAACAAAGAAGACAGTTGACTACAGACTAGCATAATACATTATCAATGCTTTTACAAAGCTATAAGTATGCCTAGTGGCCATGGAGGAAAGGAAAAAAAAATTCCCAACTGATAGTCAAGGGAGAAAAAAAAATCTCTGGGGTTTCTAGTACCAGTGGCTGCCCGCCCCTCCTGGCATTTTAAATTATATTAGACTTCTAAGTCAGTTTACAGTTACTACTGACATTGTTGCTGTATGGTAGCTTGATTTCCCAGTTCAACAAAGTCTGTCTCATCCATCATGGCGGTTAGTCATCATCTTCAATCATCTTAGGGTGCTTCTTTAACAGGCCAGCTGGTTTCCTCAGGTCTTACTGTAGTGAGACAATGCTCAATAAGAAGAAATTGTTAGTAGAAGTGCATAAAAGTGGAATTACATATTTTATTGATATGTCCGATGAATATGTAAGGCTGGATTTGAAGACTGAGACAGACAGCACATTTCTGACAGTAACAGGTAGACTGTTCCACAATTTAGGTGCTCTGTAACTAAAGACACAGCCCCCTACTGAGGTTGTATTGATCACAGGTACTTTACGATAACCGGCATCCAATGAATGAAGATATCGTTTTGGAATGTAAGAATCAATAATCTCACAAAGGTAAGCCGGAGCAATGCCATGCAGTGCCATATAGGTCAGAAGTAGGATTTTATAATCAACTCTAAGTGTAACCAGGAGATAATGCAGTGATTTCAGTACCGGTGTTATATGGTCGTACTTCCTAGTGACAATTCTCACAACAGCATTTTGTACCAACTATAGTATGAATACAGTCTAGTATGGACAACCCGATAATATACACTGAGGAAATACACTGTGTGTCTCTTTTCCCATGCTCTTTTTACCTCTACAGTGCACTTTCCAGTTTGCACTGTGCACTTATAAATAGACTGTACACGTGGGGCCATTATATTTTTTGTCTATGTTCAGACAGTACAGTAACACGCGTCTGTGTCAGACTCTCATCTAGATGAGACAACAGCAGAGATGGCTCAGTAGGTGGTGCCTATCACTCTAATGGACTTTGTTCATAATTTGCATTCTCTAACCAGTAGATACTGTAACGACTCGCGTTACTGGGGAGTGTTATGTTTTAACGGGAAAATAGGTGAATTGTAAATAATTGAATTGTGGGTAAAATGGAATGAAGTTTTCAGCTGCACTGAGAATTCATAGGGAATATAAGGAGGTGGGTGTGTTTTCCAGTGAAAGAGGAGGAAAGCCTGAGAGGTGCTAAGCAGGCTGTAAAGACTGGCTTCAGGTGCAGATCCTTGAGGAAAAGGAGTCCTCAGACCAAAAGCATTACTTCCTTGTGTTTGTGCCTATACCTCTTACTATGTGCCAGTATTCCAATAAATGTTCGTAATGAACACCGTCCATGTGTCCTTCTTCTCCCCCATCTGGAAACAGAAGACAGCCCGCTACCATATGTAATTTTAGCACCATCAGTACAGTTATGCCTATCATCCTAGTGAATCTGCACCAATTCTTCACATCAAGCAAATGCAATTGAAACCCCATTAGAAATAAATTGCAAGACAATGACAAAGATAAAAAAGTTTTTTGATATACATTTTGGTCATTTTCATGACAAGATTTACTGCAAATTTAATAAATCTGTCTCAGAACAATATGGACTGCTCTGACCTTTAAGTCAGTATGCAATGCAATGTAATGTCTACAACCACTTGTCCCAAGCAAGGTCGCGGCAAACCAGATCCTACCTGGTAACATCCTTTAAGTCAGTAGGTCTTTCTAAAAGCACCTAAGGCTATTCTTTTGCATTGCAATAAACTGAGTATAAGTACATTTGTTTGACTGGTAAGTACAATTTATACCTAGTAATAAAGAATACTTTAAAATAAAAAAAGAATACATTTTAAAGTCCATAAACAACATGTAAGGTACTTACATTTACATTTACATTTATTCATTTAGCAGACGCTTTTGTCCAAAGTGACGTACATCTCAGGAAAAGTACAATTTATGCATTACATTGAGAGAAGGAGGCATAGCTACAGACATGAAAGTCTCAAGCAAACCTAGTTTGTTCCCTACCACTTGCTGCACCGAGGTTCATCGTTCAAGTAGGTGAATAAGACACAGACAAATCCCGATACCCACACCATTTTTTTAAAAAAATTATTTTTATTAAATATTATAAGATACACAAATGAGCAGTACAATACCAGAGTAATGGCTGAATAAAAGTTGTATCTGAGGATACTTCTGGAGTTACGATGCGTGAACAGTTACACCATAGATGATCTGAAGAGATCTTGGGCAAAGTGGATCTGGAAAGGTGGGTTTTCAGACCCTTCTTGAAAACAGACAGAGTTTCCGCAGTTCTGAGTGACAGGGGAAAGTCATTCCACCACAATGGAGCCAGAACCAAGAACCTCCAAGCTCTGCCTTTTGTGCGCGGGACCACCAAACGAGCAGAAGTAGATGAGCGAAGGAGCCTGGCTGAGGTATACTGGTTAATCAATTCCTGTAAATAGGTGGGAGCAGTTCTATTGATGCATTTGTACACAGTAACCAGGGTTTTGAATTTGATACAGGCAACTATAGGAACTATAGGAAACCAGTGCAGAGAGATGAGTAGAGGAGATAATTACTTATATAATTACTTAATAGTAAAGTTCTTTATATGTATTATTTTTGTGATATTTACTTGTTTCTGTCGCTTCAGTCTAAGATTTAATTTTGTAATTAAAAGTAGATGAGACTGAATGAAAGTTCAATGGTTTTTTATTATTTCATTCATTGTACATGACTCTTTTTTTTTAATTCAAGTCTGCAAAATAATGGGTTTTGTCTAAAATCAGTGGGTTATTTTTTCAAAAAAGTTAATTAAATTAAATGTTTGCAGCACTTACTGCTCCTGTAAGACTTTCAGTAAAAAAAAAATTTTTTCTTTTAATTATTTGACAACAGTAGGGGGGCGCGGTGACGCAGTGGGTTGGACCGGGTCCTGCTCTTGGGTGGGTCTGGGGTTCGAGTCCCGCTTGGGGTGCCTTGCGACGGACTGGTGTCCTGTCCTGGGTGTGTCCCCTCCCCCTCTGGCCTTACGCCCTGTGTTGCTGGGTTAGGCTCCGGTTCCCCGCGACCCCGTATGGGACAAGCGGTTCTGAAAGTGTGTTTGTGTGTGTATTTAACAACAGCTGGTGGACTCAAACGATGTATCGCAATAACATTGTTTTAAACTGTGGCATTTAATTTCAACTGCAATTAATTTATTTACGCTTTATTTAAAGATGTATATATTTATTTATTTGTTTTGCATTTACCTTGCCTACACATTTTCTGTGTTACTCCAAACTGAAGCTTTGGCCCCAAAGCCTTGGGTTCTCATTCAGTCTTGAAAGATTTGTCTATTCTAAATTCTACACCTCCTTTTTTCCCCTCAAAACCCTTCACAATGGTTGGAATAAAATGTGTCTGAGAATACATCCCTGAGAACTATGTGGAGCATTATGGCAAATGCTACTAACCTCCGTCCTTCAGTACCTAAGAACTAAGTCAGCAAGTATTAAAATATCCAAATGGAATCATGATTGCCAGGTCGATCTCAGTTTTTTAAGTATTTCTAAAAGTTAACTGTATTGACTTTCCCTTTTCTCACCTGGCTGAAAATACACAGCAGACACACTCAGTTTTTGGATTGACAGCTGCTTGGAAAATGTAGCTGTCACTATACATTGCATTTGAGTTGATTGATGGCAATCCTGGAGCAAAATGATCAGTTTTTTGGGGGATTGTGAAAGCTACAATTGTTCCTGTTGTTCCTCAGAATGAGCCACCTCTTTTTTAAGCTTTAGGACAGACAGTTAATTTGGATGTCAGTATTTATTTCAAAGGCCGAAATGTTTCTTCCAAGTTCAAATGAAACTGGAAAGGCATTTGTGATTGAAACTTTTTGCCTTTAATCCCAGTTATTGGGACCAGAGACTAAAATGCAGTAATGCACTGTGAAGAAGTATTCTTTCCCCGATTCTGTTGACCCTGTTTGCCACTTCTTGCCATCAACACATACTGTTGTGCCACAATTTTCTCCCATTGGTTGCCCCTGCTGTTCATGGACACTTGTTACCCAGTGCATGCCTGCCTCATGCGTTGCAGGGGTTCTTGGACTTCCACTAATGTTCTCCCAGCAGGCGTTGCCTTTCCACTGTCCTCATGGCACCGTAAGTCAGTTTGCCCTGGGCTGACCTGGCATTCTGGCATTTGCTTGACATTTGCATGCCTGGACCAGCTGGGTTGTCTAAGTGGGATGCCACAATCCATACCTTGCCCCCTCTGGAATATGTTTATTTATTAATTTAATTTTCAGTATCACATGCTTATTGACCTTTCTTTACTTTGTGTGTTTTGGCAGGTGAGAGTCATTAGTTCATAGAACAGAAAATAAGTCTAATGATAACATTGTCACTCCTGACGTTTACTGATTAATAGATTATTAATATATTTGTCATTCCATGTTTTTCCTTTTTATTATTACACTGTACAGAATGCAAAAGATATCAAGTTGACCCTCAAGATACATCCAGTCAAGTTACAAGAATTCAGCTTTAAATGGCATTTCACCCGTACTTTTTCTTGAGACATTTCTTCTCATTTGCAAGAACCTCATTTTGATTTTATGCACCTCCCAGCAGTTAAGAGTGAGAAATATTAACATTTATTCATTTAACAAATATTTTTCTATAAAATAAACATAATTAACATGATTAACTAGTATTTAGCTGACACCTTTATTCAAGATGACTTACAATGCATACACTGCACTAAGATTCCCCACAGTTGTCCATCCATTTGTAGAGAAGAGCAATGCAACAAACAAACAGGAATACATGCACACAGTGCCAACTATACAGTACAGTGTTCACCCTCTCTTGTAATTTTCCACATTTTATTCTGCATATTATACAACATGGAGCCATAAATTAACTGAGAACTTCTGCCACTCTAAAACACCCAATGCGAGAAAAAAAGTATTATTAAATTAAAAACAGAATTAAAAAATATAAAAACAGAAATGAACTGAAGGATTTAAATTCTTTATTTTCCTACTTTATTCAACATACACAGGACAAGATGTTATATTCCATGCATATATTACAATGACGGTACACAAGGACCCAGTTCAACTTCATCGTGAAGCCACAGAGAAAAAAAAACATGAGGCGTTGCCATCATACATCTCCATGACTCAAGACCAAGTGGCTTAATTCCCTCTCCCAACCACCACATCAACCACAGGGTGCCAGCATGGGTATTTCATTGAGGCTGTCAAATTGCCACCTCCCTTCGGTGGTATTTCGTTGAATTAGGTCCACAACAACTCAGGGTGGCGCACAGCGCAGCCTGGCATCCCAGATTCCCCCCCCCCCCCCCCCCCCCCGCCACACACACTTATGTTAGATGCTCTTCACTCTCAACAAATGCAGAAACTCCACAAACTCAGCCACCCCAGTTAAACAATACCACACCTCCATGCATGCCACCAAAAGCTGCAAATGCAACACTCCACAAACTGAAACCACCCTACTTAATAAAGCCATGCCTCCTTAAATACCAACAACCTCACATTGCTAGCCACCTGCCACTAATTTTAATGACCAATACATACCTTCCTCTGAATTGCAACCCCAACTACCATTCTCTCTCTTCAACCATAATCAATGACTTTCCTCCTCAGCAGCCTCAGACAGATCCTTCTCCACTACCCTTAACGAATGTTCTTTAACACCAAAATTCCCCCAACAGTGATATAGCTAATTTGGCACAAACCCCCTGAGGCCTAGTTGTACTGGTTTCACCGCAATGCATGGTATAAATCAACCAGACCAGCATTTATAGCATAGGCTAGTGTTGAGCAAATCACATTCAGATTCAACACTGGTGTGCAGAATGTCATCTCAGATGCACCACTTACTGAACTTTGTTTTGAATGAGTTACAAAACTAAAGATCATGTCAACTGCCAATGTTGTCTGTAAAAAAAACAAGAAAGCATGTCTTCAGTGGGTACAGAAGCATCAGAAGGAGACTATTGTGGAGTGGAAAAATGTTGCTAGGTCAGATGAATCCAGGTTCATTTTGCATCATGCTGATGGAAGGATAAGAATTTGGATCAAGTAACATGAGTAACATGGAACCATCTTGTTTGGTGTAAACAGTACAGGAGAATGGTACACATTAGGGCCCCTGATAACCAGTGAAGAATGTCTGAATGGCAAGCTGTATCTGAGCGTTATTGCTAACCAAGTTCATCCCCTCTTGGCTACAGTTTATCTGCACTTGGATGGACACGTCCAGTTTGAAAACGTACCATGCATGTATAAGGCACAAATCATCATCAAATTGTTCCTGGAACAAAACAGCTAATTTTCATTGCTTCAGTAGCCTGTATAGTCTCCAGATCAAAACCTTATTGAACATTATTGGGATGAGGTAGAAAGAGTTGTCTGTAGTAAGGTGTACAGCTATCCAATTTGCCGCACCTGCACAAAGCAGCCATTTCTAAATAGTACAACACACCTGAAAAACACATTCGGTATCCATGCCCAGACATATTCATGCTGTTGTGAAGACCAACGGAGGTGTAAAATGCTAGTAGACAAGTGTACAAACTGGCAACTCCATGTACAAGCTTAGTCATGCTCTACATTGCTTGTGGTCCCAGAGATCCTCATGAAGACTGGGGATTGCTGGGTGTTTGGGTATTGAGCCCAGAAACTCTGTCTAATACAGTTAAATATTTCCACTCTGTCATTTTTAAAGGTAGAGTGAAAACATGTTTCTCTAATCCAGTATTTCAGTAGCTGATCCCTGTTGATGCACTCATGAGCTGTTCTTTTCTGACTTCTTTCTTCCCTGAGTTGTCTTGGCACTGTGGAAGAATTTTGCTCACATCCCAGGTTCAATACAGCTTTGCCTTTATTCTTTGATGAGTACAATGGTGGGAAGCAGCACGCTGGAAGATGGCTCAGCAGAGTAACTCTCTGAGCAGCATGAGAAGTGAAGTTTTATACAAAAGATAGGGGGTGGCTTATCAGTCTACAGCACGTTTTGGGCTGTGGTTACTAGGACATCAGGCATATGTGACTCTGTATGTTCTATAACATGACTCAGTACTTTTCCACAAGACCATGAGAACACCAGCTTCCAGCAAGGTCCTCAGTGGGTTTTGCATACTGCTGCCCACTGGATTGGTAACCTATTTCCAGAAATCAGCCACTGCCTACAACAGCCACTGGATTTGTTGGTTTACCTTGATCAATAGATTTAGCAAATCTACATTTATTGTTATAGGAATTTGGAAATCTACCTTATTTTTCACACATTGTATCTCTGCCTGACAGACATACCGAGCTATTTGCTGTACACATATTCCCCCTAGTCCCCTGCCACCACATTGGAATGCCCAAGAAGAATGGGCAGCCACTGGTACAGACTCCCAGAGGTTTATTTTTCTCTCCTTCTTTGCAATTTGAGTTTTTGTTTTTCTCTCCACAGCTGCTATTATCATAATAGTTAGCTTGAGCTGCTACTGTGTACTGAATTTTTGTATTCTATTCTATATTGTGTCACACTGGTGAGCAGACTAATTGATTTAATTTAATTAAAATTTGTGAAGACAATATATATTTATTATGTAAATATAATTTATTCATCCATTACATTACATAATCAATTTATTTACAGAGCTTAACCTGTAGATAAAAAGGGGGATGTCTGCACTTATTTTATTTTATATGTGAAATATATAAAATATAATTCAGCATGTGCGAACTAGTAGCAGCCCTGTACCACAGACAGAAATGACAGAAGATGAAAAGCAGACAAAATGAAAACAAGAACATGATTAAATAGAACTGATGACCTGTTACAATATTTAATGACCAAATAAAACCACTATGAATGTAATACTGTAATACTAGGTAATTGCTTTTCACCAGCTCAGCTGTAGAACTGTGGTACACAAATAAGATTCAAGAAGTTCTTTCAACTCTTCCAAACCAACAACTGTAAAAATAAAAGCCTTTTTATGACAAAAAGAGTATTTACATGGCAAATAACAAAGTCTTAACTCAGCATATGTTTTATGTATCAGCTATTAGTATCACTGCAAAATACGTAACGTGGTATTACTGCATGTATGTACATGAATTTGGGTAGAGTTCCCCTTTAAGATGGCTTTTTTCTGTAATGGCTCAGTGTTCAGGATGAACAAACTAAATATAAACATAATGTATTATACTTTGAACTGCATGAGGTTATACGGCAAGGACAGGCCAAAGAAGTACTCACACTGGCATCAAGCAAGTCATCTTTTTTATCTTGAACTTTGCAATTCTTATTTTGCAATATTAAGGGAGTAAATTAATAAAACACAGTAGACAGTCATTGTTAATTTACACTCTAGTCACACTTGTGGACATTCACTCAGAAAAGATGGGTTAAAAAACACATTCATTCATTATTATTTCTAAGCACAATATTATCATTCTTATCCTCTTTTGTGGTGACAGCTATAAAAAAGTTATTTCGATGGCAAAGCCATACATAGTATATTAACAGTTCACAAATGTCTAAACAGACCTTTGATGGTTTTTCAGCACTTTTCAGTATGTTACACTTGTTGCATTACTGTACTTTTCAATTCAATTCAATTCAATTTATTTTCATAGAGCGCTCTTCTCACGCAAGGAGATGGAACACTTGAACACGGGCATAGAGCAAAGAAGCAAATGCATGAGAAAAACAAGAACACAGCCAAGTGGAATTAAACTTCGTGCTGATATGCCCAAGTCAACATAAAGATCTTTAATCCGGATTTAAGGACTGAAACACACAGGGCATTTCTGACAGTAACTGGTAGACTATTCCACAGTCTAGCTGCTCTATAGCTAAAGACAGGACCTGTTACTGATGTTTTATTGATCACAGGTACTTTAAGGTGACCCGCATCCAATGAACGAAGATATTGTCCTGGGATATAAGAATCAATAATCTCACAAAGGTAAGCCAGAGTAATGCCATGTAGTGCTTTATGTCAACTCTAAGTGTAATCGGGAGCCAATGCAGCTAAATGTAATTGGGAGTCAATGAAACAGTTTCAGTACCATTGTTATATGGTTGTACTTCCTAGCTCTAATGACAATTCTTGCAGCAACATTTTGTAGCAACTGTAGCCTGGATACAGTCTGGTATGGACAATCAGACAGTAAAGCATTGCAATAGTCCAGCCTGCTTGAAATAAAAGCATGAATCAGTTTCTCAGCATCCTGCCTAAATAGGAATCACCTTAATTAAGCTATATTTCTCAACTGAAGGAAGCATGACTTAGTCAGAGCATTTAAATGAGATACAAATGATAGCCTTCTGTCCAACAAGACACAGAAGTCCTTAACACAATGTGTGCGCTTGAAGATTATACCATTTGTGCTAAAGATTGCTATAATTGTGTCAAGAGTTTTGGCATCACCACCCACCACAAGTACCTCTGTTTTGTTGGCATTTAGAGATATTTTTTTTTTACTAATCCATAGTTTTATACTGGTAAAACAAATAACTAAAGACACCACATGTGATAGGTCATCTGGCTTGAACAAAACATATAGCTGTGTGTCATCAGCATATTAATAGAAACTTACATTGTGTTTATGAATGATGTCACCTAATAGTAACATATAGATTGAGAACAATAATAAATCCAGCACAGAGTCCTGTGGCACTCCACATCAAACCGTAGTTGAGATGGAGGGGGTGCAGTCATCTGATTTCAACACAAAATGTTCACGGTTAGCTAAATATGAGTCGAACCACTTCAAGACAGTACCCCTTAGTCCAACCAGACTATGGTCTACAGTATTAAACTCAGCACTCAAGTTCAGTAACATAACAATAGAGATCTGACCAGCATCAGCATAAATGAGAATATCATTAAAAACACGTGAGCGCTGTTTCAGTGATGTGACCAGTGTGTCAGGAACGAGGACTGGACGCAGATAAGTTTGTGGACCCAATTGTGGGTTGGACTTTAATCTCGTAGGACAGGTTCAAGGGACAAGGCAAGGTCAGAGTCATAAACATTCGTGGGTCAGTCCAGGGAGGAACATGGCAATACAGGCAATCCAAACTTGGTGGTCGAACAAAGAACAGGCAAGGGTCAAGACACGAGAGCAGGCTAGGAACAGATGCTGAGGAGAGACGCTGAAACTGCAAAGGCACAGAGCAATTGCAAGAATCTGTGCCTGGGTGTGGATGCGGAGCCCCTTTTTTATTCCTGGTCTTCTTGAGTGGGCGCAGATGTCTCTGCTTTGCTCATTCCCGGGGACGTGACGCAGTGCAGATACCAGACTGAAATTTTTCAAATATATTATGATGATTAAGATATTTTACAATTTGGGAAGCTACAATGTTTTCTAAAATTTGGATACATTTTTCTGCCTAGGAACAGCTGACACCTGACAAGACCAAAGTCAGTGAGACACTAACAGCATAACTACAGTCGTCTTGGCTTGCTTCATTTCCCAGTGAGCCACAGTCAAATTTCATAGGTCTTATCAAAGTTGATGCTTTATCTACACCTGTGCATTGGTACTGAGACACAAGGGAAATTGTACTGTGCAGGAATTTGACATGATGTCGAACCCTGTCATTTCTAAAGAATGTTTATCAGTAAATTGAGAGACAAATTAATTCTCTACTACTGAAATGTAGTGTCAGTGACACATTTTATATTAAAAAAAAAAAAAGATAAGAGGTTAAGAAGCCATCATGCCAGGTGGCTGCTAGGTTCAAGAGCTCTCTATTAATAACCACATGTCACTCAGATTCCTGTATGACCCACCACACCCTGCCACGCCTCATTTGGCACATTGTCCACCTTCAATCCATTCCTCCCCTCTACTGCATTTTAATCTTTCTTGTTCATTCATTTGTTTTTAATTTGTTTTCCTACTTATTGGGGGCGTAGTGGCACAGTGGGTTGGACTGGGTCCTGCTCTCCAGTGGGTCTGGGGTTTGAGTCCTGCTTGGGGTGCCTTGCGACGGACTGGCGTCCTGTCCTGGGTGTGTCCTCTCCCCCTCCAGCCTTACGCCCTGTGTTGCCAGGTTAGGCTCTGTCTCCCCATGACCCCTTATGGGACAAGCGGTTTCAGATGATGTGTGTGTGAAAAATTACATTGACGCAAGAACTCAGACCCATTGCTATGACCCTTGAAATTTAGATGTGTCCTACTTCTATTGATCATCTTCAAGATGTTTCTATACCATGTTTGGAGTACACCTGTAGTAAATTCAATTAACTGGACATGATTTGGAAAGGCACACACCTGTTCATATAAGGTCCCACAGCTGACAATGTGTATCAGAGCAAAAGGCAAACTATGAAGTCAAAGCAATTGCTTGCAGAGCTTAGAGACAGTGTTATGTTGAGGTACAGATCTGGGGAAGACTAAAACTACATTCTGGAGCATTTAAGGTTCCCAGAAACATAGTGGCATTCATAAATCTTAAATGGAAGAACAACCAGGACTCTTCCTAGAGCTGGCTGCCCGGCCAAGTTGAGCAACTGAGGGAGAATGACCTTGGTAAGGGAAATGTCCAAGAAACTGATGGTCAGTCTGGCTGAGATCCTGTGTGCAGATGGGAGACACTTCCAGAAGGGCAACATCAGTGATCTACAGATCTGAACTTTATGGCACAGTGGCCAGATGGGAGCCTCTTCTCAGAAAAAGACACATAAAAGCTTGCTTGGAGTTTGCAAAAAATACACCTAAAGATCTCTCAGACTGTGAGAAGCCAAGACTGAAGTGTTAGTTCAGGTGGAAACCAGGCACCCCTCATCACCTGCGCAATATCATCCCAACGATGATGTATGGTGATGGCAGCACAATGCTGTGGCGTTGTTTTTCAGCATCAAGGGATGGGAGATTAGTCACAGTCAAAGAAAAGCTGTATAGAGCAAAGTATATCTTCATGAAAACCTGTTCCTGAGCGCTCTGGACATCAGACTGGGCCGAAGCTTTACCTTCTAACAGGACAATGACCCTATGCACAAAGAAAAAACACAGATGTGACTTAGGGAAAACTCTGTGAATGTCCTTGAGTGGCCCAGCCAAAGCCCAGAGCAGAACCCAGTTGGACATCTCTGGTGAGACCTGAAAATAGCTATTCAATGATCATCCCCATCCAAGCTGACAGAGCTTGAAAGGATCTACAGAGAAGAATAGCAGAAAATCCCCAAATCTAAGTACCCAAGACGACTCAAGGATGTAATCGCTGCCAAAGTTATTTCAACTACTAAATAAATTTCAACTACTACTAAATAAAGGCTCTGAATACTTATGTCAATATAATATTTCAGCTTTATTTTTTTAATAGTTTGCAACAATGTATAGGTCTGTTTTATTTATTTTTTTTTTTTTTTGTTTCGTCATTATGGTGTATTCAGTGTAGATTGATGAAGGAAAAAATGAATTTAAATGATTTTAGCATAGTGCTGCAAAATAAAAAAATGTGAAAAAAGCGAAGGGTCTGAATACTTTCTGAATGTATTACATGTTGTACATTGTATGCTGCTCCAACCAAAGTGTCATGTCTGTAGATAGACTGACACAGACAGTTACTACTGTAATATCTGAACATGAAAGAAAGGGTTGTTGATCTGAAATACAGCATTGTAGTACATAAGTATACAGTGGTGCTTGAAAGCTCGTGAACTCTTTAGATTTTTCTCTATTTCTGCATAAATATGATCTTTAATGTGATCAGATTTTCATGCAAGTCCTAAAACGAGATAAAGACAGACCAAATAAGCAAACGAGACAAACATTATACTTTTTCTTTTATTCATTGCAGAAAATGATCCAGTGTTACATTTCTGTGTCTAGCAAAAATATGTGAACCTCTAGGGTTATCAATTTATTTAAAGGGCAAATTAAAGTGACGTGGTTCAGTCGATCCAATGACCATCTGGTGCAAGTGGGGAAGGCCTTGCCTTGTTTTAAGAACAGAAATCTGCGGCTTCACTATCAAAGTCTCATCTTCAGAATACAGGTTTTTGAAAATGTGTCATGGCTCAAACCAAACAGATTTCTGAGGACCTCAGAAAAAGAGTTGTTCGTGCTCACCAGCCTGGAAAAGGTTAGAAGACCATTTCTAAAGAATTTGGACTCCACCTTTCAGGCAGACTGTGTACATAATCATGTTTTAGCTTTGATTTCTGCAGAAAAAATGAAAATTCTAAAAGTTTCACAAGCTTTCAAGCATCGCTGTACATCAGGAAATACATGTTAAGGTGATTTACTGAACACTTAGGAAAGAAACGTAATGAGTGTTCTTACGAAGACCATATGTGTAACAATGGTACTAGAGAAAGGTGATGCTGACACACCTGGGACACAGAACTAAGACAGGAGCAAAGAATACTGGCACAGACAGGAAAGAAACTCAGAGCTGAAATAGAAACACACTTGGAGTGGAACTTCAGAAACAGGTGAGAAAACAAGAAACAATTATGGCTAAGTTATTGCATTCGAGAGATAATCAAGCATCTTCAAACTAGTGATGGCTTCAGCCCTTTCAGAGGGGTGAGAGCTGGTCATGTGGTCAGCTGAGGCTGAGTGTGTTTCTGTTGTGGTTCCTCTGGTGGACATCAGAGACTTCATGTATGGGGTTGTGACACAAAGTGAATTTTACTCTGGGATTAATAAAGTTTCATTCATTCATTCATTCATTCATTCATTCAGTCAGTCAGTCAGTCAGTCAGTCAGTCAGTCAGTCAAGATGTCTTGTTTTCTGGCCTCTGTTTGAATTACTTTCCTCCATTTGTCTTTGTTTTTTTTCAGATTCAGTGTCATGTCTTTCCTTGACACGGGGCCTTCAGTGGAGATGTTTCAATTTGCAGCCACCCTGGCCTAAGTGAAACCTTTCCATCTCCCAACATGACATTTTCTTTGTCTAAAACTTCAGAATTTTCCTGGAGGTCTGACCTTGTCACGACTTCTGTTCCAGATAAAAGCACATGAGGAAATGGTCGATCTTGAGTGAGAAATTAATACAAATTCTGTTGTGTTTCCCACTGGGGCCAGAGAAGCCAAGTTTTAAACCTTGCATTTCTTGTTTCCCTGCTAGCAGATGGCAGATGGAATTCATGATGTTTGCTTTTTATGTGCAGAATTGCAAGCCACATCTGGCTTGGGCTCTTGTTCCAAACCAGCAACAGATGTGACAGTGCATATACCTGACAGTCTAAAGTATAAGAATGGTGTTACACAACACAACATAAAAACACTGTTTAGTCAAACGATATTTCAATGTTCCTTAGGGAAAAGCAGAGTGTGTGCAAGAATAGATAAAAGACATCAAATGATAAAAAAGAACTGACTGTAAAAGTAAGCATGGGCAAGGACAAGAGGAGAGGTAAATTTTTCAGAATTAGCCCATCCACTATTATTCCATGTTGCATTTGTTATTTTAATGTTCTTTACAATGTTTTGGAGATTGAATGCCCTAACTTTATTTTCCAAAGCTCTGGCCTTCTCCCTAGGCACTGCCACAGGGCCTGTGCATACACAATAGGAGGAATGTGCAGAAGTCCAGGCATTCTCTTGCTGAGAGATCTAAGATTTATGTATGAACTTCTGGCAAGACCTCTTCTCCAAAGGGCCTCTTCAAAGCCCTCTGCAGATCACTGGGACAACAGAGGAGCATATGGGCTTGCGAGAAAATGCATTCCTTCACTTTGCAATGTTGTGGATCCATGCCAAACTTCCACAATCAGGTCATTTAAAAGGTGATTAAAAAAAGATGGTTGCTTAATTTCAAGATAGCCCAGCTGAAGGAAAAGAATGAAGGTACTTCCATTCATCCATCCATTGTCAACAAGACTTGTAAAGCAGAAACAGCCTTAAGGTTTAGCGTAATAAAATGTGTTCTATGTTCAGACTTTCTTCAGAAGCTTTGTGTGTATGTATATACAAAATTTTTTAATTTTTTTTTTTTCTGTTTTTCTTTCCCCCCCCATTACGCCTTTATGGAAAAATAGTTGCTGTAACACAATGTTAAATAGACTGTAATTAAGGCTGCCATCATATAAGTAATTCCTTACAAATATTAAATATATTTGTATCAGATAGGCTTTTTGTAATACATAATTACAAAAATATAATAATTTGTTTAAGTTGGACGCTACATTTAGAGAATCATATTATTTTAAATGCATCTGAGTTCGTCGATATTTGTATGCACTCTCCCTTTCTCCCTCATCACCCTCTGTCTTCTGCTGCCTGAGGTACTCACTTAGCAGTTTGTCCTTGGGGGGCATCTTCCTAATGTACTCTTGAACGCTCCTTGTTTTATACCTGGAGAGTGGCTCTGGCACTCACCAACCCGCGCCCCCCCTCTTTTTGCTTATTGTACAGGTACAGGCCATCGTCTCAGGGTGCTGGACTTTGGGTGGACCCCTCCGTGCATTGTGAAGAGTTTTTGTGTCTTGACATCTGTGGCATCTAATATACCTCTTCATTAAGCAGAAATCAGAGCCTTCTCAAAGGATTTCATTGTGACAAATAATGGCCTTGATATTTCATCTTTTAGAGATTTGTGTAATTGTGTGTGCTTTAATAAGCGCATTATTTATACATACTGTACGTGTATATATACGGATATACTGTATATTATATATATATATATATATATATATATATATATATATAATGGAGTAAACATCAGTCACCTCCTCTACATGGATGACATCAAGCTGTATGCCAAGAGTGAACAAGACATTAATTCCCTGATCCACACCACCAGGATCTACAGCAATGACACTGGAATGTCATTCGGACTGGATAAGTGTAGCCGGATGGTAACAAAGAGAGGGAAGGTAGTCAGAACTGAGGGGATTGTACTACCAGAAGGCAACATAGCAGATGCTGAGGATAGCTACAAGTACCTTGTAATCCCGCAGGTGCATGGGAATCATGAAGAGGCCGCAAGGAAAGCAGCAACCGCCAAATACCTGCAGAGAGTAAGGCAAGTCCTGAGAAGTCAGCTGAATGAGAAGAACAAGGTCCGGGCTACCAACACCTACGCCCTGCCGGTCATCAGATACCCCGCTGGCATAACAAGCTGGCCAAAAGAGGAGATAGAAGCCACTGACATCAAGACAAGGAAGCTCCTGACAATGCATGGAGGGTTTCACCCCAAATTCAGCACCCTGAGGCTGTACAGTAAGCGGAAAGAAGGAGGCCGAGGACTAGTGAGCGTCAGAGCCACTATCCAGGATGAAACAACAAAGATCCTTGACTACATCAGGAAGATGGCCCCGACTGATGAGATACTTAGTGAATACCTCAGGCAGCAGAAACTCGAGAAGGAGGACGAGGAAGAACAGGAACCGTCATGGAAGGACAAACCCCTACATGGTATGTACCACCGGCAGATTGAAGAAGTGGCTGATATCAAAAAATCATACCAGTGGCTGGACAAAGCTGGACTGAAAGACAGCACAGAGGCACTAACCATAGCAGCACAGGAACAAGCTCTAAGTACAAGATCAATAGAGGCCGGGGTCTGCCGCACCAGGCAGGACCCCAGGTGCAGGCTGTGCAAAGATGCCCCTGAGACAATCCAGCACATAACAGCAGGGTGTAAGATGCTAGCGGGCAAGGCATGTATGGAACGCCATAACCAAGCGGCTGGCATAGTGTACAGGAACATCTGTGCCGAGTATGGGCTGGAAGTCCCAGGATCAAAGTGGGATACACCCCCAAGGGTGATCGAGAATGACCAAGCCAAGATCCTGTGGGACTTCCAGATCCAGACTGACAAACTGGTAATGGCTAACCAACCGGACATAGTAGTGGTGGTGGACAAACAGAGAAAAAGCCGTAGTGATAGATGTCGCCATCCCAAGCGATGGCAACATCAGAAAGAAAGAACATGAGAAGCACGAGAAATACCAAGGACTGAGAGAGGAGCTAGAAAAGATGTGGAAGGTGAAGGCAACAGTGGTCCCCGTGGTAATCGGAACACTTGGGGCTGTGACCCCTAAGCTGGGAGAGTGGCTCCAGCAGATCCCGGGAACAACATCCGAGATCTCTGTCCAGAAGAGCGCGGTCCTAGGAACAGCTAAGATACTGCGCAGAACCCTCAAGCTCCCAGGCCTCTGGTAGAGGACCCGAGCTTGAAGGAGTAAGACCGCCCGCAAAAAAAGGGGCAGAGTGGGGAAATTTTCTATATATACATACAGTATACATATATACATATGTGTATACAGTATGTATACTGTATATGCATATGAATATATACATATACAATACACATACATACATAATATGTGTGTAACTAATCTGAATTTTTTTCCTAAAGAATATGACTAAGAATACAGATAAGGCACTTGAAATACAGAGCATAATCACAGATTACTTTTTTAACCTTGTGCAGACAATCATCATGAAGCTCTTGGTTCCAGTTGTCACCCGGCACTAGCTGATGGGAACAAGGGTTTAGTTGCTGGATGCAGGAACTGACAAGAAGAAATGAGGTTGGTAAAAATTCTCTGTCATGATGGATCAGACTGAGCTTCATTTTTCTGTAGATACTTTCTCCAGGTTGGCATCTGTGCTGTGAAGGTGAGCTAAACAGAAAGCATTCGAAATCACAGTCTTTAACTTTACCTGAGTTCTTACAATAAAGTTCTCACCAAGAAGATGAGAAATAGCCATTAAAAACATAACCATGACAGTGGAAAGTGTGATGCTGGCATGCTGCAATCTCAATCTCATTGTAATTAAAAAAATGCTCACAGAAGAGACACCATTGTCAGACAAGGAAGTCTTTCCTGACACATGCTGATTTATTTTGAAAGTTTCCAGAGAGTTGCAAAGATTCATCAGCATTTTGAAAATCCTGATTTGTACAAGTTATGTGAATTTTGAGGGCACAAAGTACTGAATTTTGGCTGCTCAACAAGTATTTGCATCTGCTTCACTGGTTCTTTAGATATGAACATTTCTAAAGTTGTTTTGCATGTTGCTTTGTCTGCACTTTATGGCATGACCGCAGCAAATATCACATAAATCTGAAGAGATAGATGAACTCCCGTAGTGCCAAAGAGCACACGATACTTCACTTGAGTATCTTCCAACAGAAAAGCCTGAATCACCCTATCAATGTGGAAGGGGGAGGCCGGGTAAGATTAGTCCACTGTCACCCATTCCTGTCAAAATCTGTAGTGCCCTTCGAGTATTTCATCTTTTCAGTAATAGTGAAACAAGGCGCAAGGAACAGGGATCATGGGTTGAGGTGCTGGACTGGACAGAAGGAGTCTTGGGAGATTTGCAAAGCAGGATTTACATGCAAAGGTTCCCATCATATGCACAAGCTGAATTTTAGCCAACAGACATCTGAAGTGAAGCGGCGCCTGACTTTATGAGCGATATGGGGCCAGGCTTCTCGATATCCCCCCTATCGCCCCTTATCTCTGTACCTCAGACCTGCTCATTTTCGCATGGCAGTCGGCGAGAATTATAAAAAAAAAGACGGGATTAATCTGAGAATGTAAAGTCTTTCAAGCAAACAGCATCTCTTTTTTCCACGTCATTAAGCAGAAATCAGTGCCTTCTCAAAGGATTTCATTGTGACAAATAATGGCCTTGGTATTTCATCCTGATATAGTCTCTTTTAGAAATTTGTGTAACTGAGTGTGCTTTAATTAGCACATTAAAGCAATTATTTCTTAACAATTATCTCATTATACACTATACATTACCACAGTAATAACCTTTTTTCAGCATATTTTGACATTTTTACGTTTATTTATTTCAACTGATACATACAGCTGTTTCTTGTTTTAACCCTACTTTCTCATCGTCAATTTAATTGTGCCCCCTCCCCCTCCAGCCGGGATAGGCTCCGGCTCACTGTGGCACCTCTCAGAACAAGCGGTTTTAGACAACATGTATGTGTGTGTGTAAGAGAGAGAATCTATTTAACTAAGCAGTTAAACATGCTCAACAATGATGTGCTGATGTTACATATACACTTGTATATCTCCTGCATGCATCCTGTATTACATGTTAAACAATACAAAGTTACAGAGCTGGTTTGTATTCCAGAACCCCCTATAGCATACGGTTCCCCGAAATAAGTGAAAAATAATAAAAACAATAAAATCAACGATGTGTTGAAGACTACACACACACACACACACACACACACATTGTCAGAACCGCTTGTCCCATACGGGGTCACGGGGAACCGGAGCCTACCTGGCAACTCAGGGCGTAAGTGTTGAAGACTAGAGATAGGTAAATAAGAGAAATAAAAAGTGAGTACATTCCAAAAGGGATAGACCGTGGATCACAATAACCCTGACTTGGACAAGCAATATGGGCTCCAATAAGGCAGTGAAAATCGTATAGAGACTCTCTATGACAAGCATGTAGTGGAACAATGACACACAGAAAAAGGTATCAGAAAATATAGAAGGAAAGCTTGTTCTCAGTCTGAGGTACCCTTTTTCCTCCATGACCTGGACCTCTTCACCTTTCACTCTCCCCAGCAGGTGCTCACCCCCTTCTAAACCCTCACAGTCCCCTTTGAGGTTGCATAACTGAACAATTCCTAGCAACTCTTGGTCACAGCAACTATTTACAATAAAATATTTGTTCCCACTTGAAGGGAGTACCTTTTAGTAGAGCTGCTCATTACAGTACTGTTTGTGTGTTTGAGAAAAAGAGACTTTGGAATGAGACAGAAAGTGAGGGACCAATATCAGGTGGTCAATCATATCGTGACAAGTGGAACCCTAACCAACTCAGGCAGGTATCGGATTTGTTAATCAAATGCAATAACATCAGAAAGGCAACGTTATAAAATGTGAAAGAAAAGTATTTACACCCTGTTTGCTGGGGGGGGGGGGGGGGGGGGGGGGTTGCAGTGGTGCAGTGGGTTTGACCAGGTCCTGCTTCCTGGTGGGTCTGGGGTTCAAGTCCTGCTTGGGGTGCCCTGCAACGGACTGGCATCCCATCCTGGGTGTGTCCCCTCCCCCCCCAGCCTTGCGCCCTGTGTTGCCAGGTTAGGCTCCAGCTCACCGCAACCTCGCTTGGGACAAGTGGTTTCAGACAATGTGTGTGTGTGTGTGTGTGTTTGTGTGTGTGTGCTTGCTGATGGATCCATCCTGTGGTGGACTATGTGCCCAGGCAGTGATAAATGGGGCGGTTGTAAGCAGTCCATAAATATTATGCATGCCACCCTCATTTTAACACGGGCCAGTAAAAGTGTATTTATGAATCTTGTCATTCTGAGTTCATATGGGGGAATGACACAAGATCTACAAAAAATAACATTGTGCATTTATATATTTATTATTGTACTTTTCTGTTCAACAGCCTGGTTACTTTCTGTTTGAGATGTGATTTTAGTGTTTTCCTCTGAAGGATATACTACTGACTATCATGGGGAAAATTCAATTGGGATGTTATTAAAAAGATCTTGTTTTACTTCTAAAACATACAGTAAATGCAGTATTTTTACATACAAATAAAAAATAATAATTTACTGTTCATAAATCCTATTTAAGTGTTATCTCACTAGAAAATTTTTAAATTAGACAGGATGTCAAGACAGATTCTTTATCACAGAGAAACCAGTTCTTTAAAGAGCTTAGAATGTATCAGATTTTGCCTCAAAGATCACGTTAGGAAGTATGGCAGTAAGCCTGTTGTGTAAAGCTTGAACACAACTTGGCCTGAAAAGTGCTTCTCAACAATTGAACTACCATTGCAAAAACTGGATTCTCGGGTCAGTCATCTATTTTTGTGTAGATTTCAAGGGATCGTTGTTCTAATCATGGCACAGTCTTAGCCTCTTGGCAGAGAAAATCTGATTTTGTGTCACAAACTGGGACGGGAGACCGGAGGTAGGTATTTGGACCCAAGTGTGGGTGTGTTTATTCTGAATCCGAAGACACAGAGGCAGACGAAATTGCTGGTCAAGGACAGGCGTGGGTCTTCTGATGTGCCAATGTTGTTTCTGGGGCAAGACAATACTCAGTACACAAGAAAGCAAGCAGAGGTCATAAACCAGGTGAACTCAAAAACTAGGAGCAGGACGTTTGGGAAGAATCGCTGAATTGGCAAGCAGGGGTGTTGCAAGATTCCGCAACCTTGTGCTGGGACGGCAATGCCTTTATCCCTGGTCTTGATTAGCATCGGGTGCGGCTGCTGGGCCTGGGGGCATGACATCTTTATCTAAGATCTTGTGATCTACGATCTCCATGATGCCGTGTATCTTAACAAGATTCCCAGGGCCGATGGAAGAAAAATAGCCCCGCAATATCAGAGATCCGCCACCATACTTCAAAGTAGAGATTAGATTATTTCATGCTTGACACTACTGGTGTTTATTGCATAAAAGCTCTGTTTTTGCCTCATTTGACCATAGAACCCAGTTCCAATCAAAATTCCACAAATTTTTAGAAAATGCTTGTTGCTTATGTTGTTTATTTGTTGTATGTGGTTTGATGTCAGCAGAGGCTTACTTCTGATAAGTCTGCTAAATAGTTGTTGACATGGAAATTGCATCTAATTGTAATTTTTTGAGGGGGCGTGGTAGTGTACCAGGCTGGGCTGGGTCTTGCTCTCTGGTAGGTCTGGGGTTCAAGTCCTGCTTGGGCTGCCTTGTGGCAGACTGGTGTGCCATCCTGGGTGTGTTCCTTCCCCTTCAGCCTTGCGCCCTGTGTTGCCGGGTTACACACCGGTTCACCGCGACCCAGCTTGGGACAAGCAGTTTCAGACTCTGTGTGTGTGTGTGTGTGTGTGTGTGTGTGTAATATAATGCATAAATTGTACTTTCACTGAGATGTACGTTGCTTTGAACAAAAGAGTCTGCTAAATGAATAAATGTAAATGTACAACATTGTAAATGTAAATAAATGTGTGTGTGTGTGTGTGTGTGTGTGTGTGTGTGTGTGTGTGTGTGTGTTTAATTTCTGGAAACATAGTAAACCCAAAATGCCATCAACTGCTGCAATAAACCCTACAATGACCCTAAGCAGAAAGAAAAAACACGGCGGTGGCTTAGGGAAAACTTTGTAAATGTTCTTGTGTGGCCCAGCCAATACCCTGACTGGAACCCAATGGGACATCTCTGGTGAGATCTGAAAATAGCTGTCCACTGACTTTCCCCATCCAATGTGACAGAACTTGAGAGGATCTACAAAGAAGAATGGCAGAAAATTTCCAAATCTAGATGTGGAAAGCTTGTCACATCATACCCAAGAAGACTCAAATATGTAATCGCTGCCAAAGCTGTTTCAACTAAGTACTAAATAAAGGGTCTATATGATATAGTGTCAACGTGATATTTCAAGTTTTTATTTTTCACAATTCAGCAAACATATATAAAATCCTGTCTTTGCTTTTGCTTTTATTATGGGGTACTGAGTGTAAATTGATTAAATAAAAATTGAATTTAAATGATTTTAACACGGGGTTGCGCAGTGGCGCAGTGGGTTGGACCGGGTCCTGCTCTCCAGTGGGTCTAGGGTTTGAGTCCCGCTTGGGGTGCCTTGCGACGGACTGGCGTCCCGTCCTGGGTGTGTCCTCTCCCCCTCCGGCCTTATGCCCTGAGTTGCCAGGTAGGCTCTGGTTCCCCGTGACCCCGTATGGGACAAGCGGTTCTGACAATGTGTGAGTGAGTGATTTTAGCATAAGGCTGCAACATGAAAAATTGTGGATAAAGTCAAGGGCTCTAAATACTTTCTGAAAGCACTGTATGTATAATTAGATTTTTGTGAGGAGCATTTCTCGGCATGCCAAAAATCGTAACACGTGTTTTGAGGAAAATGAATTTTTTTTTTTTTTAATTCTTTAAGTAATTTTACCTTAGTGAAAGGTGAGATTTCCCTCATAATTTCTCTCATAATTTCAGTATAAGATCATGATTGTCACACCCAGGACCACACCCCAGTAGGTCGCACATGTGAGGAATTAATTGCAAGTATTAGGGAGGCAAGTCCGCCTCTCTCGAGTTGTGGAATCTCATAGAGACAACTCGCTTACTAGCGTTTGCTCCTGAATTCTTCTCCCATCTCCTGCTCCCATCACCCTGGTCTCCTGCTTCTGCTTCTTGTCGCTGTCTCCTGCTCCTGTAATCTGCTCTTTAATTCTGCACCATGCTCCTGCCCCAGTCCCAGAAGCCAGCCTCCTCTGGTTTGACACTATTTTACACCATTCTCTATCACTTGAGACACCAGGCAGACATCAGTGGCTTTCCTGGGCAGGTTTTCTTTATTTGGGAGATCATCCTCGGACTCCTGGGTCTTCGAGCTGATGACATTGTCTGCATCCAGCGGAATGGGGTGGACTCCTCACTGGCGTTTTACATTTGCATTTTTCTTTTTTTTCACATTTTAAATATTTTCTTTTAAAGGTTTCTAGGGTATAAAGTTCAAGGATTGTATTCTTTTATAGACTATGGTTTGCTAGTATGATTGGATTTTTAACTTCAAATGATTTGATTTTGGGTGCGGTAGCGCAGTGGGTTGGACCGCAGTCCTGCTCTGCGGTGGGTCTGGGGTTCAAGTCCCGCTTGGGGTGCCTTGCGGCGGACTGGCGTCCCGTCCTGGGTGTGTCCCCTTCCCCCTCCGGCCTTACGCCCTGTGTTGCCGGGTAGGCTCCGGTTCCCCGTGACCCTGTAAGGGACAAGCGGTTCTGAAAGTGTGTGTGTGTGTGTGATTTGATTTTCAGCGTAACCGTCAGAGAGGAAGTAGTTCTGTTTTTACAGTCAGTATATGAACTCTTCCCATAATCTTTCCAAATGTTTTCCATCTTCAGCCATGCAACAGTATTGGCTGTATGTTGCAGTTCTCTTTCACTTTATTAATGTTATAGTCTCTATTTTGTCACGAGATGTTATAATTAGGGTACTTATTTTAATACCTGATGGTGTTACCTTATGGAAATAGTGTATATAAATTCTATGTGAATGTTTTCTAAATTAGAGCAAATCTTTAAGCATTAATAAAGATTTCAATCAGTGAATTAAGCAATGTGTTTCTGTGATTGTCTGATCGTTTTGTGTGATCATTTTCCATAGATGGGTAGGTTAGTCTTATGCAAGAAGCATTGTTATTGCTCTCTGGTTTGTATTTAAAGTCATTTTGATGGCTTGTATTGTCACTCCTATTGAATTTATTTTCCACCTATACATTGGTTCGTGAGGGCTCTGTATAGCTCTGTCTTGCCATCACAGTGCAATGGCAACCGGTGACCACCTAGGGAAGGTCAAAAGAAAGGAGGGTTCTGCTTTCGGTCCCTATCTCTAACAGATTGTCAGCTGCTGAGAGGGTAAACATTTAGTTTGTTAAAACCAAGAGGAGAAGGAGAAAACACATTCTAAGACTTGCAGCTCAAAAAATGTAAACAAATGCTGAGCACAGTTTTGGAGTTGGATGAGCTTTTTGACAATTAGCTTAGCAACAGAAACTGGGTATACAATAACTTAAGTGATGCTATTACTATATGACTGACATTAAGTCAACAATTTGAGAGTGCAGAGGGGTAGGGTACTGATTCAGATTTCGTCTTCTGAATTTAAGAGGTGGCATATAATAGTGTAACAACCTGCGTTACTGTTTTGAGCGGGAAATGCGTTTCTTGTAATTAGTTAGCGTTTGGTGACGTACAGGGAATATAAGGGAGCGATTGCATCTGCCAGGGGAGAGAAAAGAGAGGAGAGCCTGGGGGCGCTAAGCTGGCTGGGAAGGCTGGCTTGAGGCTCAAGTCCTGGAGGAAACGGGGTCCTCAGACCAAGAGCTTTATTTCCCTGTGTGTTGGTGTTCTAATAAAACGTTCAAAATGAACGCTGCCTCTGCGTCCTTCTTCTCCCCATCCAAACCCACGGCACTGTGCGCTACAATAGGTTTTGGCTTTTCCTTCAGTAATGAAAAAATAAAAAGAAAAAATAAACTACATAGAAACAAACACAGCCACCACCACAGAGGCATACTGTGACAAAGATGACAAGGGTATGTATGCCTGGCACTTGTTTACCCTTATATATACACGTCTGTGGATTTGTCTAACAAAAAGTAAGTTCAGCCATTAACAGCTTTGTTTTTATACAGCATAACAATAGTATTCTGTTTACTATAATTACAAGGGAACTTTCAGATCATTTGTAAAGCGTTCATATAGAATGTTTTCAACAGGAATTTTATTACTGCCCCGAATTAATGTGTTTTATGCTATTTAATGGAAGGTCAAAATAGTGTGTAAATGTTTAATGTAATGTATTGATCCTAATAGTTATTCAGGATCTGGGGCTGTCACTGAGATGTTAAACATATGATTTTGTTTTTTGTGTTTTCTCTCTACTGCTAAATAAAGGTTAAAGAAAAACTTCAGCCTTTAGCCTTTAACCCCTGTATAGTTGTCTGATATACAGTATCCCAAGATACTTCTGATCATGCCTCATGAACTGAACCACCAGTAATAGTCTATACATACAACTAAAAGCTTGAACTGACACTTTGGAAACAAGAATACTGAGTCCTACTTGAACGGGTTTGGGTCGGTAGTGTGATGTGAACAATGTGATTTATTGTGAATAGGAAAATCATGGTAAATGGAACAATATGGAATATGCACCAGGGTGCAACATGATCAGATTTCACAACCAGTGCTCTATATCACAATGACCCTAATTGGATAAGTGATTGTTGACAGTCTGTCTGTTATCAGTATTCTCCAAAGTCTTCAAAATGATATGGTTTCTCAGTGTGTTTATCAGTATAAAATAACATAAATCTATAATTACAAACTGATATCATAATGCAAAAATAATTAAAAAGTTAAAGCCATAAGTAAATACACAAAGTTATTAGAAAATTTATTACATTTATTCATTTAGCTGGGGGTGCGGTGGTGCAGCAAGTAGTGCTACTGCCTCACTACTTCTACGGGGTGTGAGAAAACATGGGTGTAATCTCAGCCTGTGTGGGGCTTGTATGTTTTCTATGTATCTGCATAGGTTTGCTCTTGGTACTTTGGTTTCTTTCACAGGCCAAAGACATGCAGTTCACATGAATTGGTGTAGATAAATTCCCCATAGCCGCAGCCACTGGTTAGTCAATGCCAAGCCTAGATGACATTGTGAGAGTGAACATTGGGAAAGGCATCTGGTTGTAAAATCTCCAACCACACCTCCAAATGGTGTAGCACTTGGAAGTTAAACGGCCAAACCTGGGTCCTCTTCGACAAATGTGTTGTAAAACTGATAAGCAGAGTAGTGATGCTTTCCTCCAAAACCAGTTTCAATGTTTTACAAATTTGGACAGCTGTGTAATTTTTATTGGAGCAATTCAAAGTAAATACCTTGTTCAAGGGTACTACCGGAGGATATGAAATTCAAACTGGGTTCCTCTGAGTCCAGGGGCAGTAACCACTGCACTACCTGCTGTAAATGTAGTTGTACTGTCATAATTTAAATGTATAAAAAGTGTAACTGTGTTTTCTGATTTTACTCAAAACATTCAAAATTGTAATCTTCCTTTCCAAGCTCCAGCAATAGGTTTGCTTTAGGGCAATTCCACAACTTACTAACACCCCTTCCTTTCTGTTTTTACTGTTTGTTTGTGCCTCTGTGCCTCAGAGTGGGTCAGTCAAGTCTTTTATTCATAAGTACTGATAATTCCCTTATCAAGCTCTCCAGAGAGGGAACGTATCAGAGAATGACAAAGATGGGCTGAAGAGGGTTTCTCTTAACAAGACAATTGCCCTCCTAGTTGTGTTCTTACACCATATTTATTGTGGCTTGATGGAATAATACTGTTTTAAAGGTAATGACCTGACCCTGGGGACTCCATCTTATCATCTGCTCACCCATTATTAAAGCTGTGGTGCTACTTACATTTATTTATTTAGCATACTCTTTTCTCCAAAGCAGCTTCCAATGAACTCTATGTAGTGTTATCAGCCCACACCTTATTCACCAAGGTGACTTACACTGCTAGATACATTACTTGCAATGGGTTACTCATGCATACATCAGTGAAACACACTCTCTGTCACTCACACACTATGGGGGAAGCTGAACAGCATGTCTTTGGACTGTAGGAGGAAACCAGAGCACCTGAAGGAAACCCACACAGACTAAGCAGGGAGCAAACCCATGTCCTCTCACACCATCCAGACACTATGAGACAGCAGGGCTACTTGGTGTGCTGCTGTGCCACTAACTGAGAGTCAAAGAGCCATAGTACCTTCATGTTTGGCAGCTACGATGTACACACACACACACACACACACACACACACACACACACACACACACACAGGCTTGTCCTGAGTGGGGTCGCAGCAAACCGGAGCTTAACCTGGCAACACAGGGTGCAAGGCTGGAGGGAGAAAGACACACCCAGGATGGGTTGCCAGTCTGCCCCAAGGTACCCCAAGCAGGGCTCGATCCCAGACCCACTAGAGAGCAGGACCTGGCCAAACCTACTGCGCCACCATGCCCCCTTTTTTTAGAGTCAGGGTTAAAAGATACCTCAGACATTTTGCTTAATATGTGTGACTGCACTATGTAGCTTATGATAGGTATTGAAAGGTACCACAACAAAACAATTGGCAATTCATTGTGGTAGTGTTGTGAAATATTATTGTTTAAGCTATATGGTGTGCTGTGTGATGCATGTCATTTTGTCACGCTCCCAGACAATCAAACATATAAGATCCACCCACTTCACTTGCACAAAATCAATCAGAAATATTACAGAATCTCTTAGAGAATACACACCTCCTTTGTGATCGTTTCAAGTCCCAAAACCTCTGAGTGAACCATGTGCCTAATTTTGGCTCGGTCCCTCAACTCTGATTCAGATAAAGATTTGAACCTGACACCTCCTCTTCCTCAGATAATGGAGTCGACCCTTGTCTCAGAACCTCAACCATGATTCGACCTGCCCCTCGACGGAACTCCAGACCTCGGCCCCAGTGACAAACAAGGACCTCATTCATTCTTTCCCCATACACACATCTGGTCTCCACTCCAGCAACCCAGCCCACATTGTTCCTTACCTCATCACTGCTCCATCTTGCATGAGTTTCCTGATTGTGGCATCCAATAAACTCTGTTCTTAGTTCTACCCACATTTGTCTTAGCATTTATCATGTTCAAAAATTCCGCCTGACTAATGGATCCAGCAGAGTTAGATAAACTTCAGATGGCAGCAGCAGCACACATAAACTTTAGGAGTACAAGACCAAACTCTGCATCACCTCTCTGAATTGGTGGAGATGGTCCTATGCATGCTCCGAGATAGTTTGCCCTGTATAGTAGATTGGCATGGTAGACATGACCTGCCACTTAAGCTACAGGTGAGATTATGCCGCAAAGAACTCCTCTTGTTCTTTCTGATCAGGTCATCTGACAATCCCATTATACCAGGATATAACTGGTTGGCAAAACGGATCCCATATTTTCATGGAGCACTGGGGGCTTGGTATCCCACGGTGGACAGTGCCAGGCTGTTTGCCTGGATCTCCAATGTCAGGCCACCTCAATAAAGTGTGGTGCTGGGACATCAAACATATCCCTGCTGGCTGAGTATCATGATCCAGTAGAAACATTCAGTAAGGTCAAGGCGGCTACCTTGCCACCTCATCGGGAGTGAGAATGTACCGTTGACCTCTTGCTCGGCTCAACACCCCCTAGGGGGTGCATATACCCGCTTTTGTTGCCTGAAGAGCAGGGAATTGAAACATACATTTCTGAGGTATTACCATGAGGAATAATTCAACTGTCCACCTTACCAGCCTCTGCTGGTTTTTTCCTTGTAAAAAAAAAAAAAAGATGGTGGTCTACTCATTACCACGGTTTAAATGAAATTACAATCAAATGTCCTCATCCTCTACCTCTTAGTCCTTAGTCAGCTCTTCCGGTGGCCACAACATCAAGGCCTTTCTGTCAGCCTTTGAGTTGTGTACACAGTTTAAGATGCCTTCCTGTTAACCTGCTGCTCTCTGGAATCCTTTCCCACCCCCTCCCATCCTTGGTCCCATGTGGCCGTTGATTTCCTTACTGACCTGTGTAGCTCTAATGGTTACATCTCCGTTTTTGTCACCATTTGTCCAACTTCTGCCATCTGGTCCCCATGGCAAAGTTTCCAGCAGTGCTTCAGACTGCGGAACTCCTGTTCCACCAAGTGTTTCAGTTGTATAGCTTGCTGGACGACACTGATTCAGACAAAGGGCCTCAGTTTACTTCCCGGGTCTAGAAGGCCTTCTTGGACAAGCTGGGTGATCCATGAGCTTGACCTTCTGGCTATCACCTACAGGTGAATGGTCAAGTGGAATGTTTGAACCAGGAAACTGAGAGGTTTCTGCTATTGCAGTATGAACCAGTCTGACTATTCTCGGTTCCCTGCTTGGGCAGAATATGTACAGAACTCTCTTCCTTACTTGTTCATTAACCTCACTCCTTTCTAATGGGTTCTGGATTTCTAGCCTCCCCTGTTGCCTTGGACTCAAATGTCCTGCGATGTTCATGTGGTCAACAATTGATACCAATGGAGTAAGGTGCTATGGAAGTTTGATCATGTCCATGTTCACCGGGCAGTGAGTATGCCCAAGCCGCAGGCTGATCTTTGAGGGTGCACAGTACTGTTCCAGCCAGGTCAAGGAGTCTGGCTTTCCACTCATGATATCAAGATGAAACTGCCCTCCAACAAATTAAGCCTTCATTTCATTGGCCCCTTTAAGATCCTCAGGCATATTTCCCCTGTGTCATATTGGCTGCTCCTGCCACGGCAGTATTGTATTTGCCCCACATTTCGTGTCTCCTTGGTCAGTATCTCTGTCTTGTGCTCAACAGCTCTGAGGAGATTATTCCACCTCCTATCGACATTGATGGCGCACCTGCGTACACTGTCCGTAACCTCCTGGACTCCAGGCAGTGTTGAGGTTGCCAGTATTTGATGGACTCTAAGGGAAATGGTCCTGGGTGCCATTGCTGATATTCTTGATCCCTCTTTGATTTCTGACTTTCAGACGTAGCATCCAGACCACCTGGCTCTTCTCCCCAGGGTGTGTCCTCTGTCCAAGGGGTGCAGGGTAGGTTGGGGCCACTCAAGATGTCACCCACCTCACCTATAAACAATCAAGGAGGAGGAATAAAAGACCCCCAACAACCACAGAAAGATTGTGGAATCTCTTAGAGAATGCATGCCTCCTTTGGGATCTTTTCAAGTCCCAAAAACTCAGAGTAAATCATATGTCCGACCTTGGCTCAGTCACTCGAATCTGATTCAGAAAATGATTTGAAACTGACCTCTGCTCTTCCTCAGACCTTAACCACGATTTGCCCTGACCCAGTGGAACTCTGGACTTTGATCTGGCTCATGAGCACAAACCTCATTCATCCTTTCCTCACACAGACACCTGGTTTCCACTCCAGTAACTTTACATGCATTGTTCCCTACCTCAGCACTACTCTATCCAGTATGAGTTTCATGGTTATGGCATCTAGCAAACTCTGCTTTTGGTTTCGCCCACATCTGTCTTTGCATTATTATTATTATTATTATTATTATTATTATTATTATTATTATTATTGCTGTTGTTGTTGTTGTTGTTGTTGTTCTGAATTAGCCCAGGCCTAGCCCAGATGCAGTGGAACTTAATTACTGTCAGTAATGTTTCAGGAAGTGGAAGAGAATTTATGTGAGTAATGAAAAACTGGATCATTCTTTGAATTAAATTTTAGTACAATTATTTTATCATCCTAATTACACTAGAAATACCTTTTAAAAATTGCAGATGTACAGTTTTGCCAAGCTACTTGATGTGGGATAGGGGTGTAGTTTGAATGTTGTTATCATTGTATTCCTACATATGTAACAGTATACGCAGTGTCACTTCAAGATTATAGTGCACATTACACTTTATGACTAAACTTGCTTTTATGTAAACTGACTGTGCAGTTAGGAATGCTATTCAGAGGTCTGAATACATATAAACCCAGGTTGGTTCCCTGATAATCATGAAGCACATTTCCTGCCCAGATGATCCTGGATTCAAAATGAGGTTGACAGGTGGGAATGTATCCTCTCACTTTTTGTACTCAACCAGATTTTTCACTTTTATATGTACCTTTCTAGAGCCAAAAGCAAACACATACACTTTCATAGAATTTCACCAAACAAAGAGTTTAGCTTGGTAACAGGCTGCATGACCTCTGTTTCAATGCTGGAGGCATAAGTAAAGATTGTCTTGTCTTGTCTAATCTAGTCTACATCCATCTGAAAATGCTGCCTTTACTCTGTGCTTTCTTTGTTTCAGTAACACAATAGGTGATGTACTATAAGTATAATATATCAAAAAACATAGATGCATCCACGTGCCTTTATTGCTTTGTAAAGAGTTTCGACTACGGTAAAATCCTCTGCCAGATTTCAACAACTGTGAGAAAGTTCATATAAATAGATTATTTACATTAGTAAACACTGATGGCAGACAAAGTAGAATGCCTTCAGGTTGTGATGTTGTAACAATAGCATTTTCTTGTGAAAAGTTGTCAGGAGAATAGTTCAAGAATTTAGTTAAAGTAGTTTAACCGCAGCAGTATTAAGAAAAACAAATTACATAAACATCTTATATTATTATTATTATTATTATTATTATTATTATTATTATTATTATTATATATAAACATTCTTTTAATTACTCCCAGTTTAGTCCTCATAGGGAAATGAATGTTAGCTGCATCATTAACAAGTTAAGACATGCTTGAGAATGGAGTGTAAAACTGAACTCAGCAAGAAGGTAGACACAAAAAACAGGAGTGAATGGAAGATTTTGCTTTCTCCCCCCCACCATGTACTAACTAGGAATGCAGCCAAGCCACGAAGAGCCAGAGCCCTGCTTGTGCCTCACTGGATGTAACTTTCTGCCTGGGTTATAGCAACTCTTTTTAAAGATCATAAGGCGGAAGACAATGAGGTTCTGTTGAGAGTGAGCACAGAGGACAGAATTTTTTACTTTTTTTTTTTCTTTTCTGAAGCTGTTGTAACTGGATAGGGGTCAGACAAACTTAAATTCTGTTGGGGGTCAAGGGTTCCCTAGGCAGGAAATCGCACATTTCAGTGTCTTTCTGAATGTTGTCTGGCCAAAAGGACACTGACATTTTGAATTTTGTTTAATGTTTTAAATGTATTTATTTTTCTTTTCCAAGATTCTCCCCTTGGCTGGCAAAATTCACAGCCCATGGGGCTGCCCCAGATAACTATAGTTAAACTGCTAAATTGTCCCAATAATGTAATGTTGGCCAATTAGCAGATGCACCTCTTTCCTCTCGACTGGTCCCCCAAGTCCACCACCAGCAACAACAGAATGTGTTTAAATGTTTATCTTGTCTTTAAATTGGCAATCTGTAATTAGTTTAATTTTTTCAAAACCAAAAACAAACAAAAATGCAATACAAAAGAACAATAATTCTGTCAGTGAGGAATGGAAACTTTGAGCTGTGACAGCACAGGTGGTGACCAAAGCCATGTATGCAAGAAGCAACGGCCCATTATAAAGTATTCATGAGGCACTCCACAACCAATATAGAGCTGGCAAAAGAAAATAACAGCCCCGGTTTTGCATCAGCGACTGGGTTGGATCAGTTTTCACTAAGTATACCCACAGGAGTGAAACTCAACCATTAGCTCAGATACAGAAAAATGTTCCCCTGATTTTTTTTTAACCTATGCGTTTTGTAAATGGAAATGGTTTTTGAAAGTGTCAAAGTAAATTGACACAGTCTGCTTTGTCTGTTTCCGTTGGCTCATAATGTAGCTCAACAAACTTTACAGTTTTTGTTTGCTTACTTTGTTTGTTTGTTCAGCAGACAGGAACCATTGACCACAGGTGTGATTTTAACTGGTTCATACTGGACCAATAAATGAAGAATACAACTATGGAAAAAGATGGCTGAAATATTTCTGAGACTGCAATGAACTGCCAATTCACACAAAGGAAAGAAATATTTTACATGTTTTTATGTAGCAGACACTTGTGGTGCTACTTACATTTACATTTATTTATTTAGCAGAGACTTTTCTCCAAAGCAACTGTAGCACGTCGAGGCGGCCCGGGGAAGGGGCGGAGATGGGGGCAAAGCAGCCATAGCTGGGGCTGATTTCACTCCCTATTTCTTTCCCGGTGCCCAGCAGTAGAGAGAAAACACCAAGGAGGAGAACAAGACAGAGGTGAACCCGAACCCAATCCCTGAGACGATGCCCGCGTCCCGACCAATCCGACTCTCCCACCCCCCCCGACCAGCACGAAGCCTCTCCCTACCTGTTCCCTGGTCCTCCTTTCCCTCTCCTTCCTTCTCCCCTGTCTAAAGGCAAATAAAAGTCCACTGCAACAGGCAACTGCATCACCTGTCTCCTGCCTCGTCTCTTACAGCAACTTCCAATGAACTCTATGCGCTGTTATCACACACCTTATTCACCAAGGTGACCTACACTGCTAGATACACTACTTACAAAGGGTCACTCATTCATACATCAGTGGAACACACTCTCCTAGTCACTCACACACTATGGGGAACCTAACCAACATGTCTTTGGACTGTGGGAGGAAACCAGAGTATCCGGAGGAAACCCTCACAGACATGGGGAAAACATGCAAACTCCGCACAGACTGAGCAGGGATTGAATCCATGTCCTCTCACACCACCCAGGCACTGTGAGACAGCAGCACCACTTGCTGTGCCACCATGCCACCCCTATTTTAAACATGTAGGAAATATCCTGTCAACATATAAATTTTCTGTAACTGCATCCTGCATTCATAGTGTACATGTAGGCAAACAGAATTAACTAAGGTAGGATTCAAGGCCTTAATTATAGTGTTTATTCATGGAACAGTAATTGCAACATGTGCCTCACAGTGCCTAGGAGTTGTAATCCAATGTGTAACCTAGTCCTCATGCTAAATCTCAGTGTCTAGAGGCTGACAGTTAAAAACTGAAAATTATGGCATGGTAGGGTCTGCACCAAAGCAGATAGTGATGAGAACACAACTTATGTCAGATGAAAGAGTGTTTTCGAGAAGACTGCAAAATACACACACACACCACCAAGCAAAAATGTAAAAAGTCTTCATTGAATCCAGACAACTGCTACATGTCTTTTGTTGTATTATCTGCCAGCAGTATTTTTTCATATTCTGTAATTCAAAGAAAGTTTCAGATTTCATAAATTTTTTTGCCATTTGAATGTTGCAAGTAATTAGCTTTAACCACAGAACATCAAACTTCGTAACACACATTTCATGAAGCAACATGGAATGTAGGCTATTGATGAAATGAAAACGAGAATGCATCAATAAGCATACAAGGACTTGCATTTCAGGGCCAATGTATTCTCTTCATGTAATTCTTCTTCTTCTTCTTCTTCTTATTATTATTATTATTATTATTATTATTATTATTATTATTTCTGTTGTTGTTTTTCATGTTCTTATTCTTAGATTTTATTTTTTTTTTCACCTAACTGACCAAATGGTAAACATTACTAAAACTGGAATGGTACCCATTTTCTGTCTCATGACATACCAGTAGTAACACCGGTGTCACAAAAAATAACTTCAAATGGCACTAACGGCTCAGTTAAAGAAGCCCTCTGCTGTGCTGTCTGATTCCATTTCGGTCCATATGGTTTGGATAAAAATCAAAATAAGTCAACTGTATGCCAAGCTGTTCTATTTCAAGTAGCCCTGTCAGGCTAGTGACACCATATGATTGATTTTTAGGCTTTTTACGAGATTTTTTGACGTGACATTTTGTTATGTGAAGAACCAGGACAAGCAGACTCTGTAACCTTCAGGCACATTTTGTCAGAAGCACAAAAGAGTAATGATTTTATCTGTGATTCCAATATTTAAAATGAAGCAGTATCTTTTTTCAAATCACACTTTCATTTATTAAGAACAGACTTTTCTTAGAATAAATAAATTGGACAATAGGAAAGTTTATAAATTATATATAATATGGATTAATGGAAGGCGTGTTGAATCAGTTCAGACTCATAGCAACCATTCACATAGATTCCAAGGCAAGGAGCGCGGTAGTGCCTACTTCCATCTACGTCAGGCAGGGTGCAAACATGGGGGAGACACAGAAACTCTGCACACTCTGAGGTAGGCTCAACCCCCACACCACACTTATAAAGCAGCTCAGGAGCCCTGATGCTTTACCCACTGTGCCTTGCATTGATAATAATAATAATAATAATAATAATAATAATAATAATAACATCCTGAGAATTTTAACAATACAGTTCCACACTCCTCGTTCAGTGGTTTCTACAGATGGGCTTTCAAAGCTGTTACTTGCGATTTTTTATTTGTCTTTGTATAAATATAGCTCTACCTTTGAGGCAAGGACACAGAATGGACTTAGTCACTCACAGACTGGTGCTGTTTAGTCAAGTGATTAAAGCACATACTGTCTCACACTGCACTAAGGCTCCTCTGCTGGATGGACAAATAGCCACAGCAATGCAGAGAGCCATGAAAAGGCAATGGAGTTCTGGAGAAAACTGAAAAATAGTATAGCGTGTGTGCTCTATGTTAAAGAAAGGGAAACAGGCCTTTCTTTAGAGCTTATGATACTGACCAGGCAGTCTCGAGGACTTACTTTCCTCTGTGCATTAGACCAGAGCAATGCCCTCTATGGCTTCTCAAAGCTGTTTGCACAGCCTGTGTCAGCATCGAGTGTTTCTGAATTGGATGGCCTCCAGATGTAATCGGTGCCATGGTGTGTGAATATATTGCATTGGCACACCCTCATACATAATCTGTTAGAGCTGTGGCATAAGCATGCTGTCTGAATAAGCAATGCGTAATTCCGTGTGTCACTTTAACAGATGTTTCCATGGACTGTGAAGGAAAAAAAACTTTTGTGTTTCATTTCTGCCTCTGGAAAAAGGGTTACATTTTTATCACTGCAATTTGTGCACTGTTTTGTTTAATTGTGAGGTCTATGTTTATGTTGACCATTTCTGTGCATGTAAACAGTGTGTTGGGAGATCATCTGCATACACGTTATTACTTTCATAATGTCAAAAACCTTCATTTCCTCTCCCCCATCAATTGCTTAAGTGATACATCTCCATCTTATGAGTAAATATTCATAAATTAATATGTTTGTGTTTATCCAGGCAAGCTAATACATTGCTAAAATAAAGTAATGCAAGCCATAAACAAATGCAAAAATTCAGTAGTATTTCTGAGCATTGTGTTTCCCAGAAAGAATTTGCTATAAGTGGTTTCCAGGGAATTAGAATTAGCACACCTTGCATAAAAGCATTGGCATTGTTTTTCCTTTTGCATTTAGCAAAAGGGGGGTATTGTATAAACCTTGAGTGTTATGCATACCATTTTCAAACACATCTCTTTCAGAAGTTATATGCTGTGACTCAGAGGAAATCTGGAACAGTCTTGAATGAAACAAGCTGTTACTTTTTCCAGACTCGCCTGATAATAAACCTAAATACAATTGTCCATAGTTCAGTGGTTGCATTGGCTGCTACAGTGGACTTTGGCATAAAAGTTTAATATTGGGGTTTAGGGGGCACCTCTCCAAAAGAAAGGAAATGGAGGCAGCTGGTTCAACCCTCCCCTGCTTTTTTTGCTGGGTTCCATAAATATGTCAGGGAAATGATGGTTGTACGGCAGGAACACACTTGGGAGCACGGCAGACAGACCATGTCAGACAGGGCCAACAGAAACTTCAGACATCCAGGCACGACAGCCTGTGGAGGGCTGCTGACTGCAGACCACCGGTTTCTCACAAGGAATTGCTGCTGTTTTTGCAAGCCCTCTGTCTTTTAGCACATAGGCCTTGTTTTTATCTCCATACCCGTTCTGTCGATCATGGAACCAAATGTGTTATTCTTGGTTATTCTTTCTTTTTCTGTGTCTGAGTGCAGTCAGCATTGGGTTTGTTAAGCACTTTCATGGAAAAGTCACTTTTAGACAATTTGGTATTCATCTACACAGGGTGCAAGGCAAATCTTTACAAGGTCTAGAAAAGGTGAAAAGAGACCAAAAAACTAAAGCGCTGTACTCATTAAGGTAATGACTAACAAAAGTATAAGCAAAGGTTTGCCTTTTCAAATCTGGTAGCTTTGAAGTCAGGTCCAGTTTGGCAACAGTTTTTTAATTGCAGAGAGATGAACGTGTCAAGACTGTCTCAGTCATCATAATATCTGCCAATTAAGATTTAATCTTTTACTCCACATACAGGTCTGAGTTGATCAAAATCTGAGATGTTTTCATATCTAAGATAATGATGCAGCAGTTACCTGAATGCAAAGTTTTCATTATCATAAAATTATACTTTCGCTATTTTCTTTTTCTGCAATGTGAATTAATCACTGGAAAGGTTTTACTGTTGTGCAAATATTGTAATTTTGCAGTAAATCATTTTCCTTTCCCAGATTCGGTATTATGGATGTTGTGATCAAGTTTTTCATGACTCAAATATTGTTATATTTGTAAGTGGTCCTTGTGATATGCCTCACTATTACAATATTTATACTGAAACAGCACATGATGGAATAGGTTAAACATTTCACTAATGATCCAGCAATACAAACCACTGCAGTACTAAGACACAGCCAAACGGAGTCCGATTTGTTCCAGCATGGCAACAGAACCGCTTTATTGAAATCATTATTTCATACCAAATTAAGTATGACGCCATACTTTCCAGTCTGCCCAGTCTGTGTGCTTTCATCATTATTGGACTCTCAGTGCTAGCAGTTAGAGTCATACTGGAGCAAGGGGACTGGGTTCCATGTTCTACCACATTTTGAAGCACTGGTGCCAAGGGTGGTTTGTGTTACAGGGCAACTCAAGCAAATGAAGAGGGGCCCCTGCTGACCACAGGTTAGGCCCAATGACATATAGCTTAGCTGAGCAACATTCATTGCCTACTGATTAATCACTCTAAGAGACCTTGATCATTTCTCTTTGGGCTGGAGGAAATGACCTATGACTCTTAAGCTAAGATGCTTAAGAACTGGCTGCCGTTCTGGAAGCCTCATGTCAGAGGTCATGTGAAAAGGGCTCTTTGACTTAACACATGGATATACATTTATCTTTTAGTATGCAGCATATAATTTTTGTGTGTTTGTCGATGTGCGCATCCACGTTTTTCTGACATTTCTCATTTTTATCGGGCAATCAGGCCACTCAGTGAATCAGTGAAACCTGTGTGTTGTGAACATCTGCCAGGGCAATGACAGTAGAAGTCTGTGGCAGAATCATGTTGTTGCTCTCTGACAGAAGGGGAGATCAGCTAAGAAGCCAGACAGGCTCCACTGATGAGGAAAAACACATTTCCCACACATCTGCAGTCCAATCAGGCTTCAGCTGGACAGAGAGAGGTTTTGGCTGCTTTGGGTGGGTTTTGAATTTCCTCTTGGGGTGACAAAGAAAATAGGGAAACCTCCACCAGCTGACGACTATCGTCAACTTTTCTCCACTCCATCAGGTCACAGTGGCTACATTTCCACTCACAGATACAAAAGCGTTTAACTGGCTACAGTGTCTGAAACCAGCCTAATACCTCAGACACCATCCTTTTTTCTGTGAACATTTACTTCTGCATTAATCTACTTCCAACATATGTTGCTAATATAGCTATTATTCTTATAAGGATTATAAGACAATAAGATTAATATGAAAAAAATGGAAAGGGGAAGAACGACCATGAAATTATATAGCTAAGTATGTTAATTATGTCTGTAATAGCTTTTTGTTCAAAGATGTCACAAATGAAATAGAAGGCAGCAATTTTAATTTTTACTCTCTATTGGGGTATTCATCAACCTCATCAACACACACACTCTTACACACACAAACTGAGAGCACTATCACATTCAGATTTCACTCAGGAAGTATACTTTGAATACCCACGGGGCTCATTAACTACTTCCATTGTTTATTAAAGTGAAACTTTTTGAAGACTGCTGTGCCACTGTAGCTTACTTGAGTTTGTTTTTCTGGCATAATTCTACGAAAAAGTACAATGATCTTGACACTGAAGTCTAAATTTATGATAAACTATTATATCGACTCCAACATTGTTTGTGTTATTTCTAGAATTACTTAGTTGTATACATTTTTTTTTAGTTTTTATTATGCAATTACATAAATTACTTATTGATCTCAATATTTTCTTTGTGCTTCGGAGAGAAAAAAATTTGAAATGTATTTGTAATGTATACAAAACGTATTTCAAATGTATTTTGTAACTACAGAAATAATAGGTGCCATCTGCAACTTCTAAAAAACACATCACTATGAATACTGGACCCTTTGAAAGTGACTGAAATAAAGTATATGAAGAACTGCAAATAATATGTTCCCTATTTATTTATGCTCTGATAATGTTTCTACAGCCTGAAAAAAGCTTGATTTGGCAAAATGTCTAAGTTTAAATTTCATGTCTTTACTATATGACTTAATTTTTTGTAATGTTAAGTCTGTTTTTATGTACTTATGTGAATATTATCATTTTATTTTAAAATTCCACTTTGTGTACATCATACCTGTGCCATTTTCTTAGTTTAGGTATAAGATGATATTTATTTAAACCCTCAGGCACATACTGATACACGCAAAAGGAAAGAAAGCAAAAAGTCAATCAATGAAAGGCCGTCTGCAGGCCAAAGCCTTCTGTCTCCCTTCTGCCTCCATGACAAAATGGTCTCCTTTCTACTTCCCTGCCCAAATTCCACAATCTCATTCCACTACCACTGGACCCTGTGGTCGACCCCACGGTCCCGCCATCCGGGTGCGTGACACTTGTTCTGTTGCGCTTTGCAGGGGTTTGTGTGGGCTCCTGGGAAGTGGTAAAAATGTCACCCCTTAAGCTGGCTCAGGGGTAGGCTGGCTACACTGTGGCATGATTCCAATGGCAGCCAGTTACCAAAGCTCAAGTTTGGTTGTATTTCCTTGTTCTTTTCCCCTTCTATTTCGGGTTCTGTATTTCAGATCAGCGTGCTAAAGGGCAGATAGTATGGAGGAGGAAAATGGTTTGTTTGTATGTGTGTGTGTGTGTGTGTGTGTTGGGGGGGGTGTTTATTTTTTATAAATAATTTCTTTTTTTCTTGAGGTGTTTTTTTTTTTTTTTTCCACAAGGTCTTGTGGCTTTTAGCTGTAGGGCTGGGTGGGTAAGGAAGATTGAAGCAATATTGACTGGAAATTTGTTGAGCCCAGAAACTGTTTTTTTTTTTTTTTTTTTTTTTTTCATAGCAAGGGGTTCTCAGAAGGGTTATGCATCAGCTGAATTATTTATTTATAATCTTTTTTTTTGCTCCATGATGAACAGTCTTATACAGCTCCCTGTGTATTTTGGTTTGGATTTACTATGTGTTTCAGATATACTAGAGAAATTTGTAAAGCCCACTAAACAGGAGATTCAGGCAAAGTACCAATGTTCTAAAATGTGGTAGAATTCCAGAAACCCAGCACATTAATCATTTAGGATCATGTGTCACCCATATGAAAGAGAGCCCTCTGGTGGAGATGTTCAATTCTGATAACCTCCCAAAAGGATTAAAGTTGTAATTTTCTTTATTGTGAGTGTATCAACATATCCATCTGTTTTACATCTCTCCTGTCCCTTAAATTTCTTTGTGTCTTTCAGCACTGTCAGAGGAGCCACCCCCCAAACCCATCCTAAACGACCACTACCTTTTTTAATCTGTAAAATGATGACTTCTTGTATTTGTTTTGGGCACTTAATATGGAAATATTTACACATAAGCATCAATAGAAAAATATAAATTCATTACAAAGATTTAAAAAAAAAAAAAAAAGTATATCTTGTTATATGCAGACATTTGGATACCCCTGGCCAAACGATCTCTTTTGCTGATATTATGAATGAAAAGATAACCTCTAGAGGGGGAAAAAAAGTGACATATTTCTGCAAAAAAGTCAGCTTAGGTATGTTTTCTCCTGCTTGTTGAACTGTGTTCAAAAGAAACACTTTTGGAGACCTGTTCTTGACAACAGAATTTAGTTGAAACTTAATATGACCCAACTGAACGAGATTTTGGACCATTGACAAAGAACTCTGTATTGATAGCAAAGGCGCTTGTGGGAGATTACCACAAAGAAAACCTTTATTCTTTATTGCTGCCTGTTATTGCTGCCCATCTCAAGTTTGCACCTGGAGAATCCACTGAGCTACCAATGTTCTGGGATGAGATCAGACGTTTATCTTTTCATACATGTACACAATATTATATTTGGAGAAAACAAAACACTGCATATCAACACTGAAAACTTCAAAATGTAAAGGATGGTGGATGGAGTATAATGCTCTAGGGCTGATTTGCTGCCTTGGGGTTTAGTTGAATTGCAGTCATTGAAGGACTTGAATGAAGGATTCCAAGTTGCATCTGGAAATCTGCACCAGAATGCCAGGGTGTCTGTCTGTGATTTAAACCTCAAAAGTAATTTGGAATGTAACATGACAGCAATCAAAAAATAATGGAGTAAATGAACAAGAAGACACAGAAGAAACTGTTTATTCTGGAATGCACAGGTCACAGCTTTGACCCCAAAACTAATTGAAATGCACCTGTGAGAGTGTTAAGACCTCTGCTCTCCAATCAGAAACTTCATTAGATCCCATCGTGATTGGGAAATCTGCTCGTATTCAACACTCTTCTAGTTTAGACAGTTGTCAAGACATATCTGGGGATCCCGAACAGACTTCCACTGATCTCTCCTCAACTGTTTGTTATATTGGGTTCCAGAAATTGTTGTTTCAAAGAGTGTTGGATATATGATTTTTATTTTGCAGATCAATCAATGGTGAGTTTCAACCTCCTAAGAAATATTTTCAACCTACCCAACAAGGATGTTTGTAAATATCTACGCAGTATATTATTGTTGCCTTAGAAAAGGGAAACAGACGATAGACAGAATTAACTAAAGCTGAGAAAGAGTTCATTACGTAAAACAACTCCAAGGGTAGTCTATGCGTTTGACATTGTTTTATCAAGTGTCAGGGGAAGCTCTTAGAATGCACTGAGGGAAGCCTTGATTTAGGACCTTCACTTGTCTTGCAGTGTTGAATGGTCATCTCAGTTTTCTAAAGTCTTCCCTGCCTGCATCTGCCTATGCATCCAGAAAGAAATCTTCTATTTCATTCACAGACTGAGTGTTTACCATTCCATCTTTACAGGATTTTCCCAGGGACATATCAGCTGTGATTTCAATGCATATCTTCTCCAGGCACTTTAATACATTTATCTGAGATTGTGATAAGATGTTCAGTCTTGGAAAGGGTTCAGAAAGCATTCAAAAAACATTTAACCAAAAGTCTGATTTGTCTGTATTTTTGATTTGTCTCTATATTTCTTTGTAAAATCAATTTTCTTGTAAAATCACAACCCTATTTTTTGATGATGTTATGAAATGTTCCATCTATGGAAATCTTAATGACTGAAATGTTTATTGATGCCAAAAATTATTTGATTTGCATGAAAACTGTAATGAATTCTGCAATGTCTGGACACCCTTCTGGAAGTTATTAGAAAGTGTGACATGACCACACCCGTGATACAGTGCATTCAGTTTCTGTACCTTTGACATAATAACTGTACAGGAATTTACTGTGCTAATTCGCTCTATTAAATGTAGTACTTCTCCTTTAGACCCAATCCCCACTAAATAACTGAAAGCCACAGTTTCTGTGCTTGCAGAATGTATTGTTAATATGTCGTTACTTAGTGGCTGTGTTTTGAAAGCTTTTAAAGTTGCCGTTATTAGACCCCTAGTAAAGAAATTAGATCTGGATAGTAATAAGCAAAGAAATTATCGACCCATCTCTAATCTACTATTTTTATCCAAAATTTTAGAAAAGATCATAGCTTCCCAAATTGTAAAATATCTTAATCATCATAATATACTTGAAAAGATTCAGTCCGGTTTCCGCACTGGTCAGACAGTTGAAACAGCACTCACTCGTGTTGTTAATGATACTCTTATCTGTTCTGATGCTGATCAGATCTCTATTGTTATGTTACTGGACTTGAGTGCTGCGTTTGCTACTGTAGACCATATTATCTTACTAAGGAGACTTGACAACCTTGTTAGACTAAGGGATACTGTTCTGAAATGGTTTGATCCATATTTAGCTAACCATGAACAATTTGTTTTGAAATCGGATCATTGCACCCCCTCCATCTCAACTATGGTTTGATACGGTGTGCCACAGGGCTCTGTATTGGGTTCATTACTGTTCTTGTTGTACATATTACCATGGGTGACATTATTCGAAATCACAATGTGAGTTTCCATTCATATGCCGATGAGGGTGAGCATTTCGAGTTTATTAAAAAAATAATTAAATAAATTATGAGAATGGAGTGAGGGGGCATAGTGGCGCAGCTGGTTTGGTCCTGGTCTCCGGTGGGTCTGGGATTTGAGTCCCACTTGGGTGGCATCCCGTCCTGGGTGTGTCCCCTCCCCCTCCTGCCTTGCGCCCTGTGTTGCCGGGTTAGCCTCCAGTTCGCCACGACCCCACTTGGGACAAGCGGTTTCAGACAATGTGTGTGAGTTGATTATAAAATTATACTTTTGACCTATAAGAAGACTCGGGGTGCAAAGACAAGGGAGTCTACCTGTGGGAGTCAGTCGACCGAGGAAGGCCGCCCGCACAGTTGTCCACTAGGGATCATTTGCCCAACATGTCAACCATCAAAGTCTTCTACGGTAAGCGAGTCGTGCAACTTCGCCACCACCGGAGACCTGGGCGCTCTCGTTGTTACAGTAACTTGGTCTATCCTCACCTGTCAAATCTTCCAGCTTTCTTTACTTTCTCCGTGGGACTCTGGAACTGCCAGTCCGCTGTGAGAAAGGCTGACTTCATACCAGCCTACGCCTCCCATCTCTCACTGGACCTCCTGATCCTAACTGAAACCTGGATCACCCCAGACAACTCAGCCACACCTGCAGCACTCTCTACTAGCTATTCCTTCTCTCACACCTCTCGTTCCTCTGGCAGAGGTGGAGGCATGGGCTTGCTCATCTCTGCCCAGTGGGAATACTCTATTCTTCCTCTTCACTTGCATGATCTGTCCTCATTTGAATGGCATGCTGTCTCTATCACTGCCCCAATTACTCATGTTGTGGTTGTTCTTTATTGCTCTCCTGGCCCTCTCGGCTGCTTCTTGGATGACTTTGACATCCTGTTGAGCTCTCTGCCAAGGGACAACACTCCGTTGATTCTCCTGGGTGACTTCAACCTGCCTGTCGATGACATTCATACAAGTGGTCTTCTGTTACTCCTGCAGTCCTTTGATCTCTCCCTATCCCAATCCCCTCCTACTCACAAAGTGGACAACAGTCTTGACCTTGTATTTTCCTGCAACTGTGGCTGTCCTGTCCTCTCTGTCACTCTGCTGCATGTCTCTGACCACTTCTTCATTTCCTTTCAACCCTGCCTCACTACTAACTCCTTGCCTCTTTCTGCTCTTGTTGTCACCTTTCACTGTAACTTAAAATCTCTCCCACCTTCCTGCTTTGCCTCGGCTACTCTGGCCGCTCTCCCTTCTACTGAGCAATTCTCGGGTCTATCTACAGATGATGCCACTAACACTTTCCTCTCTGCCCTATCCCCTTCTCTCGATTCTCTCTGTCCTCTCTCTTCTAGACCAGCACACCCCATTGATACCCCGTGGCTGTCTGATATGTTATGTGCTAACAGGACCAAACTGCGGACTGCAGAGCAAAGATGGCATAAATCCAAAACTCCATCAGACCTGGATGCTTACCAGTCACTCTTAGCTGCTTTTCAATCTGTTGTCCTTCTTCCACAACAAACTAGTCTGTATCTAAAAAAACCACAGACTCTTTGCGACCTTCTCCTCCCTTCTGTGCCCCCCCCCCCCCACCTCCTCCTCCCTCTTCTCTCATCGCTGATGGCTTTGCTTTGTTTTTCCAAGACAAAGTCAAAGCAATCACTGACAAGTCCTCAGCATCAACCTACCGGGTTCAAGCTGGACCTCCCTGCGAAGCCATCCTCTCCAAATTCAAGCCACTCTCCGAATCAGAAATCTCTGACCTCATGATACTGCGCAGAACTACCACCTGATCACTTGGCCTAATCCCATCGTCACTCCTACAAGACATTTCCCTGCAACTCTTCACCTGCATCTCTAAGATGATCAACTCCTCGCTCTCCTCTGGCTGTTTCCCAGTTGCTTTTAAAACTGCTCTAATTTCACCTCTGTTAAAAAAAAACCCTCCCTGGATCTCAATCTGGCTGAAAATTACAGACCGGTCTCTCTCCTCTCCTTCCTGTCTAAAGCCCTAGAGCATGCAGCCTGTGATCAACTGTCTGATTTCCTCTCCCAGAGCCATCTCCCTGATGGTTATCAGTCTGATTTCAAAGTTAGTCACTCCACTGAGACTGCCCTTCTGGCGGTGTATGATGCTCTCCAAGCCACTAGAGCTGCCTCCCTCTCCTTGGTCCTCATCCTCCTCGATCTGTCTGCGGCATTTGACACAGTCAACAACCAGATTCTACTCTCCTCTCTTAACCAGCTTGGGATCAAAGGTGTGGCACTAAGATGGTCTGAGTCCCACTTATCTGACAGATCCTATCAAGTGGTCTGGCAGAGCTCTCGTTCTTCTCCTCTGCCTCTCTCAACTGGTGTCCCACAGGGCTAGGTATTGGGTCCTCTTCTTTTCTTGATCAACACCTCCTTCCTTGGTCTGGTCATAGCCTCCCATGGATTCAAATACCACTGCTATGCTGATGATACTCTGCTCTTCCTCTCCTTTCCACCTGGTGCCTCAGACATCTCCGCAGACATTGCTGCCTGCCTGTCGGACATCTCTTCATGGATGTCTGATCACCACCTCCAACTCAGCCTCTCCAAAACAGAGATTGTCTACCTCCCAGCTGGCCTGTCCTCCTGTCACAATCTATCAATCAAACTGGACAACTCACTCACCTTGCCTACCTCCTTAGGTAAGAGTCTGGGAGTAACGATTGATGCAAGTTTGTCTTTCTGTCAGCACATCGAAGCCACAACCTGGTCCTGCAAAAACATCCTGTATAATATTCGTAGGATCCGTCCCTACCTCATAATTGACTCTGCCCAACTACTTGTCCAGGCCATGGTAACTTCCTGTCTGGACTACTGCAACTCTCTCTTGTGTGGCCTTCCTGCTACTGCCATCAAACCTCTGCAGCTTCTACAAAATGCTGCTGCACGAGTTGTGTTGATTTGCCAAAGCATTCTCACATATCTCCTCTTCTCATTTCTCTGCACTGGCTTCATATAGCTGCCGAAATCAAATTCAAGATTCTGGTTATTGTCTACAAATGCATCAATAGAACTGCTCCCAGGTATTTACAGGTCTTGATCACCTGCTGCACCACAGCTAGATCCCTTCTCTCATCTACTTCTGCTCGCTTGGTGGTCCCACGCACAAAAGGTAAAGCAAGGAGGTTCTCAGTTCTGGCTCCGTTGTGGTGAAAGGACCTTCCCTTCTCACTCAGAACTGCAGAAACTCTGTCTACATTCAAGAAGGGTCTGAAAACTCACCTTTTCCGGAACCATTTCACCCACGATCTCTCCAGCTCATGTACGGTGTAAATGTTCATGCACCATAACTTCATGAGCATCACTACATAAAGCCTTTTATCAGCCACTACTCTGGTATTGTATTTGCTTGCTTGTGTATCTTAATATTATTTTAAAAAAAGGGGGTAGGAGGGTATCAGGATTTGTCTATCCTGCATTTTATGCACCTACTTGAATGATGAACCTCGGTGCAGCAGGTGGTAGGTAACAAATGAGGTTTACTTGAGTCACAAGTCTGCAGCTATGTCTCTCTCTCTCTTAATGTAATGCATAAATTGTACTTTTGCTGAGATGTATGTCATTTTGGACAAAAGGGTCTGCTAAATGAATAAATGTAAATGTAACGTAAACATGTTTACTCAGGCATTTCAACCCGAAATGAATTCCACTTAGCTATGTTGATGTTTTTCACACCTCTATACCAGAGCAGGGGGTGCAGTGGTGCAGTGGTGCGGTGGTGCGGTGGTGTGGTGGCGCAGTGGGTTTGACTGGGGCCTGCTCTTCAGTGGGTCTGGAGTTTGAGTCCTGCTTGGAGTGCCTTGGAACAGACGGGCATCCTGTCCTGGGTGTGTCCCCTCCCTCTCCAGCCTTACACCCTTGGCTGCCAAGTTGGCCTGTGACCCTGCATGGGACCAGAGGTTTCAGATGATGTGTTTGTGTGTATACCAAAGTAAATGTATTTATTTCAGTTCTAAGTTACAGACAATTTTATCTTGTTGAGCATTGTCTCCCTACAATAAGACCCGAGGAGGCCGGCCTGCTGTCACAGATGCACCCTATGCCAACTAAAGATGATGACCAGCTACCATGATGAACGAGATGTACCTTGTTGAACTGGGAAATCTAGCTACCATATAGCAGCAACGCCATTATTACTTCTAAGCTGGCTTAGAAGTCTTATTTAATCTAGAATGCCCAGGAGGGGTGGGCGGCCACTGGCACTTGAACTCTCAGAGGTTTTTCTTTTTTTCCCTCGACTTTCAGTTGGGAGTTTTTGTCCTTTCCTCCATGGCCAGTAGGCATACTTATAGCTTTATAAAGCATTTGTATTATGCTAGTCTGTAACATTTTTGTTTCCTTTTCTGATGCATTTGTTTCTTTGTTCTATGCCTGTGTTCCAGTGCTCTGTCTCACTGCGTGTGAAGATAGGCATACTTATAGCTCTATAAAATCATTATATTACAATAGTTTGTAGGGAGCTGTCTTCTTCGTTTCTTTGTTCTGATATATTAGTTGTTTTTTTCCTTTTGCCATATGCCTGTGTTAAAGCACTCTGCGTCACTGTGTAGAATGTGTGAGAAGAGCGCACACACACACACACACACACACACACACGCATGCACACACAGTGACACGCTGGCTGGAACTGCTTCTCCCAAGTGGGGTCACGGTGAACTGGAGTCTCACTCAGCAACACAGGGTGCAAGGCTGAGGGGAGAGGGGATACACGCAAGACAGGATGCCAATTCATCGGAAGGCACCCCAAGCAGGACTTGTACCCCAAACCCACCAGAGAGCAGGACACAGCCAAGCCTCTATAAAGCACTCTATAAAAATAAATAAAATTGAACTGAATTCAAAAAAGGGGCGCGCAGTGGGTTGGAAGGGTCCTGCTCTCTGGTGGGTCTGGGGTTCGAGTCCCGCTTGGGGTGCCTTGCGACAGACTGGCGTCCTGTCCTGGGTGTGTCCCCTCCCCCTCCAGCCCTACGCCCTGCGTTGCCAGGTTAGGCTCTGGCTCCCCACGACCCCAACTGGGACAAGCGGTTCAGAAAAATGTGAATTCAAAAAATATTCAGACCCCTTTACTTCCATCACATTTATGACGCAGTCTTATGCTAAAATAATTTAATTTTTTTCCCTCAGTCTATACTCAATACCCCATAACAAGAAAGTAGAAACAGCATTTTTTTTTTTGTAAATATATGAATGATTAAAAGCTGAAATATCACATTGACATAAGTATTCAGACCCTTTGCTATGACACTTTAAATTTAGCACAGGTGAATCCCATTTCTCTTGATAGTCTTTGAGATGCTTCTACACCTTGTTTGTCATCCACCTGTGGTAAATTCAATTGATAGGACATGACTTGGAATGGCAGACACCGGTCTATATAAGAATCTCCAGCTTAGATTTGTCTCAGAGCAAAAGCTGAGCCATGCAGACAAAGGAATTGCCTGCAGAACTTAGAGACAGTATTGTGTTGAGGCATAGATCTGGGGAAGGCTACAAAATTCTGTCACATTGCAGGTTCCCAGGAGTGCAATGGCCTCCCTAATTCTTAAATAGAAGAAGCTTGGAACAAGTAAGACTCATTCAGAAGTCCATGTAGAGCATGCCTGGCCCCACTGACCAATCTGGAGATAAAGGCCTTGATAAGAGAGGTGACCAAGAAAACAAAGGTCACTGGCTGAGCTCCAGAGATCCTCTGTGGAGATGGGACAAAATTCTAGGACAATCATCACTGCAACACTTCACAGATTTATGACCGGCATCAAAAGGGCTTTCACTGTGGACTGTGACAAACAAGATTATCTGGTCTGATGAAGCCAAGATTGAACTGTTTGGCCTTAACTCTTACTGTCATGTCTGGAGGAAACCAGGCACTGCTCATCACCTGCACAATACCACCCCAACAGTAAAGCATGGTGACATCATTCTGTGTTTTTTTTCCCCCCCAGCAGCAGAGACTAGGAGACTAGTCAGGGTCATAGGACAGCTGAATTAAGCAAAGTACAGAGAGATCCTTAATAAAAACCTCTTCCAGATCACTCTGAACTTTAGATTGGGCTGAAAGTTCACCTTCCAATGGGACAATGACTCTTAAAACAAAGCAAAACCACAGGAATGGCTAAGGAACAAGTTTGTGAAAGTCATTGAGTGGCCCAGCTACAGCCCAGACATAAATCCAGTTGAAGATCTCTGGAGAGACCTGAAAATAACTGTTCAACAACAGTTCCAATCCAACCTGACAGATCTTGAGAGGATCTGCAAAGAAGAATGTCAGATAATCCCTTAATCCAGGAGTGCAAAGCTTGTTGCATCATACCCAAGAAGACTCAGGGATATAATTGCTGTCAAAAGTGCTTCAACTAACCATTAAATAAAGGGTCTGAATACTTATGTCAGTGTGATATTCCAGTTTTGTTTTAAAAGTCAACAAAAATTTCTACAATCCTGTATTTGCTTTGTCACTGTGGGGTTTTCAGTGTAGATTTCGCATCTGTAACAACCAGACACGGATGTAAAGTATAATGACCCCACATGCAGAGTGTATTTATAAGTAAACAGTGTAAACTGGAAAATAAGGAGAAAAGGTGAAACAAACACAGGAGAAAGAAAGACACGGTGTATCCTCACAAAAAGTGAACCAAAAATCTGTGAGTGGGATTTGAATACAGAGGGGTGATGAAATACTGGACTGGAGCTCTGGACCTGGACAGGAGCACAAAAGGCAGGTGTAGACAGGATGGGCACTTGGAACTGGAACATAAACACCTATGAAACAAAGCTTTAGAAATAAGTGTGCTACTAAGGTTTGGAAGAGAACACTGATTAAGAATCCACAATCTTGCTGCAGTTGGTTGCTCCTTTTGTATGTGACTGATTATAAAAATTGTGAGCAGGTGTAGAGGTTTAGATTAGTGGAACTGAGTGGCACCTACTTTGGTCACTAGGGGTATTGGCCTTGGGGGTTGTGTAGATTGCTGAGGCAAAAAAATAATTGGAATGGGCCAAAATACTTCCTGACTCCTGCATAGGTCTGATCAGTAGTTTGGAAGTGTTCAGTTGAGATAACTCTCAATTAAGCAGGTAATTACTAAGTATAAGGGGGGGTGCAGTGGGTTGGACCAGGTCCTGCTCTCCAGTGGGTCTTGGGTTCGAGTCCTGCTTGGGGTGCCTTGCGACAGACTGGTGTCCTGTCCTGGGTGTGTCCCCTTTCCCTCCAGCCTTGCACCCTGTGTTTCCAGGTTAGGCTCCGGCTTGCCGTGACCTGCCGTATAGGACAAGCGGTTTCAGACTGTGTGTGTATGTTACTAAGTATAATAGTTCAGATACTTTTTTTTTTCTTCAATGACCTTGATTGTTAAACAATTTTTTTGACCCTCCATCCTCCTTGTAATTTTGTGGGCTGTGGAGGTGGCAAAAAGAATCTGAAGGTATTTTCAAACACTCCTGGGTTTCTCATTTGCAGCTGAGCACTACAGCAAATCCCACTCTGATCGTGCAATTTGTTATCAATGGGATTTCATCTTGAATGAGGAGAGACAACAGACTGCATTTTGCTATCATGATCATAAATCAAAGCCCATTTGAAACTAATAATGGAGCAACAGAAAACACTGCCATGCAAAGAATGATAATTTTCAGAGTTTTATCCATCAGAATGAACAGATGAGTGCATTAGACAGCACATTGATTTTGTGAAATGAATAAAATATCTACACATTGACTGTTCAAGTGTGCAGCTGAAAAGTGTGAATAGAGTACAGGAGTTTAATTTGCCTCATGCATGCAAGGAACTGTAAAGAGTTAAACTGCCTCTTACTATGCCTCTTGTTCACCTCAGAGGTTGCCAGTTCATTTGTATTTGAGCAGTTAGATTCAGATTACTTCATACTACTGTACTGGTAAGGGGGCGTGGTGATGCAGCAGGCTTGGACGGGTCCTGCTCTCTGGTGGGTCTGGGATCTGAGTCCTGCTTGGGGTGCCTTGTGACGGACTGGCGTCCCATCCTGGGTGTGTCCCCTCCCAGCTTTATGCCCTCTGTTGCCGGGTTAGGCTCCGGCTTGCCGCAACCCACACTGGCCTCAGTCTCTGTGTGTGTGTGTGTGTGTGTGTGTGTGTGTGTGTGTGTGTGTGTGCGTGTATACTGTATTGGTAGGAAAGTTTTTTTCATATTATCACTCCTGCTCACAAGTCCATGTGGGTTTTCTTTCCATTTATCCAGATGGGGCTTGGAATCATAAACATATTTCTGCAAATACCTATGGTTTTTTGCAAACAAGTTTTTAGTTTCCACGACCCCCTATCCCCTAAAAAAGCATAAATATCCTCTCCCAAGAACAATACATTGCACCACTACATCAAAACCAAGCTTCCAGAAATGGAATTTGCTTCTTGATGCAGGTAAAATGTACACACACAAACACCTCATGCTGTGTAGGCGTATTTTGTAAAAATTTATACTATTCTGAAATACCCATCTTGCTTTATTAACAACTGAAATAGTTCTATGAAGTTTTAGTAAAAGCAGCAATACATTATTAGAGAAACACGCAGAAACAATAACAATTAAAAAAAAAAAAAATTAGTTTGATATTTCATAATTTACAGGATTCAGAATGACATAGTTCTCCTTGTCACTAACAAAGCAGAAGTCAAACTGCTTCTTCAAGGCCTCTCTGTAAGCACTAACATATATACGTTTCCTTTTTTACTCATACAATATCAACCAGACACTGCATTTGACATTTTTCATCAGCCCCATCCTGACTCCAATGCCTCCTGGCACCTTTTGGTGGCACTAGCCGAGGACGTTAACCTTTATGCCTTAGATGTGACTTTTGGTCCTCTTTGAAGAAAAGGTCACAGAGACTTTGACGCAAATTAAAATGTTGCAACCTGTGTGATCAGAAACTCTGTGTGCAGTGAGCATGAATAAACGTTCTTTCTTTATGAAGGGTTGGTACGGCTTTTCCTCAGCTGTCTAACATGCTTGGTCAGACTAGTTTACAAGCATCATGCAATTCAGCAGCAGATGGCTTTCAGCTAAAATTACTCTGGGAGACATTCTGTCAATACTACAAACTCAGCAGCAAAAACAAAGAAGGAGTTTTATACAACTGTAACTAAACAGTATAAAAAAAGGCTAAATGAAACATTTAGGCATTGATCTAGTCAAAACTTTGTGCAGCTTTGTTGGAAAACATAGGCAAAATTAAAATAACTGATCTGATAACACAAAAAATGTTATAATGATGGAGTGAAGTCACTGGTATCAGTGGTATATAGCCAAGAATTTTTAAATATCTGCACATGTAGTGATAGGACAAACCCACAGATTCCTCAGTCCTTCTTTGCAAATACATACATGCAAATGTCTGAAACCGCTTGTCCCAAGTGGGGTCGCGGTGAACCGGGGCCTAACCCGGCAACACAGAGCACAAGGCTGGAGGGGGAGGGAACACACCCAGGACAGGTACATGCAAATACAAACATTTTAAATCAAAATGATAATATAGTGGGGGAGGTTGGTGGTGCAGCGGGTTTGTCCAGGGCCTGTTCTGTGGTGGGTCTGCGGCTCCAGTCCTGTTTGGGGTGCCTTGGGGTGGCCCATCTGGGGTGCATCCTCACCCCCTCCAGCCTTGTGCCCTGTGTTACCGGGTTAGACTCCAGTTCGCTGCGACCCCACTCGGCACAAGCAGTTGCAGACAATGTGTTTGTGTAAATAATATAGATTTTTTCAAACAAGGACTGTGCAAACTCATCTGCACCAAATGCAAAGTTCAATTTACATTTACATTTACATTTGTTTAGATTTAATTCTATATTTTTATTAAGTTTTATTAAGCTTTTCTCAAGAGTGACACAGAACACTGGACAAGGTTAAGAAATCAAATGAATGAAGAATCCAAAATTACAGTTGTAACACATACACAGTAAATAAATAACATTACAGTAAGCTGCTGGAAATAGTTCTGTCCACCCATCCATTTTCTTGGCCACTTAGTCCCATGGAGTGTTACGATGGTAATAGGGAGAGCAGGGAAGCCCAGACGTCCCTGTCCCTTGCAACTTCCTCCAACTCAGCCTGGGAGATCCCCAGCTGCTCCCAGGCCAACTGGGAGATATAATCTTTCCAGCTGGTCCTGGATTGACCTGGGGGTCTCATCCCAGCTAGCCATGTTTGGTATACATCAAAAGGGAGGTGCCCTGGGGACATCCTTACCTGATGCCCGAACCACCTCAACTGGCTCCTCTCAATGTGGAGGAGTAGCAGCTCTGCTCTGAGTTACCCCTAGATGGCTAAACTCCTCACCCTGTCATGAAGAGTGAGTCCCACCACCCTGTGGAGAAAACTCATTTCATAAGTTTATATCCACGATCTTATTCTTTTGGTCATTACCCAGAGTTCATGACCATAGGTGAAGGTAGGGACATAGACCAATGGGTAAATAGAGAGCTTTCCCTTATGCCTTAGCTCTCCCTTCACCACTACAGTCTGGTACAGCGATCGCATTACTACTGCTGCTGCTCCCAGTCTGCAGCAAATCTTACGTTCCCTTCTCCCCTAATTTTGTAGATGCTTTTCTCTAAAGTGACACATATCTCATAGAAAACATAGTTTGTGCATTACACTAGCAGAAAGAGACATAGTTGCAGATGTGTGATTCTTAAGTACAGTTTGTTTCTTTCCACCATATGAACAAATGTTCATCACATGAGTAGTTGCATAAAACTCAGAATATTGATGATTCCTGATCACTTTCCTACTAGTGTTGTTTTTTTTTGTTTTTTTGAGATCCACAAACATTTATGTACATTACAAGAGTAGCTGTGTAAAGGATTATCCAGGCATGATCTTAAAGTTATGGTGCATGAACATTTATACCTTACATGAACTTAAGAGATCATGTGCAAAGTGAAAGACCCTTTTTAAACGTGGACAGAGTTTCAGCGGTTCTGAGTTAGAGGGGGAGGTCGTTCTACCACAACGGAGTGAAAACCGAGAACCTCCGTGCTTTACCTTTTGTGCATGGGACCACCGGGCCGGCAGATGTGGAAGAGTGTAGAGGTCTGCTTGGGGTGTAGCGGTCAATCAAGTCTTGTAAGTAGCTGGGATAAGTTCTGCTTATGCATTTGTTGACTATTGCCATAGCCTTAAATTTGATTTGGGCGGCTATGGGAAGTCAGTGCAGAGAAACAAGTAGAGGAGACATGCAAATGCTTTGGCAAGTCAAGCAACTCAGAAAGCAGCATTCGGTATCACCAGACAGGAGAGAGCTGCAGTAGTCCAGATGGGATGTCACCACAGACTGGACAAGTAGTCAGGCAGAATCTATTGTGAGGTAAGGAGGGATTCTGCAGAGGTTAGGCAGGATGTATCTGCATGTACGGCTTGTGGCTTCTATGTCCTGAGAGAAAGATAGACTTGAGTGAGTCAATTGTTACTCCCAGAATCTTAGCGAAGAGGGTAGGCAAAATGAGTGAGTTGTCCAGTTTGATTGAGAGATCATGACAGGAAGACAGGCCAGCTGGGAGGTATAGGCACTCTGTTCTGGAGAGGTTGAGTTGTAGGTGGTGATCAGACATCCATGCAGAGATGTCTGACTGGTAGGCAGCGATGCGGGCGGAAATGTCTGATGTTCCAGGTGGAAAGGAGAGGAAGAGATTGGTATCATCAGCAGAGCAGTGGTATTTGAATCCATGGGAGGCAAATGACAGGGCCGAGGGAAGAGGTGTAGATCGAGAAAAAAGAGTACTCAGTACCAAGCCCTGCTGAACACCAGTTGAGAGAGGCAGAGGAGAAGAACAGGAGCCCCGCCAGGCAACTTGATAGGATCTGTCAGAGGGGTCGTACTCAGACTATTTTAGTGCTGATCCTTTGATCCCAAGCTGACTAAGAGAGGAGTGCAGAATCTGATTGACAGTGTCAAATGCTGTCGGTCAAGGAGGATGAGGGCCAAGGAGAGGGAGGCCGCTCTGGCCGACTGGACAGCATCAGACACCGCCAGGAGTGCTGTCTCTGTGGAGTGATCAACTCTGAATCCAGACTGATATCTACTGAGGAGATGGTTCTGGGTAAGGAATTCAGAAAGTTGATCACAGGCTGCTCATTCTAGCACTTTAGACAGAAAGGAGAGGAGGGAGACTGGCCTATAGTTTTGGACCGAGTAAGGATCCAGAGAGGGTTTCTTAACCAGATGTGAAATGAGAGCAGTTCTGAAGGCAAATGGGAAGCTGCCAGAGGAGAGCGGGGAGTGATGATCTTAGTGGTGAAGGTGGAGAGTTGCAGAGAGATTGTCTGTAGGAGTGAGGATGGGATTGGATCTAGTTAACAGATGGTGGGTCTGTGTGATATCAGGAGGTCAGAGACTTCAGATTCTGAGAGTGGCTTGAATTCATAAATCATGTCTTCACAGGGAAGTCCAGAGTGAACAGGGCAGAGTGATGCCTACAAATTGTCTGTGATTTTGTTGACTTTGTCTCTGAAAAACAAAGCAAAGTCATCGGCAATAAGAGTTGTGGCGGCGGGGGGGATGGGGGACGGGACACAGTAGGGATGAGAAGGTGGCAAGGAGTTTATGTGTTTTTTTTTCAGTTGCAGACTCTATTTTTTTGTGAAAGAAGGTTGTTTTAGCTTTTAACAAATGTGTTTTTGAGTTTCCCTATCCCCATCACTTGTCTCTAGTATACATTTTCAGTACCACTGAGGTCTGTTTCAGTTATACCAATGGGAATTTCTCTGTGGAAAATTTGCATGTGCAACTCTAATTTCACTCCATCAGTCTGAGGTGTCACCCAGATCACTGTGCAATCCGTCTCTTCGATAAACTGACATTCCAGACATGTTAAAGCAGAACCACCTGAGTTATTCAATCATTTTTGCTTTTTATAGCCAGTTCTTATAACTCTCCTTTTGTATCATTCTGAATATTTTTCTGCATGTGCACTTTTATTACACTCTGGGCATTCTTTATCCTCAAACCAGCATTCCGCAGGGAGGTTTTGTTGTTTTTTTTTTTTTCTTTCCACATAAGCTTAGAGATTTTGCTGGTTTGTTTTATGATGATTTTGTTAACACTGCACAGCTGACTTTATTTGCAGTTCTGTGGTGTCTTAAGTGGCTTTTCCACTGAAATGACAATTTCCAGTGAGCAGGCCAGAGAAAGGTCTCTGAGGGGTTGCTTCTACATTTACATTTATTCATTTAGCAGATGCTTTTTTCCAAAGTGACTTACACCTCATAGAAAATACAATTTTTGCATTACATTAGGAGAAAGAGACATAGCTGCAGATGTGTGACTCTTAAGGACAGTTAGTTTGTTTTCTTCACCATATCCACCGACGTTTATCAGACAAATAGCTGCATATAGCTAAACCAGAATATTGCTGATTCCTGATCACCTTCCTAGTAGTTTTTTTTTTTTTGGCTTACATATAAACATTTATGTTACATTGCAGGAGTGGCTCTGTAAAGGATCTATCCGAGCATGACCGTGAACATTTATACCTTACATGAACTTAAGAGATCATGGGCAAAGTGAGTCCAAAAGAGATGAGTTTTAAGACCCTTTTTAAATGTGGAGAAAGATTCAGAAGTTCTGAGTGAGAGGGGGAGGTTGTTCCATCACAACAGAGCCAGAACTGAGAAGTTTCATGCTTTACCTTTTATGCGTGGGACCACCAAGCGAGCATATGTGGAAAAGTGTAGCAGTCTGGCTGGTGTGTAACAAATGATCAAGGCCTGTAGAAAGCTGGGAACAGTTCCATTGATGCATTTGTAGGCCATCACCAGGGTCTTAAATTTGATCCGAGCAGCTATGGAAAGCCATTGCAGTGAAACGAGTAGAGGAGACATATCCAAACACTTCGGCTAATCAAACACAACTCGGGCCACAGTGTTCTGTATCAGCTGTAGAGATTTGATGGCAGCAGCAGAAAGGCCAGACAAGAGAGAGTTGCGTAGTCCAAACGGGATGTCACCATGGCCTGGACAAATAGTTGCGCAGAGTCAGTTGTGAAGTAAGGACGATGTATCTGCAGGTCCGGGTTGTGGCTTCAATGTGCTGAGAGAAAGATAGACTTGAGTGAATCATCACTCCCAGACTCTTAGCCAGGAAGGTAAACAAAATGAGTTAGTGAGTTGTCCAATTTGCTTCTGTTTGCTTTCACAGGGGAATCCTTACCAAAGTCTGTCTCTGCACGTGCATGTTTCAGACAAAGTCACTTAAGTCACAGTGGTCAGCGAGCTGCGGCAGCTCAGCTACATAGTTTGAAACTGATTAATTATTGTACTGAAGAGATTAAAGAAATAGGAATCATTTGGCAATCTGTGGCTTTGGATTCAAATGAGATTACAGTAAATGCAGTTTCTTTAAATGTCTTCTCAGTACATTGTAGTGTAGTGACAGTCTCTGTGGGGTGTAGTTAACCTGCACAGCAGGTTGTAAGTAAGTTTTTGCACTCATCACACTCAAATGCAATGTCATTTTTCTTTAATTCTGAATACAAGGAGCCAGACAATAACATTCAAGTCATTCAAAAAAAGGTAGCCCATTCCTCTTGGGTGGCATCTAAGGTCTCAGTTTGTCTGACACCATACCTTTTCAGTGTTATTGTTTTGTTTATTCAATATATTGTACTATGTTACCTCCGGTCACATTCAAGCGCAAGGCAAGCAACAAAAACTGACAGTTTGAACAGGGATGTGTTTTTCTTATCCCATTCTGTGTCCCCTACAACGCTGGCACCCCACACTACTTGGGCTGTTTTGCCGTAGGTCTGAATCCCACAGTCTGTGTGGAGTTTTTATGTTCATGTGCCTGGATGAGTTTTCTTCGAGGGCTTCAGTTGCCACCCACAGCCAAAAGACATGCAGTTTAGGTGAATTGTCCGTGATAAACCTCCCAAAGTGTGTAGATGAGTGAGAGTAAATGCTTTTGTGGCTGCCCTGCAGTAGATTAGCATCTTGTACCAGGTGTTTCCTTTTGCCTTGCATCTGATATTGGAATGGATTACATGATGCTCACTAGGAAAAACGGTTCAGGAGAGTGAGAGAATGAGGGGAACAACAGTATAGCGAGTTTAGTTTATAAGTTTATAGTGTATGTAACATGGTAAGACATCTTTGATAAATGTATCAACTAAATGTTAGATAATCAATACACAAGGCGTTTGTGCATTTACCATCCACTAAAAAAAAAACATATGAACATAAATGACTTGTGCCTCAGCTGTCAGGAGGCACACAGAATCCTAACAAAGTCTTCATAAACATTAAAAAGTGTAGTAGAATTGGTACTAAATGAAACTCCTTATAAATTCAATCAAATGAGTCTATGTTGGAGGACAACCATCAATGACTATGATTGTTGTGGAGTCTATCTGATGCTTTCGTTACACTATTTCATATTACTTGGACTGAGACAAAATGTTTCTGATGTAAATGTGTATATTGCCATGGCTGTACACAAGGACCCAGCCCAACCAACCACACCATGAAGCCACAAAGAACAACACCCAGCACTGCCAAAATACAATAAATCTCTTTGACTCAAGACCCAGAAGCTTAATGTCCTTTCATAACCAACAGAACTATAGTGTACTAAAATGATATTTTACTGAGGTTGTTAAGTGGGCACCTCCCTTCATCAGTGTTCTGTTGAATTAGGCCCATGATACCTGAGGAAGCCTCAACAGTGCAGTCTGGCATCCCAGACCGTAACTCCACAAATTCCATCCATTCATCCATTGTCAACAACTGCCTGTCATCAGTGGGGTCGTGGCAAGCCAGAGCCTACCTGGCAGCACAGGGAGCAAGGGTGAAGGGACACACCCAGGATGGGATGCCAGTCCATCTCAAGGCACCCCAAGCAGGGCTCGAATCCCAGACCTGCCACACAATAGGTACCAGCTGAACCCATCATGCCCCCATCACACCACAAACTCAACTACCCCAATTAAACCGCAGCTCCATACATACTTTCAAATGAAACCACCTTCATAAACTCAAATCATCCAGGATTACCTCCATACCTGTTAACAAAAGGTGCAAATGCACCACTCCACAAACTTAAACTAACCTAATTAACAATGTCATGCTTCCTTACTTACCACTAGCTGCCTCCCATTACTAGCCACCTGCCACTACTATACATAAAGCAAAAGAGAGCATGAATGGGCACAGTGAAAAAAAAGGAAAAAAAAAATTGTAGTTTCAGGTAATGTGATAAGAATTATGACTACAGAAGATGTTTGAATAACTTTTGTTGTGATTCTGATTATATTAAAATATGCTGAAATCAGCAAACTGTTTTCAACTCTTGTGTCTCCACTCAAAGCAGATTTTTAACTTGTGCCTAAGCACCCCTATGTTGCTGTGTCTTTGAACCTTCCTCTACTCTCAGAAGCTTCTAAATTAATAATACACAAATCACAGCTGAAAGTGAATTGTATAGGCTTTTTAGCAGCCATATCATATATAACTTCAGGCTAGTAAAATACACAGCATTCAGAGATATTATAAAATAAAGAACAATTTATAATGCATTACATTTATTTATATATATAAACATGCAAATAAACTATATTTCTATTGAAGTCCCTTTGTACTTGCCCATGAGTACAACAAAGCCCCATTAACCGATAACTTGTGGTTGTGAAAAGATAAATTTCTGAACCAGTATTGCTTGTTGTCTGTGTTTTAAAAAAGTGTAGTCATGTGCCTGACTTCTCTTATTCTAAGTGAAATCATTGATTATGCTGTAGGATCTCTCTCACTACACTTAATGGTTAAGTGTTTACCACCTTTTGTTGAATTACTGATAAAGAGGACAGGAGGAGTTCAGCTATCACCTGAAAATAAGTACAATGAGTTTCTTTTACAACACACACACACACACACACACACACACACACACACACACACACACACACACCTTCAGAACCGCTTGTGCCATACAGGGAATGAATTTTTTTGCTGTCTGCAGAAAATTAGAGTTAAAATTTATACTCCGTACACCATGCATTTGTAATGAGTTGCGGTGAGGTTTTGGGGTTGGAATGCCATGTTTTGTGTACATGTAATACATACTTTTTCTGTGAATGATTTCTTGAACCAATTTTTTTTTTTTTTTTTCAAATAAAAATAGCAATGTTAAATAAAATGTGCATGTGTGTTCAGAGAGCTATTCTTTGAAATTTAATTTGCACGGGGGAATAATTTACAGAACTCCTGCAAACATAGAGGGAAAGTAATTACACACACACACACACACACACTTTCTGAACCGCTTGTCCCATACGGGGTCGCAGGGAACCAGAGCCTACCCGGTAACACAGGGCAGAGGGCCGGAGGGAGAGGGGACACACCAAGGACGGGATACCAGTCCGTCGCAAGGCACCCCAAGCGGGACTCGAACCCCAGACCCACCACAGAGCAAGACCTGGTCCAACCCACTGCGCCACTGTGCCACCACACCCCCTGAAAGTAATTACATGTACATATTAATGTGTTATTACTTCAAGATTATAACTTTTTTATTTTTAAGGACAGCACAAATTAGAAAACCTTACCAAATTCTTGTATTACATGTAACAGTCTTCAGTATCAGTAGTACACTTCAGTTTGTTAATATGACAGTTTTATAGTGGGCATTGAATATGTACATGCAGCATAAAATGTGCTGTCATGACTAGGTTTAGCCAACAAAGTATTAAAGGGGAACCACATCAGCAACAAAAGAAACTGACAAAAACTGAAGGCTTTGCTAGTTAATGTGTACATCTGTAGTAGGCACCTGCAGAGACTCTACACTATGGCTTCTCAAAGATTCAAGTGTAGCTTCTGAAGCAGAGCAGAGCTGCAACAATCTCATTATGAAAGCTCATGCAATAGTTGGTTAATATGATAGACTTATCTGTTTCAAAAAATACAATGTTTAATATGAACATGAGCTTCACAATAATCCAGTGTATGTATCATATTTTATGTACTCTACACAAAATATTATTTGCTTAACTGTTTTACTCATTGTACTGTGATTTTTTTCTGAGTGGCACAATTCCGCAATAGGCAAAAGCGCTGCTTCATAGCTTTTGAGCTGCTTGTTCGGGTGCTGGTTGGAATCCATCTCAGGAGGTGCAAATTTTGCATAATTTTCCTGTGTTCACAGCTCAAAGTCATATGATAAAATAGCAAAACTAAACTGCTTTACCCTTCTTTACGAAGGAAACTGCATGAGCATTGTAAGTCTTCTCTTCATGTAATGCATACATTGTACTTTTGCCGAGATGTACGTCGCTTTGGACAAAAGCAACTGCTAAATGAATAAATGTAAATATAAATGAGTCAAACTATAGTCAGTGGTACCTAACCTATTTTGATTTTTGAAATTAAAGATTTACAAGCAAGGTAATTGATGAAAATAGCAGGTAACCTTTCAGAAATCACTCTAATTCAGAAAAAAAATACATAATTCCACTATATCATGTATCCCGGTACGCCTCCAAGTCTCTTCATTACTCAGAACTTGAAACAATCTTGTTAAAGGTTGGGGATGGTACTCTGACCATCACAAAATGAAAAAAAAAAAAATTGTATTTTGTACATCATTTGTGAATGATATGTGATTATAGTGAACACTTTTTGTATTGTATGAAAAGCACTACCTGTCCTTTAGACCCAATCCCCACTAAATTACTGAAAGCCGCAGTTTCTGTGCTTGCAGAACCTATTGTTAATATTGTTAATATGTCATTACTAAATGGCTGTGTTCCAAAAGCTCTTAAAATCGCCATTATGAGACCCCTACTAAAGAAATCGGATCTGGACCGTAATAACCCATGTAATTATAGACCTATCTCCAATCTACCATTTTTATCCAAAATTCGAGAAAAAATTGTAGCTTCCCAAATTGTAAAATATCTTAATCATCATAATATATTTGAAAAATTTCAGTCTGGTTTCCACACTGGTCACAGCACTGAAACGGCACTTACAAGTGTTGTTAATGATATTCTCATTTCTTCTGATGCTGGTCAGATCTCTGTTCTTATGTTACTAGACTTGAGTGCTGCGTTTGATACTGTAGACCATAGTATCCTAATGAGTAGACTTGGAAACCTGGTTGGACTAAGAGGTACCATTCTGAAGTGGTTTGAATCGTATTTAGCTAACCATAAACAATTTGTATTGAAATCTGACAACGGCACCCCCTCCATCGCTACTTCGATTCAGTATGGTGTGCCACAGGGCTCTGTGTTGGGTCCATTACTGTTCTCACTTTATATGTTACCACTGGGTGATATTATTCGCAAGCACAATGTGAATTTCCATTCGCATGCCGATAACACACAGCTTTATGTATCGTTCAAGCCTGATGATCCATCACAAGTGGTATCGTTAGACAATAGTTTTACCAGTATAAAATTATGGATGAGTAATAATTTTTTTATCTCTAAATGCCAGTAAAACAGAGGTTCTTGTGGTGGGTGGTGATGCTAAAACTCTCGACATAATCACACCAATCTTTACAACAAATGGTATTACCTTCAAGCGTCCGGATTGTGTCAAGGATTTGGGTGTCCTGCTGAATGGAAAGCTGTCATTTGTATCGCATGTAAATGCTTTGACTAAGTCATGCTTCCTTCAGTTAAGAAGCATAGCTAAAATGCGGCAATTACTTTGTAGACGGGATTCTGAGAAACTGGTTCATGTGTTTGTTTCCAGCAGGCTGGATTACTGTAATGCTTCACTGCCGGGTTGTCCATACCAGACCGTATCCAGGCTACAGTTGGTACAAAATGCTACTGCAAGAATTGTCACTAGAACTAGGAAGTTTGACCATATAACATCAGTACTTAAATCCTTGCATTGGCTCCCGGTCGCTTATAGAGTTGATTATAAAATCCTGCTTTTGACCTATAAGGCAATACATGGCATTACTCCGGCTTACCTTTGTGAGATGATTAATTCTTATACCCCAGGACGATATCGCCGTTCATTAGATGCAAGTTACCTTAAAGTACCTGTGATCAATAAGACCTCAGTAGGAGGTTGCGCCTTTAGTTATAGAGCACCTAAACTGTGATATAGTCTACCAGTTACTGTCAGAAATGCCCCATCTGTTTCTGTTTTCAAATCCCGACTAAAGACTTATATGTTCACTTAGGCATTCCACCTCATAATGTAATTCGACCTGCCTTGGTTGTTTTTTTAATCACCTTCATAAAAATGAATTTCAAATTTACTTAAGTAACAAATTACTAACTCTGTGCTATCTTCTCGTTGAGCACTATCTTGAGCACTACCTATAAGACCTGAGGAGACTGGCCAGTGGTGACAGATGAATCCCATGCTGACAGAGGATGATGTCCATCTGCCATGACGATCGAGACGTTCCATGTCAAGCTGGGGATCCAAGATGCCATTTATCAACATTATAATTACTTGTTACACACTGACTTACAAATTGTTACTTTCTAGAATGCCCAGGAGGGGTGGGCCAACACTGGCCTGTGGACTGCCAGAGGTTTTTTTCTCCCTCAACCTTCAGTTGGGAGTTTTTGTTCCTTTCCCCGGTGGCCAGTAGGTACACTTATAGCTCTATAATAAGTTCTTTATTATGGTAGCCATTAGTTGACTGTCTTCTTTGTTTGTATCAATTTTTCTTGCTGTATGCCTGTGTTACGGCGCTCTGTGTCACTGCGTGAGAAGAGCGCTCTATAAAAATAAATAAATATTGTGTTACTTTTGGGCTGCATTTTCAATCACTGACTTAAAGCATCTGTGTTTGTGGATATTTATGGTCCATAACTGGAAAATGACATTCTCCTTAATCAGCTGGTTAAGTGACACCTGTGAAAACCGAAAGAAACAGAAATTACTTCTTCATTCAGGAAAACATGGTTTGGTTCTGTCAATCCATTAATGCTCTTTGTAAATCTGTACAATTAATCCATTCTACTAGTCACACCGGCCACAAATCATCATCAAGGAAAGCAGTCAGACAAAAAAAAAAAAAAAAAAAAATGTTGGAAATGTAAGGTTTGTTTTCACACAATTTGATATGTGCTACATTATTTAACGTTGAGTATACAAACACACACAGAGCATATATTTTAGAAAAAGATTGCTTGGAACAAGCAAAAACCAATTAGGAAAGTGAGCAATCAAAACTCCTGCTGTGAATTCTGAGTCCTTCTGCAAGATGATATTTAATTGCTTTGAAAGCAAAATAGCTTTGTTGCTATGCACTGTCAGTTAAGCAAGCTTTCAGCTGGACTTACCAGAAGCTTTAATTTGACGAATGACTAACTAGGAGCACATCACAGTTTTTGTCACACATAAAGGGCAATATTCTCTTGGGTCTCTCAGCCATAAGTATGGAGTTTCAGCTATAGCAGCTATCCGCTTACAGAACTTACATGTAAATGTTTTCATTTAGCTGATGCTTTTCTCCAGAGCAACTTTCAGTCTTAACCTATCAACAATTATTTACTGATTTTTACAGCTGGGTAATTTTTAGTAGAACGATTTAGGGTAAGTACCATGTTAAAGGGTGTTACAGTTAGAGATGGGATTCCAGTCTTCGGGATTGAAGGTAGCAGCTCTAACTATTTTGCAACCAGTTACCTTTTGCAACTTTTCACCATATTACAATTCTACAGATAATTTCAGTGCAAGTTGTGGATTGGAGTCCTGATTGGGCCCACCTACTATACATTTAAGCTTGGCATTATTGAAGAGGATAACTAATAACATGGCATTTTAGGATCTTGTTGAGTCACAAACAACTTTAGATTCATGGAGATAACTCCACATTGTACTTTAGAGATGAGTTAAATATTTAACATTATCTTTGTTGGCTTTCATGAAAAGGCTTCCCTTGAATAAGAAGAGGCTTGATCTGAGTGCAAACAGGTGTTGGCTTATTTATAAGTGCCAGGTGGTCAGGGAAAGGGGTTGATGAAGGGGAGCAAATTCTTGTGTTCATGGCTAGAGTTGGCTGTCAGTGGACAAGTGCCGTCCATGCGTCGGTCTCAGTCTTTCTCTCATACTGTCGTTTGTCCATCATAGGCCTCACTCTCAAGGAGATGACTTAAATATGGTGAGTGATTAGAAACAGATGTGTGTAGGTCCTTCCTTCTCTTTTACCCTCTTTCCTGCAGTGCAGGCATGCCATAGAGAGTAATTCATTTCTGAAGATCTGCTCATAAAATCATTCCCATAAAACCCTTAATTGGCTTCAATTTAATGGGAAAATAAATAATCTGTGCTTCAGTAACAAATTTTGTGCACCATTTCCTCTACATATTCCTGCTTTAAATTATATGTTCTCTCTTTGTTCATGCTGGTTTCTTCTCAGTGCATGTGAAGTAGTGACTACAAATTGCCCTTTGTGTGTGAGTGAGTAAGTGATTGACCTGTTGTCACAAATGCACTGAGATGTAAAGTTGCGAACTCAGGTGCAAAGTGTGCTGTGCAGTTTGGGGATGATTGGAGATGCCGTGCTATTGTGACTAACAAGGAGGAACATGGGGGGGTTGGCAATAAGGAGGCTGGAGAACTGAACAGCTAAGAAAATCTGGACACTTGATGATAAGTATGGAATATGAGGAAGGAAAGGTAACAAGGAAACTTATCAACAGGCAGACTAGAGAACTTGAAAATTCACAAGAACACACTGTAAACAAGGCTTGGAACAGTAGGCAGGTTCATAAAAACCACATATTAATTAGGATTTTTTTTAATGCTAATTCCTTGGTTTAGAGTTGTATGATACAATTTTTTCTTCATTGTAAATCAGTTCTTCCTATGTGCTAAATGAAAAATAAGAATTAAATTTGTTGTATGCCACATATATCCAGTTTAGGGGATTGACTATGTGTGAGGCAACATAGGGAACACTGATGGTCCCTCTTCACTTGTGAAACTTTATTTGTGATGTTAGCGGTTGTCCATAGTCCTCAGATTACTCTGGCTCTACTCTTCTAAGCAGAAAACAATCCAAAAAGTTAAATCACACCCTTTGAGATTTGAAAAGGAGGTATGGTGGTAGGGCAAAGAAACTACATATTGGTGGCTACATTTTCCCAGTGTGGGCCTAGATACTGGCCTTGTGGCTGGTATGTGACAGCTTCTGACATTTACATGTATTTATTTAGCAGATGCTTCTTCTCCAAAGCGACTTCCAATGAACTCTATGTAGTGTTATCAGCACACATACCTTATTCACCCGAGATGACATACAATGCTAGATACACTACTTACAATGGGTCGCTCATCCATACATCATGCATTCTTCTTGCCATCTTGTTGAGATAACTCTGGAAACACTGCTAGTTGTTTCATTGTTCATTGGCAAATTTAAAATAGTGCCAAGAAACTCAGCAATGAAATACAGAACAAGCGCAAGCAGCATCTGCATCCACACAAAACATGTTCCACAGTGCAATCCCACCAGTCTTACACTTGTCAGTATTAATTAAAGTACCACATCTGCCAGTTAATCCTGGAGGTAGCTATGGATATTATCATTATTGCATTACACAGAAAATTCTCAATTTAATTATTGTAATCATCCATCAGCGCCTTTTTGCTTAGCTATTCGTATCATTCACATCATTTGCAATAAATGAATAGTAATGTAAATCACAAATCACATTATTGGCTTTCAGTGAAATTCTATACAACAATCAAATTTTAAATTAAGGGGTGATGGCATTGGCATTTTTACTTTTTCATAACCTTTTGCACCATGAATAATTGTAGGTGGTTACAAGTAAGGATTTTTCTGAGTTGCTTGCCAGCATGTCCACAGTTACCAGACAACTGAGAAGTGTGGTATAAAGCACAGTACATGTGCGTGGTGAGGGCTGCTTACTTTGAGTGGTATGCCACTCGTATAACATCACGAAGGCTCGTATTTTTAATTGGAATGTCTGTTATCGCAAGGTGTTTTCTTGTCAGGGTGAATTGATAGCTCATTAAGCAAACTTTAGCATGCAATTTATATTTGCTTGTCACTCCTGGAGCCTTTGTATGGGGGAAGTCTCTCTTTTACTGAACAAGCATAAGATTATTTGGAAACATTGGTCATGACAAGAAGCTTCACTGCATCTGAACTGTTTCAGTAAATATTCATTTGTATAAATTTGACACTGGGGGAAAAAAAAAAAACATGTAAATGGTATCAAATAAAATGCTTGCATAGCAAACATGGTGCTGTGTGCTGCAGTTGCTGTAGGTGTCAACCAGCTGTTCAACATTAGGTCACAGACTGTCAAACTCTCTTCTCACCGTGTACCATGGACCATAACAGCAAATTACTGCCCAGCTAAGCATATCTATATGCTCATCATTCTCTGTGCACAAAAAGCTGTTTTGTGCTGCTCCATACCACAAGGTCATAGCAGCAGATCTCCTGCAGCATATGCACCATCCACACTCTCATGCCTCTCTGAAGCAACTCAGAATTCTTCTGAGAACTTGTATGATGTTGAAAAAATAAAATAATGACTTAAAGTAAAAAGAAAAAAAAAATCAATGAATCATTCTTCATAGGCCTAAAAGCTTCAGAAGCATTGCAAATTAGATGCTTCCATGGCACATGCTGTGTGTCTGTCAGTGGGAGACCCGGTCGCATCTTTGCTTTAAAGGCTGTATGCCATGCAGGGTGAACAGAGCACTGATGGTCCCTCTTCACTTGTGAAACTTTATTTCTGATGTTAGTGGCTATCCATAGTCCTCACCTAACTGTGGTTCTACTCTTCTAAGCAGAATACAATCCAAAAAGTTAAATCACACCCTTTGAGATTTCTAAAGGAGGAATGGTGGTAGGGTGAAGTGACTACAAATTGGTGGCTACATTTTCCCAGCATGGACCCAGATACTTGCCTTGTGGCTGGCATGTAACAGCTTCTGACATTTACATGTATTTATTTAGCAGATGCTTTTCTCTAAAGTGACTTCCAATGAACTCTATGTAGTGTTATCAGCCCACAATCCTTATTCACCCGAGGTGATGTACAATGCTAGATGCAATACTTGCAATGGGTCACTCATCCATACATCATACATTCTTCTCAGCATCTTTTTGCGATAACTCCACTAGCTGTTTCATTGCCAGCACTGGATGTGAGGCACTTTTTTAATGATTGTGCAGCAATGACTTATGTGCAGTTCTGTTTTATTCTTAATTTGACTTGATTGATTATACCATACAAGGGGGTGCGGTGGCGCAGTGGGTTGGACTGCAGTCCTGCTCTCCGGTGGGTCTGGGGTTCGAGTCCCGCTTGGGGTGCCTTGCGGCGGACTGGCGTCCCGTCCTGGGTGTGTCCCCCTCCCCCTTTGGCCTTATGCCCTGTGTTACTGGGTAGGCTCTGTGACCCTGTATGGGACAAGCAGTTCTGAGAGTGTGTGAGATTATACCATTATTATTTCCTAGACAAATATAATAGTGCTTTGCCACATGTCTTCCTTGTGGTACTGTGATTAAAAGTATTCAAACTGAGAACAGAATGAAAGGTTAAAGTAAATACTTTATAATTATTGTTGATGGCTTGTTGATTTCTGGAAACACTTCATACAAGAAGATACACTGAGTAAAACTCATTGTTTTCAGAACTATACCATGTAATGCAAAAAGGTAATTGGAGGGCTGGAGTATAAATATCTTAAAGGGAAAAGATACATTGTATTCATACTGAAGAAGTAAAGGAAATCAGGACACAGTGAAACAAAATTTTCACATTCAGTTGATTCTTGATTAACAGTATCAATATTACATTTATTCATTTAGCAGACACTTTTCTCCAAATCGTCGTACATCTCAGCGAAAATACAATTTGTGCATTACATAAAGAGAATGAAACATAGCTGCAGACATGTGACTCTTAAGTATATACTTTATATACGTTATACAATATACTTTATATACAATATCGTCAGCACCAAGACCCAAAGACAGGAGGTAGGTCTTGGGACCCACGTGCGGGTACGTTTATTCTAGAACAAAACACAGGAGCAGACAAAATCAGTGGTCAGGGACAGGTGTTGGTCTTCCGAGGCTCAAACGTTGTTTCTGGGACAAGGCAAAACTCAGTACATGGGTAAACAAGCAGGGTTCAAAAGCCTGGTGGAAACAGGAACAAGGAACAGGGTGTAGGAAACAGAGCACTGAATTTTGAAGCCGAACAGGGAGGCGTTGCAAGATTCTACAACCCTGTGCAGGGATGATGCTGCCTTTATCCCTGGCCTTGTTGATTAATGTCAGGTGCGGCTGCTTGGCTTGTGGGTGTGGGTGTGACAGCTGCACTGCAGGACCACTCCACAGACCTCCAAAATAGCACAAAATAAAGGCTCTCTACCCCTGCCACATCCCATTTTACTTGACTCCTTGCCGAATTACTGGCTCAAACAGTGGAATGGGAAATGAGAACTGAAGCTGAGGGTATCCCCACAATTAAAGCTGGAACAAGAGCAGGGAGTACTCTTCTCACTGCTGATTTCAGGAACTGTTTCCCCAGTTCTACTGCATATGAAAATGTCAAAGCTGGCACCAGTACACTTCTTGGAATTTGCATTCAAGCATGGTTTAGTTATTACCTTTATGATGACAGCTGGAGCACGAATGCATGATTTACAAAATTCAGCACTGCTATGTTAAGTCACTTGTGCACACAAAAAATGTTTGCTCTTTGCTGTAACACAACGCAACTGGAAAAAATCTGCTTGTGCTGCAGGGGTGTATTTTGAAGAGCTACAATAAGACAGCTTGGTATTTTCCATGCACCAGCACAACTGCCTTTACATGTTTAGTCAGAAAACACAAAAAAATTGCTTTCTAAGTTTCTTTTCCATTTATATCATATATTAGTAGGATCCTCAGCTACCAATCCAATCTTTCACTTAGCTGCCCAAAAAGGTTTTTTCTTTCAACTGGGGACCAGACTAAAGGCTTCATATTCTTGAGTCCCTTGGAGTTCAGGTGATTTTGCCCAACCTTCAGTATGAATTGTTTTGAGAGTTGCTGTAAAAAGAAAGCAGTCACACAAAATGCAAATGTAACTGGATTCAACTATCCCCTCTCCAATTTTCCCAGAGCTACCCAGAAGAGAGGAATGTGATGCTACAACTGTGATAAGTTTGAGATCAGGGAACATAATAAGAGAACTGTTCCTAAATGTCCCATAATGTTAGTCAAGCACACCTTCACATTTTGCCCCTCATTCAAGATAGAAAATACAATATTGAAATCTGTTTCATATAATAAGGATTTTATAATAAATGATAAAGTTAAAATGGTCAGTTAAATTTCATATAATAAATATATTAATCATATGCTATCAGCTGCCCAACCTTACTAAACTTTAGAATATTATTTAAATCTTGTATTAGTCTAATAGAAATGTATGTGAATATTTCAACTCTGCAAACTCATTAACAGAGCTTATTTAAAATTGCTCACAGCAGAAATTATACCTCAGTGGAAACCCTGTAACTTCATTAAATCCTAAGCAACAAATACACTTTAATCCATCTAAATAACATTTGCTTCCTCATTTAATTAGAAACTTGTATGAAACCCCTGTTAACTCCATTGTTTATGTATCCTGTCTACATTACTGAGTAGATTTGTTTCTTTCTAGCCTAAAAACTTATCAGACTATACCTTTGATACTCTGCTGTTCACAGCTGGAAAAAGGGCAGCAGGAAAACACATGGAACTCTGGTACATTTGATAAAGCATGCTTCCACAAAGTGAGTATAACAGACCATGCACAGGAACAACAACAGGGCAGGATCAGTATAACTGCACACCCACTAATCAGAACATTCTGGATGGGAAGCAAAGCACCATGGACTGCTTCACCCCACTTGTGGTCCTTGTAATTCCATCAATCAGAGGTCACAGTTTTCATAATCCTCACATATACTATCTCCACATTGTAATTTCATAGTGCAAAACTTCAGCCCACAAATTTATTAGGCAAGATTATTATGAGTCTTGCAGTAAGGCAGGTACCTATTGTGCTTCTCCTGTTTGGCATGTAGATGGTCTGCTTCTGTCCTCCTAGCTTCTTCCTCTACTTATCCCTTGGAATGACGCTCACAAATCGACTGACCCTTGCCTGTGTCTGACCTAAGGCACCCCAAGTGGGACAGGAACCCCAAATCCACCACACAACAGGACCCAGCTAAACCCATTGCATCACCACACCCCCCTCAGGTGGTTTAATGATTCTATATTTCCCCTAGTGTGTTTGTGTAGCAACCTTGCAATGGACTTATAGCCCAATGCTTCCAGGATAGGCTCCTGTTCACCGGGACCCTGTTAATGACATGCGATGATTGAAGATGGATGGATGGATTGTACATACAGTAAAATTGTCTTCTCTTAGATCATGATTTTCAGCCACTGCGTAGAGGCAAGTTTATCATATTTACATCATCATCAGTTTCATTCTCCATGACACAAATTTGCCAAAAAAAAAAAATAAAAAATCAGTGGTAAAAATGTTATCTTCAGTGTGGCTGAAGTAAAATGATAAGCAAAATTCTATTTATATTTTATCCAAACTGCTGTTTCGATTTATTTGAATTTCTGAGTTTCTGAAAAGGATTACCTTCAGTCACTATTGAGAAGAGCTACATGCAAAAAGTAAGCAGCGCATACCAAGAACCTGGATTTACCAAGAGCTTTAAGAAAGATTCATGTTTATTGAGGCTCTTTTAATACAGTCCTTGTTCAATACTCTTTTCAGATATGTTTTGATTCTGAGTGTACTCTTTCTTTTTTTTTTTTTTTTTTTTTTCCCTGAGCAAGGCCATGTCACATCTTTATCTAGGAAAGAGACAAAAAATGAACATGGAGCGCTGTGGTTTGCTCAGATGAGGTTCCGTACTCAGAAGCATCTGGGCTGCCTTTTTATCCTCTGTCTCCTGATGAGCTGCAGGTGCAGTCAATTCGGCAGGCGGTCGGAGGGCATGACAATATCCCCCCTCCTATCGACACCGAGTAGAGGGACGACCCCAGGGACAAGGCACCGGTCAGTCCAGGTGATCCCTGTGGAAGTCTGAAATGAGAACAGGGTCCAAAATCTCCCGTGCAGACACCCAACACTGCTCCTCTGGCCCGTACCCTTCCCAGTCAACCAGGTACTGGAGGACCCCTTGTCGCTGTCACGAATTCAGCAGCTCACGTACTGTATTAGTGGGTCCTCTATCCACCTGTACCGAAGGTGGTGGAACGGAGCTGTCAGAGGTCTGGAGAACCGAAGTTCCACAGGGCTTGAGCAGGGAGATGTGAAACGTAGGATGAATGCACAATCTGGGTGGTAACAGTAGCTTGTATGTGACAGAGGTCATTCGGATGAGTACTTAGAAGGGCTCAATGTAGTGGGGACTGAGCTTTTAGGACGGGAGGTGAAGCTTGAGATCCCTGGTGGAGAGCCAGACCCTCTGGCTCTCCAGGAGAGATGGCATCGGTGTTGATCTGCTCTTGCTGCTTTTCCCGTTGGGTGCACTGCTGCAGATGTTCTCGAACGGTTCATCAGGTTTTGCTGCTCTCTCAGTGCTAATTGTCCATGGCTGGTATATTACTGGACCCGGGGTGCCTTGGAAGAGGGAAGGCTGGTAGGTGAACACGCACTGGAAGGGGGACATACCTGTTGCCTGTTGATGCGTGGGTCAGGGCGTTGTGGGCGTATTTTCCCCAGGGCAGAAACCATGCCCACTGGTGCTGCTTCTGGGAGCAATAACTGCGCGGGTACCTTGCAATGTCTTTTTGATGCCGCTCCACCTGGTTGCTGGCTTGGGGGTGATATCCGGAGGTAAGATTGACCGAAACCCCCACCTTGTTCCAGAATGCCTTCCATACACAGGATGTAAACTGGGGCCCCGGTCAGACATGATGTCCTTGGGCAGGCCGAACAAGCAGAAAACCTTTTGGAACAATGTCTTAGCTGTTTCCAGGGCCGTGGGCAACTTCGACAAGGGGACCAGGTGGCAGGCCTTCGAGACTAGGTCCACAGGTCTGAGTATTGTGGTCTTACCTGACGGGGGTAGGCCCACCAGGAAGTCTACGGCCATGTGGGATGATGGGCGAGAAAGCACTGAAAGGGGTTTGAGGAGCCCAGTGGGTTTCTGTGTCAGGGTCTTGACCTGGGAACAGGTTATACAGGCTTCTATGTATTCCAGGACATCATCCTTCATCGAGGGTCACCAGAATTGCCCTTGTAGGAGAGACAGCATCCGGATGCCTCCATGGATGCCCAGTCGTGGGGGAGTCATGTACTCACTGGAGGAGGGAGGTTCTCATCCCTGTTGGCACGTATTCTTTGCCTTTGGTCTTTTCGGAGGGGGCCGGGCTCAAGTGTCTGCACAGCCTGGTGGTCTTGAAAAAACTGCCACCAGATCGGGGCCACCACGCAATTCTTAGGCAGGATCAATTCAGGACTCTCGGGCAGTGAGTCAGGGTTGTGCAGTCACAAGAGGGCATCAGTCTTGGTGTTCATAGACCCAGGTTGGTATGATACGGTAAGCTGGTGAAGAATAGTGCCCACCTGGCCTGGCGAGGGTTGAGCTAACGGGCAGTCTGGGGGTACTGGAGGTTCCAGTGGTCGGTAAAAACAAGAAATGGATGTGTGGCCCCCTCCAACCAGTTTCTCCACTCCTCGGAGGGCCAGCTTGATCACCAGCAGCTCCCAGTTCCCAATGTTGTAATTCCGTTCAGCTGGAGACAGTTTGTGTAAAAAGTAGGCACAGAGATGGCGCTTGGGAGGATTGCCTTGTCTTTGGGATAGCATTGCTCTCACCCCTACTACCGAGGCATCCATCTCCACCACAAAAAGCAGAGTGGGGTCTGGGTGGCAGAGCATGGGTGCAGACATGTAGCAGTCCTTCAGCTCCTGGAAAGCGTGCTGAGCTCTGTCAGTACAGGCCAGCCAGGGACTTTTACCTGCCATGAGGGCTGTCGGGGGGGTGGCAATGGAGCTGAACCCCCGATAAAATGCTGATAAAAGTTAACAAAGCCCAAGAACTGCTGAAGGGCCTTCACGGATGTCGGTCTCGGCTATTCCAACACTGCCCTGGTCTTCTCAGGGTCCATGGCACCTCCTTCCTGTTGAGGATGAATCCAAGGAAGGATACCTGCAGCTGATGCTTTCACGTAGAAGCCATTCTTGAGGACCCGCTGTAAAACTGCCCATACCTGCCACACGTGCGTTCCCAGGTCCTAGAGAAGGTTAGGATATCACTGAGATACACTAAAACACAGGTCCCCCAGCACATGGTTCACGAAGGCCTGAAACACAGAGGGTGCGTTTGATAACTCAAAAGGCATAACCCAATACTCGTAATGCCCCAGAGTGGTGCTAAAGGCCGTCTTCCACTCATCCCCCTTGCGTATCCTAATCAGGTTATTAGCACTGTGGAGGTCTAGATTCGTGAACACTGTGGCTCTGTGCACCCGTTCCAATGCAGGAGTGATCAGGAGCAGAGGATGAGGGTACCTGACTGTGATGGCATTAAGGCCTCAATAGTCAATACATGGACACAGGTCCCCATCCTTTTTCCCTACAAAAAAGAATCCCACAGAGGCTGGAGAGGTAGAGGGACTCTGCGGACAATGCTTTGGTGATGTAGGCATTCATTGCTTTCTGTTTTGGAAGGGACAGGGAATAGATCCAGCCACGGGGCTGTGTGGTGCCATCAGGAGGTCAATAATACAGTCCCAGGGTCTTTGAGGGAGAAGGGCCGCCTCCCAGGTCTTGCTGAACACCTTGCTGAGATCACAGTTCTCTGCAGGGACCGCCACCGTTTGTGCCCCCTCTGGGCTTTCAACTGATGTGGCTAGGCAGGGAAGTAGCAAACCTGAGCTTAAGCATTGTTCTCCCCAGGAGACAAATTCCCCAGTGCTCCACCTGAGCGCCAGGTCATGTCTGATGAGCTAGGGAAAGCCCAGGATTACAGGACTGTCCAGCACTTCAATTAAGCTGACAGGGGGGCATGGTGGTGCAGTGGGTTTGGCCTGTGCCTGCTCTCTGGTGGGTCTGAGGTACGAGTCCCACTTGGGGTGCCCTGTGACAGACTGGCGTCCCGTCCTGGGTGTGTCCCCTCCCTCTCATGCCCTGCACCCTGTGTTGCCGGGTTAGGTTCCGGCTCGCATCGATCTTGCTCGGGACAAGCAGTTTTGGTCTGTGTGTGTGTGTGTGTGTGTGCGTGTGTGTGCCTGTGTGCGTGTGCATGTGTATGAATTTAACAAATAAGCATATACACTGTGTTTCTTGAAGGGATGTGAACCCCTTGTGTCATTTATTTTTACCGCAAAATAATTTTTTAATCAGAACTAGTCTTCCTCAGGGGGTGCGGTGGCGCAGTGGGTTGGACCGCAGTCCTACTCTCCGGTGGGTCTGGGGTTCGAGTCCCGCTTGGGGTGCCTTGTGACGGACTGGCGTCCCGTCCTGGGTGTGTCCCCTCCCCCTCCGGCCTTACGCCCTGTGTTGCCGGGTAGGCTCCGGTTCCCCGTGACCCCGTAAGGGACGAGCGGTTCTGAAAATGTGTGTGTGTGTGTGTAGTCTTCCTCATCTGACATAATAGCTGTATAATTATCAATTCCACGTTGTGCTCCAGAGGAAATCATGTGTGCTGTAGAAAAATGGTAGTGCAAATATAAACACACACCAAATTGCTTGCTGTGTTACGTGACAGCACGTGACAAATGGGCTGTCCTCAAAAATCATAGCTCTGCATGCAAATCTGTGTGTTAGTGTAATGCATTTACATTAGCATTTATTCATTTAGCAGAGGCTTTTCTCCAAAGCACTGTATATCTCATAGAAAATACAATGTGTGCATTGCACTGTATTTTTAACTGAGATGTACGTTGTTTTAGGGAAAAGCATCTGCTAAATAAATACATCTAAATGTAAAAGTAAAATACCTGAATGTCTGCCATTCAGCCAGTTGCTGTAATGTGGTCATTTACCTTAATATTGCAAATTCATAGGTAGTGTTTAGACTCAGGACCATCTGTTCTTCTTGCTCTGAAACATAGCCTTAGCCACACAGCAAAAAACTGCAGCAAATGACAAAGAAGAATCACATCTTGAACCCTCTTTCCTGGATTGGGGCCTTTTCGTAGCAGAAGGGCTTGTGTGATCTTGGGATCTGCAGAGCTATGTCATCTGGAGAAGTATGCTCCTGGTAGGGTCTCCCAAGGCAAACAGGTCTGGAGTGAAGATCCAGACTAACACAATCCAAAAATCCCCATGAAAGAGATTAAGAGTACAAAGTGTGCCCTGCCTGAAATAGGGTCACAGGGACCTACCCCTGGAGTCAGGCCTGGGGTGGTGTTCCTAGGTCAGTGCCTAGTGGCCAGGCAGCCCAACTAACTCAGCCAGACACAGCCCGAAAAGACAACATGGGAGGGCCACGTGGGCCCCCCACCCGCAAGGTCCAACTTGGGGGGTGGGTGCAATGCCTTACAGGCAGCAGGAGGGGGCAGGGTGGCGCTTGGCGTTGAGGACCCTCGCAGCAGAAACTGGCTCTTGGCATGTGGAAAGTTACCCTACTAGGAGCTGGAACTGGTCCAGGAGGTTGAGAGACACCAATTAGACATAGTTGGGCTCACCTTCACTCACAGTGTTCGCTCTGGAGCCAAACTTCTCGATAGGGGGTGGTTTTTCTCCTACTCAAGAGTTACACAGGGTGAGAGGTGCCGAGCGAGTGTGGGGATACTCACAAGTCCCCGGCTGGCTGCTGTACAGTTGGAGTTAGTCGCGATGGAGGAAAGGGTCGCCTCAATGCAACTTAAGGTCACAGAGAAGATAACTCTGATTGTTGTGTGTGCTTATGCGCCAAGCATCAGTTCAGAGTATTCAACCTTCTTGGAGAGAAAGGGTGGGGTTCTGCACAGGGCCACACCTACAGACTCCATAGTCCTGCTGGGGGACTTCAAGGCTCACGTTGGCAATGACTGGGAAATCTGGAGTGGGGTGACTAGGAAGAACGGCTTGCCTGATCTAAACCCAAATGGTGAAATGTTATTGGACTTCTTTGCTAGTCATGGTTTGTCCAGAACAAACGCCATGTTCAAACACAAGGATGCTCACAAGTGTCCTTGGTACCAGAGCTGGAGGAAGTTGCGAGGGACAGGGCGTCTGGGCCTCTCTGCTCTCCCTGTTGCCACCACGACCCTGGAAGGACAAGCGGGAAAGAAAATGGATGGCTGGGTGGCTGGGTGGATGGATGGAGTTCATGAATGCTTGTTGTAATCTTTATTTCCACATGAATGGATTTGCCAGAGGATGAGGGTTTCATGATAGACAAGATGACCATGAATCCTACACTGCCACCAAAAAACATGCTGTTTCTCAAGAGTCGTTGGCTCGACTCTAGTTTAACTCTGTGAAAATAAGAAAAAAAATAGTTTGAGTCAAAAAAGAAATTCACAGAATCAAAGATACTTAACAGAGTTATTTCTGTTCTATTCAACATCCTTATATTGTTTAAAGTGTCTAGTATCAATGAGGATTGAATTAAGTTACCATTTTAATTAATGAATGCCAAAGCTGAAATAGAAAAACATCAGCTAGCTATGTAACTGTTTATCTTGTCAATTGGTAGTTGGTCAACAGAAATACAGTGTATCTCCATAATTCTTTTCATCTACAAATTCAAAATAATAAACTCTTGGCCTGACCTTTTCACAGTTCAGTCTAAATGTTGTGTATTATAAATGTTAAAATTTCAATGCCAATTCTTTAATTATCAGTGTCTTGACACAATTCTCTAAGTCATAACCCCACGTCCACTCTCATCCTCACAGTCATCCATAAATTGTAAATTTTAGTATCTTTTTAAAAGAGAACCATTTAATGCAGTTACAGTTACAAGTCAGGTCAAATAAAATGAGAGTATTGATATGAGTTAGATCTTATCTTTCATTTTTGAGTATTTGAATCATTTTAAGAAAACTGTCAGCTTTTGTATTCTGTCAGTTTCAATGTGAATAATATGCATGCAATTTATTGTAGAAAAATGAACAAATTTAAATATACATTCACTTTAAATATTACTTAAACCTCTCTGTCAGTGTTATCCTTGACACTGCAATAGAACAGAATTTTGACTCCCCCATTAGTTTAACTTTGACATTATTTGAGCTTTATGTTTGCTATACCAAAGATTTTTGAATGTGGATTGTTGCAGCCACTTTGTTACACAGAAACAAATAGGAAAGTGTGTACCGGGACTGAAAGAGTTCCATACACAGAGAACCAGGATGTAAAGCTGATTGCACCCTAATATGAACTGTAGTTCTCATTTTTGATAGATTCTGTTAGGATGAGTGTCAGGAATGTTACACAGTGTTACACTGACATTCACTCTAATATTGCTGCCCCCATTTGTTTGTTTGTTTTAGGTGGACTGTGTCATGGGTGTCTGTCACAGATTGGTACATTAATTACTTAGATTAAAACCACTAACTTTAAATTATTCCAGTACAAGCATTCACAACATTTTAGGATTTCACCCGATTTACTAATTCTGGTATTAAGGATTACACAGATGACATACTTTTACCAGTTCACTTTGGGCTTGTAAAAGTCTGCACTCATAAAATATTGTATTTATAATGAACTTTTTCTTGTTTTGATCGGACAAATGGGCTCACACGTTGAAGATTTATTTTATGAATAGGCCAACAGACAAAAGTCATTACAACATCATCATGAGATGAGCACTGTATTTACTCTTAGAAGTATGTAATTTTGGATTGTTATGTTCTCAGTTTATCTATGGCATGCATCCACACTTCACAGTTCATCTACAGTTCTGAACAACAGATTTCGGAAAAAATCAACAGTGGCCAAAAATACAATTACTTAAAAAAAAATTAATTAAACAATTTTAGAAATTAAAATTGAAATGATTAACAATAAAACATAAAAGTTATTAAAGAAATAAGTATATATACTGTACATACACAAAAACATACAAATGTGTATATACTTCTGTGTGCATGCATGTGTGTACATGCACAAACATTACCAAAACGTGGCTTCAGACCTATCTTGTTTTGCATTTCTTTTGTTATCCATAAATTTAACTTGCATTGTTTTTATTTTCAAGAACATATATACATATCAGCATATTTGTTTGTTTTCATTTAATAAAATATATTTCATGCACATACTGGATGTGTGTGGACATTTGTAAAGTATACGAAAACATGAAACATCTGGAAGAGTGGATTTTTGGAGCAACAAACTGTGTCCCCCTTATATAGTTCATTGTTTTGAGGATGTGCTATGCATAACAAAACTCTCTCAGTCCTAATTATTGTATTAAGCATTAATTTCATAACTAAAACATTGACTTCACATTCAAACATGATCAGTTCTCCTCATATGTATAGATACTGCAATATTTCATTCCAATGTTCCGACTTTAAACAAAAGTAAAATAAGCAGTACAGGAACTGCTGTATCCCTCCCTATACATAAAATGATATATACGCATACACTAATTAAAAGCTACAGTGAACGATGCATCAGAAAGAACAATGCTCATATTAGCAATAAATAAACAAAACTTAGTCACAATTTGCTTTTTATGCATGTCGTATAAATAAGCATATGCTACATTTTATGTGAATGTTTTTGTTGCAGTTTGAAAAATGATATTATTCTAAAAATGCTGCTATAAGTACATTTGCAATGGACAAATATTTCACTTATTAATTTATGTATATTCTAATGCTTAATGTTGTTGTTTCTTTTTTTTTTTTTTGGTTCATGATATTCATGGGGGAAAAACTCTAAAACCCTCCATTAAATTTAAAACAAAAAAACGGCCTCATCCATCTGGGGTCTTATTCTTTGAAACATTATCCATCAAGATATACACATGGCAGAACATGGCTGGTGTCTCACCTCTCTCCATGACATGACAAGACCTGTTTTTTTTTTTTTTTTTTTTTTTCCCTATTTCTAATTTCTGGTTCTCTGTCTCTTTCCTCATGTGCTGTAAAGTGTTTTGTGGTATAAGGAGCAGAAGGAGAGAGAGTAAAAGGAAGTTCCTTTTTATGTGCTGTAGTGTCCTTGTCCTTACCTGTATTCCTTACTTCCCTTCCAAATTTGCACTGGGCTCCATCTGCATTCTAGACACACTGCTCTCACCACGGTCTAACTCTGCAGGTATCGCCTGCTTCTACCCCTCCCTCGACAGGGGTGTAGACAAGCTTCAATTATGCACACTCAGTCCCCAGCGGATATCTTGCCTTTGTTCCTGGGAAGTAAAGAAGTTTTCAGCCCTCTTGCTACACTGCTCTCCACAGCTGTCTGTCGGCCCAATCCAAATGATATCCCACTAATTTTACACTTGCAGCATTTTGACTAATTGTCTGTCATGCATTTCAGAAAAAGGCTCAACACTATGTTTCAAATTCATTCTTTTCCTCTGTACTGTCACACTTTAGGACTTTAATTCATCCATTGCAAATAACAGTAAAAAGATGCAGAAATTATTAAATTATATGAAATTGACAGTAAGGAGACTAAAGGACTGTAAGGATGAGAGATTGCCCAAAGAACTTGTGGCTTATTAAATTTTCACTGAATGCCTTGCTGACTGGCATCATAGTGTATCTGATCTGTTATAACTTTATTCCTCAGACTATCGGATTTTATCACTAAATTTTAGATTAAAAAAAGTCAAACTACAGTTCTACGTCTCACTGGTGCTACATTTATAACATGCTTCATTTGTAATCTGGATGCAATAACAGGGCCATTTAATGTATGCTCATGTGTAAATACTGTGTTTTAAAGATATGGTAACAGTGCTAGAGATTAGTGCATTTATTATGCAGTCAAAGTTGCTACTGTATCTTTGGCCTTAGAATGCAAGGTTCAGTTGGTGCTACAAGCACGTTAATTTTGCATCCTCCTCATTCCTCTTCCACGTTTCCTGTTCCATGCTTTTACAGTTTGTATGTAAACTGTATGTACTATAAACTCTGTAAATTGGGGTCCCATGGTGCCACAGTGAGTAGCACTGCTGTCTCACACCGCCTGGATGGGGAAAGAGGACATGAGTCCTCCCACAGTCCAAAAACATACTGAGATTATCAAAATTAGCGCATGAAAGAGCCTTTTTTAAACGTCCAGCTCTGACAACTGTAACCTCTTCACAAGTACTGGTAAAGGTAAATCTCAGTTTGAATACTTACGCCTGTCTGTCCAAATAATCATTTGACTTGTTTATGTACTTGGACAACCAAAGAAAGAGGTATCCATTATTACTAAGGCAGGGGTTCTGTATAAGGAGGGCGCGGTGGTGCAGTGGGTTGGACTGGGTCCTACTCTCTGGTGGGTCTGGGGTTTGAGTCCCACTGGGGGTGCCTTGTGGCGGACTGGCGTCCTGTCCTGGGTGTGTCCCCTCCCCCTCCAGCCTTACGCCCTGAGTTGCCGGGTTAGGCTCCGGCTCCTCACAGCCCCATATGGGACAAGTGGTTTGGAAAGTGTGTGTGTGGTTCTGTATAATTCAGTTTTTCTGTTAATCTCTTGTTATGGAATTTTTTTCCTTTTTTGTGTTGTGCTAAGGGGTGTGGTGGTGCAGTGGGTTGGACCGCAGTCCTGCTCTCCGGTGGGTCTGGGGTTCAAGTCCCGCTTGGGGTGCCTTGTGGCGGACTGGCGTCCTGTCCTAGGTGTGTCCTCTTCCCCCTCCGGCCTTACGCCCTGTGTTGCCGGGTAGGCTCTGGTTCCCCGTGACCCTGTATGGGACAAGCGGTTCTGAAAATGTGTGTGTGTGTGTGTGTGTGTGTGTGTGTGTTGTGCTATAGTCTCTCCCACATACTAGCACCACTCATACTCAGAGAAACAAAACATTCTGCATTAGTGTAATAACAGAATGCTAAAGATAAATGCCTTCAATTACATAATGTAAAACTGCATACCTAAAGCTCCAAAGGCATCAATAATCTACTTTCAGATACTAAGTGTTCTTTATTAAAAAGAAGGATATTGTTAATTTTCTCCAAATACGCTTGAGAGAGTGTGAATAATTGATTATAGCTGAATTTTCAACTCATGGTAGATTAATATTTTCTCAGACAATTTTAGGTTTTAATTTATTCTGAGACCTGTGCATGATGTTTGTTTGTCCTGATACATTACCAGTGATTTGTTTTTCAGCAGGGCAGTAAAGCACCAAGGCTTTTAAACTAACAGTTACTGCTTCACATCCTGGGAGTCAAAGGTATTCTAACCTGGTAAACAATATTTAATCTCAATTATTCTATTTAAAATGTCTAGATAAATGAATGGTTGATGCTGTTAATTGCTTGGGAGGGAGATGTCAGACAGAAAACAAATCAGTGCAATTTGAATAAACTGGTTGTGTGGCTTGAAAATGCAAAAATGATCAAATTGTTGGAATGATGTTTTCAACATTCAGGTCTCCATCCAAATTGTTTTATCCCAAATACAGTCAAAAATCAATGCACTGTCTAATCACTGTCTAATTTTCCTGTGGGTGAAGCTGATCACTAAAAGGATACTAGTTTTCTGTCACATTCACACCAGTTGATTCTTTTGCCTTCTGGTCATGCAGCTAAAAGAGTTCACTGGTGTGAAAGACCAATACACTGAGTTCATGAACTATGTATACCATTGATTGGCCGAGCACTTGTTTCTCTTCATGGAAACACATAAACCACTGTTTGTCTGGTGAGCTTCCCCCCAACCCCATAGCAAGTTGGCGGTGTCTCTGAGGGCTTTATGAGCTGTAAATCACTGATAAGTCAGACAAGCACAGTCTGTTACCGGCTGATCTACGTGGCGTGCTGCCAGTCATCGGCGTTCACCTCGCAGAGAAGAAAACTCACCCGCCTCATGTTATAAATCAACTCTGTCAAAAGCGTGGAGTTGGCCCACATCTGTATTCCAGTTGATTTGGGCCCTTCCTTCCCATTCTCCATCCATAGCTTTCACAAGATAAACAGGCCTACATCCAACTGCAGATTTTGTGAAAAGTAATGCAGTTACCCACACATTTTCAGAACTGCTTGTCCCATATGGGGTTGCAAGGAACCGGAGCCTACCCGGTAACACAGGGCATACACCCAGAACGGAACGCCAGTCCATCGCAAGGCGCCCCAAGCAAGACTCGAACCCCAGACCCACCAGAGAGCAGGACTGTGGTCCAACCCACTGCGCCACTGCACCCCCACAGCAGTTACATTTATATTATTCATTTATCAGGTGCTTTTTGCCAAAGCGACATATATCTCACAGAAAAATACAATGAGTGCATTACATCAACAGAAAGAGAGACTTCGATGCAGACATATGATTCTGAAGCACAGTTAATTTGTTACATTCCACCAATATGAACCAATATATATCACACAAGTAGCTGCATAAAGATTATCGATTACTCAACAGTTAGAATCATTTACACATAAGTATTTACACATTGGGGCTGTGGTGGCGCAGTGGCGCAGTGGGTTGGACCACAGTCCTGCTCTCCGGTGAGTCTGGGGTTCAAGTCCTGCTTGGGGTGCCTTGTGACAGACTGGTGTCCTGTCCTGGGTGTGTCCCCTTATGCCCTGTGTTACTGGGTAGGCTCTGGCTCCCCACAACCCTGTATGGGACAGGTGTGTGTGTTTACACATTAACATGCACTTACCAGATCATGGGAGAAGTAAGTCCAAAAGAGGTAAGTTTTAAGCCCCTTCTTAAATGTAGAGATTCAGCAGTTCTGAATGAGAGGGGGAGGTCATCCAACTTCATCAGAGCCAGAACCAAAAACCTTTGTGCTTTTCATTTTAAACTTTAAGCTGAACTATTGCAGGATTGACTTCAGTTTTTCTGCACTCCAGTCCCTTTTACCTTCGTTGTCTGTCTACTGAATTCGTCACAGTGAAGACAAGTGTACATCATTTTTCAATTAATCTGTAACCCAATTCCTTCCTTCCAGCACTTCCTTGTCCTTAGCCTTAAAGAGGTCAGGTACAGCAAAGTTAGACAAGATGGTTATCAAAGTCTTCCTGACATAATTCATCTGAGTCAAATGTAATACTCTTGTCTTTTTAAGGAAATACAGTGAATGCTTCCTTCGTGAGTTAGGTGTATCTAATGGTCTGGCCTTCATATCCTGAAAACCTTCTAACCCCCCCAACCCACGTCCCTATGTTGTACTGGTGGGAAGATGGAAAGGGTTCCTCCTGCTGTGTCATTGCAGCTCCCACAAAAGACAAAGGATTTGCATGAAACTTTTCTCTGAGAGGAGCTGTGGAGATATAGCAGAGAACATCAAAGTTGAAATCCAAAGACATTTTTTTTAACCCTAGGGTGTTTTTGTTGTTATTTATTTATTTATTTTTAATGAGCATTGAATCAATAAAAGCAGAGTGGGCTAATTGACCGCCTAATCCCTGAAAACCACACAGCAACTCTCTACTCCACAACCATCAGCTTGATCCAAGGGTTATGCCAATTTGCACATTTGATAAGTGTTCCCCCATGGGAGCCTTTCTTGTGGATGCAAAACAAGGTGAGTTTTTGACAGTTTTGACAGTGCTTATGAGGATTATTTGTGCTCCTTGTTTTTATTCACATGTTATGATATTTCTGTTTCATTCCATCCTATGTTTCATTTCAGAATCAACAATGTGACACTCTAACTGTATCTGCTAAAAGACCTTCTGGTTTTCCATACTGTTGTTCTTGCTTCTGTACCTTGGCATATTTATTATACATATATCTGAGGTTTTTAAAGATCCTAACTAGAGAATAAGTCAAGTCACATCTGTATTATTAAGCTGACTATGAATTACTGTAAAAAACAATGTAGGAGTTACAAATAAAATAACTTACAAACAGACTTTTGGTCCGCACTATGTTTATAAGCTGAGCACCTAGTGTATAAGCTATAAGAGAATTCATTATGAGTCCTCTAAATGCACACAATCTAAAAAAAAAACAGATATCTGAGAACTGGATGATGGTGCTGTTATAAACATATCACATTGTTTTTATTTGAGCATGAAACTGTGAGATTTGTAACTATTAAAGTTCACAGGTCATTTAAAATTTTGGCCTTCATGCAGTAAGTGTTTTATCTTAAAATAAGATAATCAGACTATGATATAAACAGATAAAATGATATTTTATTATGTATTTCATTAGAAAAAGCTTTATTCTGTTTTGTAAACAGATGCATCTTGACTTTTTAGAACGAGGCAATTATTATGCTTCCATACCTCTGAAAATGCAGCAATAGAAAAGAATACGATGCAGCTTCCTGCTGGTTCAGAGATGCATCCGGACTGATAATGGTGATGGGACTGAACGGTGCAGCTCAAGATTATAAATGATTCATAAGCCCCCCTCAGATGTCCTTACAAAGCTTGAATTAGAACGATGCTCACAGCGTTTTCGATTAGAGAGAGGAGAAACCTTCCACTCACCCCCCGATTTGCCTCTTGCAGCTCAATGATGGCGATTTGATTATGGCAGATCCGGGTGGGGGGTTGTGAAAGAATTGAGGAAACATGATTCATTCTTAGCATGCTTGCCAGCAAGTTAAGACTCAATTGAACGTCTTGTTAGGTTCCAGTACTGTGGGATGAGGGTAAAAAGGGAGTAATGATTCAATTCCTGTGATGACCAAACATCTAGGTCCTAACTACCAATCAAAAGCAATTAAAAAATAAATAAATAAATGAATTTTTTTTTAAAAAAAGGTGTTATACTTGCGGGGGGCGCGGTGGTGCAGTGGGTTGGACCAGGTCCTGCTCTCTGGTGGGTCTGGGGTTCGAGTCCCGCTTGGGGTGCCTTGCGGCGGACTGGCGTCCCGTCCTGGGTGTCTTCCCCCCCCTCCGGCCTTACGCCCTGTGTTGCCGGGTAGGCTCCGGCTCCCCGCGACCCTGTATGGGACAAGCGGTTCAGAAAGTGTGTGTGTGTGTGTGTGTGTGTTATACTTGCTTAGAAGGAAGCTATGCAAGCAAGGGTTCACACTAATGATAACACCATTAAACCTAACTGTTATTCTAATTTAATCCATAATTTCACATCAAATCACAGTTACTGACATTGGTGGTTTGTAGCTTAGACAGTCTCTGAGTTCATCAGTAGAGAATACATCAGAAGTAATGAATTGTGTCTACCACCAAAGCACAGACAACTATAAATGAACTTAATTGAGTACAGCAAATGAAGGTTTAAAAGCAGTCGAGTCCATTGAATAATAAGATTGCTGTTAACTTTGATTATTTATTCACTTCAGTGCAGTCAGAAGTGTTCAAACATATCATAAACTAAATTAACATTTACATGACAGAATTAGAATTGAAAAGCCAATTTCCATAATTATTACTGTGTTCCGAAAGGGGAAAAAATATTATAAAGGTCTTAAACATGAATTTACTTATTTAAAAGCAATCCTCAACTATGGTTTATGATTAGTACAGACAAATTTTACATGCAAAATGGCACTGTACCTATATCCTAATGCACAATCCCCAAATTATAAAGTAATGAATAATAATAAATCATGTTATGGGGAAAATTGCTGCAAATTATGTTCTGTTTACTTTTTGCTGAAAAAAAAATGTATGTGTTCGTACATTAAAGGTAAACATCATCTATGTTCATGTTTAAATACAAATAATTAAACTGTTTAATGCATTTATTAATTGTTTTATGAAGCTATAATTACTGTGAGCTTTAACACTTCTCTGCAGTTGAACTGTATTAGGTGAAACACAACAAATTGTAATTATGGCTCCATTTTAATTTTATCATTATGTTATAGCTTTATATTTTATGCATATTTTAATATGATGATTTCAATTATAAAGAATATTTTATTATCATTTAAAATTAATTTTAAGAAACCTCATAATTCATCTGTAAATAAGTAAAGTCAATTTCTCATAATGTGTGAGTGAGTGTATGATGTGATGGACCAATGTCCCGTGCAACGTGTAACCCCATGTATGGATGCTCTAGCATCATTACAATTTCACACACACTGAGTAAATCAAATACACCCACTAAGGTCAATCTGGAGTCACAAGCTCACCTTAAATCAATGTCTTTGGAAAGTAGGAGAAGACCCATACAAACATGGCAAGAACAGGAAACTCCCATATAAGTTGAGTGAATACCAAACCCAAATCCAAACTCACATCCTATGAATTTTGAGGTGCCAGCAGTACCTACTGTGACACCATTTTTTCTGTTTAATGACTTTTAGTTTGCACACACACACACAGACATTTTCAGAACCGCTCATCCAATACAGGGTCACGGGGAACCGGAGTCTACCCAGTGACACAGGGCATAAGGCCAGAGGGGGAGGGGACATACCCAGGACAGGACACCAGTCCATCGCAAGGCACCCCAAGCGGGACTCGAACCCCAGACCCACCGGAAAGCAGGACTGTGGCCCAACTCACTGCACCACTGCACCCCCAACTTTTAGTTTGCATGACCTTTTAATATGATAAAGCATTTTCCCTAACTTTCTGGAAAAATTTCCATCCACAACATTAGCTAAGCCATTTATATATCCTAAATAATTGTAATTGTTAAGTTCAACATTTTTAATATGGTATACATAACCACACCATTTCTATTTTAATTAAATTAATTTTTACAGAGCACTCTTCTCATGCAGTGAGACAGAACACTTGAGCACAGGCATAGGGCAAAGAAACAAACACACATCATCCGAAACTGCTTGTCCCAAGCGGAGCCACGGTGAGCCAGAGCCTAACCCAGCAACACAGGGCACAAGGCTGGAGGGGGAGGGGACACACCAAAGACAGGACACCAGTCCACTGCAAGTCACCCCAAGCAGGACTCGAACCCCAAAGCCACCTGAAAGCAGGCCCTGGCCAAACTCGCTGCGCCACCGCAACCCTTTCAAATTTTAACAATATATAATAAGAAAAAATATTAAAAATTAGTACTACCTCTGCTATTCTGACATAGGCTTGGATCCAACTCAGTTAATGTGGAATTTTTATCTTCTCCATGTGTCTGTGCTCCGGTTTCCTCCCACAGTCCAAAGACATGGATCTCAGATAAAATGGCACTAAATTGCCCATCATGTGTGAATGTATGAAAAAATGTGGGTGTATGCGTATGGCTATCCTTCAACTGATATCCATTCCAGAGTGCATCCCACCTAATCTCATACCCAGTGGTTTTGGGAAATGCTCAGCACCGCTGAGACCCTGACAAAGACAAAAAGTTAACAAAAACGAGAGACATCATGAGCGTATACTGTATATGTAACAACTGTACAGGTTCGTTGGACAACAGGACTTAGGCCTATACTTTACGGTAATTTTAACCTACACAAGCTTATGGGAAGAAAGGGATCAGAGCTGTAGGCAAAGAGTCACACTCCTGAACTAGAGTCCCCCGGACCCTCTCTATATCTTGCTCCTGAGTTGGGATCTAGAGGAGAGTTGTGGTAACTCATAGTCATCCAGTTGTAATGCTGGTGCAATAATGTGTCATCTGCATGGTGTGTGCCACTGTATATGTACAAGTGGTGCTTTACAATAAAGGACACTGAGTGGGAGACAAAGTTATATGTTACATAATAAATACTATCAAAACAGCAGATAAAATCTATTCTCATTCATTGAACTATGCTCTCTGAAAAAATAAGGAAATGGCTCTCCAGTTTCCTCTCTGAGCACCATGACTTCTCAATCCACTCTGCAATTTATATACACAATTGCAATGTATCTGTGGATTGACTGCTTTCAGCCATCTACAATATACTGTATGAATACATTCTATTGTACAGAAACTTACAAATCCATTAATGAGCTCACAGTCATTACTATTACAGATATTTAAGTGCCTTACTATGTTTTTCTACACTCGTTTACTTACAGCTTACATTGAACTGGTTGCCATAGTCACTGACAGAATGTGAATTTATCCATGTAATATTGGGTTCATCAGAAACATTTTCTAAATTCTGTAATACTGCAAAGAATATGAGAAACGGTTCTGGAAAAAAACTGAGTAGAGAATGAGAAATGTTTAGAGGATATTTTTATGAAATGGTTTGCTTGAAAACATGATACTGAGAAATGCATTTCCATTTATTCCTTTAATAGACACTTTTCTCCAAAGCATCCTACCCTGTTAAGCTGCCTGCAATTATTTACACATTTATACTGCTGAGTAATTTTACAGGAGCAATTTAGGATAAGGGTACCTTGCCCAATGGCACAACAATTCTGTGTCCCATAGTGTGGAGTGGGTGTGATTCCGACGATCGATTAATTGTGTCTGTTTGTTTGTTTGTTGTGGTCGCCATTGTTGGAGTAGTTTCGATAAGGAATCTCCTCCCTGACCCCTTTAATAAGTGTGGAAGCTATCAATCCTGTTCATTGTGCATTATATTTTGCATTGGAGGTCCGTCGCTGCAGTCTGCAGTGTTTCGGGTAAGTGTATTGTTGCTACCTGTTTTTCCCGACACACATTCTTGTTGTGTAGCTGTGCGGATGGACAGACGCAATTGGTTATGTGTCTATGTAGTTGTCGGTGGTATTTTTATTAATTTGTTTGTTGAATTGTATTTAATGGTTTGTTAGGGTACACGCTTACCTAAATAATTTTGTGTCCCGTAGTGTCGAATGTGCATGACTCCATTGACTGATTAATCGCGTCTGTTTTTGGTCGTCATTATTGGAGTAGTTTTGATTTCAATGAGTAATCCCAGCTGACAGGAATTACCTCGGTTTAAATAACAGCTGGTTTCCCGTAGCAGCAGCGGTTGTGGCAGCCTCATGGTGCGAAGACTCGGGGTGCAAAGACAAGGGAGTCTACCTGTGGGAGCTGAAGAAGGCCACCGGCATTGTGTTCCACGAGGGATCACGCGTCACATATGTCAGCTATCAAAGTCATCTATGGCAACCGAGCTGTGCAACGTTGCCACCACCAAACACCTGAACGCTGTCGCTGCTACAGTAACCTGGTTTATCCTCACCTGTCAAACCCTCCATCCAGTTTTAATTTCTCCATGGTTCTCTAGAACTGCCAGTCTGCTGTGAGAAAGGTTGACTTCATAGCATCCTATGCTTCCCATCTCTCACTGGACCTCCTGGCCTTAACTGAAACCTGTCTGTTTTTCTGAGACAAAGTCAAAGCAATCACTGACAAGTTCTCAGTGTCACCCTGCCCGGTTCGTGCTGAAAATGGCAAAAATCCAAGACTCGCTTGGACCTGGATGCCTACCAGTTACTCTTAACTACTTTCTACTCTGCTGGCTCTTCAGCTAAGACCTGATTTTACCACAACAAAATACAGTGTGTAACTAAAAAACCACACAGACTCTTTGCCACCTTCTCATCCCTTCTATGTCCTCTGCAGCCTCCTCCTCCTTCTCCTCTCAGTGCTCATGACTTTGCTTTGTTTTTCTGAGACAAAGTCAAAGGAATCACTGACAAGTTCTCAGCATCACCCTGCCCGGTTCCTGCTGAACCTCTCTGCAAAGCTATGCTCTCCCAATGCATGCCACTCTCAGAATCTGAAATCTCTGACCTCCTGATATCACACAGAGCCACCACCTGCACGCTTGATCCAGTCCCATCATTACTCCTACAGAACAGTTCCCCGCAACTCTCCACTTTCATCTCTAAGATCATCAACTCCTCGCCCTCCTCTGGCTGTTTCCCAGCTGCCTTTAAAACTGCTCTCATTTCACCTCTGTTAAAGAAACCCTCCGTGGATCTCAGTTTGGTCCAAAACTACAGACTGGTCTTTCTCCTCTCCTTCCTGTCTAAAATTTGCGAGGAGGCAGCCTATGATCAACTATCTGATTTCCTCACCCGGAACCATCTCCTCGATGGATATCAGTCTGGCTTCAAAGTTGGTCACTCCACTGAGTCGGCGCTTCTAGCAGTGTCTGATATTCTCCAATCTGCTAGAGCTGCCTCCCTCTCCTCGGTCCTCATCCTCCTCGATCTGTCTGCAGAATTTGGCACTGTCAACCACCGGATTCCACTCTCCCCTCTTAGTCAGCTTGGGATCAAAGGAACGGCACTAAGATGGTTTGAGTCCTACCTATCTGACAGATCCTATCAAGTGGTCTGGCAGAGCTCTCGTTCTTCTCCTCTGCCTCTCTCAACCGGTGTCCAACAGGGCTCGGTATTTGGTCCTCTTCGCTTCTCCAACTACACCTCCTTCCTCGGCCCAGTCATAGCCTCCCATGGATTCAAATACCACTGCTATGCGGATGATACCCAGCTCTTCCTCTCCTTTCCACCTGGAGCATCAGACATTCCTGCACACATTGCTTCCTCCCTGTCAGCCATCTCTGCATTGATGTCTGATCACCACCTCCAGCTTAACCTCTTCAAAACAGAGATTCTTTACCTCCCAGCTGGCCTGTCCTTCTGTCACAATCTATCGATCAAACTGGACAACTCACTCATTTTGCCTACCCCCTCAGCTAAGAGTCTGGGAGTAACAATTGACTCAAGTCTGTCTTTTTTCAGCACATCGAAGCCACAACCTGGTCCTGCAGATACATCCTAAATAATATTCATAGGATTTGTCCCTACCTCACAACTGACTCTGCCCAACTACTTGTCCAGGTCATAATGACATCCCATCTGGACTACCGTAACACTCTCCTGTGTGGCTTTTCTGCTACTGCCACCAAACCTCTGCAGCTATTACAGAATGCTGCTGCAGGAGTTGTGTTTGATTTGCCAAAGCGTTCCCATGTATCTCCTCTTCTCATTTCTCTGCGCTGGCTTCTTATAGCTGCCCACATCAAATTCAAGACCCTAGTTATTGTCTACAAATGCATCAATAGAAATGCTTCCAGCTATTTACAAGACTTGATCACCCGCTACACCCCAACCAGACTCCTTCGCTCGTCTACTTCTGCTTGCTTGGTGGTCCCGCGCATGAAAAGTAAAGCACGGAGGTTCATGGTTCTGGCTCCGTTGTGGTGGAATGACCTTCCCTTCTCACTCAGAACTGCTGAAACTCTGTGTACATTCAAGAAGGGTCTGAAAACTCACCTTTTCCGGACTCACTTCGCCCAAGATCTCTCCAGCTCATGTATCTTGTAAATTTTTATGCAACGTAACTTTGTGATCATCCCCAGATAAGCCTTTACACAACCGCTACTCCTACATTGTATGTAAATGTTCGTGTACCTTATTAAAAAAAAAAAAAAAGAAATGTAGAATGGTTATTAGGATTCATTCATCCTGCATTTTATGCACCTCCTCGAGCGATGAACATTGAACTATCAAGTGGAAAGTAATGAACTAGGTGTACTTAAGAATCACATGTCTGCAGCTATCTCTCTTTCTCTTAGTGTAATGCACAAATTTGTATTTTTGCTGAGATGTACATCACTTTGGAGAAAAGAGTCTGCTAAATGAATAAATGTAAATGTACAGCTAGAGACGGGATTTAAACTTGTGGGTCCAAAGGCAGCAGTTCTACCCAAGATGCTTAACCGTAGTCCTATCACTGTACAAGGCAAAGACAAGGCAAAGAAAGACAAAAACAGAAAAACAGACACAAAAGAAATATAAATTTGTGAGATATGACTTTGACATACTTGATACAAATACAGCACTAAGAATCATTATTACATACATTGAATAGTAACTGTAATGAGGCATGGATCCTGGTAAAGTCCACATTTCTTGTATGACATAGATTTTCAACAAGTATGTTACATGTCATTTAAGGAAAAATAAGGGGCAATGCTAATGAACTGTAACTGACATTGCTATGCACGGTATGGTCTAAATATTGCATAGGATAGGGTGCATGAGGGAAAACAGTCTCATGTCAAACAAAACGGACATTTATTGAGCCAGTTCAATATAATACATAGACACGCATACACATACAGGCACAACAGAAGTGTTACTTTTTTGACCCAACATGTGGTTAACTGAATATAGCTGAGGGGATATTGCAGCCCAACACAATCTGTGACTGACATTGTATAGGTACAGATAATAAGTGCTGATGCATTCTCATCCTGCAAATCAAAAGCATGAGGACCATGAAACTGAATTTACTCTTCTGTGTGTGTGTGTGTGTGTGTGTGTGTGTATGTGTATATGAATATGTTTTGTGCAAAAAGTATCCCTGTACAAAATGTGACAAAAAGGTCCCTTGTAAACATCTGCTAGGTAGATGTCATGGACTTGCTTCTTTATGAGGATATAGCTCATATAAAGGAATAAGCTATGTCCTCATTGCTTCTTGTTGATATTCTAGCAGCAAAATCTTGTGCCTCCAACTAATCTTCACTTCCAATCCATACTTTTCCACTGGAGCTCAGCCAAGCACTAGCTCACCATGACTCCTCTGTCTCTGAGGGTTTACCTGTCACACCTCTTATTCAGCCTTCACAAAGTCTTGGCCATGCATTTGTCAGGCAGCCATTGCATATAATTTTTAAGAGTAAGAATTATAGAATCCATCTGCATATATCTTGCATCTTGATTATTCTTGATTATTCTTATTCTGATTATTGCATTTTTTTAATGTGTGGTATAACCCCTTGATGCCCAAACCCATCAAAGGTTAATTTATTATGGACACATAGACAGCCAGGGGGGTCTGATGTTTGCAAACAGTGAAATCTGGTGAGTAACTTCACAAAACAAGCGTTTTGGTTAAGTATCACCAGTCTCCCATAGGTTATTATGTTTGATAATGGCACTATAAAATCTAACTGGATGTTCTTCTGTTAGATGTAAGACACAGTAATTTTACTTCAGTTCTCAAGGGCCAAGTTGAGCAGTTTTTCTACCTATTCTTAAACCTCTCAGAGCTCAGAAAAGGTATGAAATAGGTTCAGCCAAGAAAGTATGAAGAATATGGTGTTTTATAGTCTGGCGAGAAGAAAAACCTCCTGGCCTCAGCCTTCCAGGAAAGAAGTTGAATTGCCCAGTCCAAAGCACTGAAATGTATAACAACAGGGGTACATTGATTGCCATTGCCAAAGAAACATAGGTAACTTTTTTAAAGTAAACAAATAAAGGTATAGAAGACACACTATAATCATGCATTAGTTAAACAATTTAATTTATGGAGACCTGACTTTCATTTCATTAAACTTCTGTAGGTCACATTTACATGCACAAAAGGCAGCCAAACTCAGATCAATAAAGTCATTTATAGCAGACAGTTGTAATTAACAGTTTGCAGAGTATTTTCTAAGCACCATCACAAATAGGAAGCTTGGATATTCCCATAGCATCCATCAAAAATCTGACACAGCATTAGCATCAGGCAAAATAAGAATGGTTCTGTTGTGAAGTAGTAAAGACATTCACATTCTCTATTAACACACCACATTGTACACCAACCAGTCTACATCAAACCTTCTTTGGCATTTGGGGCATCTTGTACTCAATTGTAAGATTAATACACATTAGAGGCATGTGCTGCAGAGTTAATTATTCAACACACATATTTGCTCCAATTTCTCCTGGGTAAACAAATTATAATAAAAAAGGGCAGTGGTAAGACTAGTAGAGGTGATGTGGTTGCTTCCATTGTATTCTCCACCAAAGTTATCCAAAATCAAAGCTCAACTACTCTGATTCAATGAATCCTGCAAAGCAAAGGAAAACAAGTAGTATAACTCAAATCTAATGTCTATCACAAGGTTCTTAAATTCTCCCCATTTCAGAGATTGTAACACCTCAACTCTCAAGAACAACACAAATGTGGTTATAAGTCAAGGTAGGGTATAGGCCTTGCTAAAAAAAAATAAATAAATAAAATCACTATAAAGAGCGATACGTATCTTTTTTTTAAATGTATAAGATGTAGACAATGAATGTAACAAGGACCGGAGTGCAGAAGTCAATCCTGCAATAGTTCAGCTTACACATTGATAAATGTTGTCAGCATCATGTATTATTCCTGTCAGCTGTAAAAGGAAGAGTACAAACAAGATGGTTGACCAAAATTTAAGATTAACACTGAAAAAAAATCCTGGTTCATATTTTAAACATTTAATATATTAATCTGAGATTCTGTTAAAATGATGTACACTACAGCATTAGATTTTAGAGGATTCAGAATAGAGTATTTTAAAGAAAGTTATGAAATGTATTAGCAAGAACAAACAAATTTTTAAATTCATAGAAAAATCAAACAAGTAGGTGAGGAGATCAGAAAACATTTCTTACAAATCGGCTACAGAGCGTTTAAATATAAGGGATGGCAAATAAATTAGAAATAAATAAATCATATTCTTTAAAAATGATTTGCCTGGACATAATGCCATGGCATTCGATATGTATTTGCTTATGCATCTTTCATGCCACAGTACATACTTAATTTAAAATGTCACACCTTTTTTTCTACAATTGATTTGCATAGAGATAACACTGCATTTTCTTTCTCAACCTGGCCTTGCTGCTCGTGTCACAAAATTCAGGGTCATCCGTGTCATGTGATTTATTGTTTGACTCCCCCAGAGAAAATGTGAAAAGGCCAGAGAATGTCAGCCAATGTCCAGCGTCCTGAACGACTGACAGCTCCCACCTCAGACCAGCACCACCTGAATTATAAATACAATTATGTTTGAAATTAGCTACAATTAAGACAGTCTGGAAGGCTGGTTTCTGTACTGCATCTATAGAGTATGCTACATACAGGTTCTGTTTCACTGAAGTTATGTGATGGCCCCAGGTTCTGGCATTCATTTCCAGTTTATTCTGAGGGTGGCCTTTTCTGCTGTTCTCCTCAATGACTGATCTCTGTATGTGAATCACAGCTAGTGACCTTCTACCTTGAGGTAAGGTTTTGTTTGAGGTTTTTTTTTTTCTTAAAATATGCTCTTGATGTTTGCCTGTAGTCTTTCAGTCTTTCAGGACATTATTTCTCTACATAATGCTGCTTGGTGTACATCTTTGTGTAATTCTTCTTCTTCTTCTTCTTCTTCTTCTTCTTCTTCTTCTTCTTCTTCTTCTTCTTATTATTATTATTATTATTATTATTATTATTATTATTATTTTGGCAGACAGTAGCAGAGATTTTAAGAAACTGAACTTCATCAAAGATCAAGCTCATGCAGTGCTTTGTTTCTATAAACCTTGAAAAGGGTACATGCATGTTTTTTTTTAACACAACAGAACAAACAGGTCAATTGTTGAAAATGCATCTGTTATGCAACTTAGTAGATCTGCAGGCTCATTGGTTTTATTATTTTTGGAGGTATTCTGAAAATATCTTTGTGTAATAATCAAAGAAAATCTTTCTGCCCTATAAAGGCACAAAACAGGTTGCTGGTAATACTAATGCAAGTCAGCTTAGTTCATTGAAGACATTATGATGTGAATTGTCAGTGGCTAAAGGTTACTCTGGTTGTTATTGTATCCTGGGAACAATTTGGTGTCAGTGGGCTATCTAGATGATGTATAAGATTGTTGATCCCTGGTATGTACAGAAAGAGGGTTTCAAAACACAGTTAAATACACAAATGCTTTTGGCAGCTGGCTCCAGCGTAACTTCTTGAAAATTTTGTGTCCTAAGAGCATTCATAAAGGAAGAATAAATCATTACAGAATAAACAAAACTTTTTTCTTTTAAATCACAGTTTATGCAGTCATATATAAAATGCTAAATACTTGTTGCAAGAGCATTGTTAGTTCTAAAATTTTTCTTACACTAGAACATTTCCATATTTAAATCAGCACCATGACCACAGGCAATTAAACAAAAGATGATGATTCAATTAAATATTTCTACTGAAATTAATTTGGAAGCAGGCTGAAAAGAGATGAGCAGTTTCCAATGTTCCCCTTTTTGATTGAAAAATTAAATTTCAGCCTTGCATTCTGAGAACAAAGATGACGTAAATGGAGCGAGAGCAGCGAGAGCTGAAATGAATCACTTGTTAATATATTTGAATATGTATCAGTGTAAACTTTCCCTGCAAGCCAATTTAGAAAAGTGTCCTAACTACTGAGCAAAACCACATGTTAACAGAAGCCAGGGTTAACAACGGGCAGTATTATTCAAGCGTTTCCACACAATCCCAAGACAGAGGCTGTTAATAATTTCTGACCCTGACAAGCCCTCCATCACTGGTAATAGAGAAATTGTCGGCAGGCACTGTTTTCAGCCTTCATCCCATGGATAAATGGATGAAGCTAGGTGCTCAGTCCCATTCATTCTGATCCATAAACATGATTGTAGCTTTCAAAAGGCACTGTCAGTCTTTGTCCAACCTCCACCCATATTTCTTAAATCGATAACCTGTCATGTACAGGACATTCTAATTAAATATTGATCAAAGAGGGATGCTTGTCATAAAAAGAAAAAAAAAAAAAAAAGCAAATCTGGTCATGTAAGAGTGACCATATCTCATAATGTTGAGTAAAAAAAACTGTTGACATTACTTCCTTCATATTACCAAGAAAGGTACACCTTCATATCACATTATTCAATAATTTAATGCCTCACACTTCAATATCGCCCACTCTTGGATAGCCATCTATTTTCATTGATGGCAGATGAGAAAAGCCCACACTCCTGGCAAAGATTTAAAACGATATTAAAATGTCCCTAGCTCTGAACAACTGACAGGTTTTTTCTCAATGAAATGTGATGCCTTTTCTAATAGATGTTAAGAACAGCAGGCACGTGATTTTTTTTTTTTTTTCTATCCTTGAGTGTCACTAACACTCACATTTCTTAAAAAAAAAGAAAAAAAAAATCATCTAGGCCCTGTTTTGTATCAGTTCCTGTTCTATAACTCGTTTAATCTCTAAGTATCCATTTTATACTAGAATGAATATCCTTGGAATTATTTTGGATACAGTTTGATATTTTTGCCCTTTCTTTCTGTAATAATCAGAGGTGGTTGCATTGTTCTTTTTTTTCTTTTTTCTCTTATCAGATAATAATACAAGAAATTTCCCCCTGTCTGCTCTGGATAGCCATTTGTTCTTTATCTGTCAAACATTATATGCTAATATTCTTTAAAAATGTAGTTTGCATATAATTAGAAATCAGTTGGATTTAAGTGTAGTTAATGGTCAGAGTTTCACACTGAAGGCTCATTCATTACACAGATCTATGATACAGCCATATGGTCTTCAAATAGATGGTTGGCTATTTATACTTCCAGGGTATTTTCCGTGCACTGCAAAGGTCATGATAGGGGTTTCTCATCACTCAAAAGTGATAGCATGGACCCCAAAGTGATCTGTCATGCAAGTCGGCATAGAGAACATCCAGAAATGCAATACTCTATTTGCATTTATTTTTCCTGGCAAACACAGTACCACTTACCTTACCATAGTTAAGTTGTGCCCTAATGGCTTTGCTACAGCTGGCATGCAATATGTGTCAGAAACATAGATGGTATGGTAATGTTCAGCCCATTGTTAATAAAAAGTAAACATGTATCCTGACCCATATGCTCCTGAATATAAAATCATCAAAACCCATCTGTCCAAGGTTATACAATCTAACCATGAGGGAATATTAATTCCGTACTAAAACTCATTAAATAGACTTTATGGATGATTAAAGATTCAGGTTCAGGTAAATTGCTGTTGAAATACGATCTCTACAAAGATAGTGCAAAACTTTTTTCTTTACATTTTCTCATTTTTTAATCTGCAAATAAAAGAACATATTACATGGATAATTTTTCCTTTTTTCCCAACATTTTTAACATAACCTCAAACAACATTTTTAAATATTAAGCAGACCTATTTTGTTTTCCATATATTCATTAAAATCAACAAGGTCAAAAAAGTCACAAGCATTAATGTGCAATGAAAAATGGAAACCTATAGCAAGTCATTACAGTCTTATCACAAAGTTTCCATTATTTCAAGTCCTTTTCTTGTTCCATATTTTGTGGTTCAAATAAAGTATAAATCAACTCTTTGGAAGTATGGGAGAGCATTTTGTCCAGATACTTCCATACTGTTCTTCTCAAGCAATCCCATAGTTTATCTGACAGCTGCCACCCTGGATTGGTCACTATGAAATGCAGGCATTAGTGTATGTAAATGTATCTCCCAGCAGCCTTACTTGCCCTCTGCCACTTCCCTCCCTTTTTTTACCAAAGCTCATTTTCCTTAAACCAATTGTCATGCCGAAACCATGGAAGCCGGAGAGAAGGTGAGTGGGACCCAATCGCGGGTTCTGTTTAATGAGCAACAAGTCCAAAAGCACGAGACAAGAGCAGTAGTCAGGGACAGGCGTGCGTCAGGTGATGTGCGTTCAGGGTTTTGGGGACAGACAAGGAACGTAGTTGATGAAATGAACCAAGGTCAGAAGCCAGTGGAGCAAGATGTACAATGGACAGGTTTCGCTGTACAGGCTGGAGTCACGGTTGCCCGTGAGAGGATCCGCAATCAGACGTGGACTCCTGGTTCTTTTAACCCCTGCCGCCTTCATGAGAGGCAGATTCTGGCTGAGTGCATGTGACAACCAAGCCATCACTAAGTTATGTTTTCCTGTCAAATTCATATTTATAAAGCAGCAACACTTATCATTAATTAAAATATAGTAAGAAAAAAATTATGTGGGAGGAAGGTGGCCATTTTATGTAGGGTTTTCAATGTATGCTAAACAGTGAATTTCCCACTAAGAGGGAGGTGACTGACATTTCAACCTCATGAATTCAGGTAGAAGCTTTTTTCATATTCTTTCAAAGGTCTGATAGACAGATATTCTAAAGTGCTGATCTCGGTGAACAGTTCCAGATTTTTCTCACTTCTGGAACTCAATGGAAAAAGGCAGTGTGAGGAAAAATGAAGCCTTTTCTTCTGCTGTCTTTCAACTTAAACCTTGCATCCTTACATTTTTGAATGGCAGTCATTTTAAGTATGAGACATATTTTAACTTGTAGCCAGTCTTATATTGTTAAAATTAAAAGGATTTTTACACAGACTTAATTACTGTATAAATACTATATGCTGACTACAGTATAAATATTGAATTCAATTGAATTTATTTTTGTAGAACGCTCTTTCATGCAGTGACACAGAGTCCTTGAACACAGGCATGGGATAAATCTTACCTGAATAACTGATTGATAGCCTATTGCTTAAAAAGAAAAAAATAAATAAATAAAAAACAAATGTGATTGGCTGTGAAAGTTACTGATGTCCTAATGTCACCCCCATACCCATGCCATCAGGTCAAGGGACTGCACCTACCACTAATCAGAGCAACCGGGGATAAAAGAGGCAGCACTATCTCACATGGTTGTGGAATCTCTTCAAGTCCACTGCTCCCCTTGCAATAGCCAAGCGATGGCCATTTGATCCTCGTTTCTTCCAATCTATTTTGCCCTGGTTTCCTGATTCTTGTCCTCTTCATTCCAGACCACCTGATTTGTTTCCTCAACCCTGATTCTCATCTCACCCCATAGAAAATGTTTGCACCTCCAACGACCCGTCTGTCCTGACGACGACTCTTGCCTGCACCTTGTTCAAGTGCTGATAAATAAACAACCTGCGATTGGGCCCTCACCCTCTCCTTGGTCTCCTGTCCTCATTAATGACACCTAAGTGTGTCTTATAAGCAAGGTGTAGCATGAAATCCCATCTCCATGGGTTTCTGTCAAAAGTCTCAGGCACAAGTAACATGGAAAAAAGTATCTTCCCCATCTTGCTACATTCACATGGAAAAAAAAAAAAATTACAGCAGAGCAGCAAAATATGAAAGAATCTGAAATACAAGACCAAATATTTGAAAGTTTTGAGATATTTACATATTGCATATGATTATTCTACTGAGACTGAATGCAAACAGCTTATGTTCATCTTAACATGAGAACATACAGTATTCAGTGTTGTGCAGTTTCAGCTGAAAAAAGTTTTTGTTTTTAATAACAAGCTTTATATTCCAAATTAAACTCTTATATTGTATGTATATTGTTACTGACATTTGGTTTTTTGGTTCTCTATTTTAAAATTTTGCTAAAGACACAATTGCCTTTTTAGATCAATGTGTTGTTGTAAGGGGGGCGCGGTGGCGCAGTCCTGCTCTCCGGTGGGTCTGGGGTTCGAGTCCCGCTTGGGGTGCCTTGCGGCGGACTGGCGTCCCGTCCTGGGTGTGTCCCCTCCCCCTCTAGCCTTACACCCTGTGTTGCCGGGTTAGGCTCCGGTTCCCCGTGACCCCGTATGGGATGAGCGGTTCTGAAAATGTGTGTGTGTGTTGTTGTAGGACTCATGAGCCAAGCCTTTATTTGCCCGTTGAAATACCTTTAATTTGAAAAAGAAATGAAAACAATATTATTTCTGTGTATTGTACCCTGACAGAAAAAAGCCAAGCTATGCTGATGCACAAGTGCTGAGGACAAAATGCTATGACAGTCAATATGCAGATCAATGTATGTTTTCAGCTCCCTGTAGGACCTATAGATACCGTTCCTACCTGGGATTATGTTAAAGAATCCAGAGGGACAGATCTTTTTTCAGACTCTGTACAGGATAAACACGATAGTTATTAAGAGGCTTAAAATGACTTTTGAATGACAATATGAAAAGAATAGGGCATGTGTAAATATGCTAGAAGATGCATGAAAGAATACCATCATATGTCGCCATGAACAGTTTGGTTTTGTTAAAGCGGACATGTTTAGAAATCAAGGTTTTCATGGCAGCTATTGGCTGCGAATGTGATGAAGACATCTTTGAAATGCCCCCAGGCACGGTGTGGGAAAGCAAAAAAAAGAACTCTGGATGAGATGCAAAATAATCAGTTGGGATATTCATGACTGATACAAGGAACTCAATACCTGTTTTTTGTTTCAGTTTCAGAACCAGTGGTCTGCTATTTTCCTGTATACAAGACTTCAAAAATGCCCCGAATCTAGCATTTTCTGCACCCACCCCACGTCATATGGACACACACACACACAGACTCACACTGTAGCACCCCATGGCTTCCATCTCCCCGCGTGGACGCACAACATTCATCTTACAGGTTACAGCAGTCACAATGCTGAGAAGAACTGAGCAAATGCAGGCTCACCTGGCTTACATTTACCATCATTTCTGGGGGGCCTGGCTGGATCTTCCAGATGAGTTATTTGGACACTCACTATTTCTTCAAGAATGCAGTGTAAAATATCATTACATTACTTCAGCTGTTGCAGGGCTCTCGCTCCCAAAGTACACCAAGAAGAAGACAAAGGCAGCAGAAATAAATTACACAGGAACCGACAGAAGGACCCAGGAAATAAATCATCCTGGGGTGGCTCATGCAAGAAGAAAAAATATATATATTTATATTTTGTTTTCAGTGGAGGTAAAACACTAAAGCATATTATACATTACAGAAAGCAATAATTAGGGTCTGACGATGTCTTCATATCGACATTACCAAAATGAAAAAAAAGAAATAAGCACATTACAAACACAATTTGTCTTTTTATGTAATGTTATAACTTGCAAAACTGTAAATAAATTGTGTAAAACATGTTGTGTGCCTTTCCTGGATCCTTCATGTAAATAAGGATGCATTTCAATTAGGATGGCAAATATTAATGATTCCAGAGAAGGCTCCAGGCATGCTTGAATTGTAAGAACAACTTACTGACAAAATATTCATGCTTTTGAGTACAACTGACCCATCTTCCTTACTGTGATAGGGGCATCTGAGCTCTGAATGTGTGAAATATATGTTGTCACATCAGTTATTACATAATGTTTCAGCAGTGTCCAGGTCTCAGTTTAAAGTAGTACCTCTTTCAGTGCTCTTTCCATCTTCTTCTGTGAGATAAATTGTAGAAATAAGGTTTTGGCAACATGGTTTCTCAAAAGTAGTCAGTTTTACATGAGCTTCGTCCTCAGAGTCCAAATTTCAGATGAATGGGGGATTTCTACATGATTCGCTAATTAATGTTATTCTTTACATTACCTGTTTCTGAGTGGAAAACCCAGAGTTGAAACACTGGTCTGTGGGTGGTCTAACACTTGGGGGAGGGCAAAGGAACATACTGAAACCACCTGGTGACAATGACTATGAGCATTGTTTTCCTGGAAGACGTCCCTTTCAGCAGGTGCGCAGAATGCTCTCTCAGGATGGGACAACACCATGCCACTCTGACTTCTCCTTCTGGTAAAATCAGAAGCTTGTCAGGAATCAGAATAATCAGAAAGTTTAGCTAGGAATGGCACTTATAATTGTTGTTATTGCCCTCGGCTATCTCTCAGAGTGTTCATGTCTGTATTTTCTGTGGTCAGTTGTGAGGCAGAAGCGACCACAGGGTAGGACCAAGGTACAGGATAGCAGGACTTTAAACCCAAAACACTATCCAGGTCAGACAAGCTATTCTTCCCTCAACAGCACTTCCTACCAATTATAAAGGCCATCTGCTTTTAGAGTCCCCCTTGTCCCCTTATTGTATTTGAATGGGTGCTGCTGGCCATCATAATTAAAAGAGGGTTGGGACGGGTCCCTAGGAGATGTCCATCATGATACTCCCACCTCCTGCTAACCGACTAGGTTTGACCACCCACCAGCTCACAGTTCTATTAATTCTTTGAGAATATGCTAGGGAAATGAAATCTGCTATTGTTCTTTACTCCAAAGCCACTTAAAATTTTATGTTTGTATTCTAAACTACTTACAACTATTTAGTGATTTCCACAGCAGAGTGTTTTTACCAAGGAATTTCATGGTATGCACCTTGTTCAAGGATTCTGCCATGAGCAGAGATTGAAGCCCTGGTTTTTTAAATGGAAAGCAACGGCTACAACCACTCCATTACCTGCTGCCCACTAAATTTCACTGTACAGAGTGAACTTGGTAGAGTAAAGATGAGTAAAGTCCTGTAAAGTTTCCTTCAGTGTGTTAATAATCAAACACAAGGATGGCTAAGTACAGGACTCCACATACAGTTTGTTTTACTTCCATATCGATATGCCTCATTTTCAGAAGTTATGTCTGGACCTTTTCAATGCCGTTACTGGGAAACAGTCTGCATTTAATTAACACAGGGTCATTTTGTAAATACAACCAAACAAACTGAAAAACTATTATACACAATATACACACACACACACACATTTTCAGAACCGCTTGTCCCTTACGGGGTCACGGGGAACCGGAGCCTACCCGGGAACACAGGGGCGTAAGGCCAGAGGGGGAGGGAACACACCCAGGACGGGACGCCAGTCCGTCGCAAGGCACCCCAAGCGGGACTTGAACCCCAGACCCACTGGACAGCAGGACTGTGGTCCAACCCACTGCGCCACCGCACCCCCTCTACACAATATACATTTGCTATTTATTAATCTTAATTAAAAGACTCATAAGATTCTCCAATTAATGTAAACTATTTATTTCCAGTAAATGAACACACACACACATTTTAAGAACCACTTGTCCCATACAGGGTCGCGGGGAACCAGAGCCTACCCGGCAACACAGGGCACAAGGCAACACACCCAGGACACGACACTAGTCCGTCACAAGGCACCCCAAGCAGGACTCGAACCCCAGACCCACCAGACAGCAGGACTGTGGTCCAACCCACTGCACCACTGCATCCCCATTAAATGAATACATTGAAAATGTAATGTTAAAGGTTTTGGTTATACAGCTGTAATTGTCTAGGTACATTTAGAATTACATTTTTTTATTTAGCAGACACTTTTCTCCAAAGAAATTATTTAACGGGCACCTTTCCATTCAAGGTGATCTACACTAGAGTACAGTTCCTACAGTCAATCACTCATCTATACACCAGAGCATCTCTCTCTCTCTCTCTCTCACACACACACACACACACACACACACACACACACACACACACACACAGACAGTTAGACATGCATATCCCTCTACAAAAAACAAACCTAAAATAGAAGATATAGTATTTTACAGACCTGTTTTTTTTTTTTGAATTCATGTTTACATTTTAACTGTTCATGCATGTGCAATAATAAACACTGAACAGCTGACTTTCGATCTGACAATTATAATTGTCATTTCGTATAATCAACTAAATTACTGATTATCTTACTAATGACTGGTTCACATTGCATATCCTCTAGTGATTGTCAACTGGATAGAAAAATAAAAGCCAATATATATATATGCATCTAGCATCTCTACAGAGAACCTGCAGATGTATTTTATTATATATACATTTTTTTTTTCTCTTGAACCATATGCCCTCTATTCAGGGTGCTGATCAAAACATAAAAATCTGACCTTTTCTATTTACCCCCAGAGGGTTGTCTCCATATCAGTACATCTCAGTCACTTTTGAATTAGTAAAATCATGTCATACTTCTCACTATCCCTTTATCATGGCACATACACACTGCAAAATGCTGCAACAAACCATTCATTTTTTTGCATAGCTAAAAACCTTCAGGGAAGCTTTATTTCACTTTCACTAGCCATTTCTCCTCGTCAGCATCTCAGCAGTCCATAGCCTATCCCAAAATCACTGGACACAAGTCAGGCAGGGGTTACACCCTGGGAGGAATGCCAGTCCATCACAGGGTAGCCTCACACACAGTATGGCCAGATCTTAACTACATGTCATTGAAATGTGAGAGGAAACTAGACTACCAAGAGAAAACCCACAAATACACAGAGAAAACATGCAAACTACACGCAGTCTGAACTAGACTCAAATCTATGCCTGAACAGCCCAGGGTCTGTTAATTGTAGTGTTGACAGTAGCCCTATTACAGGAGGTAATGCCAGTGTTTGTGGTTTTTATTGTTGTACTCATTTTGAAAAGAAACCTTCATGTTACATTGTAAGCAACAAATACAAACAAAATCCATGAGAATGCTACAGAACAAAATTCACATATGCTTCTCATATACTACATGGATCACAATAAAGTATCTGAGCCTTTCCTTCTACAAATTAATTTGGGCTTTCCCTCCCATTCAGCTACGTGTTGATGTTATATGCAAAAAAAAATATTAAGCCTTCTTTTTTCGTTTTTGTTTTTCAGACCACATAGTAATGTATCGTGGCACGCCTCGCTCTGCATTTGGATGAGGCGAAGAAGGACGCTCAGGCATCCTTCATAATGAACGTTTTATTAGAACACCAGCACATAGAAAAATGATACTCTTAGTCGGAGAACCCTGTCTTATCAAGGACTTGTGCCTCAAGCCAGCCTTCCCAGCCTGCTTAGCGCCCCCAGGCTTTCTTTCCACACACTGACAAACACAGACACCCCATTATATTCCCCAGAATTCTCCCAGTGCTTTAACACTTTATTTACAATTTACCCAGAATCCAACTATTTACAGCAGACCCATTTCCCACCCAAACGCTTGGTAATGCGGGTCGTTACAGTATAGTTGATCAAGAATGCTAATGGTTCTCACATTTACAGTGTTTGATCTTTCCTCCAAAATGCAAAAAAAAAAAATGCGGAAAAGACTCTCACTGCTCAGTTTCATTCAGTCAGGAAGCAGTAGACTTCTGAAATTAAATTACACAGGGCCTTTAATCCAGTTTTGAAGTGACGTGACCTTCCAAAGTCTATTTAGCCATGACCGATGGTAACATATGCTAATGATCCTATGCCTTTCAGACCATTTCAGAAAAGAATGTAAAAGTTATGGTAATTTTCATTTCTTCTCCATTTACTCAGTTTGCATAATGAAGGAACAGAGTTCTCTTCAAGTATTATACAATATATAGTTGTACCTTCTAAACACATGCAAATTAGGTCAATGTTATTAGAGACTTTTAATACATTTTTTTTCAACAATTTTGAGGACTGATTACTTCATGGATCAAATGAAGGTTTTTAGTCTTAAAAATTCTGCAACAAATAGCTCAGCATAATGACAAAGGAGGGACCATTTCATAAAAGGAGAAAACACTGGTCTCTTCACTAAAACAGTATTATTTGGAATCATTAATTATGCAGCACATTAAAATTTAATTAGCTCCAGCAGGACAGATTTCAGTGGCCACAGATAACACAGTGGCTATATCCATTGCCTTACAATTGAAAAAGATGAATCCTGCTCCTACTACAGTACCACTGAGTAAGGCATTTACCCTGAATTGCCACACTGCAATGATTGCAAGTACAACAGCACATTGATGTTATGTAAAGTACTGCCATAAGGTGAGATTTGTATTTTGCATATTTTTCACTTTTGCAAATACTCTATTTCCAGACTTGGATTACCAAAAATGTATGTTCTTTTAGTGCATCTTTTTGAGAGTTTGTTAATATTTTTCATGGGGGTGCAGTGGGTTGGACTGGGTCCTCTTCTCTGGTGGGTCTGGGGTTCAAGTCCCGCTTCGGGTGCCTTGTGGTGAACTGGCGTCCCATCCTGGGTGTGTCCCCTCCTCCTCCAGCCTTATGCCCTGAGTTGCCGGGTAGGCTCCGGTTCCCCGCGACCCCATATGGGACAAGCGGTTCAGAAAATGTGTGTGTGTTAATATTTTTCATTTACAATGGTTTCTTTACCATCTCTGTATATAAATGTGGCAAATCCTTAAATTTGTCACACCCATGGCAACACCCCAAACGAAAACACCTGGTACCAATTATCATGGTGATCTATAAAAGGCATGAAACCACCACCTTCCTGCCATGGAATCTCAACAGAGACAACTGCCCTCTCAGCACTCACCAGTCATCCATACCTTGTCCTTCTCCTCCTTGCTCCCCTGCCCTGCTCCTTGACTCTTACGGTAATGACCTATTGCTTCATCTCTTTTACCATGTCTCCAGATCCTTGCCACAACAACGCTTGCTAGTCGATGTGACCCTTTGCCTGTCCCTGAGTACAATACTTGCCTTGTCCCTCCTGACTGTAATAAAGATCCTGTCTAATATCCTGTGCATCAGCTCTCAGTCATAACTAAATTATCGGGGGTTTTTTTTGTCCCTTGCAATCCCATCTTCACTTAATTTTAATTTTATTTCCAGAGTTTTTGCAAGACACAGAGACACACCATGTTACTCAAGCACCATGTCTTAAAGGTGAGAAGACTCCAGAGTACCAGAAGTAAAACCTCACTAATCCATTGAGCATATGTTAAAATTCATTTAAAAAATGTGGAAGTGAATTGCAGCCCTAGAGCTGATAAACAGGTGAGCAAAATGTTACCATAAATACATACACAGAGAATGATAACAGAAATAATAAGGAAATACACTTAACCCCATCATATAGTGTTTCAGTGCTTCACAAGAGCTTAGCTGGCCCACAATGATAAATGACTGTACAAGGCAGAGCTGTCGTATTGCCTAGCAAGCAGCACTGATAAACTAACCTGTGCAGTGAGGGGCTACCTGTCTTTGTTTTACAGGTGAATGCACTAGTCCTATCTGAAAAGAACATCCACAATCCATGGTGTATGGCATGGCAGTGCAATGTCTTAACATGAAACTAGGGAATATAGATACATAAAGAAAAAATACTCTTAGGTTGGTCTCTCACTCATGCTTATCTGTCTACTTTTTCCATCTAGTTAAAGCCCAAAGCATTGTTCACTGAATAATGAAAACAAATCTTAGTTGTTTAAACTTAAAGAGTAATGCTGCTTTAATTCCATTGGTTTTCTATGTTTAGAGTCTGTGTCTGCTGGTTATGAGAGCTGGCAATCAATATCAAGATGAGGAATATTTCACATTTTCATGGGCAATCCTTGATGAATAGGTGTTTGGAGATTACATACTTCTATTTTCAGTCATTTAAAATTGGTTTTAATTTTATTGTAGTTGGAAGTTGCTTTCTGTTTCTTAATAATTTTATTATTCCTTATTATTTATACCCAAAACTTTTACACAACCTGCCCAGTGAAAAAAAAAATGAGGTCCATGCCTGTTACTGCACTTTTTTGATTGTGCAGATACTGAAGCAAAAGTGTTCAGAAGCTGATGAACTTTCTTCATACTAATGAGATGAATCAGTGAGTCCTGAACAGGGGATCGTGGAGAAGACTTTTTCAGTTAAGTAGGTTAAATTTTAATGTTGTTTTGAGTTCATACAAGCCCTGCAATTGAAAGGTCTTTTTTATGTTGACAGATGCATGGTGGATGAGCTTATGAGAAGGAAAAGTTACAAAGACCTCCAGTCCTATCTGTGTGTCTTAGCTGAAAACCAAGAGCTGTGATTCGAAACAGACCGATGAATGAGTTCATTTAACTTATAATGCAAAAAAACTGAGTTGCTCAGGCTGGTGAAAATGCTTTTCTTGAGTACACACTTTCTTATGTTAACTGCTCTAGGGGTAGATCTGTATTTGAGGAATTAGGTAAAAATGGGTTTAATGGCAGAGAATGCATCTCAGGCCCCAGACTTATATCCCTTGTTGGTCAGGAGTGCCACAGTGGCAGAACATAACTGGCATTGCTCCACCAACGGAAGGTGAAGTTTTCTGGCCTACTGCTGCATGAGCTCCCTCCATTAGCTAGTGAAGATCCTGTGGTGACACTGGGATGTAGCTCAACAAAGCTTGACTAGGACTGTCTGGACTCCTACAGTAAATCAAAGGACTCAGAGTAATAGTGAATTGATATGCACCATATAAGGGAGAGAGGAGAGGCAGAGAGAGAGACTGTAGGAGTGTGGCTTTTTCTTTGCTCTATGTCACTCAAGACTAACGGAGAATGTGTGTAGTGAGATAATATGTTAATTTCCAGAGTACCCCTTAGCAAGGCACATTTACCTTTACAAATGCTGACTTTGGTATTTAGAAACAGAAGACATGTCATACAGAACATTATTTAAAAACCTTTACTGTAAGAAACCCTAAGGCTTTCACTTGAATAACCTTATCCATCACCATACTGAATGATTCCTCAATTATTAAATGACTTCTTTTACAATACTTCAGGAGCACCATGTATTCTACATTTGAAGACTTAAGTAAAACACAGCATTGGAACGACATATTAAAGATATTCTATCAACAGTAATATGTCCAGATGTTTCCATAGCAACACTGTCATCTAGGTTGATTCTGTACATTTATAGAACAGGTGGTAATTCAGGTTTTTTTAATTAATTTTCAAGTTTTTCATAATATTAATTTTCAGAATGAATATGAAATTAATTGTATAACTATTCACAATTTACATTTAGGTATTAGATTTAGCTTTGAAACTGAATGTTCATATGACATATTACATTGTAAGTTTCTTTCATCAGTTTATTTGTCCACCCCCCAAAAAAATTAGAAAGAGCTTTAAAACTTAAAAAAAATCAATTAAACCTAGAGCTTTAAAATATCTAATAGTTTGTATACCCAATGTCTACATGCACAGTATATTTCAAATTAATGAGCTAAAATTAAACATGTCGATGTGGATTCAAGTATTTGTTTAATGACAAGCGGTGACAAAGAGCCAGTAGGGCCATTTTCTCTGCCATTCTGCACGAGCAGCATCTGAGCTTGCTGGCCTGATTGTATTCAGGTGTGGACAATTAGCATGGACATTTAAGTCCTGTTGTTGCCAGCATGAAAGAAATCAGTGAAACATATTTCAGTAAAGGGGTTCTCTTTTCCCCTGCTTTAACTGCTTCAAAAATGGCAAATGCAAACAAATGATTCCTTAGCTACACCTCATTACTTTTGAAAGTAATTATATCCTAACACAATTATACAGCATCTCTTTCAATTCCACTTAAATGGCACCTGCTTCTTGGGTCAGACTGGAATGATGTGCTGCACATCAAGAATAGTGTCATAGTTTCCGATGCACTCTTCTTCCAGCTCTTATCAAATCAAAGTGCCCTGGTTTGCACTGCTGATTGAAATGGCAATGGGATAACAGATGCTGCTGATAACTCTATTTAAAGCTGTCCACAATAGATGTTACATTTACATTTATTCATTTAGCAGGTGCTTTTCTCCAAAGCGATGTACATCTCAGCAAAAATACAATTTATGCATTACATTAAGAGAAATAGACATAGCTGCAGACATGTGATTCTTAAGTAAACCTAATTTGTTACTCTCCACTTGATGCACCGATGTTCATTGCTTGAGTAGGTGCATAAAACGTAGGATAGATGAATCCTGACAACCTTCCTACATTTTTTTTTTTTTTAAATAAGGTACACAAACATTCACATACAATGCAGGAGTAGTGGCTGTGTAAAGGCTTATCTGGGGATGATCAAAAACTTACATTGCATGAACATGTACACCATATATGAGCTGGAGAGATCTTGGGTGAAGTGAGTCCTGTGTAGTTAAACTAATGCATTAAAGTTAAAGGCATTAGTAGGCTAGAGGCAATACAGCAATTGAGTAAATGGGTCATAGTGACCATTCCTTGCAAAGATATATTTCCTGTGCTTGCAGAAAGTGTGTAATCCAGATTGCAAAACAAAGTGTGTTGACACATTTGTTTAAGCGTAGAAAAGTTGAGAAGAGTACTTTTTTGCCTCCATGAGAGATTAAGGTCAAGGCAACACTGAGGAAAAAAGGGAAACATCTAGTTGAGACATGTGAAAAGAGGAAGACAAGACATGGCATGAAACTAGGTGAAAGAGCACATGTGTAAAACAGAACTGAGCTTGGGAAAAATAACATGTAAACACCCGTTAATGAATATGTAAACGATTGCATGAATAAAAACAGCAACAATGGACTGATCGGGGAGACTCCCTCCAGTTAGGGGCTCTCCCATTGGCCAGCATTGCAAGAAAATATGCTCTGACTCAGAGTGAGTTTTATTGCCTCCTACAGAGTGACCGACAAAATTCCATAGTCCGAAAAAGGTGAGTTTTCAGACTCTTCTTGAATGTACACAGAGTTTCAGCAGTTCTGAGTGAGAAGGGAAGGTCATTCCACCACAACGGAGCCAGAACCGTGAACCTCCGTGCTTTACTTTTCATGCGTGGGACCACCAAGCGAGCAGAAGTAGACGAGCGAAGGAGTCTGGTTGGGGTGTAGCGGGTGATCAAGTCTTGTAAATAGCTGGAAGCATTTCTATTGATGCATTTGTAGACAATAACTAGGGTCTTGAATTTGATGTGGGCAGCTATAAGAAGCCAGCGCAGAGAAATGAGAAGAGGAGATACATGGGAACGCTTTGGCAAATCAAACACAACTCCTGCAGCAGCATTCTGTAATAGCTGCAGAGGTTTGGTGGCAGTAGCAGGAAAGCCACACAGGAGAGTGTTACGGTAGTCCAGATGGGATGTCATTATGACCTGGACAAGTAGTTGGGCAGAGTCAGTTGTGAGGTAGGGACAAATCCTATGAATATTATTTAGGATGTATCTGCAGGACCAGGTTGTGGCTTCGATGTGCTGAAAAAAGACAGACTTGAGTCAATTGTTACTCCCAGACTCTTAGCTGAGGGGGTAGGCAAAATGAGTGAGTTGTCCAGTTTGATCGATAGATTGTGACAGAAGGACAGGCCAGCTGGGAGGTGAAGAATCTCTGTTTTGAAAAGGTTGAGCTGGAGGTGGTGATCAGACATCAATGCAGAGATGGCTGATAGGCAGGAAGCAATGTGTGCAGGAATGTCTGATGCTCCAGGTGGAAAGGAGAGGAAGAGCTGGGTATCATCAGCATAGCAGTGGTATTTGAATCCATGGGAGGCTATGACTGGGCCGAGGAAGGAGGTGTAGTTGGAGAAGAGAAGAGGACCAAATACCGAGCCCTGTTGGACACCGGTTGAGAGAGGCAGAGGAGAAGAACGAGAGCTCTGCCAGACCACTTGATAGGATCTGTCAGATAGGTAGGACTCAAACCATCTTAGTGCCGTTCCTTTGATCCCAAGCTGACTAAGAGGGGAGAGTGGAATCCGGTGGCTGACAGTGCCAAATGCTGCAGACAGATCGAGGAGGATGAGGACCGAGGAGAGGGAGGCAGCTCTAGCAGATTGGAGAGTATCAGACACTGCTAGAAGCGCCGACTCAGTGGAGTGACCAACTTTGAAGCCAGATTGATATCCATCGAGGAGATGGTTCCGGGTGAGGAAATCAGATAGTTGATCATAGGCTGCCTCCTCGCAAATTTTAGACAGGAAGGAGAGGAGAAAGACCAGTCTGTAGTTTTGGACCAAACTGAGATCCACGGAGGGTTTCTTTAACAGAGGTGAAATGAGAGCAGTTTTAAAGGCAGCTGGGAAACAGCCAGAGGAGGGCGAGGAGTTGATGATCTTAGAGATGAAAGTGGAGAGTTGCGGGGAACTGTTCTGTAGGAGTAATGATGGGACTGGATCAAGCGTGCAGGTGGTGGCTCTGTGTGATATCAGGAGGTCAGAGATTTCAGATTCTGAGAGTGGCATGCATTGGGAGAGCATAGCTTTGCAGAGAGGTTCAGCAGGAACCGGGCAGGGTGATGCTGAGAACTTGTCAGTGATTCCTTTGACTTTGTCTCAGAAAAACAAAGCAAAGTCATGAGCACTGAGAGGAGAAGGAGGAGGAGGCTGCAGAGGACATAGAAGGGATGAGAAGGTGGCAAAGAGTCTGTGTGGTTTTTTAGTTACACACTGTATTTTGTTGTGGTAAAATCAGGTCTTAGCTGAAGAGCCAGCAGAGTAGAAAGTAGTTAAGAGTAACTGGTAGGCATCCAGGTCCAAGCGAGTCTTGGATTTTTGCCATTTTCGCTCTGCTGCCCAGAGTTCGGTCCTATTAGGACGTAACATGTCAGTCGGCCATGGGGTGGCACTAGGGAGTGCTGGTCTGGAAGACAGTGGACAGGAAGAGTCAAGGGTGGAAGATAGAGCAGAGAGGAAAATGTTGGTGGCATTATCTGTTGATAGATCCGAGAACTGTGTAGCAGAAGGGAGCGCGGACAGCATAGCAGAGGCAAAACAGGAGGGTGAGAGAGATTTTAAGTTGCAATGGAAGGTGACAACGGGTGCAGAAAGAGGGAAGGAATTAGTGGTGAGGCAGGGTGGAAAGGAAATGAATAAGTGATCAGAGACATGCAGCAGAGTGACAGAGGGGACGGGAGAACCACAGTTGCGGAAAATACAAGGTCAAGACAATTGCCTGCTTTGTGAGTAGCAGGGGATGGGTACAGGGAGAGATCGAAGCGTTGTAGGAGCAACAGAAGGCTGCTTGCATGAATGTCATCGACATGCAGGTTGAAGTCACCTAGGAGAATCAGCAAAGAGTTGTCCCCTGGAATAGAGCTCAACAAGATGTCAAGGTCATCCAAGAAGCAGCCGAGAGGGCCAGGAGAGCACCAGGAGAGCAATAAATAACAACCACAAGCATGATTGGGGCAGTAATAGAGACAGCATGCCTTTTAAAGGAGGACAGATCATGCAGGTGAAGATGGAGAATAGAATATTCCACCGGGGACAGATGCGCAGGCCTGTGCCTCCACCTCTGCTGGAGGGATGAGAGGTGTGAAAGAAGTAGTAGTAAGTGGAGAGAGCTGCGGGTGTGGCTGAGTTGTCTGGAGTGATCCAGGTTTCAGTTAGGGCCAGGAGGTCCAGTGAGCATAGGCTGGTATGAAGATATTATTATGAAAATAATACACACACACACACACACACACACACACACACACACACACACACACACACACACACACACACACATTTTCTGAACCGCTTGTCCCATGCGGGATCACAGAGAGAGAGAGCCTAACCCGGCAACACAGGGCATAAGGCTGGAGGGGACACACCCAGGATGGGATGCCAGTCTGTCGCAAGGCACCCCCAGTGACACTCGAACCCAAGACCTACGGGAGAGCAAGACCCAGTCCAACCCACTGCACCACTTATGTCCGTGGCAGATAGGATTAATGTAGTGGAAATGATGATACTCCCAAAATATTTCACAAAAAATTAAGAAGTTATCAATGATTCCAGTTTCATTATTATGTGACTACAAGGCTGTCAGAATATCAAAAAATATCCATACAAACTGAAAACGAGAAAAGGTTATGGCCTTCCTAATTTTAAATGTTATTGGACAGCTAAGGTGCATGTACGTTGCATTCATTAGTTTTTTGTTTCGAAATTGAAAAACAAAAACATGAAATACAGTGCCTTCATTTGTTTTTTGTTTTAAAAATGAAAAACAAATTATGAATTGACAATGTTTAAAAGCCATTTTTTGCTCAAAATGTAAAATATTTAAAATATGCCTTATTTATAGTTTTTTGCCATCTTATTTTTTTGACTTTGTGGTATTCTTGAACAACCGAATGTAAAGTAACTGAAACTGCGCGTAATCCATCAGTGGCTTCATTGCACATGCTGGCTTTGCTCTGAGTTATTCATAAGCTCATATTGATCACTACGTGCTTTTCAAAAGCAGCAAGAGAGTAACAGTAAGAGAGGATGACATGTCCACGAGGAAAACCAGCAAGATTTTTCAGGTGCCACTTTTTAAAAATTTTATTACTAATTAAGCATAGGTGTTTAAAGCACAGCGGGGGGTGCGGTGGTGCAGTGGGTTGGACCGCAGTCCTGCTCTCCGGTGGGTCTGGGGTTCGAGTCCCGCTTGGGGTGCCTTGCGGCGGACTGGCGTCCCGTCCTGGGTGTGTCCCCTCCCCCTCCGGCCTTATGCCCTGGGTTGCCGGGTAGGCTCCGGTTCTCCGTGACCCCGTATGGGACAAGCGGTTCTGAAAATATGTGTGTGTGTTTTGCCACATTCCTATGACTATAGTTGCTTTCAAATTGGGGACGTTGCAAGAAAAATAAATAGTAGTTTACAGGCACACCTAATACTTGAAAAGCTAAAAACATTTTGCTTGAACATTTTTGACTTCCTCCTAAGGGTGTATTCAGTTAAAAGTGAGCCAAATACTTTCAAAGGTATTTTGAGGGCACCTGAAAATTGCAGTGATAAATATCTGGTACAAGCTATTTCTCTTTGCACAGTACTACCTAAAAGGGTAATGTTGCACATATAACAGTTGAACACAGTATCTACTTTTGAAATTTGGGTCAGGATTTTTTTTTTGTTTTACTTAGATATGAAGTATACGATATCAGACTTAGCACTTTTACAAAAATTTAGAAACAACCGCTTGTCCAAAACAGGGTCGTCGCAAGCCAGAGCCTATTCCGGAAACAAAGGGCGCAAGGCTGAAGGGGGAGGGGAAACACTCTGGATGGGACACTAGTCCATCACAAGGCACCCCAAGCAGGACTCAAACCCAGACCTGCCACACAACAGGAACTGGCCAAGCCCACTGCCCTTCCACATATAGAAACAAAGAAAGGACTATTTCAAAACATACAAAGATGTGGATATACATTTAGTGATGCGATATGTAAGACATGAACGTTGATGTTTGATTTAGACTGTGGGGCTGTGCTCCATGTATATGATACATATTAATAAGATTTGTTTTTTCAGTTAATATTTCAATGAGAGGGGGGTGTGGTGGCGCAGTGGGTTGGACCACAGTCCTCCTCTCCAGTGGGTCTGGGGTTTCAGTCCCGCTTGGGGTGCCTTGCGGCGGACTGGCGTCCCGTCCTGGGTGTGTCCCCTCCCCCTCCGGCCTTGCGCCCTGTGTTGCCGGGTTGGCTCCGGTTCCCCGCGACCCCGTATGGGACAAGCGGTTCTGAAAATGTGTGTGTGTGTATTTCAATGAGCTTGACCAAATACACAGGTCCACTTTCGTTAATCTTCCACACTTAGTTTTTGAAAATATTAATGAATTTGATGGATTATCGAGAACTGGCCTTCTTTGGGGAGCATAGAGGTATAGTCTTTAAAGAGCACTTTAGAAAAACACATTGTCGCACGGAGCATTACATTGTGTAACTTATGGCAATTTTATTTGATGTTATAAAAAAGCCTTTTTCTGTCTTTAAGAAAGTTCTGTCCCATAGCTTTAGCTTTCTCCATTTCTTTATTTTATGCAGTTCTCAAGCGTTTTGGACCATTTAGAGTGAAGAAGAAACAGCTGCATGCGCGACAGACTAATTCTCCTTTTAAGACATTGTACCACCTACCGTAAGGAGTGAAATGTGGGATATGCCTATAGCAGGAGTCCTTTAAAGCTCTCCTGACAGCACAGCTGGAGGACTGGAGGGCATTGGTGGAGATATTGGTTATCATTGCTGACCATTCCGCTCAGGCTTAGTCTCCCCATTCATCTCCTGAAAAATGGGGTCCTCTGGGAAGTAATAATGGAGCATGTAGGGCTCATGCCCCAAAGACACCGGCAGCATCTGCGCAGCATGCAGTGGGACGAGATGCCTGGCCATTCCTCTTTGCGCAGAGGGTGCTGGTCTCATGCCAGAAGAAGGGAAGCTGAGGAACTAGAGAGTTAGACCCAATCAGGGGTTTTCTTATTAACACCAAAAACAAAGGGGCAGGCGAAAACAGAGGTCAGAAACATGTATGGGTCAGACGACGAGCAAGCAGGGTTTCGTAGGATGAGACGAGGGACGTGGTTGAGAAGGAACAGCAAGGGTCAGAAGCCAGAAAACCAAGAAAAGGAGAGAATCAGGAGCGCAAAGCACAGGTGCGTTGCAACTACTCTAAATGAGGTTCCGCAAGCAGACGTGGACTCCCGGTCTCTTTATGCCTCCTTGTTGAGAGGCAGGCAGGTGTGGGTGTCATGCACTTGACACCTGGATTCCACCCGGTGGTGGCTAAAAGGTGATCGGCACAAGCAGGAAAAGATCATGGAGCTTGTGACCTTGGAGGAATTCATGGGAGCCATGCCTCCAGCTACTGCTAATTGGTTGCAGTGTCACCGCCCTGAGACCCTTGCAGAGGCCATCCGGCTGGCCAAAATTTACTTAGCCACTCCATTACTCTTGGCGGTCCCTCCCCAGTCCTGACTGCCTTCCAGAACCAAATCCCCAGCTTACCCCGCTCCCTTCCCATCTTGCGATTTGGGTGGGGGTCCTGAAAGAAGTTCTAGCTGACCAGGGCACAACATTTATGTCATGCACACTAGCTGAACTCTACAATCTCTTCGATGTTCGATTCATTTGCACCAGTGTTTTCCAACCCCAAACAGATAGCCTGGTGCAATGTTTTCATAAAATGTTAAAAACCATGATTTGTAAATTTGTAGCCGAAGATCCCCATCACTGTGACTGTTTATTAGATCCTTTGTTGTTTGCAGTGTGAGAAGTTCCCCAGGCCTCCATGGGATTTTTCCCCTTTGTACTCTCATATCGTCGATGCCCGTGAGGTGTTCTGGATATTATTCGAGAAAGTTGGGAGGCAGGGCCCAGCCCCAGTAAAAACAAAATACATTATGTATTGGACCTGCAGGCCCGGCTGCAGACGTTCGGTTGTCTGTCTTGAAAGCACCACAGCAAGCCCAAGAAAGCCCATCTTGTTCGTACAAGAAAGGAACCAAACTTCAACACTTCACTCCCAGGGAAAAGTCTTTGCTTTGTTCCCCACCTTGCAGTGTAAATTACTGTGGCAAAGACCGTTTGTGGTCACATGGAGAGTGGAGGATGTTGATTATGATTTCATACAGTCTGACAGGGGTGACACGTGTCTGATTTACAGTACTACCTGAATCTTCTCAAATGGTGGCAAGAGCCGGTGATAACTTTTCTTCCCAGTAGGGAGCCTTGAGGGATGAGTTAGGCCCAAAGGTTCCCACTATCCTGGCTCATCCAGGGGTCCTGCTTCTTTGACTAACAGCAACTGGAGGTGAGGCAAGTGCAGGAGAATTTCGCAAATGTGTTTACCCCTCTCTTGGGGTGGACACACCACATACAAAATCGTATCTAGCTTGTAACATTTGAGGTTGTCTAGTGCTGCTCATATTCTATTCCTGTGTAGAAACGCAAGATGATTCTGGGAGATAATGACAAGATGCTATATATAGGGATCACTGAGGAATCCCACAGTGACTGGAATAGTCTGGTGGTGCTGTTTCCAAAACTGGATGGCTCTATTCGCTTTTCTGTGGATTATCATAAGGTAAATGCAGTCACTATGTTTGATCATCTAACCGTGACGTATCCCATGTCTCGGGTGGATGAGCTCCTGTGTCAACTGGGCACTGCTCGCTTTAAGTAAACCTTGGATCTGGTCAAGGGCTACTGGGAGATTCCTTTTTAGCCAAACTCCGAGGAAATCTCAGTTTTTTCATCTCCTTTTTGGTTTGCATCAGTTTGTTACACTCCTGTACCTAGGGTTCCTTTTGGGAAATGGACAGATTTGGACCCAGATAGATAGAACAACTGCCATTGCAGTCTGTCCAGATCCCAAGACCAAAAAACAGATGAGGTCCTTCTTAGGGTTGGCGAATTACTGCCGACAGTTCATCCCAGGGTTTTCCTGGCTTACAACTCTCCTGTCAAGCCTTACCTGGCAAGGGTGACCACTGCCCATCCTATCACTCTTTGACCACTATTTTAAAAATTTTATCCATCCACTAACAAATTCAGTATTTCTTCACTTTCTTTCGGTTCAGTTCCCACAACACTGGCTTCAGCATCTTCCACCATCCTCTGTCCAAAATCATGTGGATGTCCTTCATTTATTAGAGCAGCTATCTTTCATGGCCTCTGTCTCACTTCCTTTTCACAGAAGGTGGGCTTCCTGACAGGCTCTTCTGGCATCTATAAAGTTTTTTTTGTCTTTATGACATTTCACAGCTTTATGAAAGAATGCTGTGTGTGTACTGCCACTTTCTGATTTCCCACTTAATTTTCTAGTGTACCAGCTTTCCATTTCATACAGTCACAAATCTGTAGACAGGGATGCTGTCCTCTCATTGTTTCTGTTATAGGTGTGGAGTAATATCTTATTGTTCCACATGATGTTCATTCAGGCACTCACTGTTCCAGATGAAACAGCTCTCTGGGTTCCAGCATAGGGCAGGCACACTCCCCAATGCTTCCTTCTGGGCCTCAAAGGCTTCATTAGCCTCTTGCTGGCCATTCCAAAGTCACACTTTAAGGACACTTCCCTTGAGCATGTTCTGCAACTCTCTAGTCACCTCTTCACAGTCTGAAATGTACTGTGTGTGCAGAAGTTTGGAAATCCCATTACTTCCCTGAAACCACTGTCCATTGAGGGTTTAGGTGTTGTTGTCAATGTTTCCACTCTGCCTTAAATTAAACAATGGTCATGTGTCCACCATTCTTTATCTCAATTACATTGTTTCTTGTGGCCTCCTTTCTGGCTTTGCAGGACTAGCTTAACCCCACCCCCGAACTCCAGATAGCAACAGATCAATGACAATAACCCAGAACGATCTGGTACCATTAATGAAGAGGGATGATGTTCTCAGTCTGTGAAAACTAACTGCCCCAGTGCAGTACATTTATATTTACTCATTTATTTGATATTGTTTGTCCAAAGTTACTTACAATGTTAAACAACTTAGAATTATGTACCTATTCATTTTATGGCTGCAGTTTACCTTGCTCAAGGGTACTACAGCTGGAAGTGGGATTGTTACAACTTGAAGGTTGTCTCGTGGTATGGAGGGGTGTAACCTAGTTTTGCACGAAGTACTGGGCTATGATTTGATGAGACAACAAATACAGTGTGCAAACATGAGTGTGTGTTTAATGTTCTTGTGAAAGGGCAAATAATGAAAGTGCACAAAATAAAGAGCCAACAAGCAAACCTTACAAAAGCAAACAGAATGCTAAGGGAATTCAAAAAAAAAAAGCCTAACTAGCCTAGCGCTTGTAGACAAGCCACTTTCTAACAGTGACCTTGGGTACAAAGGCAGTACCTCTATATACTATGCTACCAGCTGCCTCAAAATGTGAATACATTTATTCATTTAGCTAATGCTTTTCCATGAAACAGCGGGGGGTGTGGTGACACAGTGGGCTTAGCCAGTGCCAGCTGTGTGGCGGGTCTGGGATTCGAGTCCTGCTTGGAATGCCTTGCAATGGACTGGTGTCCCATCCAGGCTGTTTCCACTCCTCCGTCAGCCTTAAGCCCTGTGTTTCTGAGATAGGCTCCAGCTCAGCATGACCGCCCCCCCCCCCAACAAGCAGTTGTTGCCGTTGGTTTTCTGTGAAACATAACTTACAGTTATTTACTCCAGTGGGTGAATTTACTAGAGAATTTTTAGGTTAAGTACTTTGCTCAAGTATGCCCCAGCATTAGGTGGGATTTGAACCTGTGGGTCCAAAGACAGCAGTTCTAGCTACTATATTACTAGCTACCCAGTACTGGTGACTGACCAAACCTCTTTCCTGCATTTCTTTTTTCTCCTGGTCACTCTCAAAAAATTCTGTGCATTTGTCCATGTGACCAGGAGAACTTAACTCTTTCTCAGCCAGGGACCTCACTAAAATGCCCACCTGTCCACGCTGACTGCAAAAAAATCCTTTCTTATCTCATTTCCATCCACTAGACTGTTCTGCTCCACAGCACCATAAAACAAAGGCAGGGTTCCTCCACCATCCCCCATTAATACCACCCTGACTTGCACCACAGCTGCATTGGACAGCTTGCCCTGCAGACAGCTGTGAGAATGGTGGTCCTCTCCCCTGCACTGGGCACAGTGGCAAGGGCTTACACAGTCTTTGGCCAGGTGGCTGGTCTCCAAGTACTGCTGATACTTCATGTTTTTACAGTTTCTACTGGTTTGCCCATGGCTGAAATATAAATAGGTAGCCTTTTATTTTTACTCAGGTGAAGTATGCCAAAGGCTGGCTGAATCCATCTGTACCTGAAGGGTCAGGACACAGATGAATTAACAAGCATCTGAGTCTGTTCCAGATGCCCACAATGTCCCTCTCTTTTTTGTATCCAAAGAAGATCCCCAGGAAAGCTGCCACAACATCTGGCAGCATGAAAGGGTCAAAGATGTAAATATTCACTACTCTCTTAGCACAAAGGCTTGATGGAGTAGGGGAGCCTTTTAGAATGCAAAGCACTCACCCAACATGTGTCCAACCCCATTTGATGGTGCTTGCCGGTTGCTAGCATGACATCAGATCTTTGGTTTTTGTGTCAATGATTTCAACAAATCTCTTGATGTCTGAGACAAATTGTGGTGTGTCTTTTTGCACACGTCATTTATTGTTCCTGGATACACTTTATTCCATACTTTATTTATGAGCTCCATAGCTTTTTTATGCTGAAATTTTTCTAATATTTCTTTAGAGTTTTTTTGTTTCATGTTCTTTGATTCCATTCACAAGATATTGCATTGAAAATTGGATTTAATAGGCTTTGAAACTGGAAAAGATCCCCTGATCCATAAATTGCAGCAGAAAAGTTGTGTTCAGAGGAAGGAGGACCACTTGTATGTTGTCGCCATATTCAATGATGCTGCTTGGGTGTCTTGATGTGCGATCTAAGATGAGAAGAGCCTTGTTCGAAAGATTTTGCTTCATTGTACATTCCTTGAGGGGGCATGGTGGTGCAGCAGGTTAGGTCAGGTCCTGTTTTCTGGTGGGTCTGGGGTTCAAGTCCCACTTCGGGTGCCTTGTGACAGATTAGTGTCCCGTCTTGGATGTGTCCCCTCCCTCCCCAGCCTTACGCCCTGTGTTGCCAGGTTAGGCTCCGGCTCACCGCAACCCCGCTTGGGACAAGCAGTTTCAGTGGATGTGTGCATGTGTATATTCCTTCATGAATGGAGCTAAATAATTTTTCACATACTCTGCAAAGATTTCCTTCATTACCAAGGGTTTTTTGTTGGATTTCCATATTATGGGCAAAGTGGTTTTTATCATGCCCTTAAGAGCCCTTAAATTTTCAGAGTGATAGAGAAGGAAAGGTTTTAAATTTACATCAGTGTAACAATTTCCATCCAGCAAAACACTCTCATGGCGGTGGGGCTCAGGAAGGCAACAGACTCAAGCGCAGGTTCCAAGTTTATTGGACAAAAAGGGGCAGTCAAGAGAATGGTCAAGGGACAGGCACGGGTCAGGCGATCGGCGAACTTTGTAGAGATGGCGGGACAGGAATCGTGGTCAGTCAGAAACAGGTGAGAGGGTCGGAAATCCAGGATATGTGTTCAGCAAGCTTGGGTCGATCGGAAACAGCAGTTGCTCTTTGCAGAGGTTCCACGTGGGATACCAACTGGCACTACCTTTTATCCGTCCTCCCATCAGGGTACAGCAGTTGTCACCGATAGGCTGACAAATAGGGTCGGGACAAAGGCTTTCCTTGGAAGCTTTTTGGCCAAACATTCCTTTTTTGACCCAGTTGATGGTCGGCGACAGCAAGTGTGTCGAAAACAGTACAATCTAATGTACATCAAAAATTGGTTCTCCAGTGTATCCTCTTTCATCAATGAGTTTTTGAAGAAGTAGCGGGACTATCATTGATGCTTCAGTGTCTTCTGATCCTGCTTCGCTCGTAATTTTTATTTTATGGAGTCTAGCACATATTTTGAAGCGGTCAAACCATCTTGAGCCACTTTTGAAGGTCAGTCAAATTACTTGCCCACTCATTGCCCACCTCAGTCACCTTCTGTTATAGGTCCACAAATATGGCAGTTACCTTGTGCTGTATGGAAAGAGTGCTCATAGGCAATCCACTGTCAATTTGATCTTCCATCCATTCCACAAGTAATTTTTGTAATTGTTCCATGACCTTGGGATGTGATTTTGTCACGTTGCATTTTCCCAGCACTAATAGCAAGTTCATTTGATTCTGTCTTCTTCCACATTTGGTATTGTCATGGTGTCACACCGGATGGAAGCCGTCGGACCCAAGCACGGAGCATCGGGGTTCAAAAGGGGAATCCAAAAACCGTGGTCACAAGACGAAACGAGGGTCGCCAAGGCACAAACGTAATCAAAGGGACAAACCGAAAGCCGTAATCTGTGAGTCAGGCAGGAGATTGTGGAAACCATGAGATCCAGCAAGAGAAGGGAGAGAAGACGGGAGGAAACAGGAGAGGTAAGAACTCGGGAAGCACACTCACGATGATCTAGGCTGAACAAGGTTCCGCGTTTGAGTATGCTCCGGACAGCCCTTTCATGCGGTCGCTCCCTGATCAGCCGCAGGTGATCCTCATTGTGCGGAGGAGGGCATGACAGGTACATAATGGGCACAGTAGACTTTTAAGAGTACCATTGCAGCACAATTGTCCTTTACTCTTTGCCCTTTTTCTATTTTCTTTATTATATCCTATTTCCTCTGCAATTTCTAGTACTTTGCGATTTTTTTTCCTTCTTCCACCGTAGCCATGGAATCTCTTCAAGATAACTGTCCCACCTATGTTCTCTTCCGTCTCCTTTGTCTTGCCTCAACTTCACCCTGCATCTTCCCTCCTTGCTTCCTTGTCCACCTCTTTGTCCTCGTGCCCAAATTCCCCATGGCTTCGACCTTCGTCTTGCTTCATCATCTATGACATTGCATAATCCCTTGAAACCACGTTCACACTTTGTTTTACCCCACGCCTATCCCTGACAAGTATTGCTTTAACAATCACGGTTCGAGATGAAAAGATCCCGCATCTGGGTCCTACCTCTGGTTTCCGGCCCCTGTGTGTAACAGAAGATTCCACCTCTAGACATGGACCTAGCGGAGATTGAGAAGCTTTGGACAGTAGTATTTGCGCAGGGAGACCTGCTGGACCACTCTCAAGTGGACCCTGCACCAGGTGTCTGAATCTCTCAAGGAGATCTTACAGGCTCTATAGCAGGAAAGAACCCTAAAACCAGCAGGCACAGCCACAATCCCTTCGTCACCTCTAGCATCATCACCTGTAGCCGTCATGCATGGTAAAGCTTAAGTGTGATTTGTGTATGTGACCTGAAACTGACCCAGGCAAGAGTAAACACAGCTCAGGCCTGGGATGAGGGTAAGTTTCAACCAGTAAAAATCAATCAAGGGGATCCCTTGAAGGCAGTTGTGCCTGTAAAACATAATAGTGGAGTAGTGAGAACAGCATGTGAGGAAGAAGAACCCCAAAGTAACGATCTGTGTCAAGATAAGAATCAGGCAGACTATGGTAGGTGCCACTGTGACCGAAGGACCATTAACCAAAACAGCTGTAAACATAGTGGCCAGATCCAAGGGGGATTTAAACCACGTTTTTTTTTAAAAAAAAGGAGTGTCCGGTTAATCCAAAATTGTATAAAAGGTACTGTTTACGAGCTGTCTCGCAGTTGCAAGACCAACTTGGCTTTGTTACTCTGAAATAAAGTCTACTTGCTTTTATAGACTACTTGTAGAGTCTGGTTTGTCGTCTCTGGAAGCCACGACACATGTCAGTCCCTGTGACGGACCCCTGCTTAGCCACTTCCTTGAAATATGACGGCTCCCCGGAAAAATTCCAGGGCTTTCTCCTCCAGTGCGAATTGGAGTTCTCCATCCTGCCCCATGTGTACCACACAGACAATACGCAGGTGACGTTCTTAGTCTTGCTGCTAACCGGACCTGCTTTGGACTGAGCAACCGCAGTGTGGAAGATGCATGCCACTATCACCTACGCCCAGTTCAAGAAACAGTTTGAGTAGTGTTCAACCACCCAGTAGGCGGAAAAACTGTATTGAATGGATTTATGACCGTTCAGCAGGGTACCTAGTTAGCAGTTGCCAGCGCTTTACAGTTCTAGATGTTGGTGGCTAGGAATCAGTGGAACTCCGCTGCTTTATAGGATAGCTTTCGGAACTGCTTGAACCACTGTATCCAAGCCGAGCTCGCATAATAGGAGGTACAGTGTACCTTCAACCTTTTTGTGGAAAACGCAATAGTGATCAATAATCTGGCACGAAACTGGACACAGTGCCCTTGGGAGTCATCTTTGCAACCCAGTCCATTGCTTCAGCTCCTGGAACCCATGCAGCTTGTTGCCTGACCCTCAAAGAACAACAGCACCAGATTAGGGGTCGTTTCTGCTTGTATTGTGGAAGTACTGAACATTTTCGTTTGTCATGCCCCAAAAGATAATCCCCTGACATCTCTGCACAGGAATGAAAGGTGAGTGACCCCCTTCAGCCCACCTCACAGCTTCTGCTTCCTATTGTCTTCCTATTGTCCAGATTCTACTCTCCTCTTGCTCCTCTCTTAGTAAGCCTGGGATCAAAGGAACAGCACTGAAGGGGAGAATTTATGGAAGCATGTGAGGTTTGTGTTCAATCAAAAACCCCAAAACAGATATCTGCGGGGCTGTTAGAACCCTTTCCATTACCCTCCTGGCTGTGGTCCTTTGTGGCTTTTGACTTTCTCACAAGGCTTCTTTCCTCAGAGGGCAGCACAGTAATTCTTGGGGTACTTGATTGCATACTATCTGATTCCCTTAGCCCAACTTCCCTCTGCCCTGGTTACAGCTGAACTCATTTTACAGCATGTCTTTCACATATACTACTTGCAGAAGGATATTGTGTCAGATCAAGGGCCCCAGTTCACCTTGCAGGTCTGGAGAGCGTTCTGGAAGAAGCTAGAGGTATCTGTCAGCCTCACCTCGGGGTACCATCCACAGGCTAACGGGCAGGTGGAGCACCTAACACCTAATACCCGATACGGCCCATAATGCCGCACCTAACCTATCATGCCCACAACCACATCCCGAACACAAGCACCTGGTAGTAATCAGTGGAGTATAAAGGTTGCCACACCACAGCATCCAAGCCACAGATTCTTTTCAAGACAACCCTCCCACCTGCATTCTCTACCTTGTCCTTTGCCTTGCCTAAACTTTACCCTGCATCTCCCCTACTTGCTCCCTTGTCCACAACCTTGTCCCCATGCCCAGCTTTCCCATGGCTTCGACCTCTGTCTCACTTCATCAACCATGACATCAGATAATCCCTCGGAACCACGTGTGCACCTTGTTCTGACCCATGCCTATCCAAGACCACAAGTATCGTTTTGACTATAACAGTTCAAGATGAAAAGATCCCACATTTGGGTCCTACCTCCAGTCTCTGGCCATTGCGTATAACGGTCTTTCTGAGACCTGTGACTTAAAGTTAAATTAGGAGTAAGAACAGACTAAATTCTGCAGCAAGTGACAATTCCAGTGAGCTGTGAGTAAGTGGTCCACCCACTGCAATCAGAAATTTTACAAAAAAGCTTGCAGGTTTGAATTCTACCTCCAGCTCTCATGCCTTTGAGCAAGAAACTAAACAGGTGAATAATTGTGCTTTGGAGAATAGTATCAACTAAATAAGTAAATATGAAGATGCTGAGATACATATAGCCTGTGATAGGCAGCATAGCAGTTTCACTGTTTGTTCCTAATGTTCTACCTTTTAATAGATGCATCATGACAAATTAAACTTTATGTTGCACTCTAAATCATCTTGCATCACATCTCACTTGTATTATATGACTGTTCCATGTTTTGTGTCATTGTTTATTCATAACATTTTAGTCCAGGGTGTTTGCAACACTAATTTCTTAAGATTTGAGGCTTACTGGTGAAATATTTATACTGTATTTTCCAAGGTATTAGAGATATACTAACAACTTGTAAAGGGGAAGATGAAGATTTTAGGACAGCAAACTGAAATATTAATTTTAAAACTCAGTGATTTTCATGCAACATAACCATTCAGATTTAAAAGAAGCAATGGTTTTCATTCAGAGTGCACCATACTTTAAGGCACACTGTCACCATTCACGTGTCACCACTTTGTAGCCCTGAAGAAGAGATTAAGCTCCCACTCAAAAACAAGCCCATGTGTTGTGAGGTGCAATTTCAGTGTTACATAAAGCTAAACCTGATTTGTTATTCACAACTTACAAATTTTGCTTGAAAACAGCATTGTGACAAGAATGTAAAGGAAATTATTGGCTACATTATTTGTAACATATCACTCTCATACCAATATCCTGTACAACACAACACCCCCCAATACAAATTGCTGTCCCTGTAATGGGTTCATTATATTTGCAATAGTAGTTCTGGTTAAATGCTAGTTTAGGGTTATGGTTAGGGTTAGTTTTATTATCAAATACCTTTTAAAATACACTGACTAGATTTCCAGGTTACAGATTTCCAGGTAAAGTCTTTAAATAGGTTGCTTTTTGCATTCTGGATATAGCATAATAAGTACTTTGTATGTTATTCTACAGTGGCCATCACTACTGGCCATAAACTGTCCCCTGTGAAGTATTGGGTTGTAATTTAGGATGAGTAGGAGGGGCAAAGTTTTGATTTCATCCAAACCTCAATTTTCTCTGCCCTCATGGTTATTTCAGTGATCATTTATATAGCTCTAAAGCATAACTGCCAAGGCAGCCCAGAGTTCTCTGGCGACAGTATTCATTGTCTGCATTCAATCAGTCAGAATGGCTTTAACCATTTACTTACTTTGCAGTTCAGTGTATTCACTCTTATGCTCTTATTTTACTTCTTAATACATTACTTCTTTATAAATTTTATATAATGTCTAATGTTGGCCTCTGAGAATGAGAAATAAATATGTGAATTTAATTGCACTGAGAAGAGGTAATTACCATTCATATCAAGGCTGTGGTTGATAAGAATCCTAATCCTCATCAAGCATGGCTTCATGTCATATTTTAATATAATGATCTTAATACATCAGAAGCTGAATTCATCCAACTTTGTCCAAAATTTCTATGCTAGTGTATTTCTTCACTGAAATTAAAGACTTCAGGAAAGATTTAGGCCATAGCTCCTTATTTCTCAAAAGGGAAGAAGAGTGGGTGGGATTTTTCTGTGCTTGAGTAGCTTTATGATTATAATGATTACTCTAAAATGTCTTGGTCTTAACTTCATTTATGATTGAATGCTAATAATATGCACCAAACTTTACTAATTATCTGCAATATATCACTGCTGACATACGTGATGAACGCATGTTCTTAATCTCTGTTGGGTCAGCAGAGTTCAGCCTGATGTAACAAAATTAATATTTCCATTTTCACATTCCAGATTAAAACCATAATGAACACATGACTGGCTAATGTCTGGTCTTTGGGCATAACAAGAAGGTTAACTTACTAATATGTTAAATTCGTTTGCCAGTTATTTATACTGAACTGAAAATATATGCAGTTCAATCTGTCCGAAATCTATTTTAGAGACTAAAGGACAAGTATCATAGGGGGTGAGGGGTTGTTTTTAATAAATTTCTATAAAGAAAAGGTCAGACCCTCTACTAAGATTGGGACTGGTATCAACATACAGTTTGTTAACTCATTTCAGTCAAAGTGGCTCATCTGAAATGCTTTCCCCTTATGACTATTAAATCAAGGATCTCGTTCACCCCACCCGGTATGGGGTCACCGGGGCCTCACCCTGGAACCAGGCCTGGGGGGGGGGGCTCGCATGCGAGCTCTGGTGGCCAGGTCTATGCCCACGGGGCCTGGCCGGGCTCTGCCCGAAGCCATGACGTGGAGCCACTCTTCGGTGGGCTCAACACCTGCCGGAGAGGACATAAGGGGCCGGTGCATTGCGATTTGGGCAGTGGTCGGGGCCAAGTGCCCGGCCGACCCAAACCTCGGGCGCCAACTCTGGCTTTTGGGACTTGGAATGTCACCTCACTGGCGGGGAAGGAGCCTGAGCTAGCGCAGGAGGTTGAGAGATACCGTCTAGATATAATCGGGCTCACTTTCACTCACACCTTGGGTTCTGGAACCACTCTTCTCGACCAAGGGTGGACTCTCCACTATTCTGGCGTTGCCCAGGGTGAGAGGCGGCGGGCGGGTGTGGGCTTATTAATAGCCCCCCAGTTCAGCCGCCATGTGTTGGAGTCTAACCCGGTGAATGAGTGGGTCGTCTCCCTACGCCTTCGGGTCAGGGAACGGTCTCTCACTGTCGTTTGTGCTTATGCGCCTAGCGGCAGTGTAGAGTACCCAACCTTTTTAGAGTCCCTGGGGGGCGTGCTGGAAAGCGCTCCCACTGGGGACTCTGTCGTTCTACTGGGGGACTTTAACGCCCACGTGGACAGCGACAGTGATACCTGGAGGGGCGTGATTGGGAGGAACGGCATCTCTGATCTGAACCCGAGCGGTGAGTTGTTATTGGATTTCTGTGCTAGTCGCGGTTTATCCATAACGAACACCATGTTCATGCATAAGGGTGTCCATCAGTGCACTTGGCACCAGGACACCCTAGGTCGGAGGTCGATGATCGACTTTGTAGTCGTTTCTTCTGACCTTCGGCCATATGTCTTGGACACTCGGGTGAAGAGAGGGGCTGAGCTGTCAACTGATCACCACCTGGTGGTGAGTTGGATTCGATGGCGGGGGAAAAAGCTGGACAGACCTGGCAGGCCCAAACGCATAGTGAGGGTCTGTTGGGAACGTTTGGCGGAGGCCCCTGTCAGAGAGGTCTTCGACTCCCACCTGCGACAGAGCTTCAACCAGGTCCCGAGGGAGACTGGGGACATTGAGTCCGAATGGACTATGTTCCACACCTCCATTGTCGGGGCGGTGGTTCGGAGATGCAGCCATAAAGTCTCCGGCGCCTGTCGCGGCGGCAATCCCCGAACACGGTGGTGGACACCAGAGGTAAGGGGTGCCGTCAAGCTGAAGGAGGAGTTCTATCGGGCCTGGCTGGCTCATGGGACTCCTGATGCAGGTGATTGGTACCGGCAGGCCAGACGGAGCACGGCTCTGGCAGTCGCCGCGGCAAAACTCGGGCCTGGGAGGAGTTCGTTGAGACCATGGAGGAAGACTTTCAGTCAGCCTCAAAGAGATTCTGGCAAACCGGCCGGCGACTCAGAGGGGGGAAGCGGTGTTCCGCCAATACTGTTTACAGTGGAAGTGGTGCGCTGCTGACCTCAACTGAGGATGTCCTCAAGCGGTGGAAGGAGTACTTTGAGGATCTCCTCAATTACTCTGACACGCCTTCTGTAGAGGAAGCTGAGGCCGGGGACTCGGAGGGGGACTTGTCCATTACCCTGGCTGAAGTTGCTGAGGTAGTCAAAAAACTCCTCGGTCGCAAGGCCCCGGGGGTGGATGAGATCCGCCCCGAGTTTCTCAAGTCTCTGGATGTTGTGGGGCTGTCTTGGCTGACACCCCTCTGCAGCATCGCGTGGAGCTCGGGAACGGTGCCTCTGGACTGGCAGACCGGGGTGGTGGTCCCTCTTTTTAAGAAGGGGAACCGGAGCTTGTGTTCCAACTATAGGGGATCACACTCCTTAGCCTCCCTGGGAAAGTCTATGCCAGGGTACTGGAAAGGAGAATCCGACCGATAGTCGAACCTCGGATTCAGGAGGAGCAATGCAGTTTTCGTCCTGGCTGTGGAACACTGGACCAGCTCTATACCCTCACTAGGGTGTTGGAGGGTTCATGGGAGTTTGCCCAACCAGTCCATATGTGTTTTGTGGACTTGGAGAAGGCATTTGACCGTGTCCCTCGTGGCATCCTGTGGGGGGTACTTCGGGATTATGGGGTTCAGGGCTTGCTACTACGGGCTGTTCGTTCCCTGTATGACCGGAGCAGGAGCTTGGTTCGCATTGCCGGCAGTAAGTCAGACCTGTTCCCGGTGCATGTTGGACTCCGCCAGGGCTGCCCTTTGTCACCAATTCTGTTCATTATCTTTATGGACAGAATTTCTAGGCGAAGCCTGGGAACAGAGGGTGTCTGTTTTGGTGGCCGCAGGATCTCGTCTCTGCTTTTTGCGGACGATGTGGTCCTGTTGGATTCATCGAATCAAGACTTACAGCGTGCACTGGAGAGGTTTGCAGCCGAGTGTGAAGCGGCGGGGATGAGAATCAGCACCTCCAAATCCGAGGCCATGGTTCTCAGTCGGAAAAAGGTGGATTGCCCCCTCCGGGTTGGGGGGAGTTGCTCCCGCAAGTGGAGGAGTTTAAGTATCTCGGGGTCCTGTTCACGAGTGAGGGAAAAATGGAGCGGCAGGTTGACAGACGGATCGGTGCGGCGTCCGCAGTAATGCGGTCATTGTACCGGTCTGTTGTGGTGAAGAGGGAGCTGAGTCGTAAGGCGAAGCTCTCAATTTACCGGTCGATCTACGTTCCTACCCTCACCTATGGTCATGAACTCTGGATCATGACCGAAAGAATGAGATCGCGGATACAAGCGGCAGAAATGAGTTTCCTCCGCAGAGTGGCTGGGCGCACCCTTAGGGATAGGGTGAGGAGCTCAGTCACCCGGGAGGAGCTCGGAGTAGAGCCGCTGCTCCTCCGCATCGAGAGGAGCCAATTGAGGTGGCTCTGGCATCTGTTCCGGATGCCTCCTGGGTACCTCCCTGGGGAGGTGTTCCGGGCATGTCCCACTGGGAGGAGGCCTCGGGGCAAACCCAGGACACGTTGGAGAGACTACGTCTCCCAGCTGGCCTGGGAACGCCTTGGGGTTCCCCCAGAGGAGCTGGAGGAGGTGTGCGGGGAGCGGGAAGTCTTGGGGGCTCTGCTTAGACTACTGCCCCCGCGACCCAGTCCCGGATAAGTGGAAGAAGATGGATGGATGGATGGATTGTGAGAACCACTGCTTACATCAATTCATTAATTCTACTGTTCTGAAAGAAAAATGTTTGTCAGAATACAGTAAACTGTAATACAGCTGTAATTTGAGTAAGTCACTTAACATTATATAAATATCAATATAAATATAAATAATATAAATGGCAATATATTGGTAAGAAGTTCCTTTTTTGAATATAATGACATAGCTTGGGATCACAGGGTGTTTTGGGTAACTCAGCATCATATGCTCACATACATGCAGAAGATCAGTCTAGCTGGGATCTAAGAGTCATCATCTTTTTGACCGATCTCGTGGCCTTCTTTTCTGCCTTGTTATATTGACAAAGAGTTCACCTTTTGAGATTTGCAACTGTAAGACTCAGTACTATATGGGTCCAGTGATATGGTTTCCCAGCAAAATACTGCATTTGCCACTGTAAATCATTTGTCAAATCATTTGCTGCAGTTGGCTTCAGTGGGCTTGGACTTTATCTCCCAGCCATGTTGATTATGTTGCATTCAAAACAACACTTTGAAGAGAAAGGATATCAGGGCCTTTTAATAACAGATGAAACTGCTCCATGATCATTCATGGATACACCTATAGACACTTTGGGTCAGTCCTTAAAGACAGATTTTATATCATGGGTCACACTGTCAACTCCAGAGGAGGCAATCTGCTGGTAAGGGTCCTCCATGAAATGATAAGCTTCTGAAATGATGACATGAGGTAAAAACCCAAGGGACACCCAGAGGCATGTATAATGAAACCTTGGCTTTCAAATTATTCTCCTGTTACCCAGGGGCTGCCCTCAGAATGGTAACAGTGGCACTGAAGTAGGTTTGGGAGGAGAGCTACCTTAAGTCCAAGATTAGAAATTATACTTTTTCTCAGGAATTCTTCTTTTCATTGGCTCAGCAAAGCTTGACTGGCATAAGAATAGTTGGAAAAAATACTTCACTGTGGCATATATAAAAAAAAAGTTACTATCACTGCAGATACTCCTTATGTTTACAGATGACATGAGACACAGTATAAACTGAATCCTCATCAGTTTTGTAGATGTTTACATTTATTCACTTAGCAGACGCTTTTCCCCAAAGCGACTTACAATGGATACTATGTAGTGTTAGTTTGGAATGTAGATGTATGCCATTTTCTTGTGATTTGCATGGAGTTCAAAGGGTTAGAAGAGGGGAGTGGGCTGGGAGGGGCTGCCATTAAACTGTCAGTCAGATAATGCATTGGTGCAGCCTCTGCTTTTGATTGATGCCAGGGCCAAATGTGTCAGTGGGTGTATAAATAGATCATGTCATTTGGCAGTAAATATCAGGGAGGGGAGGAACTGCTTATCCTGCATACATTTGTTTGTATTCCTCCTGTAATCCATCTTTGGCCAAAACCAAATAAAAAAAGAGACATATTATACATGCTCATGAGAATTCTAATTATAGCAAGCAAAGTGACATGACCTCTCTGGATTTTAGCAATACCTCTGAGCTTAAATTACATGAGATCATTTGCAGCTGCTGTTGTAATTAACATCACATGCATTTCATTTCAGTGTTTTAATCCCTTTTTCACTCCCATTATTTATTAACAGTCTGAGTGGAAACTGCTACACATAAGTGGCAAATTAATTGTGAAGATAAACAGGGCCAGTTTTGAGGAGGGATGCCTTGCACACTTCACTTTGAAAGTCTGCTGCAAAGTTCAAGGATTTTAATTTGCATCTACAGTTGTAATGTAAAAATGCTGCATTGCTTGGATCACTCTGCATTTAATTACCAATGGTGAAAATGGATTTTTTTGTATTACTAAAATTGCAGCATCATGCTTTGAAAGAGTAGTTCCTTAATCACTGTGACTTACTCCTGTTTTCATTTGGTAATGGTTAAAGTATGTTAAAATCTCATTAAAGGAATGAACACCTCAGATCTTACACTACATGCCATATCTATACATGTTGAATAAGTTGTAACATTTAAATGAATCCAACATAAGATCTGAATTTACTGAAATTAGTAAAAGGTTGTAAAATTACAAAAGAATACACACACACACACACACACACACTTTCAGAACCGCTTGTCCCGTACGGGGTCACGGGGAACCGGAGCCTACCCGGCAGCACAGGGCGTAAGGCCGGAGGGGGAAGGGGACACACCCAGGACAGGACGCCAGTCCGTCACAAGGCACCCCAAGCGGGACTCGAACCCCAGACCCACCAGAGAGCAGGACTGCGGTCCAACCCACTGCGCCACCGCACCCCCTACAAAAGAATAATTTAATCTAAAAATTAATTTAAAAAACAATACGAAGAAAATGCATCAGTGGTAAATTCTTATTTTTTACTTGTTTAGTTGCTGGAAATATATGGGTTCCAGATTAATTAATTCCGAAACTCACTCTTAATACACCAGTACTGTACGTGATCACTCAAACCACTTATTTTATGTAAGAAAGGGCGGTGTTCTCAGAGTTTATTTTATAAAGACTGCAAAAATGCTTTCAAAATGTTCTCAGTTCACAAAATCTTTATTTGTTCATGTATATGCTTTCAAGAAAAACAGCTCCGTAATCTGGGATTGTGGCTGGAATGCTGGGCCTTTCCATTTCTGCCTAATAAACTCCAGGCTATCAGAAGGTATTGGTATGGAATTTGCACATCTGGAAGCAATATTAACCACCTGCACAACATGCGATATTTGTAAATTTGGGAGGCAGTTCTTGATTTCACACATTGACTCACCATATATAAACTTTTAGTGGTATCTGGGTGCTCCGGTTTCCTCCCACAGTCCAAAGACATACTGGTCAGGTTCCCCCATAGTGTGTGAGTGACAGAGAGAGTGTGTTTCACTGATGTATAGATGAGTGGCCCATTAGAAGTATTGCATTTAGCAGTGTAAGTCACCTTGGTGATTAAGGTGTGGACTGATAACACTACACAGAGTTCATTAGAAGTTGCTTTGGAGAAAGTGTCTGCTAAATAAATAAATGTGAATGTAAATAAATGTAATCTGTGTGGCAGTAACCCAGCATGCTCTGCAACACTAGCATAGTGAACTAGTAATGTCATTATGTGGCATGGGAACTACTGTAAACATTATTGGCATGATGGAAGCAAGTTTTTTTTTTTTTTTCTTGTGTCCTTTACTAGCTATAAGTAGCATTTTTTTTACTATTAGTAAGATGACAATGTTTAGGAAATGGATTCTTACAACTGAAATATCACATACTAATTTGCATATTCATGAAAATAATTAATGATAGTAGGATTAAGTTTTTAGGTTTCTTGTTGTATTGTTTTTACTTGTGCACTCAGTTATTAAAACTATAGGTTCTTTAGTTAATGTATTGTTCTTTCTTTACCTATCTGAATATAATCTAAAGGTGATAGTCAAGGCAAAGATTGTGAAGTTACTTGTTATATATGAAGACAAGTTGTGAAAGCCTTTGGAAACCCTGGAATAAAACAATTATGGCCAAAACAGGCAACTCAGGCATTGTGATGCACTGGCATCAACCATTGTACCACCGTCCCACTCTTTTAATGTACTGTATGAGTTAGGAATAACAATTTTATTATTTTTTTTACTTTACTTTCTCATGTAATATAGATTATAGAAATAAAATTCCTTTTTCTTCTCTAATTGAAGACCTATTTGTATGAGTAAGGGTGTTCCTCCTTCCTGCACAAGTAACCATTTAGACAGGTCCTTCGAATGGCACAGAAGCAAGGAAACTAATAATGAATGAATGTTAAAATGAAACATTCAAGCTTGGTGTTCACCTCAGGACTGAGCCTTGAGCATCCTTCCCTTGTCTTTGTAATTATTCACATCTGAAACTCAATTGCTCAAAAGTGTTCTCTAAGGGGACTAGAAATACCTAAAATGCCATTTGCAGAATTAATTTATCACATTTTAATAGAGCCACACCTTGTAAAAAGAAGCAATAACGAGACTTTCAAATCACATCAGCAGGTCTTTATTGAGCGATGTTGGCAAAGAAACAGTGGAATGCTGTGCTGAAAAGTGCTTTGGTATGGTTTACAAATGTATTTCTTGGAGTTGTTAGGAACCTGATTCTTTATTTTCCTCAATTTCCTTTTCCCGATGGCTGTTTTTAATTTCATTTTTATTTTTCGTTTTCTTGCCTTCAGTACAGGTTTCAGAAATACTTCTGATGATAAAAGAGCACAAGTTATTAACTAATGCATTTTCTATGTTTAAACAATGCCACCTTTGTAAATAGTGATATGAAAGACCAAACATCTTTGTACTGTTCAAAAGTATTGGCTTTATTCTGGAGAAGCCATTTTAGTTTGATCATCACTGCTGATTATAGCATCTGTGTATCATCCATAGTGCTGGTACATTTGACAAAACTTTTTCAAAGAGAATGAAATATGTGCTTGGTGATCCAGTCTATCCTTTTGCTTAACTGAGAAAATTGAGAATATGACATTTTAATATGAATGAAACAGGAAGGGGAGATATTACACCTAAAGTGAGGAAAAGCTGATTTTCATTAGTTTGTGTCAATTAATTTTTTTGTTTGGCTTAATATTTTGTCTGAATTCAGTCACTTTATTTGAACATATTACAGCCTTTTAACATAAAAAGACAAGAGAAACGTACAAAAAATATTGTCTTCAAGAGATTGTTATTTAGAAAATATTAAAAGAGTATCTATGAGCACAATATGAGATAGGCTTTCCGCTCTGAAGTAACCAGAGGTACCACAGAGCTTTCAGAAAAATCACAAGCAGCCTATGAAGGCTATGAATTGGTAAATCCAGTTCAACATATGTATCCTAATAAATATATAAATGATTGTTTAAAAAATTTCAAGTATATATATTATATATACTTGACTGTTAAACTTTAGCTGTCAAGGACACGCTTTGAGTTTAAGCATAAGACATATTATCATTGAAAAATAAAAAGAAAAAAGAGGACTTAAATTGTCTTCAAATGATTATTACAAGTAGAGGGTTTTTTGCACAATAAACCCTAATATTATGAGAATTTACACTTAAAAGCACATGTAGTTTGTACCTTAAAATTTACATACTGAGCTCTCAGCTCACACTTGAGCTGCAAAAAAAAAATTTCGGTTCGAAATATGAGCCTAGGTGAGACTGAGCACTACACAAGGTGAATAGCCTTCAAGAAACATGTGGATTTAAAAGGTCCGTGTCAGATGTTGGGGAACCAGGACAACCTGATAACAAGTGGACTACTGGAACAAGACATTCATTGACATGGACTGAGAATGTGGAGTTAATGGAGTGGTACTACCACAGCAGACCGAAAGAAAAAAAAAAAAAATATATATATATATATATATATATATATATATGTATATGACAAAGGAAAGCCTCACCTCTGAGGTTAAAACTGAAAGTGACAAAACATATAGAATGATTCTGAAAGGCAGTATTATAAGAAATTATTTTGATTCTATGTACTATTCAATTATTGTAAATGATATTTTACTCAGCAGAGAGAAATTTCATTGCACTTGTAATTACGTTAACTGCATTATCAGAATTGCCTCGTTTCCAGTAATAATATAATCTTTATTTTATATAATGCTTTTACAAAGAGCTTGGCAAATAAAGAAAATACTGCATGGAGCAGAATTCTACAGTACAATTCAGCATATGTACAATTAGAACAAAAAGTACAATAGAATCCTTCAATCACTTGCCCAGTTCAGGGTTACAGTGCTCCAGAGCCTATCCTAAAATTGTAGGACTTGATACTGAGTACACACACACTCACTGAATCACAGATTCATAAACTAAAAAAGCTACTAATTCACTTGAAACAAATCTTTGGACTGTGGGAGGAAACCTATCTGAATACGGGAGGGCATGTAAGAGTTGAAAGAGTCTGAAAGAGTTGAGCAGCACTGTAACTCCCAGCGTAGGAGTTCTAAGGCACTGGTTCCACCCGCAACACCACTGTCCTGCCATAGAACCATACAATGAAACAGCTAAATTAAAATATAAAATTATAGTAATGTAACTGATAACAATGAAAGAGGCTAGAAAAAAGAAAGAACACAAATGTATTATCTGATAGCACTTTTGAATGTGTGATGGTATTAAGCCTGAACTTTTAATGTCCAGAGGACTTTTGATATTCTGAACTTGATTCTCAATTAGATTGTTCTGTGTGGAATTGATATGACTGGCATTTTGTATGTTTGGTGAAACAGGTAAATCTTTTGTTCTCCCATCTAAATAAACAGGATTTGAGAGGTTGTTTAATAAAAAATTAACTTACGATCAGATTTCCAAGAATAAACCATACTCATAATGTCAGGGAAGCCTGGAACATACAAAACCAAAGCTGATTACTATTATGTTTAGAGCTCTGTTCTCCTTACCACCCAGGTTCCTGATATTAAAAAGGGCTTTACTGCACTGTTGTTTGATAGTGGAGTAGAAGTGCATGGCATAAGTCAAATGGTTCATTTCAAAATATTGTGTTGCAAACATTTAAATCTTAGAAGACATAAGTGTCGTGCCAAGAAGTAGATGAATCAGCTGAAAAAGGAATGAAGGAAGAGGTGAAAAAGCATTTTAAGACAATAACCCCAATATAATACTAGAGCTCTCTATGTGAGCCCTCAATAACCAAGAGAAGGGGGACTGACATGTAATATGCTGTGAGCCCTTGATGGTGACAGAGTAGTATGGGGAAATTGCATTGCTGGATTGCAGAGTGATTGCAGAAGCCATTCCATACGTCTCACTTTGTCACTACAGTGTGACAGTCTCTCTCAGGGCCAGCTCAGTGGGGAGATGTTGGCGGACTAGCAGTACTGTTCAACTCCTTCCATGCCTGCCAGCCTTCCCTGTCAAAGTGAAAGCCTGCCTATAACCAAAGCAGACTGTCCTTTCATCCTTCCCATAGGCCCATTAATGTGCTCTTCTTCTAAATGTACTGCAACTGAGAAGTAAGAAGCAAGCACCTCTGTTAATCAGCATGCAAGTGGCAAGTATTCCACATGTGTTTACACATTTCTTTAAAACTTTATTTTTGGAGAGAGTAATATTCAACTTTGGGTTCATTTAGTTTAGCTTTTTTTGAGAATTGCTTTTTCTCTGCCTAGAAGAGAAGGAGATCTACAGTGATCACAACACACTAGGAAATACTCTCTGCTTTTTCTCTTATCACAAGTGGGATATTTTTTTCCATTCTTTTTCCACCCCTCATGTTCCATCTGGCCCCCGCATGTGTGGGTTGTAAAGATGAATAGGGTTCAGCCAAGGAAGATAGTTAAATATTGATTACAGAGCGAGCAAGGAAAAATGAGGGAACAGTCGTTGCCTATAAATTGCAGCAAGCCCAGAAACAAGGCTATTATAAGGGCATTAAAGAGAGAACAACCACGGGGCAAACCCTACTCAGTGTGTTAATGCCCTTCTTTTGCTACTGTTTGTACTGATTGAGAAACTAAGAAGCCTCATCTTTAAGTGGGAAACATGGCTTATTTTCCAGTTTTGAAAAGTGATTTGGCCTGAAGTTTTTCAAACTTCTGTTTTTTTTGGGAGGAAATCCCATCCAGAGTGGCCCCCCCAACACACACACACACACACACACACACACACACACACACACACACACACACACACACACACACACACACACACACACTTGGTGCCTAGTGATTCCAGAATATGTTATGAACCTCCAGAATCCTGAGTGAGACAAGTGATTAACAAATGTGTGTGACTGAGTGCTGGGAAATGGCTCACTGGTTTTAGGTAGAACTTGTAATTCTAGGTAGTTGATTACTGGTATTGCATGAACAGCAAAACCACCTTTCGTCACATTTTGATGATTTTAGTTACATTCATTTCGAATTTAAATTAGTTTAAACTTAAAGACTTTTCAACTTTGAGCTGATTCCACCAATTCAGGAGGAGTGGAAAAAAATACATTCTGAAACAGCAAGGATGTTCTTTTATTACTTTTGCATTCATGCTTTCAGTTCTTGCCTCCAAATATGTCTCTTATTCTTAAACTACACCTTATTACAGTCATGGTTCCATAGCTAGCCTTCTGGCTATGTCACGCAACCATATATATATCATAGCACATTTTCTCTTGAAATCTTTATCAAATATAACTTGGATAGCTTTTACTGAACTGCTTCCCTTGTTATTCTATTACATATTCTATCTCTTTTTGTCTTCTGATTCTAACAGGGATATACCTGATTGGCTGACATTGCAGTGATTGCAAAGTTTTCAACAGATCTCCAAGAGGCACACATTCTTATCAGTAGAATGTGGCATCCTTTTTTTTTTTTTTTTTAAATTCACTTTGTGCATTTCCACTGATAATTATGTTTCCATCATTGTTGTCTTTATTGCTTCTGTGGAATTGAAATACATGCCAGGATTCACAGACTTTTCTCTATGAAATCCACTAAATATGTTGTGTCACAAAATGTTTTCTGCCCCTGTATAAAACCATCTGCACATTTTACATTCTCGCAGTTTTGGAAAGCACTTCTGAAGTTCCCTGAAAGTATATTCAGCCCTTCTGTTTGTGTACCATGACCTGTATTCCCCAGTGGACACTTTGGCTTTAGTGTTGATGGAACTAGAATGGTAATTTTTGTTGTTACATATACTGTAAGAATGGAGCTGTTGACTGCTCGGGGTAGGGGTGTACCGCAAATCCAAATCAACATCCTTATTAATCTTTGCTGGTCTTTAGCAAGTGCTTACAACAACTCTGTTCTTACATTATAATTCACTTCTGTGAACTGTGTTTAAAGCAAAAGTTTTTCATGTTCATTATATTAGTTAGTTTCTTAGAAGAAAGTTAAGTTGTGCAACAGCAAGTCCTCTGTCAGAACTAGCATTATTCATTTGAGCTGATGCTTTTCTCCAAAGCAACTTACAATGTTAAACTATTGACAACAATTTGATAATTCATGCAGTTGTATAAATATTAATTAGAGCAGTTTAGGTTAAGCACCTTGCTCAATCGTAGTACAGCTGAAGGTTAGATTCAAACTTGTGACGCTTGGATCTAAAGGGGCAGCTTTAACCACTACACATAACCGTAACCCTAAGGTGGCATCCAAAAAATTAGCGATTTCACAACATTTATTCAGGCAGCACTGAACACTCAGTAGAATATTTATCTCTTTGTGTATTTTTGTCATGTTTGGGATAAAGTTTTTGATGAGGCACTAATGATACCATATTATTTTTTTATAGACTGTACTTTTGTCAGTGTGGCCTCCCAACGCCTCAGAGTTTGAGAGCTCTTCATTTATATTTCATACTGTATATATATATACTATACTTCCCCCTAACAGTACTACCTAAAACAGTATCTGGAGGCAAAAGTCTAAGACATGCTTCTTAATAAACAAATAGATGCCTGAAGAGATATCCTCAGTAATGGAACAATGGACAGTATGAAAAGACTCATGTGAGTGCACATGCACTAAGACATCTCCCCACCAATGTGGTCAGCAGTTCACCAAGTTTCCCAGAATCCTCTAGGTGGAAACCTCAGCATAAACATTTTGACAGCAAATCAACCCAACCACAATTATGAACATGCATTACTTTACACACACACACATTTTCTGAACTGCTTGTCCCATACGGGGTCGCAGGGAGCCGAAGCATAACCCGGCAACTCAGGGCGTAAGGCTGGAGGGGAGGGGAGACACCCAGGACAGGACGCCAGTCCATCGCAAGGCACCCCATGCGGGACTCAAACCCCAGACCCACCAGAGAGCAGGACCTGGTCCAACCCACAGCGCCACCGCGCCCCCCTGTTGCATTACTTTAGAGAAGCACAAATATAAAAACTAGTTAAATCAATACCATCAGCACTGTTAGATTATTATACAAAACAACATTCAAGAGAAAGTCTGCACAGCAAATCTGCAAGTGAAATTTAACTTTGATATGGAGCTCTTTTTAAATGTTTTTTAAATGTTATTTAAACATTGTTTAGTATTAAAATAGCAAGGATGTGTCATTGGTGAGATGTCTGTACAGACATCCCTCGATTTACACAAACAGACCGTTCTTCAACCCCTTATGTAATTCAAAAGTTACGTATGTCAGATTCCCCCTGCTCCCCCAGCATTCAGCATAATAACATTAAGAATTTTTCCACCTCAGTTGTTGTACCTTGACATTTCTTCATTATTATTGCAGTTTTCATGCTAGATGTTCCTTTCACGTGCTCCTTTATACATGCAGCATCCTTCACTATTGTATGCACAGTTGATATGGCTAAACCTGGTTCCCGTGCTATTGACTATAATCTTTGTCCACCTTCAAACTTCCCTATTATTTTTAATTTCATCTCCAAATCGATTACTGTATGCTTGCGAGATGGTTCTCATTTTCCCTACATTTATATGTATTCCTTTAGCAGACACTTGACATTGATTGGTTGGTTGGTTCTCTCTAAAGTGAAGTATATCTCATAGAAAATACAATGTGTACATTACATTAGCAGAAAGAGAGACATAGATGCAGATGTGTGATTCTTAAGTACAGTTAGTTTGGTTCTTTCCACCATATGAACCAATGTACATCACACGAGTAGCTACATAAAACTTTATTCGAATATCAATGATTCCTTCGTAGTATTATATATATAAACATTTATGTTACATTACAGGAGTAATTGCATGAAAATTTATCCATTATTTAACAGGCATGATTTCAAAGTTATAGTGCATGCAATGCAACATTTACACATTACATGAAATTAGTAGATCTTTGTCGAAGTGAGTCCAGAAGAGGTGAGTTTTAAGACCATTTTTAAATGTGGACAGAGAGTCAGTAGTAAGTGAATCCTTCAAGTGCATGTTTATCACCAGGCATTGCGAATAATGAAATGGGTAAAAAATAAGGAAAGAAAGCACTACACTAACAAGAAGAGATGTCTTCATGACATAAAACACGTGAGAACTGGGAATACGCAACTTCCTGCTGGCTACGCTGGCTTGCGCTTAACGTACAGTATTTCAGATGTTTTGTGTAAGCGTTATCCATAAATTATGTGCTTATCCTGGGAATTTGTCACGTAAATCCTATTTTACGTGAGTCAAATTAACATAAGTAGAAAAGTGTTCGTATTTACCACTGACAAAAAGTGAAATTTGTTCCTGCTACTAAATCACTGAACAGAGATATGATCATTCCTCCACTGGCCATACACTGACATCTATGAATGATTAAACAGCATTACACACATATTTTGCAATGGTTACACAAAAACCTTAAAAAAGCTTGCATTTCTTCTTCTAATTACAACCCTTCACCAACTACAAGACTGATCATAGATACCACCTTTGACCAAGGCTTCAAGCAGAAGCACCAATAAATGATCATTCTGACAACTGTTTGTGTTTAATGAATAGAAAAATCTCCTATTACCATTTTTGTCCTTTAGTCTGACATCAAAGAAAATCATATCTGTTTCATATTTTTGATTGGGCCCATAAGTCTTCCCTGAGGACTTGTTTCCATGGCTGTGAAAATGGACAGATTTGTGGAAATTTCCTGCTATGATTCCATATGCTCCCATACTCTGTATTTATTAATGCTTTCTAAAATGAATGGGATCCTATCAAAGAAGAGAACAAGCACCCTTGGTCTTTGGACTCATGTATTACAAAATAAAGTGCATAATATGATGCACTGACTATATTTTTCATGGTTCAGAAATTCCACTGTGCACTTTATTCTTTGCTTATGACAGGAATTCTGCAAGAAAAGATTTCCCTTAACGTACTTAAAAACAGTAATGGGAACACAGGAGGACACCAGTATCTGTCTGGTAAATAATAAAATAAAGTCTTATATTTGAAGTAAATATTAAACAGCTGAATACGTGAAGAGATGAATCTGAAATTGTAGTCACTACAAAGAACTTTATGAGAGCACACATAACTTTGCCCAATTGCAGAAAACTAAATTTATTTATGAATCCGTAATAATAAGCAAGACACTGATGTATAGATTTATCACTGAAGACTCCTACATCTCCCTTTGTTCCTGTGATGTAGCAGCACTGCAAGACATTCTGATTCGACCTTCAAACAACCACTACTCCCAAATGTATCTTGAGTCACAACATGCACAGCAATGTTGGCCTGCTTCAGTACATTGAGGAGGGTGTGGGTGGCTTCAGAGGTGGGGGGGGAAGTTGGGCAATAGAAACAGTTTCGGCCTGGTAGAGCAGTCATATACATTGCCTTCCAGTAGTGTTAAATCTGTTCAGCTGATCCCTTACTCAACATAATGGGGCTGTTTGCACTTTGAAGAAAGTGGTAACTGCAATGTTGGCATAATTATAACAATAAAGGCCCTCATTATGAAAGAGAGATAACCTTACAAACTCAATAAATTCTATTTCATTTTGCTTGGAGTTCCCAGGAAAAAGGGGTGACATGGTGGCACAGTGAGTAGCGCTGCCATCTCACAGCATCTGAGGAGTGCAAGAGAATGTGGGTCTGATCACTGCTAAGTCTGTAGAAAGTTTACATGTTCCATTCTGCATAAGTTTCCTCTGGGTGCTCTGTTTTTTTTTTCCTCCCACAGTCATGCAAGACATGCACTTCAGGTAAACTGGTGACCGTAAATTGCCTGTAACGTGTGTTACCTTACCATGGACTGGTGTACCTTCTCAGCCTTGTATAAAATTCTTCTGTGACAGACTCTGGTTCACTGCAAGCCTGCTCAGAACAAGAAGTTATTGAAATTTGATGGATTACCAGGAAAATGCTTGAAGTCATTGTTTTTATGTGTTGTAACAAAAGAGGAATATTAATTCAGAGAAAAAATAAAAGATCTTCAATTAGATTTTGTAGAAGTAAGCAGGTGGCTTTGATATTTGTTTGCATTTCTTCTTGGCACAGCAGTCTTTATTTTGCAAGAAATCTATTAGCCTTACTGTGACAAAGAATCCAAGAATGTGGTTATGCTGTTTTGACTAATCCCATCAAATTTATGTGAGATTCTGTGCTTAATGCACTGTGTGATTAGAAAAAATGTTTGCAATTGCCAGGAACTTTTTACTTCAAGCTTCATTAAGATAATTCAATAACATGAATATCTTATTTAAATGTGTTTTGGTGTGACTGATGAGGAAATTAGCATCGAGGCGCTTATTTGAATGTAATTCCAAATACTGTAATTTTTCACAAAATCTCTGCAAGTATGCATTTATTTTCAACAAATAATGAATATAGAATATATTGTGTCATTGTGCATTACCTATTATTCATTTTTTCTTCTAAAAACAAGACTGCAACACTATTTACCTTATGCAACTGATAATATACATATTAATGGCCGCATTCTGTGTTTTGTGTTACAGTGGGAGATCTTAATATATGTATCTATGCCAGTCATATTTAGTATTCAGAGAGGAAGAAATGAAAGCTTGCCTCGTCAAAATCGATAGTTAACTCTGTATCCAATCAGGCAGTAAACCAAAATGAGACATATATTTCATGAACATAATGAAGCAGCAGCTGACAGAACAAATAATTTCTGACAAGATGGAAGGTTGGATTTTGATTTGCTTGAAGGCATGTCTGAAATATTCTGGTGTTTTCTCATTAAGTCTATTATTAATTAATGACACCAGCTTGCAAGCCTTTTACTTGATTCTAAATTTCTTCTGGACTAATTCAAGGAGTCACCTAAAACAGAAAATGATTCTTTGGTACATTCCTGAGTGATTAGCCAACAAGAACCAAAAAGCTCAGGTCTCATCCAGAGAGGATAAATAACTGCTGTTATACCTATACTTTCTTTTCATTACTATAATTTTGTTGTGTATAAGTAACTTTCAGTTTTATACAGTTGGGTATTTCATTGGACATAATTCAAGCAAAATAATTTTCTCAGTGACTTAAATGCCCCAGGACCATGTATTTCTTATGGTTTGCTCAAAAAAAAAAAAAAAAAAAAAAAAAGAAAAATGCCATTCCATATCCTTATAATTTTTGCATGTAAAGCCATCCAAAACACTACACTAGGTGATAACTGATCCCTCTTTGTTTACTTGGTGGTGACTCATTGACATAGTATCATAATTCTGGAGGAGGTATATCTTTACTTTTCTGGACTCTGCCTTTTTGCTCGGACAGGAATCCCCTAAGGCCTTTCTCTGCACACCAGGCACTGACACCAGGTTTGCTCCAGCTGACTTCATATCCTCCTCTCCATCAGTTCATATCATCTCAATCCTCATCCCTGGGGCCCTCTCTGTATTGACACCACAAAAGTGCCCATCATTATTTGTGCGTTCCGGAAAGGGTGATGGACAGCTGCTGTATGATATTAGTCATGCCATCTGCAACAGCTCCATCAGTGACAGTCGCATACACGCCCGCAGCAATTAGCAGGATGAGTGGCAAATGTCAGGGCAAATCCAAACACTACCAGGAGATAATTGAGGAGGCCCTCTTTCTTACAGCCTGAGATCAGCCAGCGTGTAGAGCCAAGTTGTGCAGCTCAGCTGGGCTGAATTGATGCACTTGGCAAATTTCTCCACCAACAGTTTAAAATAGCACTTTCAACTCTTTTGAGTTTTGAAGCATGCTGCATTTACACAGTTTTTCACAAATTGCTATGGGGTTTTGCATTACCTTTATGATCATGACTCTAAATTACTCACAATACATTAAGCCAGTGTTATTTTATGTTTTATATTTCATCTTCAGTTTTTAATTTGTCATGTAAAGGAGAAGCTGCAAAAGTTGTCCATAAAAAAATGACTTTTTTAAAAAAGTAAAATTGTGCTTTGCATTTTAACAATGGAAAATAACAACACACTATATCACTCACCAAAAAAACTCCTTATTGTCCTCAAAGGAGAAGAATGGCAAATGATAACCAAAGTAAAGAAACTAACATTACTTATTTTACCCAGAGGTTCAAGATATGTTGTCTTGGTAATGAAGATGAGAGGATATTCACAAATTTAGTTACAGAGCTTTCATGTCAGATTTATAAACACTGTGCTCTGGATTGCTGTATATGCCCTGTTATCTTCTTGAAAAGTTAGGGTCACAAAAGCTCAATTTGGTTACTGAGCACAAACTCTGAAGAAGATTGTACTTTGAATAGTCATTGTGCATACTGTGAATGATAGTAAAAAAAAAAAAGCTGATGAGTAAATCCTGTTCCTGAAACAGACAAAGAAAGTGGTTAAGGCATTTAGAGCTCAGGGCTTGATATTGAGTTGCTTGTCATAAAGCTATATTCCTAATTGAGAGGAAAAACTAGGTAAGGTTAAGCAGCACCATAAATTTGTTACAATTATTTTTTCAGTTTTTACTGTATATTAGACATATAACATTTTGCTTTTCCACTAGCCTTATGATTTATTTCAACAAGCTTTGGTGTTTCTCCTAAAGGAAACTGGAAATGTAGTTCCATACACAATTGATGCAATTTGCTGCCTTTCAATCAATCATAGAATCATGGAAAACAATTATAACTCTTCACGATTTGCAGTGTCGCCTTGAAGACACCTGTGGTATAAACAGCTAAACCTAAATGAGCTTTCTTTCTTACTTTCTTTCATTCATTCATTTATTACAGCACATTGTTGAACCATCTGATTTTTGGCTTGATCTTCTGAGCACTAGTCACATCCATCATGATCATGCCTGGGAAATGTGTTACAGGCAGTCAGAATGTGGTGGTCCTCTTCTAAGAGATTATATATGTGTGTGTGTATATATATATATATACACACACACACACATTTTTGGAATATATATATATATATATATATCTATATATAGGGGGGCGTGGTGGCGCAGTGGGTTGGACTGGGTCCTGCTCTCCAGCGGGTCTGGGGTTCAAGTCCCGCTTGGGGTGCCTTGCGACAGACTGGTGTCCTGTTCTGGGTGTGTCCCTTCCTCCTCCGGCCTTACACCCTGTGTGTTGTCGGGTAGGCTCTGGTTCCTCACGACCCCGTATGGGACAAGTGGTTCAGAAAGTGTGTGTATATATATATATATATATATATATATATATATATATGTATATATATATACACACACACACACACACACACACACACACATATTTTCAGAACCGCTTGCCCCATACAGGGTCGCAGGGAACCGGAGCCAACCCGGTAACACAGGGCGTAAGGCCGGAGGGGGAGGGGACACACCCAGGACGGGACGCCAGTCCATCGCAAGGCACCCCAACTGGGACTCGAACCCTTTCATATATATATATATATATGTGTGTGTGTGTGTGTGTGTGTATATATATATATAATATATGCAGGACCTCAGCTCTTTCCTGTGAATTGAGGCATGTAATGAATTGCCTCCTTAAGCTGCTCCTGCTCCCAGAGTGGTGGGTTTTGATCTCCTAAAACTATAATTCAAGTGCAACCCTTGCTTTCCCCCTGCTCATTAAGGATGGAGGCACACTAGGAGTCAAAGTCCCAGTCCTAGTTCTCGAGCCTGAATATCCGAAACTCACTGCATGCCTGGTTAAACATGCTGTGACATAACACCCCTCCCACAGGACAGCACTGTCCTTATCTTTAAAGACTGACAACATCATTTACAGTGAAGGTGTGCTTTCACCATATTTACTAAGTATGTGCTCCTCCTACATGAATTTTACACATTAAAGTATGCTATGTCCTTAAAATAATAGATACTGTTATATTCTCAATTTTTCCCCTGCTTTGCTGTAATTTCAGAAATATGTATGTTGCAGTAGGAAGCCCAGAGGTATCACCCACACCCATATGAGAATAGTTGTTTTGAAAACAGTGTAATTAATCTTAAATGTCCTAGCAATCATCCTGGGAATATACTGGCATTCATTGTATAATGAGATGAATCTTTTTGTTTCAGTGTCTATCAAATCATTTGGCATTTGTAAGAGCCAAGGCTCTCTGAGATCCTAACTAGGTCACTTCAGAACTGAAGTTTCCTGAATGTTACATTTCTTTGCAAGGGGCCCCACTGAGCTACAGGCTGTAAAACGGGGAAGTCTATAAAAGTGGGCAAGTTCTCAAACATTTACTTGTGAGAGGTATGCTCAGATGAAATGTGTGCCAAAAATAGTATGTATTTTGTCCATTTGTCTAGAATCTGGGAACTGTTCTGTAGAGCTTGAAGCAGCAGTTGGTATAATGGTTAAAATAGAGAAGATGGAATCAAAAAGGTTGTCAGACTTAACTGAAGAAATTCTGATGTACTCTCTGGTAAAGAGCATAACATAAATCAATTCTACAAGCTATGAAGCAATATGAATGACCAAAATATGCAAGCAAATTGTAAGTTGTTTAAATGACTATTAATATGAAAAAAATCGTTAGTTGTTAAACCTGCCATAAATCTAATTGTCATTTTTCAATTTAATAATAATCATTGGACAGAATAGCCTTTTAGAAAGAAAGGGGGCTTCAAGTAAATGACAATATGTGATTTGTTAGTCATTTTATTTAACCTCAGACTTTCAGTTTTAACTGGGTAGAGTGTTTATTCATTAGGTTTGCTTTAGGGCAGAGGTGAGCAGGCCAGATTGGACGCTACCAAAAAAGCTGTTTGAATAGACTTTTCTGCTTGTTTCAAATAGTTCAACCTGTATAACTGTCAAAATACAGTCAGTGGAATACATTTCAGCATAAGCATTTACTCAGCAATATTATTATGGATTTTAGAGGTTGTAAGTAAGAATCAAATTGTCTTACAGGTCATTGTTCATTTAACTACCTCTTACACATGCACTTACAGATACGTGTATACAGGTATGCGCACACAACCAGCAACCCATGCTTTACAACAGACAAAGGTGATCCCTTTCTCTCACTCCTACATTTGCAGCTGTAATTGTCACTGACTGATTTTCTTTGTGACTAGCTGTGAACTATTCTACATAAGTGAAGCTTTCATAAAGTGTTCAGTATGGATTTTTAAACCTACTGATATTTACTCAAGACAGAATTAGTGCAAAGTACTGCAGCTCTTTTTAGATAGGTGAAATGCTGGAAGACTGAAATCAAGATTACTTGCCTGGCATCAGTTGCTACCCACCCCACCCCCCCTTTGTGGCACCATATACTTTGTCATAGATATTTATTTCTCAGCCAACAACCCCAGTATGTGTCAGACAAGGCTGCTATGTTAAAGCGACATCACTAAGATGGATGAAGTCAAGCGTTAAATTGCCTTTTTGAAGAAAATGAATAAATAAAGTCATGGAACTAATTTTTGCAGTGTGAACATCTCCTGTGAGTACATTTATATAATGCTTGATTAATAGTTTCACAGTACCCTAAAATAGCTTGAGAATATCCCCCTGAAAAATTCTATTTTTTATTGTCTTAATGTTTCTCTATATACCAATTCATAAAACAAGACAAACACAGAGAATCGTTAAAATGGTGATGAAGCCATTTGTTTCTAGTATCAAAGAATTTGTACAATGATGGCAATAATTGAACCATACTATCCTTTTGGTGTAGTTCCTTAAACATTTCTATATATCGTTGTACAAATAGCAATACAAGTTGATACACCCAAAATAAAAGCCACTCTTCACAACTACAGCAATAATCATAATAATGCAAGAAAGACATACAATCTTGTCTTCTGGCACCTTGTTGATACTGTTTTATGGAATTAAGTTCACAGTTTTAAGAAATGTTCACCTGTGAAGCTGACACAGTATTCCAGTGCTGAAACAACTCAAATCCAGCAGTATTTTGTTGACCTACCACATGTAACTGTGTGTGTCACATGAATAGAGCCAGCTCCTCCAAAATGCAAGTACTACACAGATGATGCAGGCCATGCATCATATTGTGGTATGATGACTGATGCAGTTAAAAGTTCTCTTTCATATGATGTTCTAGACAAAAACATTGCACGATGCTTCAAAGAGGATCACCAAGTAAACTACCGGTGTCCATCTTAGTTGTTTGTCTGGGATATCTGGGTTTTCAGATTGGTTGGTAACTTCTGATAAAGGACCTAAGTTTTGTAGAAAAATAATACATCCCATGGTCTTCTTGATGCCCTGATAGATGCTCATTGCATATGAAGTCAATTTAACACTTCATCAATTAAATTCATATTGGTTACTCCATGCCTATCCCCACTACCCTACTACTATTGCACAAAATATCAGCCACTCTTAATAACAGCTTGATCACTCTTAGTACCTGTGAACTAAACATGTGAAATGCACTCATGATTCAAAACAAATTATTGTATTCTATAGAAATGGACACATGCTTCTTTTCTGAAACTGCTATGGCTGATTGCAGGGTAACACTATAATAAATTTAGCAGATGGTAATGAAATTCATTTGGGGTAATATTTCAGTTGTACCTTCGGGGTGTTTCTAATATCGAGTCATAATTTCTGTAGTTTTCACTCTTCTGCAGCATTTTCTATAGCTATAATTAGACCCCCGTGGTAAACACAGTTCATGGATCGTTAAACATTATTCCCACATAGGCAAACTTGACTTCACATACGATAGCTTCATCTTTCCAGAAATGCACTGGCATTATGAATGCTTTAGTATTTGCTCTATCAACAAAAACATCCAAATTGGTGTGTGTTTATTTATAAGCGATTCTTTTGTTGAGTAAATCTATAACTGACAAAAATGCAAAAGAATGTTAAGTGAGAAATGTCACTACACACTACAGTACTTTTCATTGAAATTGCACGATAATGATTTAGACATTCTCACGGTTCTGTTGAATCAGATTCTTACCTCATTGTTGTGTCCAGCTAGTGCAAAAACAGTTTGCCTTCTCTAAGCCATAAGAAAGTTGAAAGCAAAATGCCACCCAAACAAGAGTCTTTGATGGCTTCCACTACCGAATCTTCCAATGTGACACACTGATAGGCTTTTCATACCCGGCAAAGTGGCATCAGGGAATAAGCACATTTGGGACAATGGAGCAAATTTCAGAAAAAGCAATAACAGAACGTCGAAACGCTTCAGCCCAGATATAATAATGTGTAAAATGGTAATTATATACACACACGAAAAACGTTTGGAGCTACGTGGATGAGGAAGGCGCGATCCAGAGAGGAATGGAAAGCGTGCTGTGACCAGCGGAGTCGATTCGACGCCCGATAGTCTGGTCGGTCAAGTGGTCATATACACACACACACACACACACACACACACACACACACACACACACACACACACACACACACACACACACACACACACATTTTCAGAACCGCTTGTCCCTTACGGGATCACGGGGAACCGGAGCCCACCCGGCAACGCAGGGCGTAAGGCCGGAGGGGGAAGGAACACACCCAGGACGGGACGCCAGTCCGCCGCAAGGCACCCCAAGCGGGACTTGAACCCCAGACCCACCGGAGAGCAGGACTGCGGTCCAACCCACTGCGCCACCGCACCCCCCCGGTAATTATATATTTTATGATTTATCACACAATAAGTTATTTATTAAAGCATGAAAAAGGAAACAAGACTACTCAGTTAGGAGCTATTAAATCAAGTACAGAAATAGATAAACATAAACATAAATAATTCAATAAATAAATCTCTTACCTTGTTAGTCTTTTGTTCAAACTAAAGCAAATATAGAGCTACCAAAATATTTATATTTCTTGTAACATTGTGGATGTTTTTTGGCAGGACACCTTCATCAGCATAAAAGAAATATAAATGATAAGAAATCGCATTACAAGAAATCACAGTACATTTCCATAACATTTTTTTCATTTAGCTGACTTTTTTCACCAAAGCAGATAACAATGTTAAGCTACCTAAAATTATTACCAATTAATATAAGTTGGTAAGTTTTTACTGGAACAAATGTAATTATTTTGGTAAGTGTGAACCTCCCATCTTAGCTTTAGTTTTCACATACCAGGCTGTTCTGAGCACACAAGACCTTAAGTGGATTCTTACACTGTTGAGTGCATCTTCTGTTATTTGTCTGCAAAAAATTCTGCCTCCAAAATCTAGAGAACAAGACCCTACATAGCGTTTAATAAAAGAGCAGAAAGAGCTTATATTTTCAGGCCTCCCCATTTCCTCTGCAAGCCCAGCCAAGGGCTGTAATCATTAAAAAGTATGAATGCTTACTAAAGGCCAGGGCAGAGGCAGCAGTGCTGTCTGAAGCAAAATTACAACAGGGCTATCAATAACTGTTACAGCCAAAGCTAATAGTAACTGGGGAGAGGCAGGAACTGAGAGTCACTTTGAGAAAGCCATAGTGCGAAGGGAAATGCTAGTGGCCCGGAGTTTGGGCGAGAAGTTTAATTGCACCGACTGCAGAGATAGCAACTCATCACCTGCCGTAATGGGTACATGGGGGGACAATTGGCCATTTGTCAGTCTGACATCTAAAAGCAAAACAAGTGCTGCCCATGTTAAGGTACCCTCACACACTGTGTCTTGCAGCAATTGCCTTGCAAAAAAAAAAAAAAAAGAGGAGGAAAAAGGTCTGGGTGCATTGACTACAACACTGGCTTTTCTAATTGAGTCATTCATAATCTTCGGAGGAGACGATGAGTAAATTTTTTCTTTAATTTTTGAGGTTGTTGCTTGTTACTCCAGTGGCCATGCTGAGTTGAGCAATAGTTTAGCCTTAAATCACACCGAGCTAGAGTAGCTTGACAATACCTCACTTGATCAAACAAGCTTTGTTACTTTTTTTATAAAAAAGAAAACCCATTGTATTTTTTTTTCCAATTTGCACCTTTAAAAAAGTCATGATTTAAGATAAAAAAGAAATCTATTCTATAATCATTTTCCAAAAACCATTTATACTGTTACAGATGTGATGGTCTTTAAACTCTAAGACGAAACTGCAGCACTCAGAGGAAAACTATACAAACTATACACTTACACACTTAATAGTGAAACACATTACAAAATAGTGAAACACACCTTATAACACAACAGAGAATAAATAACATTTAAGGTACAGTAAAAATTCCCATATATCTAACATTTATTTTTTTAAATTGGCAATGAAAAAACATTATTATTTATTTTATTTACAAAAATTAAAGCCTGCATATATTGCAATGAAAACTCAGCAAATCACAAGTCTTTGCAAATTAGGTTGAATACAAAACCTACAGTTAACTAACCAGGTGTTCGTCTCCAGTGAAATCTGATTTCAAACAGTGACAATAAAGCCATTTTCCCCAAAAAGGCATTTTCTTTCTGGATCCCTATGTGCAGTTTGGAGACAGTTTGCTGAAATAAAGTTGAAATTAATTTGATCTGAAACAAAATATGAACAAAGCATGCTAAGCACTGCTCACTAAACTTTGTATAAAGAATACAGAAGGGATGTCTGTCTTTGCAGCTTGAATTGCAACACCTAATGCTGTGATGGATGATACAGCCTCATTAATGTGTGAAAGAAGTATTTGACAGCTGATATGGGGATCAAGGATCATGTACCAAAGTCTCATCAGTGACTGTGTCACAAGGTATTGTGATGTCAGAGTCAAGTCACCAGTTCTTCTCATTATGCTTTCCCATTTAACTGAAAGAATATGCTAAGTGACATGGCATAACTTTGGAGGGCATTGTGACAGAAACTGTAATAAAATTCAAACCTATGCATTTTTATTTATCTTTAAGAGGATTACACTCTGCATACCAGTTGGATAAAATTTTGGATTAATTCTAAACTGCCACTCTTATTAAGACTTAAAATCACAGCTTTATCTCGGCTTAAATTTCAGTTGGGACCAAAAAAAAGAGTAGATACATCTATAATAACATGCATTTTTCTAATTGTCTCCCAGAGCTATTCTTCTATAAAGTAATGAAATTTAATTTTAATTCAAGCTGCCCCTTTGTGGCCAACATCTTTTTCATTTGCATTTTCAAAAAGACATTGTTCTTGGGTACTACAGATAAGAGTGATCTCTTACTTTGTCAGGTCCAGAGTAAAAGATGTCTTGAAAGGCAGCCTTGTTAGAAATCCTAGCTTGAATAATTATCACTTATTTAGTTCTTTGCTATTATTCAGCAGTTTGGGTACATTATTTATTTTGCTGTGGCATTTGAGAATGGAGCCCAAAGCACTCTTTTGTAATGACTATTTTTATTTAATGTGAAACTGCAGTAAGCAGGAGCAACTACCTTTTATTAGATGTTTATTTAAAGATTTGATTTAGAGAGTTTTAGGAATATAGGATTAGCCAGAAATTAAACTGAGCTGCATCCTGCACTAGTGAAGCAACCAGACTGAACTTTTTCAACCAAGCAAATGTCACTTGATCAGACTTCTCTTTGTTGTGCAACCTATAGGACTTCTTTCAGCATTACAGCTGTATGGTTCTGACATGAAGAGACGGAAACAGCACCTTGCCCTTTGAATCTATGAGTTATTTTTTTTCTTTTCAGGAAAACTAGGCAGGAACCCCTCAGCTGAAGTCAGTCCTATTGCATTTTTCAGAACATGATGATGTCTTTGATCTGGAGTCTTACTTGCAGTCCATTCTAGAGTCTTGTTCTTCTTAATCAGTGTGAAACAGGTTTATCAATTTGCAATACTTTATTTCTGTATTATGTATGTTATAGTGCTTGTTCCATGGCTTTGGGTAACATTAGTACATTAAAATATATAACTTTTCACTGTGTAGCTTAACAGTGTAAGAAAATGGAGGTATGCAAATGGAACATTACTGTCTTTGTTAAAAAAAATGGTAACTGAGCAAGGTCAGAGAAAAAAAAAGGATCTTTAAATTAAAACAATGCTTTAATTGTCTTTCTGTTCATATTACCACTGTCTGAAGCCCTGCACTGTTGACCCGCTCATGTTTATATAATGACAACTGCAATAAACATCATCATTCATTGTAAAAACAGTCTTATCCATTGGCCACAGTGCTTTATGGGCAAATTATCACTCTTGCCTTTAGCCGTACTACAGGGGGATAAAATCTTTGTCCCTCAACCCTCTGTTTTGTTTGCACTCATTCAGGCATAGGGGTGCATAGGCGGAGGGGGCTTGGCCGGGTCCTTCTCTGTGGCAGGTCTGGGGTTCGAGTCCTGCTTGGGGTGCCTTGTAACGGACTGGCGTCCTGTCCTGGGTGTGTCCCCTCCCCATCCAGCCTTACATTCTGCATTGCCAGGTTAGGCTGCGACTGTGTTCAGGAGAAGCAACTTCAGCCAGTGTGTGTGATTCAGGCATGATACAGCATGGACAGAACAGCAACACTGTATACTCACAAATATACATTTTCATGTTTTAAAGACAATTACACTCAATAGTTCATCTAAACAGCATATCTTTGGAACATGGAAGCAAAGAAGAGAACAAGCAAGAAGAGAACTTGGAGTAAACATGTGGAAGTTGCACACAGTTTTGGAAGTGAAAACAAGCTCTTTAAAAGAAAAAAAAAGAAAAAAAATCCCAAATATAGGGTCTTATTGGTTCAGAGCCTATCCTGGAACCATAGGGTATGAGGCAGAATACACACATAAATGCACTACAGGCAATTTAGAGTCAGCAATTCACCTGAAACAAATGTCTTTGGAAACCAGGGCACCAGTAGAAAGTCCACACAAACACTGGATGTGGATTTGAACCCACACCCAAATCTATGACCTATGACCAAGTATGATCACGCAGCTCAAATAAATTAAAAAAATAATAATGAAATACATAAAATTCTTTTATAATTCAGCAATGAAAAATATTATTACATGCACATTCAGTGCTCACATTATATACAGTAATGTTCTTACTGTAACCTCCATATTTGCTAATCATGGTTTAATGTAAATTTGATCAAAATCAACTTGATAAAAAACTTGATAAAAGGAGCAGCACTAAGATGGTTTGAATCCTACCCATCTGACAGATCCTATCAAGTGGTCTGGTGGAGCTCTCGTTCTTCTCCTCTGTCTCTCTCAACCAGTGTCCCACAGGGCTCGGTATTAGGTCCTCTTCTCTTCTCCATCTACACCTCCTCCCTTGGCCCTGTCATAGCCTCCCATGGATTCAAATACCACTGCTATGCTGATGATACCCAGCTCTTCCTCTCTTTTCCACCTGAAACATCAGACATTTCTGCACGCATTGTTGCCGGCCTGATGGACAGCTCTGCATGGATGTCTATCACCACCTCCAACTCAACCTCTCCAAAACAGAGATTCTTCACCTTCCAGCTGGCCTGTCCTCCTGTCACAATCTATCAATCAAACTGGACAACTCACTCATTTTGCATACCTCCTCAGCTAAGAGTCTGGGAGTAACGATTGACTCAAGTCTGTCTTTCTCTCAGCACATCGAAGCCGCAACCTGGTCCTGCAGATACATCCTGCATAATATTCATAGGATCTGTCCCTACCTCACAACTGACTCTGCCCAACTATTTGTTCAGTCCATGGTGACTTCCCGTCTGGACTACTGCAACTCTCTCCTGTGTTGCCTTGCTGCTACTGCCATCAAACCTCTGCAGCTAATACAGAATGCTGCTGTACGAGTTGTGTTTGATTTGCCGGAGCGTTCCCATGTATCTCCTCTACTCATTTCTCTGCACTGGCTTCCTATAGCTGCACGGATCAAATTCAAGACCCTAGTTATTGTCTATAAATGCATCAATAAAACTGCTCCCAGCTATTTACAAGACTTGATCAACCGCTACACCCCAGCCAGACCCATTCGCTCATCAATTTCTGCTCGCTCGGTGGTCCCGTGCATGAAAAGTAAAGCACGGAGGTTCTCAGTTCTGGATCTGTTGTGGTGGAACAACCTTCTCCTTTTAGGAGAGCGGATGCCAGTGGTGGTCTGCTTATTGTTTGCACCTACGGGTACAGCATTGGAGGTGGTCCCAGACTGCTCGCCAGGTCTCTGCCCTGTCCTTAAACCAGGTGTCCACAGCCGGTATGTCGCTTGAGCTGGGGTGCCAAGGGAACAAAGGGGGTTGATAACCTAGTACACAATGAAATGGTGACAGTCATGGTCTTGTGGGTCAGTGTGTTGTGGGCGTATTCGGCTCAAGATAAGTATCGAACCCACTGATGTTTGGAGCTGTAATAACACTGCAAGAAACAGAAGATGTCTTGTTCCAGCCGCTCGATTTGCCCATTGGCCTGGGGATGAAAGCCCGATGTCAGGCTCACTGAGACCCCCAACTTGTGCCAGAAGTTCTTCCAAACTTGGGATGTGAACTGGGGCCCCCGGTCCAAAACGATGTCCTCTGGAAGGCCATAGAGATGAAACATGTAATTGAAGAGCAGTTCTGTGGTCTCCAGGGCTGTGGGGAGCTTTGGGAGAGGGACAAGTTGGCATGCTTTGAAAAACTGGTCAATTACTGTGAGCGCTGTGGTCTTACCTTCCGATGAGGGAAGATCCACGAGAAAGTCGAGGGCCATATAAGACCAGAGACAGGCCGGGATTGGCAGGTGTTAGAGAAGCCCTACCGGCTTCTGGTCGGGGGTCTTTGCTTGTGCGCAGGTGACACATGCACTGACATAGTCCCAAACATCTTCTTGAATGGAGGGCCACCAGAATTGTTTGTGGAAGAGGGAGAGCATTCTACTGAGACCAGGATATCAATCTGCTGGGGAATCATGTGCCCACTTCAGGAGTGTCAATCACATACTTATAGGTACATATTGTTTCTCTGTTGGTGTCTTGAGGGGGTCCATGTTTGGTCTCTTGTGTGTTCTGCAACTCCTGGGTGAATTGCAACTGCACAAGAGTAAGCACACAGTGCGGTAGTAGGATGAGTTTTGGGGTAGCCGGGGATGCAGAGCCCTCGTGCACCCAGGAGAGAGCATTGGCCTTGGTGTTCTTGCTGCCTGGCCTATACAACACTGTGAAGTGAAACCTGGTAAAAGAAAATGACCCAGCAGCGGGTCAGACATCTGGCCTTCTGGAGATATTCCAGGTTCTTGTGATTGGTAAGGATCAAGGAAGGGTGCACAGCCCCTTCCAGCCAATACCTCCACTCTTCTAAGGCCAGTTTGATAGCCAAAAGCTCCCGGTTCCCTATATCCTAATTCTGCACCACACTGGATAGCTTACATGAGAAGTAAGTGCACAGGTGGAGCTTGCGTGGGTTTCCCTGTCATTGCAACAACACAGGACCTACCCCATGACTGAAGTATCCACCTCAACGACAAAGGGCAATTTTGAGTCTGTGAGGCGGAGAACAGGTGCAGAAGAGAATCGCTCCTTCAGGGCCTTGAAGGCGTGCTGTGCTGGTTCGGTCCAGGTGAGGCAGATGCTCGTACCCGCTGTGAGCACCATGAGCAGGGCTACCATGGTCCTCTGACAGGGCCACTCCATCACCGCTCAGACCTTCCCAAGGTCCACGGCCACCCCATCCTTGCCAAGATTAAGTCGAGGAACGCCATCTCTCCTGGTGAAACTGACACTTCTCTGCTTTAACAAATAAGTGGTGGCACAACAAGCACTGGAGAACCTCTCCTACCTGTGCAATTTGTTGTTCCTTGGACCTGGAATAGATGAGAATGTCATCCAGGTACACCAGGACTCCGAACACATGATTTCCAAAAGCCTGGAACACACTGGGCACGTTGGCTAGGACAAATGGCATCACAAGGTACTCGTAATGGCCTAGGGTAGTGCTGTACCAGCCCGGGGAAACCCAGGATGATGGAGTTGTCTGGAGACTTAATCAAAAAGAACCCGAGCTCCTCGTGATGACAAACCCCTACTCCCAGGCATAAAGGGACCCTGCAGACCTCTACTATTCCTGTCCCTAGAGGTAGTCCGTCCAAGGCACTGATTCTTAACGTAATGTCACATGCCTGATTGGGTGTTTCTCGAGCTTCTGAAGAATGTGATATCCATAAAACACCCTGCTGCACCTAAGGCCACCAGTGTCTGCATTCGAACCTGATTCTCCCCCATGTAAGGACCACTGGAAGCGTTAACTGCATGCTCACCAGGCAAGGACCACTAACCTTATGTCCAGGTCAGGTCAGGCAGGCTGCGCAGAAGTGACCGGAACTGCCGCAGTATAATCAAAGGTAGTCCCTAAAACGGTGCTGTCGCTTTTCAGTGGTAAGACGCCCTTGCCCGACCTGCATGGGTTCTGGCGCTTCCCCAGGGACTCGGGGGCTGCAGTCCGAGTCTGGGTTCTTGGTCCTGGGCCAGGTTGTCAATGGCCACTGCCATTTCAATGAACAGATCCAGGTTCCAGTCTTCCCCTCAGTACTGGAGCTCAACCTGGATCCAACTTCTCAGCCTGTGCCGAAAACTCGCCAGGAGGAAGGTCTCATTCCATCCGCTCTGCTCCACCAGGGTGCGGAACTCGAAAGAGTAGTCAGCTGCCAAGCACTCCCCCTGCTGGATCTACATCAGACAATCACTGGCAGTGTGCGCAGACAGGGGGCGGCCAAAAACCACTGTGAAACGCATCTTCAACTCTCCGTATGTGGTCTGGGAGCATCTTTTCCACGCAGCCATGGCCCAGTCAAGCACCGGGCCAGTCAGTAGCGCAAAGATGTAAGTGATCTTGCTTTTTGTGGTCGGGTACATGTGAGACAAGCTGGAAAAGATGACCTCACGTTGCATGAGGAAACCCTGACAACGAGCCGGAGTACCTTCGTAGCACTCTAGGGTGGCTAGGTGGGAGTCCTGATCCGGGACGTGTGGTGCAGACTGCAATACTGTTGCCATAGCTTGCTCTGTGGTCTTATGCAGATCCACCACTCCCTTTTTCTGCAGGACTTGAACCAGTCCCTGAAACACCTTAGTGAATCTGGTCAAGGTCTGCTCGTGGGAGCCTACCAGCGTGCCCTGAGATGAGAGGTGGATCATTACCACAGGGTCCGAAGGTGAGGCAGAACCTTCTGTCATGGTCGCAAGGAGGTGACGGACCCAATTGCGAGTGCACCGTTTTATTTTGCTGTCGGACCGACAAGGGACAGGCGTAGAGAATCGTTAACCACAGCCAGGGGTCACCGATGAGTGAGAGTTAACGCAAAATGGAGAATCTAAATCCGTATTCCAGAGAATAAAGTGAAAAAAGCGAAAGATCAGAACACCAGGAAACTGTCGAGACAGGGATATAAGGTAAGGGAACAGGAGCACAGGCGAGAGCACAGGCGAGAGCAAGTGGATAGCTTGACAAGGTTCTATGATTTGGGCTGTCTGGCATCGTCCTTTTGTGCTCCATCTCCCTGATCAGCCACAGATGCATCAGGTTGTTGCAAGGCTGTGGGCATGACAGCACTGGTCATAGCCTACAAAAGTATAAATGGAACTGCTCCCAGCTATCTACAAGACTTGATCAACTCCTACAACTCAACCAGATTGCTTCTCTCTTCCACATCTGCTCGCTGGGTGGTCCCAAAAGGTAAAGCACAAAGGTTGTTGGCTGTGGCTCTGTTTTGGTGGAACGACTTCCCGCTCTCATTCAGAACCGTTGAAACTCTGTCCACATTTAAAAAGAGTCTGATAACTCACTTTTTCCAGAGGCACTTCATCCATGATCTCTTATGTTCTTGTAAGGTGTAAACCTTCATACACGATAACTTTAAGATCATGCCCGGATAAACCTTTACACAGCTACTCCTCTACTGTACGTATATATGTATGTCAAAAAAAAAAGAAAAAGTAGGAAGGTGATTAGGAATCCTCGATATCCTGAAAGTTTCATGCAGATACTCGTGTGATGAACATTGGCGCATATGGTGGAAAGAAACAAATAAACTTTACATAAGAATTACATGTCAGCAAAGATGTCTTTCTTTCTTTTAATGTAATGCACAAATTGCATTTTCTGAGATGTATGTGGCTTTGGAGAAAAGCGTCTGCTAAATGAATAAATGTAATTTAAATGTAAGATATGCTTTTGTCTCTAAAATGACCTGGGCCCTTTTTGTAAAATTATACCTGTCTTGCTGTTGCAAATTTCCACTACATTTTTTTGTTACCTTCATAAATTGCAAAAATAGCAACTAAGTAATTAAATTTTCTTATCAGAACTGGTCTGCATAAACACAAATCAGGCTTCAAAAATTATAAAACATCCCTATGAAAAAAAGATTTTTCATAAAAAAAGCTTTTAGTGGTGTCTGCTTACAGCAATCTCTAGTCACAAAATGAGGTATGACACCCTGAGAAGACTGCATGGAGACAAAAAAAAAATAGTGCCCTAATTATAATGTTTGTCTTCAGTATGTCTTGTATTCTCATTAAATAGCATGGGATGAAGCAGTAAAACTCCAAAGATGAGCCCAAAGCTACTCTAGGAAATACAGCTCTGTGAGATAAGCATAGGCAGTATGAGTGCTAAGGAAAGGAAGGAATACGTCAAAATAGTTTAGTTTCACATACACCCCAGCCCTGCCATAGAGCAGGACCTGGCCAAGCCCAGTGTGTCTCCCTAAGTTTAGGTTCAGTTCAGTCATATTGAGACGTTAAAAACAAAAGAAATGCACCCTTTCAAGTACACATCAACCATTAGCCTAATTTTCACCCAAAAACTAAGGAATCATTTATTGTGTTAAATCTGTGATTCATCAAACAACAATGTCCACACTAGGTTCAGTGGATGGGAAACAAAACCACTTAATTTATTTTTCACTCTGCCGCGCACATGTACATGCGTTAACTTATCAGCGCTACAGAATGTTTATAACATACACAACATCCCTCTCCTTTCAGGCATATTCCCTTAGATAAAGGCTGACCCCATTTTTTTTTTTTTTAAATTAAATGATAAAGGAAATCAAAATGTAAACAGAACCCGCCTAAGCTCACTACTCTCCTTATGAGTCACCAATTCCCCTCAGTCATAGGTCTAATCCCTCTGGTGGTTTAGGAATCCTTGTTGAGTGCCACAGCACAGTAGGCACAGGACTCCCTGGAGACATTCCTGAGTTGTCAAGTGAGGTCAAAGTTCCAGTGGGTGATGCCAGGTCTAGTGGTTCAGTCACCTCTGGCACTGACTGAGAAATATCTGGTGTATTTGGTGTGGTAAGTTGGGGAACCCCAGTAATCAGACCCTCTAGATCGACACCATATTCTGGTTGAGTTTAGTTAGCGAAGCTGGAATCCCTTGAGCATATCTGGTCTACATGCCAATGTCACATCTCCTGTCCGATTTGGACCACATATGAAACCGTCTGATAATATTCACTACAGTTTTGGGACCCATTTCCTCCCCCTCCCGTAATTTCGAGCCAGCACTGTATCACCCACATTAAAGGATCGAGCACCTTTGGTTGGTACAGTGGCTGATTTGAGATGCACTTCTCAACAAATGTCTGGCACACAGACATCTAGCAAGCAGCGAATGGGTCTCCCGAACATCAAGACTGAAGGCGATAGCCCAGTGGCTGCATGAGGTGCCACTCTGTAACTCAGCAAAAAACTGGTCCAGGCGCTTGCTGGACCTTTGACCCCATATTTAAAGGTTTGTATGAACCTTTCTTCTAGTCCGTTTGATTACGGATGGTAAGGGGCTGATGTGATATGCTGCAATCCATTATGTTTCAAGAAACTCTAGAATTCGGCAGACACAAACTGCAGTCTGTTATCAGAGACTAACTCTTCAGGAAGACCATAGTGGGCAAATAAAGTTCTGGTTTCTTCCACAAAACAGGCAGCTGTGGTGGAATGCATCCTGATCACCACAGGCCACTAAGAAAACGCATCCACCATTGCTAAGTACATACTATCTTGGATCTGCCTGGTAAAACCCATGTGCACTTTTTGCCGGGGGTATCTGGGTATTCCCAAGGGTGCAAAGGAAGCCGGCCTGGGGACGGTTTTCACTGATGATACTTGTCACATTTTTTAACTAGTTTTTTTAGTACTTAGTCCATACCTGGCCACCACATGTAGCTTCAGGGCAGGGTTTTTAGCGTCACCACTCCCAAGTGTCCACTATGTAAGATGTTGACCACTGCTTGTTGACAGGCAGAGGGCAATACCATTTTAACACCCCCTAGTAGCATCCATCATGTGTTGTCAGCCGATTCTGTCTTTGGTAGTATGGTTTCAGGGGACTATTCTGATCTGGTGCCGAGGTCCATCCCTTGATTGTTGCCTAAAACACTTAACTGAGTATAGGGTCCCTCTGAGTGTTTAGCTTTATTTGCTTGGCTGATTTGCGGCAGAGCGTGAACCATTTCAACATGATACAAGTCAGTCCTTCTAAATAGTCATTTAATGGCAATGCAAGCTGGGACAATCCATCAGCATTGCTGTTCTTCTCAGATTTACAGTAGACTATATCATAATGAAATCCTCGTAGAAACAATGCCCATCTTTGAATTCTTGCAGCAGTTGTAACTGGCACCCCCCGATGCGGATGAAACAGAGCAATTTATGGTTGATGGTCAGTCACTAATGTAATGTTTACCTTCCAGATACTGTTGGAACTTACATTTTCCCCAAACTATGACTAAACCTTCCTTATCCACTATGGCATAATTTTTCTCCAGATCCATGAGTGACTGGGTCGCGAACGCTATGGGTTTCTCGTTACCATCAGGCATGATGTGGGACAGTACAACCCTAAACCATAGGACAAGCTATCTGGAGACAGACAGACTGGAAAATGTGGATCAAAATGATATAGAACCTGCTCTGAAGCCATCAGTTCCTTAGCTTTGTTGAAAGCTTGTTGTTCCCGGTCATCCCATACAAATCGACTTTCTTTTCTCCATAAGTGTCTTAAAGGATGTAAAATCTCTGCCAGATTGGGCATAAATGATCTATAGCAATTGAGCATAGCACAAAAAGCTCTTATTTGCTGTGTGTCTTTGGGTATCAGAGGATCTAGCAATGCTCTTACCTTTTCTTTTTACCTAGGCAACCCCTCTTTGTCGATGACATGTCCTAGATAGTGGACCTTGGATGCTCTGAAAATACACTTATCCCCATTTAGTCTTATTTCATACTCCTGTAGGCATGCCATTACTAGATGCAGGTTGGTCCAGTGTTCTGCCTCAATCAGACCCTTGATGATTATATCATCACCGTAGCATGGTGTTTTAGGGATGTCTCTTAATATTTTGTCCATGGCCTGTTTCCATAGCATAGGGGTGGAGGCTACCCCAAAAACCAGATGCCTGTAGCATTTTAGACCCAAGTGAGTAGTGAGTAGACTGGTAACTTTAGCATCAGGTAAATTGTCAATGAAAATTCTCCACACACCCTTACTTTACATCTCATTTTAATGGGGTTACAATAGGAGCAGCCCCTTCTGAGGGCTGGACATTTTCAACTACTCCTTCTGCATCTAGCTATAACACACATACATCGTCTGAACTGCTTGTCCCATACGGAGTCACGGGGAGCTGGAGCCTGGAGCTCTCTGGACCTCTTCCCAGTTGGCCGTCTTACATAACCATTCTCTTCCAACCATGTACAAATCTAAAGCAAACAACTTTCCTAGTTCTTCAACCTGTACCTTAGCCTTCTGGATCACCTCCATATTTCACCAGAATAGACTGCAAGTGACGTCTTGGCCTTGTGGGCGGGGAGTCCAGGAAACATCTGGTGAAACCACGCTTGGTTTATAACGCTCACCCCCAAAGCCATGTCAATCTCCATCTCCAAGAGTTTGTCTTCAGCTTTCACCATTCACATGAATGGTTTAACTGCACATTTCTTTTGGAAGGGTTGAGATTCTGGGTCCTCTAAATCACTAGCACTGTCATTATGTGAGTTATGCATAGCGTGCGCTTCCCCCTCAGGCTTGATTGGGGTTTCTCCTCATGAAACATTCTTGCCTTGTGGCCTCTTTGATGGCAGGCATTGCATGTCTTGTTTCTGTAGAAACATCACCACTGCAGTCTCTACAGCACTTCTTAATGTCAGTTCCTTTTCAATTAGTACCTGAAAGCCTCGATCTGTCTGATAAGGCCTGCCATCTTGATCTTCCTCACCAGACCACCATCGGTGCGCATGGTTACTTTTATGTGTTTAAACGCAGCTCATCAGAATTCCTTATCGACACAGTTGGACTTCCTCCGCATTCAGTGTTTCTTCTAGAGTATCCTCTCTACTTCAGGCATCCCATCCTCGACACCCTCATCGTCATCAGTTGTTAAATCAGCAATCCATTAAACAACAATGTCCACAACACTTAGTCTACAGGTTTCTTGAGTTTAAATACAAATACACATAATTGACTTTTAATCCTCAGCAGAAAGCAATGGTTTAATATTAAGGTGCCTAAAATAAAATTTAAAATAAATTGTTTTACCATGTCTAATTTTAAACACATTATTTTGGTTTGCAGGCTAGTTAGAACTGAGTAATCAAATCACTTGCATAATCTAATAGCAAGGTGTCACATGCTGAGCTGTGACTGGCATGCTGGTAGTGAAGATTCAGCAAAATGTCAGTAAAAATTCATTGATAAAAGACTGAATCGTGTTGCTGCTGTTGCCTGTTGTTTTCACTTTATGTTGTTTCACTGTTCGTTTTAGTCTATTATTTCACTTAAACAACATTTTCTGTTTGAAGCAGGTTTGGGTGCTGGGAAAGGCCTAACGATATCCATATTTTGTAATGAACTACTACAATCTGTTGTCTGTTTTATCAAGTAAGTATGACAAACACATGCAGTTGGCTGTTAGAAGTACTTGATACTGCAGTTTTTAAAATCATTTCTGTAATGTGTTTACTTACAATTCAGTAATTTAACATTTCCATTTTGCTCATTATCTTGTATTGTGAAACCAGGAGAAGTGAACCAATGGGTATATTTCTATACGGGAGTCCTTAGGCATAACCAACTTGAGAGGGGTGTTTTACTGTGTAATGGGGTGAATGTTTTTATATATTGTAAAATAAGGATATTTATAGCAAACAAAAAAATGTTTTGTATGTTTTATGTTTTGTATTTTTTTTTGTCGGGTGTTATTTTGATGAGCATATATTTTGGATTTAGTTTTGGTGAGGGTGTTATGGTGTAGCCAGAGGGGTGGGGCTACAGCTATAAGAGGCTGTATTAGACCATTAGTTGAGGGAATGAAGAGAAACCAAAAAGGAATAGAGCTGTGTCTTGTTGTTGGTGCAGGGGCCTAAGCCCCATAGTTCACATGCAACATTTTCTTTTGAAAATCACTGTTTATTTTTTGGGGGGGGGGTGTGCGGTGGTGCAGTGGGTTGGACCAGGTCCTGCTCTCTGGTGGGTCTGGGGTTCAAATCCCACTTGGGATGCCTTGTGACGGACTGGCGTTCCGTCCTGGGTGTGTCCCCTCCTCCTCCTCCAGCCCTATGCCCTGTGTTGCCGGGTTAGGCTCCGGTTCCCCGCAACCCTGTATGGGACAAGCGGTTCAGAAAGTGCGTGTGTGTTTGTTTATTTTTCACAGTTTATTTTTGTATTTGACTTGGGTTAAAGTGATTTGTTATTAGTGAAGTTCATCTTTTCATGCAAAGAAAAATAAATATTTTTGGTTCTACCAGGCAGGGGGTGCGGTGGCGTGGTGGGTTGGACCGGGTCCCGCTCTCCAGTGGGTCTGGGGTTCGAGTGCTGCTTGGGGTGCCTTGCGACGGACTGGTGTACCGTCCTGGGTGTGTCCCCTCCCCCTCCAGCCTTATGCCCTGTGTTGCCAGGTTAGTCTCTGGCTCCCCGTGACCCCAAATAGGACAAGCAGTTCAGAAAATGTGTGTGTGTGTGTGTGTGTGTGTGTGTGTGTGTGTGTGTGGTTCTACCAGATCTGTTCTCCACTGCTGCTTCCATCCACTGTCCATACCTTCACACAGGGTAATTTCTAACCATGTCAGCTCAAACAGCAGGCAATGATAGGGTTACCTTTACTTTTATTCATTTAGCAGACGGTTTTCTCCAATGCGACATACATCTCATAGAAATACAATGTGTACATTACATTAGTAGGAAGAGAGACTGAGATGCAGATGTGTGATTCTTAAGTGCAGTTAGTCTGTTTCTTTCCAGCATATGAACCAATGTTCATCACACCAGTAGCTGTATAAAACTTTATCTGAAAATCCACAATACCAAATTACGTTCCAAATAATTTTTTTTTTTTTTTGGAGATACATGTAAACATTTACGGTACTTTACAGGAGTAACTGTGTAAAGGTTAATCTAGGCATGATCTTAAAGTTATGAACATTTACACCTTACGTGAACTTAAGAGATCATGGGCGAAGTGAGTCTGGAAGAGATGACTTTTAAGACCCTTTTTAAATGTTGACAGAGATTCGGCTGTTCTGAGTGAGAGGGGGAGGTCGTTCAACCACAGTGGAGCCTGAACCGAGAACCTTCGTACTTTACCTTTTGTGCGTGGGACCAGCAAGCAGGCAGATGTGGAAGACTGAACCAGTCTGCCTGGGGTGTAGTGGATGATCAAGTCTTGTAGGTAGCTAGTAGCGGGTCCATTATGCATTTGTAAACCATAATCAGGGTCTTAAATTTGATCCAGGCAGCTAAGGGAAGCCAGTGCAGAGAAACGAGTAGGTGAGATACATGGGAATGATTCGGCAAGTCAAACACCACTTGGGCAGCAGTTGTTCTTTATCACCTGTAGAGGTTTGATGGCAGTAGCAGGACGACCAGAAGGGATTAAGGGTTAAAAAGTATTAAAAGATATCTGCTTTGTATATGGGGGTGCGGTGGTGCAGCTAACTTGGCTGGGTCCTGATCTCTGGCAGGTCTGGGTTTCGAGTCCTGCTTGGGGTGCCTTGTGATGGACTGGTGTCCCATCCTGGGTGTGTCCTCTCCCCTTCTGGCTTTGCGCCCTGTGTTGCCAGGTTAGGCTCAGGTTTGCCATGTCCCTGCTTGGGACAAGCAATTTCAGACAGTGTGTGTGTGTGTGTGTGTGTGTGTGTGTGTGTGTGTGTGTGTGTGTGTGTGCGCGCTTTGTATTTTCTTCTTTTTAATGTACTGTGTTGAAAAAATTCTTCAAAATTAACGGCAATGTCTGACAAGTATTTTAGAATGAATTTAATATAGGAAACTTTAATTGTCATTTAAAAACTTTAAACATTACACATACATTTACTGTCCATACGTCTGCCAATGTTACAATTATTCTCTCTGGAAACTGGTTAGCGAGACAATAGAGCATCTATCTCTGAAACATACCGTGAGAAAGCATTCAGAAGATGTAGGACCTGACAAGACATCAAAATGGAAAAGTATGGCACAGGAACACCATTACAAGAGTCATAATGAAATGCAACGGTCTCTGGCAGATTAAAGGCTATAAATGCAGATTAGATGAATCATAAACGCCTACAGGACAAGGCTTGCTTTGTCACATTGTTCTCTTATAAATCTTTCAGCCATGTAAAGGGATGTCTTTGCATTCAGAATGAACTCTGAGAAGTAGGCCTAACAATTAAAAAAAAACTTTACAGTCACACACAGCACAGTGAAATGCATTTCATGCATCACCTCGGATGTTATCTACCACTCCCTGGCACATAAAAATTTATGAAAAATGTACTAACTAAAAGTAAAATGTGAATTATAATTGTAAGAGATTCTGGGATTAAATATGATGCTCTCATTTGATATGAAAAAACATATTCACCCAAACCAGAACATACAGTACGTCACCACTTATAATTGTTCATAGACTCTGGATTGTACTTACACTCTGTTGGAGCTTGCTTGTATTCATGGCTAGAATATCATTGTGTGGGTTCCTGGACTTCAGAGTCCTGCCTACAGGTACCGTATATGAATTCAGATCCTTGTATATGTTCTAACTGCACAGAGTGCATTACATCTCTGTGGCAAGTCATTGCTGCAGCTTTTTCAGACACCATTACACCATAAGTGTCAGTTTACTTTATGTTTTAATATTTTTATAACCCAGCACACATCACATCTCTGTAAATCTGGGTATGGAAACTGCATATAGATTTAGATCTGTCGTTGCTGTGGGTTGTACGGTATCTTTTTGCAACTTTGCAAATTTGCAACTTTGCCATCTGTTCCAAAATTTGATAATGTTGTGACATGTCAACTATGCAAAACTAAATGTAACACCCCTTTGTTTGTATGTTAATCAGGTAAAGTGTTGGTTTCCTATTAACATCAGTGAGCTTCATATTTCAACAATTGATACATAATGGCAGTGTTAACAGCAACCTGTTGCTGTGAAAAATCAGCATAGAAAGCAAGGGAGTCTGCCTACAATAAGGAGTCCACCGCTGTCCATATTGTGCTTTGTGTTGTATCATGCTCCACAAATGTCTGACATTGAAGTTGTTTGTGGTAAACGGAGCAAGCGTTAAGTGTTCTTCTTGTCCAGACAGCTACAATTCACTGTAGTAAAAGAAAAAAGTTTTATTAAGAGAGAATACAGACAGGTGTCAGTCATTTCTCTCTGAGCAGTGCAGCAGGAACACAAAAAACTTTTTCTGTGGCAACCCCTACTCATATATACAAAACAGCTAATAAAGTTTTGATCAACAGAAAGGTAGTGAATATATTTATTTCTAACATTTATTTAATTAATTTAGTAAAACAACAGCAACACTGGGTCAAAGAAGCATACAGAAACAAACAACTCAGAGTAATACTGGAAACAACAAGTATAAATTACAATGTTTCTCAGAAGTGATTAACTGCCATTGTCAAAGTCAGTTGTCTAAGTGGGCATGTATCTATGAGTTTATAAAGTTATAATTTTATTTTACAGGTAAACACTTATCACTATGACTCTCCATATATAATGAGAAATATGACTATAGACTGCAAGTGCAAAGTATTTTTATTAGGAACGACGTTATACAAACAAAATAGCTAGATATATGAAACTGGGAAAGGAAACTGAAAGATTTTAATGAAACTATGAAAATACTAATTTTTCATGAAATATAAGATTTCAACATATTAAAATCCTTAAACTCATAATTACATTAACACACAAAATTATTATTTTAACTGGAAACTATTTTACTTTACAATAGTTAGGTCAGAAATACTGTTCACCCTATTGTTAGGCAGCAAGACCATCTGACAAAGTTAGACAGAGGTAATAGTAAGTGCCTTAACATTGTAATTCACTTTGGAGAAAAGGGTCAGCTAAATGATTAAATGTAAAAAAGAGACAGAGAGATGTCAGAACATGAGAACCAAAGCCAGCCTATAACAAGAACTTCAACAACAGCAAGACTCCCCTCCAGGAAGGGCACTTTTCTTTTTTCTGCCCTCTAGAAAGTGGCTTAGGACTATTTGAACCTGCACTGCTAGGCTTAGTAACAGCTTTTACTCCAATGCTGTAAGAATGTTCAACACACACTAATGTGAAATATCAACAACAATAGTGGACTTTACACTGTCACTTTTTTCAAGTAGAATTTGCACTGATCCTTCCAGGCACATCACTTCCATTGTCACTTTTGCATTGTCACCTTTAATTATTTTGGCTATGTATTGTTATTGGTATTATTTATTGGTTTTTGTAGTACTATATATTGCATCTTGTGTTTTCTGTAGTCTGTGGAACAGCAGTCAAGCAAGAATTTCATAGTACTTTGTACGTGGTACTTGTACTTATGACAATATACCTTGAACTTGAACTTGAAAACATGTGAGCCACTAATTATATTTTTGAGTGTCAGACAGGGGTGACACATCTTAATTCCTAAGACCCCTGCCTAAGCCTTTGCCCCAGGACCCACCCTTAGAATAGAGTGAAGCCCCCTCAAACTGATAAAAACATAAAGACAGCAAATTCTTAAGAAAACAGGAACTGAACAAAACATAAAGCTGTATAAGAACAGAACAAAAAAAGTTAAGCTCTTCTAAACCACTCTCAGTCTCAGTTCTTCAGATCAGCCAGGAAAGCAAGTGAACTCCCAGCAGTCAGCTGAACAGGCTATTCCTAAATTATCCTATACTAGTGAACTGATCAAGATCCTTCTAAAGAAGAAGGAGGAGGAGTGGAAGCAATAAATGTATACATTCATCCAACTCAACATATCACACTCCCTTAGTTTAGGTAAGCCCAAAACATTTAGGTCAAACCGTAATGTAATAGAGCCTACAGGCTGTAATGTCTGGGCAGACTAATGCTCTGGTCACAGGGACAGATACCACTGTATCATCAACTTCTGCTGAAACGCGATGAGACGTGGCCTGCAGCTTGTTCCATCACAGCCAGTACCCATTTTGGCGCTCCAGTGTCATTCTGGGCATACACTGCCACCATGGGTTGGAACTGCCTGAACTTGCCTCCATGCCATTGTGTCTTTTCTCCCTGCTTGCAGTGCTATCAGTGTGGGAATCAGGGTGGAACTGATCAAGTGCAGTGGTAAATTGATTGCTCATGCGCAACTTTGCAGGGCTTCTTCTGTTGTAGGATTGGATGTTATACCTTGGGCTAACAAAAGCTTAGCACTAATGGACATTCTGTACAGAGCATGTTTTGTCTGTATCAAGTGTTCAGCTTGTCCATTTGATGACAAGTGACATGCGGCAGTTAGCATGTCTTGTGTCCCATTTTGTGAGGTCCAGAATTCAGCAGGAGTAAATGTAGTGCCGTTATTGGAAACAGTTCTGGTAGACATTGTGTAGCAAAAAGGATGCACAAGAAACCAATAACAAGTTTTTTCTGCCCATATCCAAAGATGTCAAGCAACCCTTGGAGAATCGTGGGACTGCTGGCATTTATTACAGACATTTACAGTGTCCTTCATCCATTCCTGGCCATTACCCATAACTTCTGCTATGGGCCTTCATGTAGATTATTTTTGGATTTGACCAGGCCAGCAAATGCACAACAAAACAACTCCATAAAACACAACCTTTGTGTGCAGAAAGCTCATGACAGTGAGGGCATAAATGATCTATGCTGTGTTTGAGAAGGTAACCCAAGCAACCAGCACAGCACACAAGACACTACAGGGTCTTTCTAAATGAGGCCAGTAATTGAATTTGCATCTATTACTGTACGAGGCACCAGTTCTACAAGTAACATCTTTAATGGATGTGAAGTTTTAACAAAAGGTGGGTAGCTCAAGTTATCTGCAACAAGCAGCAATTTTCCATTTGTGAAATACTTAATAATTGTATGCCGCAAGAAACAAACTTCAGTGCAGTATATAGGGTTGCCAACCGTCTTGTATAATACGGAATCATTCCGTATTTAAAAGATAAGAGTTGTGTTCCGTATTAAAGCCATACGGAACGTGGTTTGTCCCATATTTTAACCTTTCCACACCCAGAAACATTTAAAAGTATGTATTACATGTTTTTATTGCATACATAAACTTTGCAGTTTGCATAAAAGTGTTAAAAGAATCGCAAAAACGGATGTGAAACATTTCTCTTGTGTGTGTGAGTCTGACTGTCACTGGGCGTTGCTGTGTTACCTGGATGCGGCATTTGACAGTGGGGGAGATCAAGGGGAACCCCCCCCCCCCCCTCCTCGTGAGAGGGTCAAGGCATGTAGCTGCTAACTAGATGTCATCATGGCTACTAATAGTCCACCTCGAAAATGAGAACGATTACAGAAGTATAAAAAAGAATAGAGAGAACGGAGAACCGATGGAGAAAGAGTTTATGGTGAACTGTAAAGTTTGTAAGAGAGATTTTTCTGTCAGCTATGGTGGCGTATGTGACGTAAAACAAGATGCGTCCACGGAATGTCATTGACAGAACAACCCGCCAAGGAGCAATTTCCAGTTTTTTTTTTTTTTGTTGCACCCACCTCCACTGATGCTGGTATGGTAGGCTATTGTTTTGTATACTGTATTACACAGATACAGATATACACACACACACACACACACACACATACACACACACACACACATTTTCAGAACCGCTTGTCCCATACAGGGTCACGGGGAACCGGAGCCTACCAGGTAACACAGGGCACAAGGCCAGAGGGGGAGGGGACACACCCAGGATGGGACGCCAGTCCGTCGCAAGGCACCCCAAGCAGGACTCAAACCCCAGACCCACCAGAGAGCAGGACCCAGTCCACCCCACTGTGCCACTGCACCCCCCTATAGTAAAGAATAGAGATTAATTTATTTTTTAGAACTGACATGTATGTCAGTGAGCTAAAAGCAAATTAAATGTGTCTCAGATTCAATTTAGCATTTAATTCGGTGAAGCTAAGACTTTTTTTTAACGCATATATACATTAGCTACAAAGAAATTCCGAGTGTCCCTTATACTGTCTCTTATTTTTCTATGAAGAACCCAAAAGTGTCCCTTAATTTCTTCTACAGGGGTTGGCAACCCTAGCACTATATCACCTAACAGAGTCCATGCCATAGGTTTGGCATAATTGGAGTCCTAGAAGGGGCTTGTAGTCGGTTTAGGTTGTGAATGGTTGCCCCTGCAAGAACTGATTAAAATTCTTAACACCAAAAATTCAAGCCATATCCTTCTTGTCTAAATGAGCATAGTTATGCTCAGTGGCTATGAGTGTCTGTGAGGCAAAAAAGATTGGGGCCTCACAACCATCAGGCCCTGTATGGCTCAGGATAGCACGAAGACCACATGGTGAAACCACATATTACTATTAGTAGTTTCTGCATCTCATAATGCACAGGTAATTTGTCATCCTTCAGCAATGCCCTTGCCTCCTTGTACGAGAGATCACTAGCAGCTGACCAGTGCCATATCAAGGACTGACTGAACAACCTGTGAAACAGTTCTAAGTAAAAACTTCATAAGCCCAGAAATGCCGAGAGCCCTTTTTTTGGTATTTTAAACATTGCTCTCTTATTATTCTCTATGTTTTAATGCTGCTGCACTTCAACCCTCAGTAAAAAATCATTAATGAAGATAAGTGAATTAGTACAGGTTTGTTTTCCTGCTGTAGTGCGTTTCTTAGTGAGAGTAAGCCGTACTAACAGTAACACCTTTTAAGCTGTAAGCTTGATGCCGTCTTTGTCTACTCTAAATCCTTTAAATTCCACCTCAATGGCAGGGAAAACACACTGTTCTTTGTGAATCCCAGGTTCCACATCTGAGATATGATGTAACACTTCCTCTAAACGAGTATCATATTCTTCTAATCTCCTCAAGTAAATCGTCTACGTAAGGCTGTACATCTGGGACACCAGCTAGAAGTGTGTTCATGAAGCACTGGAACATGGCTGGTGCTATAGAAATTCCAAACCGCAGTCACTACACATGATACAGCCCTTGTAACTATTTATAGTAAGTAATTAATTTGAAGGCTCATTAAGGACCAATTATGGTATGCTTGTTTCAGGTCCAATTTACTGAAGATAACACTTCTGACTACTGCAAAAACCATATTATTGATGGTGAGTAAGGTATAAATATCTGGCTTTATTGCTGTATTGACAGTACACCTGTAATTACCACATATTGTGAGCAGTAGTAAATATCTGAGTATCGCATAGTAAGTGATTGAGAGAGTGTGTTTCAATGATGTATAGATAAGTGACACATTGTAAGTAGTGTATCTAGCAGTGCAAGTCACCTTGGTGAATAAGGTGTGTGGGCTGATGACATTACATTGTATCCATTGGAAGTCGCTTTAGAGAAAAGCATCAACTAAATAAATAAATGTAAATGTAAATATTGTCAAACTGCTATCTTGTTTTGCAAGAGGAAATAAAGGACCATCTTGAATGTCTCACTGAAACAAAAAGACCCTGCCCCAGGAGATGATCCAGTGCCTCATACATTTTTTTTCTTTTTTTTCTTTATTATACTGCAAAAGGAACATCACAAAATTTGGGTGTGACTGTAGGGTCTATCTCAGTAGACAATGGCAGTCCCTGGCGTGCACCATTTTATTCTTAACATTGCTGCATTCTTTTCTAGAATAGGTGCAATAGACTGGAGCTGTATCTTGTATGTACCTGTTACAGTAGCAGCAACTGCCAACTGTCTCAAACCAATGCCTCCCTAACAAGCTGGTACCTTGATCTCTTACCATGAGAAGTAACAACTCTGTCTCACAGGGGACAGCTGGTAGCATAGTGACTAGAGCTGCTGCTTTAGGACCCACTGGTTACATGTTCAAATTCCCCCCTCCAGCTGTAGTACCCTTGAGCAACATTCTTACCCTAAATTTGCACCACTAAAAAAATTACTCATCTGTATAAATAAGAAATTATAAGTAGTTTTACATTCTAAGTTACTTTGGAGAGGTGTCAGCAAAATAAATAAATGTAATGCTCTGGTGCTCAACCCAAACAAAGGTTTTGCCAGGGACTTTGAGTGTAGCCTGGGAACACTGCTGCAGTGTCAACACCATTACACTTCTGCAGTGGTTGTAGGTCATCTGGCCAAAGGCTGTTGCATGTGTTTCAATAGATCAAGGTTGCAGTCTGACCGAGAATCAGCCTCCATTTTTAGTATTGTGTCATTCAGCAAGACTGCATCTTTTCGTGCTGGTTTTGTCTGGGTAGTACTTCTTACTAGAGCACTGTGTAAGATATATTTAACCTGGCTTCCTTTTCTGATTATGTTTACCTGTCTGGAAATTGCTTCTATTGCCATGGCTGAGACAGTAGAGACGATTGATAAAATGTTTTTTTCATACACACGTCACAAATGTCCTATTTGATATTGTAGCGTCCCCCCATAGAGCTACTGGAAACTGGCTCGACAGATGGGGTAAAAGGAACATGTTCTTTATTGAAAGCATACATGTCTCCAACAGCAGTCTTAACAAAGACACTTCAGACAGTACAAGACACAGAACGCCTCAGAATCCCCCTGGGTCACTCCCAGCCCCCCTGCTGCACCCTATGGTTAAGGGGTTCCCCCCGGGACTCCCCAGAATCCCACTCTCAAACACTGAACATAAATAGGACGACAACCAATCGGAAACCACACACAACTATGTACACACACATAAACACTAATGCCAACTATTTACACATTTACTCCCCTCAGCGATGTTACAATATTGTAGTAACATAGTGGTACATTTAAAAGTAGCCGCGCTTTGAGTCCAACATCTGAAGCATTTCCTCTCATATAGCTTAAGTGCAAACTCTTTTTTGTCCATGTTGGTTTGTCCTATTCTGTGTCTGTCCAAATCAGCAATACTAGACATAATCGCAAACTTCAGCACACAAGCATTTTCAGCTGCTGTTTCAGCAGTCAGGGTAAGCTTGACTTGCTAGTTTGAATGTGAAGTTGGTCTTTGTCAGCAGTTGGCACTGAAGACCAAGGTTTCCCATGCCACACAAAATACAATCACAGAACATGTATTCTAACTGCTCGCTGAAGTTCCAATGAATGGAGAGATTTCTAGGTTCAGCAATAAAGCTAGACATGCTTTGATTTGGCTGTTGTTTGTGGGTGTGAAAGTGGAAAGACAACAATTTGCTCCAGACACATTTAACAAAAATCACCTTTTTCTATTCATTTGCAAATTCACTAGTGTGAAAGAAATATGCTCATGGAAGACCTTCGCCTCTCCCTGACTGGGTGGCATGGTGACACAGCAAGTAGCGCTGCTGTCTCACAGTGCCTAGGTGGTGGGAGAGAATGTGGGTTTGATCCCTGCTCAGTCTGTGTGGAGTTTGCATGTTCTCCCCATGTCTGTGTGGGTTTCCTCCCACAGTCCAGAGACATGCTGTTCAGGTTCCCCCATAGTGTGTAAGTGACAGAGAGAGTGTGTTTCGCTGATGTATGGATGAGTGACCCATTGTAAGTAGTGTATCTAGCAGTGTAAGTCACCTTGGTGAATAAGATGTGTGGACTAGTAACACTACATAGTATCCATTGTAAGTCACTTTGGAGAAAAGCATTTGCTAAGTGACTAAATGTAAATATCCAAGCCTATTTCCATATTCTGCCTATGATCCAGTGTCCAGGTCAATCTCATCAGTGTGCTTGAGTGTCGCACCAAAGCAGTTAGTATAAATTCAGTGGTGATTTTCCAGCACAATAAATTTCACTTTGCTGTCTGTGGTTGGCCTGAAGCAGTAGAATTCACATCTGCACTTGTCACAAGTTTTATGTCCAGGCAGCCACAATTTGCTGTCATAAAAAAAACAATGGTTTTATTTATTCTTAGAATACAAACATGCGTCAGTCATCTGTCTCTGGGCAGGACTCCATCCTCTTTTAATTTATCGATGGGCCTCTGAAATTACCAGTCTGTTGTGCAGAAGGCTGTCTTCATTCTAGCCTATGCCTCCTTTCTCATACTTGAATTCCTGACTTTCACCAAAATATAGATTACCCCTAAAAATACAGTCACACCTGCAGCCCTCTCATTTCACTATTCGTTCTCTCATACCCTTCTCCCCTTCTGGCATGAGTGGAAAACTCCTGCTCATCTCTTTCCTGTGGAAATATTGGATTCTCAATTCACCATATCTGTCTATCCTTTGCATTCCACACCATCTGTATTACTGCCCTAAGCGCACTCTTAGTCATTGTTCTGTCTCACTCTGGATATGTTTGGCATAAATCTAACACAACACATCATACTGAGAGCACCATCCCTACACTGAGGAATGGTGGTGGCAACATCATGCTTTGTGTCACATCCCCGGGAACAAGCAGATTAACAACACCTGCACCTAATCAATGAGACCCGGGATACAAGGAGCTCCTTGACCGTGACACAACGCGGATTCTTGCAAACACATTCGTGGTTTTGCAGTTTCAGCAATTCCTCATTAGTTCTTGCTTCATGCATATGTTTCCTATTCCTGTTTCCTGACCCTCGCCTGTTTTACGACCACTGAGTTTGTCTGACCTTTGTTGCTAAGTTCGCCCATGGAAGACCTTCGTCTCTCCCTGACTGTGATTGTGACCTGTCCTTAGGAAATCGTAGTAAGAGTAAAACCAACCCGCAGCTGGGTCCTCAACTTACATGTCTGTCTCCTGTCAGCCCACCACCATGACGGAAGAATCCGCCATGATCGTGGACCCAGCGGAGGTGGAGCGCCTGCACAATGTGGTGTCCACGGAGGGAGCCCTGCTCGGATCCCATGAACAGACCCTGCAGTAGATCCTGGAGTCGCTTCACAATCTAGTGCGTAAGCTGCTGGTCTTCACACCTGCCACGACGCATGAACCAGGTGCCGTGAACGTGCCAGTAGCCCCTTCTGCTTCTCTGCCCGCATCATCAGAGGTCACCCCATGTCTGCCAGCGACGGACCTGCAGCTGGCTACGCCGGAAAGGTATGACAGGACGCCCAAGAAATGCTGGGGATTTATTTACAATGTGAACTGGTGTTTGCTAGCCAGCCCCACATTTACTGTTCGGATGCCAGCAAAATAATACATTTAATCGCTCTGCTAACCGGACCCACACTAGACTGGGCTACAGCGGTCTGGTACAAATTCTATCTCATCAGGTCCTTGGAGACACCAGTGATATTGGGGTTTACCTGGCTGACTAAGCACGACCCTGTCTTTTCGTGGAGCAAGGGGGAATTAGTCACATGGGGGTCGCAGTGCACTGACACGTGTTTGTCCTTACCGTGTACAGCCACCTCGGTAGAGAGTCCAGATGCCTACAAGGCCTTCGTTGTTCCCAGAGAGTATCAGGACAAGACTGAGGTGTTCAGTTAAAGTAATAAAGTAAAGCGGCAGACCTGCCACCACACAGGCCTTTAGACTGCACCATAGACCTACTGCCAGGCATGTTGCCACCCCGGGGTCACATATATACTGTATCCTTTCTTGACCTGAGCAGCAGGCACTCCAGGAATACGTCAAGGAGGCCTTTGCCTCCGGAATCATTTGGCCGTCCACCTTCCCAGCATCTGCTCATCACCTTGGCACTAGAGCAGGTTCATGGGGCACGCGTGTTCACCAAACTGGACCTGGGCAGTGCGTACAATCTCATCCGGATCTGGGAGGGTGATGATTAGAAGACCGCATTTAGTACCTCCTTGGGCCATTATGAATACTTAGTCATGCCATTCAGACTGGCCAATACTCCATCCGTGTTTCAGCTTTTGTGATGTATGTACTGGAAGACCTCGTGAACCAAGGAGTCACAGTCTACCTCAACGATATCCTGATTTACTCCCGCACCATGGAGCAATGTGTCCATCTGATACGACAGCTTTTGCTTCAGTTATTGGAGAATCGCTTGTTCGTCAAGGGGAAGAAATGTTTTTTCCATCAGAAACAGGTCTCCTTCCTTGACTTCATTCTGAGCGCAGACGGGGTGGCTATGGACCCCATGAAGGTGCAGACCATGTTAGACTGGCCCAGGCCTATGACAGTCAAGTCTCTGCTGAGGTTCCTAGGTTTTGCTACTTTTTAATCGACGGTGTTTTAGGGAGTTTAGCTCGGTGGCCATTCCGCTTCCAGCCCTCCTGCAGGGTGAGGGTAACAAGCTGGAGTGGACCGAGGAGGTGCAGAATGTTTCCCAGGTCCTTAAGGAAAGGTTCACCACAGCCCCGATCTTGCGCCACCCCGATCCCTCACTCCCATTTGTGGTGGAGGTGGATGCCTCAGAGGTGGGAGTCAGGGCCATCCTTTCTCAGAGACAAGGCAATCCCCCTAAGCTCCACCCTTGCACTTACTTTTCAAGGAAGCTGATGTCGGCTGAGTGGAATTATGATATCGGGAATCGAGAGCTCTTGGCGATAAAGTTAGCCTTGGAGGAATGGTGTCACTGGCTCTAGGGAGCGGTGTACCCATTTCAAGTTCTAACGGACCACAGGAACCTAGAGTACCTACAAAAAGCACGGCGTCTGAACCCTTGGCAGGCCCTCTGGGCCTTGTTCTTCACCCTGTTCAGATTCACTGTGACCTACAGGCCGGGATTGAAGAACACCAAGGCCGACGTCCTGTCGAGAACACACAGCAGGGACCCGGACCCGGCAGAGCCCGCCACGATCTTGCCGGAACAATGGATTGTGACTCCAATCTAATGGCACCTCCAGCAAGAGCTCCAGGTGTCCCAAGAGAAGGATCACGGACCACCAGTCCGGCCAGAAGGTAAGGAGTATGTGCCAGTCAAACTCCGGCCTTCCCTCCTGCAGTGGGCACACAACTCCCCAGCGGCAGGATACCCGGGCCACCGACAGACCCTTTCCCTCCTCCAAGGCCGTGACTGGTGGCTTTCCATGAGGGAGGACATTCGGGAGTACATCGAGCCCTGTGAGACATGTGCTCAAGCCAGGACCCCCACGCAGAAGCCTGCCGGCCTGCTAGAGCCTCTCCCTGTCCCAGCTTGACCCTGGTCCCACGTCTCTATAGATTTTTAGTGGCTCTCCCAATATCACAAGGTAACACCGTCATTCTAACTGTCCTCGACTGATTCTTGAAGTCCTGTTGCTTGATACCCTTGCTGCAGCTCCCATCCGTTTTACAGACCACCAAGGCCTTGTTTCACCATGTCTTTCGCCTGTATGGCCTTCCGAAGAACATTGTCTCCGATCGCGGCCCCCAGTTCACCTCACCACTCTGGAAGGCCTTCTGGTGGAAGTTGGAAGTTGCAATAAGTTTATCATCTGGGTATCATCCACAGGCCAATGGGCAGGTCAAGAGACTTTATCAAGACCTAGGTCGGTTCCTACGATCGTACTGCAGCTGGAGACAGCACCAATGGGCCCGATATTGACCCTGGGCGGAGTATGCCCAGAACTCCATGTCTCATTCCTCCACCGGACTCATGCCCTTTCAGTGTGTCCTGGGGTATCAGCCTCCCTTCTTCCCCTGGCATCCCGAGCGCACAGAGATCTAGCTGTCGATGATTGGTACCAGAACAGCTAGGAGACCTGGAGAACGGTCACAGCCCGACTATGCCACAGTGTGCATCAGTACAAACACCAAGCCAACTGCCACCACTGTCCTGTTTCCTTTCATCCTGGCCAGTGGGTCTGGCTGTCCACCAGAAATCTGAAGGTGTGTCTCCCATCCCGAAAATTCAGCCCCAGCTTTATAGGTCCCTATCAGATCATTCGCCAAGTGACCCCGGTGACTTACCACCTACGTCTGCCTCTGTCCCTCTGGGTCCACCCGACTTTCCATGTCTCCCTTCTCAAGCCATACAAGGTGTTGCACCTTCAGATTCCGCAGGCCGCAGAGCTGCCCCTGCTGGTACAGGTCAATGGAACTCCAGCATATCTGGCTAAAGTGCTCCTGGACTCCCGATGGCACCACGGCTAGATACAGTGTCAATGGGACAGCTGGTAGTGTAGTGGTTAGAGCTGCTGTCTTTGAACTCAAAGGTCGCAGGTTTGAGCCTCACCTCTAGCTGTAGTACCTTTGAGCAAGGTACTTACCCTAAATTGTTCCACTAAAATTATCCAGCTGTATAAATGGGCAAATAATTGTAAAGTCAACACTATAAGTTGCTTTGGAGGAAAGTGTCCACTAAATTAATAAATGTAAATATAGTCAAGTGGGAGGGGTATGGTCTGGAACACATCTTGGATCCTGACCTGATTGTGGCTTTTCACAAAGACCACCTGGATCGTCCAGCACCATGGCCCTGGGGGCGTCCGCCTCTGTGGCGGCAGGAGCTGTCCGTAAAGGGGGGGTACTGTCACACCCCTGGGAACAAGCAGATTGGCAACATCTGTGCCTAATTGATGGACCTGGGATAAAAGGAGCTCCATGACACAATGTGGATTCTTGCAAACGCCTTCGTGGTTTTACAGTTTCAGCAATTCCTCATTAGTTTTTGTTTCATGCCTATGTCTCCTGTTCCTGCTTCCTGACCCTTGCTTCTTTCATTACCACTGAGTTTGTCTGACCCATGTTGCTACGTTTGCGCCTGGAAGACCTTCCCCTGTCCCTGACTGTGATTTTGACCTGTCCTTCAGAAATCGTAGTAAGAGTAAAACCAACCCGCAATTGGGTCCTCAACTTACATGTTTGTCATGACACTTTGGAGAATACACCTTTCCAGCAGAGACTAAAAAAACATGACTAAGATAGAAGGAAAAAATGGAGGTAAATACCCAAAAGTCCGGGAAGAAAACAGACTGTATTCCACAAAAGCACCGAGACTTGGAAAACTGAGAGATTCATGAATCATCGTTCAATGGGACAATGACAAATAAAAGTGGCTTAAAATAAAAAAAAAAACTTAACGTCCTGAAGTTTCATAGTCACAGCACATAGCTTGTACTGCTCATATGCTCTCATACTACTGATAGCCTAAAATGGTTATGCAGTTAAACTGTTACAGTTTTCAAGTAGACACTCTCATAACAGTGGACAGCAAAACATTTCTAATGTATTGTTCGGTGCAGTGTGTATTTTAATGTAGATGTAAAATGCAGTCAGTGGTTGTTGTTACCATTGACTTTGATTCTGCTTTGTGTGTTTTCTCTTACACGTGTAGAACTATAATTCTTCATTATTTTATTGCAGCCACTATAGGAAATGCTTATTCATTACTGGAAAAATAATACCACATGAGTTTTCCATCACAGTATTTTTTGCTCCTCTCAATCAAACATTAAACCACAAAAGGCAGTTCAAATTCTGATTCTATGATCTTGCACGTATGCATTTTCCTTGATCCAATTACTTTAGGATTAGTCTTGGCCGCAGCTCTGTGAAGCATTAACTGTAACTGATAGTTCTTGGAATATGGATTGCATAAATAGCCCTTCAAACCATACACTGAGAAAGCACAAACAGTATTTCCTTCTGCATTTTCATGAAAGAAATGGTGCACTTTGTTTATCTAAAAGATAAATATTTGTGTGTACAAGAATTCTAAAGCTGAGAGAGCAGCAAGGTTTTTGCTTAACAACACTCAAAGTCTCTTTCAGCTGATGGCCTTCTGTGCAAATGATCCAACTGTTCACATGGCCCACTGTCCTGTGATACAGAGCACCATCCCTCAACAAAAAGCTGACAGTAATGTTACTCTAAAGCATTTTTCAACTTTTTTTTTTAAATTTAGATTTTTTTTGGGGGGGGCAGTGCACTTTTTGTAGAGTGCTGTAGTCCATCTGTTTTAGGTCAAGGAATTTGAATTAAAAATGGTGGTTGGGAAAGACAAAGAACTTATTAATTAAAGATAATGAGAAAATTGCTTTGCTTCAGGTGTTTTCTCCACTTCTTTAACTGTTGTCTATGTTATTTGCTTTTGTTTATACTTTGCGTTTAACAAGAATTACAGTGTGGCATCATCACAAAGTGAACTCTCCAGAAAGAGTCACTGGAATGCTTACCAGATGCTGTAGCCATGCCACTGAGTAAGAGCCACTGAACCAGTATGTCTACTTCTGAGGAGATTGCAGTGGGGTTTTTAACGATTGTGGTGTATATGACTGAGGAAAATGTTTTCACATTGCCAAGAGATCAATGGTTTTGACTGCTGCTACAGTAACAAACTGCTATCGGCTGGCTATGTAAATCTCTGCTTAATGTCAGTTGCATCCACGCTCTGTGGCACACTGTTGGCACCCAGGTGATAAATCAGTGAGGTGATCGAAAAGCCTGCAAAACTGTGTTCTGTCTACTTATTTCATTACTAATGTTGTTGCTTTTCTACCTGATCACCCTCAGCATAGAGTATTATATATAATCAGTGTCACCCTTTCTAAGACTACTTTGTAGCCTGCAATTCTAGACATACGCTAGCAGTCAGGTACAAATGGAGTATGGAGAAATTGTTTGTGACTAATTAGTTAATCTTCCAGTGTTGCTGATTTATGTGAATCTTTTGATTTATGTGAATCCTGATGGGATTTTTTTTTTTTTGAAAATTTTAAAAATAGGTAGATATTGGGACTACACAAAGAATCACTTGTGTGGTGGAGGCAAAGTGAACCATCAGTACCCATTAAGTTCCCACCAGGCCTGTGGTCAAGTGGTCATCTCAGGCACATGCCAGTGATGTACCATACAGGCCGCACTCCTGTGTATCTTTGTATGCCAATATTCAGCTACCTTTCACAGCTGCCTCATTTCAGAAACCAAAGACAAGTGTCTGCTAGGTTTCTAATGATAGCCGTAGCATCCCCAACAATGCCACAAAATGAAAACAGCCTAATGGAAACATCAATAGCACAATCAAAATTTTCTACATTTTTTTCATTCAGGAGACTTTGATGGTCTGAGGAATGCTGTTCTCTCATATCCCAAATCATAGTTTGATGAGCAGAAGATAAGAGCATGACTATACCACCCGACTCCTGATGCCTGTGCAAAGAAGGTGGAAGACAACGTGAAACCACATGTTTCTAGGAGGTACAGGGTGTGGCATGGCAGGAATTCATAGTAGACCTCATCAGCCCCAGAAATGCCAATCAAAGTATAATATAATCTACTCCCACCATATTTCCCACATAAGGAACAATACCTTAACTCAGGTAATACAGTTATTAAAGCAGCATTACTAAGTGGCGCCATAAGTTAATAATAAGGCTGCATGTCTTTTACATCTGGCTGAACAAAATAGTCAAGGCACCTATCTTCATGGCCCCCATTCTTCATTTACAAGAGCAAAGAAAAAAATCTTTAGCTGAAGGAAGGGTGGAATGCTAACGTCTCTATGGTTAAACTGTGGTCTACTGGAATCTATAGCCAATGTCTCACTTGAGTAATAAGTTCTGCTTACCAGATCATGAAGACTGCATTTCAATCTATGAATTAATTGATTTTCCTTCACCAAAGGGGAGAAGTCATTTAAGGGAGCTCATGGGAGACCTCACGGGTCATGCTGCCTGGAGATCCATATGGCTGCACACAGTTTTCTATGGATGTCGAGATGCTTTCATTACACCTCTTGGCTTCGTGTGTATGTGCTTTTTATGTTATCTGTTTCTTATCATGAGACTTGAAATTTTAGAATATGTATGGGCTGATGAACTTTTATGAGAAAAAGCTTTCGTGAATTCTCATTTGATAAGAAGTTGTGTCATTTCGTCTCAACTCCCATAATGAACAGACTTGCTGGCAGGCTACACTCTGAAAGGATACAAAATGTATAGAGTAACAACAAGGCAAGGAAAACTCTGAGGTTGTAGTATCTATAGTTTCAGGTGCATTCCCTATGAAACTGTGTGCCCTCTCCAAACAGCAGTAAAACACAGCTTTGCTTGTAAAACAGCTTTTTTTATGGTAGATTATGATTTAATGTAAAATCTCAGCGATCTGTGTGTACATGTGTTTGTGTCTTTGTTTGACCAGATTACACAAATATATAAAAATAACCAAAATTATTGCAAAGCATAATGTAAAAAGCATGGTTCATTTAAAAAGTTTTTTAAAAATCCTTTTAAAAATAGATTCTTCCTACTTATATAGTTTCTATTGACCTATATAAACATCCAGCTCCCCTCTTTTCACTTTCTACACAATGATGATCTTACCTCAACTGGTAATGAAGCATTTGTAAAGTTTGATGTTCATCTACTTATCAAAGATATCCACACCAAAACATTGTTACATATCTGTCACTTGTATGCATCAGCACTGTTTTCAGATATAAATGCAGATTAATTTAAATACTGGTGCATGAAGTGTCATTTCCATATGGCTGTATCAAAGTTAGACTTTATACAAAGCAGGGGCAATTGTTTCTTAATTTGTCACATACTCACATATGGGAAAAATAAAAAATGTACATTAAAATGTATGCAAGAATAAGAACCCTTGATTTTGATAAATCATATCTCCAAAGCTTTAAGCTTTATTTATTTATTTATTTATTTAGCTCTCACATTTATTCAAGTAATTTTTTCACTTGGATGCCCATTGCTTCGCTCTTAGATTTCATTAAGTTTACGTTTAATCTCAGTGGATCACAGTTGTGCATTATTACAGTGCTCTATCAATGTGTTATGTGTAATTTGTGACTGCTTGAAGTCCTTTCTTGCAGGTAATGAGGTCCTTTCTTTCTTGCCTGGAGAATGAAGCACTCAGATTATATTATGTCCTTCTGTCAAGTATGACATCAATGAAAAGAGACAAGTTTAAGATTCCTCCTTAAGTGTGGACCCTTGAACCAATTCCACCAATTTATTTCAGACAGATTCTGTGGGATAATAGCAGGTACGTGGATCCGCAGGGACTACTCGTATCCCCAGCTGGCAGATTTGCTGCATTATAGAAGATTCTGGAACTTTTGCAGCGTTGTCATTTACAGCTCAACCCTGTACTTGTCCCTGCAGAGGGCTGGGATTTCTAATGTGAGCCTGAATGTAACTTGCAATCAGTGCTCCTCTTAGAAAGGATAACTATCTGATTATGTGTGTGTACTTGTATATTTCCTGCATGTGTCTGAGTGTTAATGATTTATGGAATTAGTCTATATCCATTTAATTCAGCATCACAAATATTTGCAATTTACCTTCTATACCTTCTAGTTACATTCTTTTCAGGTGTTAAAATGTGATGTCATTTAATTTATAGGTCTTGACCTTATAACTAAAATATTTTGTATTCCTGGCTTTAAGAACAAAATAATGTGGCATCCTTTAAATTCTTAAATTGCTCAAGATTAAAATTATTATAGATCAATTTTTCCATGACCATTTCTCTATCCGTTCCATATGCAATTAATGAGATCGGTAAAAGCAGGCAGGAGTAAGACTGCCATTTTACAAAGCAATGCCAGACCAGGCATCAGAGAGACAGGACTCTTCCCAGCAGTTTTTGACTGAGCATTTGAAAGCTGACTGGACACCTCAGCCAGCTGATCTGAGGCCTCTGTACCAAAAATACATACAAGCATGCACCCACACACATACAAAGTTGTCTGCAGTCAAGTCTATGAATTTAGGGGCATGAGAAAAAACTGTTCCAAACTCCTACAGTCAAAACTGAATCTTGATTGATCAACAAAAGATCAGTGGCATTGTAATATTGGATGTTCATATATGAAGGATGTTTCCCAGTCAGCAGTTAAATTAAAGATAGAGAGATGACAGCCACATTGGTCACACATGCCACACAGGTCTGCAACGTATCCTGTTTACCAAACTTTGAATCTATTGAACAGTTTCTTTAAAATTTTAAGATGTTTTACACACACACACACACACACACACACACACTTTCAGAACCGCTTGTCCCATACGGGGTCACGGGGAACCGGAGCCTACCCGGCAACACAGGGTGTAAGGCCAGAGGGGGAGGGGACACACCCACGACAGGACACCAGTCTGCCACAAGGCACCCCAAGCAGGACTCGAACCCCAGACCCACCAGAGAGCAGGACGGTGGTCCAACCCACTGCGCCACTGTGCCACCGCACCCCCCTTTAAGATGTTTCTCCAGTCCAAATGTTCACTGCAATATGTTGCTAATTTTTTTAATACTTAATATCACACACACACACACATTGACTGAAACTGCTTGTCCCGAGTGGGATCGCAGCTAGCTGAAGCCTAACCCGGCAACACAGGGCACAAGGTTGGAGGGGACACACCCAGGACAGGACGCCAGTCTGTCGCAAGACACCCCAAGCGCAACTTGAACCCCTGACCCACCAGAGAGCAGGCACACGCTAAAACCTGTTGCACCACCTCTTACTTAATATTTAATACTGTATTTTAATATTTAAAAAAATATTCAGTATCAATTCTATGTGCAGGTACAAGCTAATGCATGGTGGTGGTTTTGGAAAAATTAACCCTACTTTATGAATTACATGCCTGCCTCTGTATCTCTCTGTTGGTAAAATGTACTTTTTTCCTCTAAGTTTACATTTACATAGATTTATTTCTTGTATTGACTTGTACGTCGCTTTGGAGAAAAGACTCTGGCAATGCTAAAAAATGTAAATGTATGGTAGCAATGAGTGAAATTCAACTCCATTGTACTGACCCCAACCCTTGATGTCCAGTTTTCCACAGAAAATCACCTGAACAATTCAGGTAGGATATTGCACAAAAAAAAAAAAAAAAAAGACTTTGTATGCAGAGGGGAGTGCGGTGGTGCAACAGGTTTGGCCTGTGCCTGCTCTCTGGTGGGTCTGGGGTTTGAGTCCTGCTTGGGGTGCTTTGCGACAGACTAGCATCCCGTCCTGGGTGTGTCCCCTCCCCTTCCGGCCTTACTCCCTGTGCTGCCGGGTTAGGGTTAGGCTCCAGCTCCCCGCAACCCCGTATGGGACAAGCGGTTTCAGATGATGTGTGTGGGCTTTGTATGCATTTTATTAGTGCACTACTAGTTGAAAATGGGAGTAACACGGAATTATAGAAAATAGTGTGTAGAGCGTTTTTAAAAGTGTAAAAGGAAATGAGAGATGCAGTAATACATTAAGCCCCTTTACTTCATTATTTCCATAAAGAGCTGTAGTTAGATATTATCAAATAAGCCACTTCACTTCTTATGTGACCCAGTAAATTTGGATTAGTATAGCAATATAGTTTATAATTTTCAACTCACAGGTCTGTGAAGAATAAGAAAAGGAGCTCTCACATCTACAAGCACTCAAAAGTGCTCATACTCATGTCAAGAGATAAAGAAACTCTTACGTCTTTGGACAATGGTGAAGTAACAAACAAGGTGGCAGAGACCAGTGACACCTACTTAAGGAGACTACTTGTGTTGTAATGTGGCACACACAAATACACACTGTCTACAACCGCTTGTCCCAAGTGGGGTTGCGGCAAACTGGAGCCTAACCTGGCAACACAGGGCACAATGCTGGAGGGGGAGGGGACACACCCAGGGCAGGATGCCAGTCCATCACAAGCCACCCCAAGCAGCATTCAAACCTCAGACACACTGGAGAGCAGAACCCAGTCAAACCCACTGTGTCACCACACTCCCTTTTAATGTGGCACAGTCTTTCTTTGTTAAAAGAGAAAAAGAAGAACGAACGTGTGGGGAAAAACTTTACATGTAATTTCAAGCTATCTTCAGAAATTGAAATGGTTGATACTGAGTTAATTCTTCATATGGGCTGATTGTTTACTTTTTATACACCATTGCCCAATTTCTCACATCAAATGGCCAGTTTAGTTAGTCTATGATGGCATGAAAGCTGCATTAATTATAGTGTTTCATTCTTCAATTGGCAGTGCTATTAAGGGCTGGTCTGCAGCACATAACTCCTGGACTGAAAGTGAGTCTGACTCAGGTCCTGAGTCAAGCTTAATGGTCCTGAGTCAAAGCTTAATGATTTGGCTGGGCATCAACGGGATATTATAACACTGGAGTTTGGCCTATCATTTACTAAGCATGTGCTTGAGCATGAGAAAGCTTCTTTAAAATCAAGGTTCGGCCCCCCAGCCTGCCTTTCCTGATACAGTGCCTGCTGATGCGAAGTAGAGGATGGCCTGCAGTGAGCTTTTAGCAAATAAGCTTTAGTTGTGTGACTGGATTTGTTTATGTACTAAAAGCCTGTTCAGATGAGAGCAAAGTAGTTTCTTGTAAACACCCTGAAAGGTGGAAGAGTGTGGATGCTGCTGGAGGAGGGGACTGGGGTGGGAGACAGAAGCTGGAATATAAAAATTTCTTTTTATTGCTGATTTCAGCTCTGAGGTGTGCAGTTCAAGGAAACATACCTTACTCCACTGAATGTTTATGGGAGCTTCGTTCATAATTCATAAGCCCCTTGAGATATTTCTTTTACGAAAGAAAACTTATTAAAAGTGATGGAGAGAAACACACACACAAGCATACACATGGACCCTGCCTTCAACGTGTGTCTCCACTAGGAAGTTGCTGTGTAAATGTATTTGAATAAGTGCCACAGGGAACTGGAGTTCTGTGGACAGGGATTATGGTACCACGTCTTACCCAGCCACAGATGCTTGTCCGTAAACCACAAATGCTTACATTGAAGTCTCTTCTTGGTGAGCACAGAGGAATGCCAACCCTCCCTACACCACATTCCATAACCCTCAACAATTCAGAGCAAACACCCTTGAAGGAAAGATGCATGGAGAAGCAATTGTAACCGTGAACCTCAACTGTTAATACTGTGTGTGTCTCCTCTTATTAAATATATGACATCCACTGAGCCTGGCTTTCACATGAGCGCTGAGTAGAACTCATAACAGAACCAAAAGAAAAAAGAGAAGTATGTGAACAGGTGTCATAAAACACGCAATAATGTGTTTGTGTGTTTTTTGCGTTCCTATGCACTCAGCATTGGCTAGTGACTTTAATCTATGTATTTGGACTTACTGCCCCCTGTTGGTGTCAACGTAATTACTGCACCTGCTCCCTTGTCAAAAAAACGTACCCTAGGAAAGGGGCATAGATAAACAGTAGTAATAGATTCTGGAGTACTACAGACTTCCTATGAGTTATGAAAAGTGCCTCCAAGAGTGCTGATGCAGTGCATGAATGTTATAATAATACTTGAAAGAAAAGCATTGACACCAACTGTCTAATTATTAGACAGCAGAGTTAATCCTTTTAAGCTTTGTAAAGGCCATGGAAATCTCATTTTATTCCTTCTATAAATGTGGTTTAATGATTCATCAACCCTCCTAATATACTTCTACACATAAGGTTTGCCACATGTATTACTTCAGTTTTTTCTGACTTCTTTCCACTGCAGTGTGTCTGTTTTCTCAGTTTTACAATGCAAGAACATCAATGATCTATTTATGCCAATAATCCAGACATAAAGAAAATTGCACTAGTTTTCTTTATTGGTGTGTTCACCTATATTATTTCATTTCAGTACTATAATTATGCACTCTGCAGATTAGGGATACATATCAAGGTTGAAAAGTGAAGTTCTAAGGGGGCATGTAAATGTTAAGGATGATGGAAGCACCTTTCAGAAAAAAACAGAAAAATAATTTCAGAATTTACAGAAATTTAAAGCATTCACTTTGTGAACAGAAGGGTTTCCACCCACCAAAACACTTGTGGTCGAGGGTGGATTCCCTTCAAGGAATGCTGCTGCTATTCAGTTTAATAACAAATTGACTTAGAGGGATGCAGTGGCACAGTGGGTTGCACCAGGTCCTGCTCTCCGGTGGGTCTGGGGTTTGAGTCCTGCTTGGGGTGCCTTGTGATGGACTGACATCCTGTCCTAGGTGTGTCCTCTCCCCCTCCAGCCTTACGCCCTGTGTTGCTGGGTTAGGCTCTGGCTCCTCGTGACCCTGTATGAGACAAGTGGTTTCAGACAGTGTGTGTGTGTGTGTGTGTGTGTGTGTGTGTGTTTGTGTGAATTAATTTACTTCATGCAAGTGAAAGCAGAAATGGTTAAACCTTGTGAACCCCTTAAATGAAAATTGGAGCTATGTAGCGACAAAATTTGCTTGTAGTCCACCTTACTAGCATTCATCTCTCTAGTGATGGCCCTGGCTTTATGTCATTGCATTAGGCTCCTTGTGGGAACCTGACTGGCAGTCATTGAGATACAAGTCTTTGTCCTTAAGCACTACTTAATTAGCTGACCTATATGGATAGGTTTCATACTGCATGCTGAATATTGACAAAAGGTCATACGGACTGCATTGCAGAGGTGGAAAGTAGATGGCAAGTTTGCATGGTAGTGTTGGGTCCACTGCGCACATCTTTACATAGATCCACAGGTTGGTCAGAAGCAGCACTTCTCAGAACTCCACTGAAGACAAGCATGGAAATACCATAAAACTACAGTGCTTTCCACAATACCAGTATGAAACAAGCGAAATAAAACTGCTTTGTACACAGTATGCTGCCATTTCTGCTGAATATTTCTCTCTTCTTTGACACTAATGGGTCACTTTCCAGAAATGCATGAGCAGTCAAATCTTTTTGTCAATTTCTTTTAACATAATATTTATCTTTAATGTTACCTTTATTTTTTACATCAAATGTTTTGTTCTTCAAAGGGAAGAAATGTGGGGGTGTGGGGGTGCAGCGGGTTTGGCCTGTGCCTGCTCTTTGGTGGATCTGGGGTTTGAGTCCTGCTTGGGGTGCCTTGAGGCGGACTGGTGGCCTATCCTGGATGTGTCTCCTCGCCCTCCAGCCTTGTGCCCTGTGTTGCTGGGTTAGGCTCTGGGTTGCTGCGACCCTGCTTGGGACAAGTGGTTTCTGTGGGCATGTGTGGGAAGGAATGTCGATTTGCATATCTGCCTTTATTACTCTTAGTTTTGCTAGAGGACATACAGTATGTTAAGAACTAATGCACTTGAACAGCATTTGAAAATTAAACCCATGGCAACCTCCTGTGTTGCCAGTACATCACCTGCCCCCAGACACTTGGAAATGGTTGCTTGGGATGGCAGGGTCCTGCATCATCTTATTCCAGAAGCATCTGAGTTCCATTGCCCTCTGGGTCATATCCTTCCTGCTGTTACACTCAGCTAAATTGTGCAGAATAAATGTCAAACAACGAAACTGAATTCTTAGTAGGTGTGAACGACTGCATTGGTCCTCTCAGGCTTTTCAGGGTTGGGGCATACTGCCTTTGCCAAAAGTTTCTGGCAGTGCTGTCCTGGTTTCAAACCTAGAAGCACTGACCATTTGCCAGTCCAGTTCATCGAAGCCATTAGACAGCATGCCACTCGATTTGGCTGTCTCCTTGTGCTACTTGGCACCAACACAATAGCAGCAGGCCTGTTTTATCTTATACAAAAAGAGGAGTGAGTACTCCCACCCTCTTGTCCCTGGGGCTCGAAAGCAGCCTGATTGCATGCTGTCTCTGGACTGAAGAAAGTGCAGTTCCGTTACCTCAGCAGGTGCAGTGGAAAGAGCTTCACACCACGCTTATAAATCAGGCAGGGCAGCAGCACCACTTTGTGTCAAGAATGCTGGAAGATATGTCACCCATAGCGTGCCCTGTCTGTCCAGTGGCGGCATTCCACATTTGTAATACATTACTCCGATTAAGAATGCAGGTATCTAAAGATCAATGTTTTTTTTTTTTTTTCTGTTTTTTCTTTTTGTCTCTCCTATAACAGTACAGTACATAGCCTGCTATATAGTGTGAAATAAAATCATTGTAAAGATATTTATAGCTAAAGACTTGTATGATGGAAGGAACTTAATCAGGAGTCTGTGATGTGCAAGGGTTATTCTATAGTTTTATTTTGAAAACCAAATACACGGAACATATGTGCACCTGGAGGAGACTGAAGAGAGTCCTCCCTGATCTTACATGTATAAACTAAAATGGATTTAATTTAGCTTTTTTCACATGGGCCACACTGGTTTTCAGATTCAAAAGTGCACTGAGAAAAATTATTTGACACTCAGAATATTACAGAGTATGTTATCAGCCTAGGAACATGAGTAGAGCAGCCAGAGAAAAGACACACATGCCCTCTTCTCTATCTCATAATGAGTGTCACAGTAATATTGACTTTTCCATTTATAGAGTTGTTCTCAAGACTGTTACATGTTCAAAGATGCATTTACTGAAGTTAATTTCTGAATGTTGCCGAAGCGAGCTTCCATATTTTTCTGTCTATATATAGTTCTCCTTAACAGACTTAATGTTGCATAAGGGAGATTTACTTTTTAGCCAAGTCTCAAGTCTCCTTCTGAGAAAAATCCATCAGGAGTGTATAAAAATGGCGAGCAGCTTATTCTACTGAGAGGATGTTCAGCAATGTCGAAGAATGCTGCTCATCTCTGTTTACAATACTGAGGCTATAAATCACTCAGTTTAACAACCGTAAGTGATGACTCCCTAAACTAATCATCAATCATCCTTTCAAAGTAGTGAGGTACTCTGCAGAGGCACAGTTTCTCTGCAGTTGGCAGAAGGAGAAGCAAATCAAATGGGCTGCCTTTGTAGGGGCATTCTTGTATTTGATGCTTGAATTGAGTATGTATTGAGTTAGTTTCTTTTGGTTACTGGCCATCATTTGTCTTCAGACCTGCCTCAAAGATGGTCCCCCCTGAGAATTCTGACACTGCTGTGTTCCACTGTCACAGTTCCATTTTCCAGCCATACACCACATGGTGGAGAACATAGACATGGTTATGATGCACCCTAGAGGGATGGTGTGGTGAGTTGCAGAAATAGCAAAACTCAGGATGTAAAATGTAGTTAAAGAAGATATGTAATGCTGACAGCCAACGTATAGAACAAGATACAAAGTCCCTGGATAATACTGCAGCCTCATCACCCTTCTCAGTCTGTACATCCCTGGACATCATCACACTGTGGCCCAGATGAAGGACTGTAAAGGAACCATGTCTTATAAATTGACCTTACAAAAGTGAAGTATGTATAACGTAACACACACACACACACACACACACACACACACACACACACACACACACACACACACACACTGATCAAAACTGCTTGTCCCGTGTGGGGTCGCAGCGAACCAGAGCCTAACCCAGCAACACAGGGTGCAAGGCTGAAGCGGGAGGGAACACACCTCGGACAGGACGCCAGTCCATCGCAAGGCACCCCAAGCAGGACTCAAACCCCAGACCCACCAGAGAGCAAGACCCGGCCACTCCCACCATGCCACCACACCCCCCTATAGCGTAACAGTGAAGATGAAGTCAGTTCTATCAACATCAGATTTCTGGTACATTTTGGATGAATGCACTGCACATATTCAGATTTTGTCAGTTACTCTGAATACTTTCAGCTCTTTTATAATGGTGCCAGAAACAAAGGGCTGAACCCAGTCTTCAATGCCTTACATAGCTTTTAAACAACATTTACATTTGAATAAAACACATACCTTCATTTTATGGAACCATTAGAAAACCATGACTGGTTCCAGCAAGCTAACATTCCATCCCCAGACCAAAAAAGGGCTAAGACATTGTCGGTTTTTTGGCACGACTGTATGTATTTCCATGACAGCATACAACAAGAAAGTGAATGCCAAGTACACTGAGGTGTTAAATTGTAAAGTATTGTCAGAAACCGAAAATAAGAAAAAAGGAAAATGGCAGTTCCTAGTTATATTCACTTCACTGCGCAAAACTGCTAGTTTGGAAAATAGGGTCTTGTACATGTATTAAGAAAAATAATTTTAAAAATTGCGTTGTGGCAAATTTTGTTAATTCTGTTGTTCTTCACCAGTGTTTAACTATTAGGGGAAATCATTCTAAGGTTTTTAGATAATTGATATGGATATGATTGATGCACTTTAATAAGCAAAGTTATAGTTGATTTAGAACTAAAATTAAATATCTTAAGGGGTACGTGGTGGGTTCATCCAGTGCCCGCTTTGTGGCGGGTCTGGGGTTCGAGCCCTGCTTGGGGTGCCTTGCGATGGACTGGCGTCCCATCCTGGGTGTGTTCCCCTCCCCCTTCAGCCCTGTGTCCTGTGTTGCTGGGTAAGGCTCTGGCTCACCGCCACCCCACTTGGGACAAGCAGTTGTAGATGATGGAGTAAATGTCTTTACTGACTCCACACAAGTAATGTGCTTTCATGAAAACATGAACCTCTCAATGTAAAAATAATTTGGCAATCATTTTTTGGAAGTCTTTTCTTCCATGTAGAAATGCTTGGGCCTGTTTCTCCATTTCTTTTACTGGTGTTAAATTTGGATGCCATTTGTCTCACGTCTAAAGAGTTTCACTGATCAACAAGGCAATAGAAACATAATTTCCTTAAAAGATTCTGCCCTTTCAAAGAGCCAACTGCAGGGGTTGTTTCTTAGTGTTACCCTCAGTGCACTGGGCCCCTACAGAGAGGCCAGCATTTATTGCCACAGTCCCATGGTCGGTGAGATAAGAGGAGGCATGTACGTGTATTTATCCAGTAGCTGCCATATGCTTGCACAGCATGTTTGATGTTCAAATTTATGCAAAGCAGAAGTCTGCAACAGCAAACAGCAATGGAAAGTGACTGTATGGTTCATGTTTAAATAACCACTAACATACAGATGTGCGTATATTTGGGAGTATTAACATGCTTGTCAAATCATGTTCTATGGCATATCCCTAATGATTTTTCAAAACTGAAGAATACAGTATTTGTTCAAACGCTGGTCACCCCTGAAAAGTATTTGCCTTCAGATCCATTTCTTACTGAAGTTTTTGCTGATTTGTCATTTAGCTGATTCAGCTTCTTTATTTATTTATTTTTCTCTCTAAATTAATTAATTAATTAATTAATTGATTCTTTAGTTATTATATTTAATTATATGGGGCAAAAGGTAGCCCCCATTCAACTAGAGCCCTGCTCATGCTGTTAGACCCTTCAGAAAAGCACATTAACTTGATTTGCACAGTGTAAAATAGTTGTATAAATGAGTAAATAATTCTGAGTACTATAGTATGCAAACAACACTGTAAGGCCCTTCTGGAGAAATGTGTCAGCTGAATTCAGAAATAGTGGTTAAAACTGGCATGTTTGTACATTATACAAATTCATAATTTGCATCTGGATTTGCAACCATTAATCAAGAGTTCCAAATAAATCTCAATGTAACATTTCTGTTTGTTATTTTCAGAAAAAGAATAGCACTAAACATTTTATTTTAAATTAATTGTGTCTGTCAATACAGTGCTGCTTGAAAATATATGGATCCTATAGGGATGATCATTATTCTTGTATAAAGTATTAAAATAGACTTCTTCTCAGTGTCAAATCTAAACCTTAAAATAAACTTATAAAAATTAATAAATGATTGATTAATACACCTGGTTCTGCTTACCTACTTAGTTTAACCAATGCAATTTGGGGCTCAGATATTTTTGCACCATGACAAATTCCATTTTTCTTCTACACACATGATTTCTTCTCAGACAACATATGGAATTTGTTAATTTCACACCTATTATGACGGACAGAAAAGACTGGTTCTGACTGAATAAAGATTTTGTGGTAAAACTAAGGGACAGAAGAGGTTCACATACTTTCAAGCAGCACTGTATATGCAGTGTTTGTCATTCTAAAATGATCATTTTATGAAATTATAAAATGTGAAATAGGCCATGAAAGCATTTAAACACAAACCATTTAAACATGTCATTAAAACAGTCCAAAATGATATTTCCTTAGAAGACAACAAAAATAAAATGTAAAACAAACTGGTTTATATGTTTCTTCACCCAAGATAAATGTTTACCTTTTTCTGTCCATGGCTTTCTGTTTCCAGAGGACATCGATCAGATTGTGTCTAATGGGAAAAAAACTATAAAACACTGCACTGAGCCAGCTACCTGACATTTTATGTTGTTTTGGGATCATTTCAAGACATTTTTTGACATTACTCATCTTCGTTGAGTGGAAGAGAGAATAGGATATACTTAAAAATACAACCATACAGCAAAATCTGATTCAGAAGATTGTGTGCAGTGTTAGTTTTTATTCACTAAAGTGCTAACTGTGAGACAGCGAATTCGACAACCTGATATATATTCATTCATTATTACAAAGTTTTATAGCTGCTCTCCATTCAGTGTTCAAAAGGTTAAAATCTAGTGATTTATTTGTTGGCTCCCTGCACTGCTGATCTGTAATTGATTCCAGGTTGATTTTTAAGGTGTACCATAAGATCTTTTGGAAACAATCAATCATTTTAAAGCTCTAATAATGGGTTTTCAATGATTATTAAGGGTTTCTGGCCTGCACTAACAAAAAAGTGTTAATTGAGTCATAATGGCTGGCAGAATAATGCTTTTTCATTCCTTTTTAAAAAATTTAAAAGGTGTTTTAATTTCTAATGGAAAGTCATTTTCAAAAATCATTATTTTCAGTAAGAATGCTATGACAACAATTGTGATACAAGTCTACATTCCCTGAAACCCACAGTAGCAACAAAGCTTTGGAGGTGAACCACATTCGGGTTCGCAATATGGCTCCTGTTACAGATTGGGAATGTGCCCAAGGGGAATGTGCGGGAGAGAATGACACAACAGTGTTGGCAGTGATGTTGCTGGGGGTGGGGTGTGTACAGGGTAGGCTAATAGACATAATCTCATTCAACAGACAAACTCCTAGCATGTTGCATCAGGTGAGTGCAGTGTCAAGCACAGTTGAACATTCCCTTGGAGGCAAAGAACATAAAATAAAGAACAAGCCAACTTTGTTTGTTGGCTATTCTACTTATTTAAGTCATCTTATCAGTATCATTTACATTAGTATTCTGAGTACAGTTCTGAGACTGGGCCACACAGCTGCACAGTGTGTCAGCAGCACTCATGCTGTTCACCACAGTAAAAAGGAAAAGGGCAGGAGTTAAAAGCACTGGAAAAGGTTAGCACCTCTAGATGCCATTGATTAACTGATGATCCTGTTTGCAGTATGTTTGCTGAAGCAATACCCTGTGTAGCAGGTTATTCATATTAGTTGCAGTCAACAGGATTTTCAGTGGGAGGTTTAATACAGATTACAATACTTTGTGCCCTGCCTCTCTTCTGTTTTCAGATGTGCATTATGCTGAGCTTCACACTGTTATACAAAACACAGCCTTGTAATGCACTAATTTTGTTTGTAGTTTTTTTCCCCGTTTCTAATGGGAGATCCTTTTAAGAGTTAAAACAAATAATGATATTGAATGACAGATTGACCGAAAACCTCCTGCTGAGGCTCAGTGTGAATGTATGATGCAGTAAGGAAAGAGATTGTAACTCTTGGCAAGTGGGAAGTTCAGGATACTGACACTGCAGATTAAACCCTGAGGAAACACTAGAAAAAAACATTTCACATGAAGAGGCCATGTTGCTTCAATTCATGAATTAAAGAATCTGATTACTGACGAGAACAGCTGGTAGTGGAGTGGTTAGTGCTATTGTCTGTGGATCCAAAGGTTGTAGGTTTGATCCCTGCTGTTGGCTGCAGTACCCTTGAACCAGGCACTTACCTTCAACAGCACTAGTAAAATTGCCTAGTTATCTGAATGGGTAAATACTTACAACCTTGACATTGTAAGTTGCTTTGGAGAAAAGCATAAGATGAATGAATGTGAGTCATCTAACAATTGTAAATTGATCTCAGTAATAGCTGTTTCAGCGTAAATCTGCAGTGTCTACATAGCAAGTGATAGCTGTTTCTTTCTGGCAGTAGATATGTACTCATCAATATCATTACCTTTCAACAGTTTTGAGAGAAATTCACTATGTTCACTGTAATATGTCTTCTTTCACTGGACCATCCACATATATCAGCTGAATAGAAAATGAAAACACTGTCCCACAAGGAGTAAGATATTTTTATTCCTTATTTTTTGCTCTTAAACAGATTTTTTGCAATATCTACTTTTTAACAGTATTTTGAGATATTTAAGTCTTTAAATATCCCTGAAGAAAGACTCCTGCAATGAAATTAATGACAATGAAAATGTTGGTGCAAAAAAAAGAAAAAAAAAACAGGACTGGAGGTTGAAAAACAAAATTATTTTTTTCCAGGTTCTTTCAGCTGCTTGTTGTAATATGTTGTTTCTTAATTGAATGTGCTAATTCAAGAATGTAACCCAATTATGTTTGACTTTTTGACAAATAAGTAAAGAAAACCTTTGGGCCACTGGGATTTGCAGTGCAGGAAGTAATTTCCAGGCCTTGAAAATGGAGAGCTATAACTTACACTGTGCAATCAGTTTATAGTCAGCCTTGAAAGTTTTGGTTATATTTTCAGTTCAGAACTCTCTAATCTCAAAACATCTAAAATTACACTGTCTTTAGATATCCTTCAGTGAATTTATAAGTGGGCAGATTTGCATCATAATGCAAAACTATAATTTGATCCCCACGGGAAAGTACCAGTGACTCTTTCATGGACTGGTTTAATGAAGTCTTCCCAGCAGTCACCTTGAGCTGTTATTGGCCAATATCCCAGCCCAAAACAACATTTGCTAATTTATTCAGAGCTGGAATGATGAGAAAAAGAACTAAAAATACTTCAAAACAGAAGATTTTATACAGACTTCTAGTGAAACAAAGAATCAAGAAATTGTATTTAATCCAGAAAAAAAAAACAACCAAGGTTGTCACAAGAGACTGATTTAGTAGTTACGTACAAACAGTTCACCACATGCATGAATTTACATTTACATTTATTAATTAAACTGAATTTCCAGTAGTACCATCAGTCAGCAAATTGATATCTTCTTGTGGTATCTAATTTGTTTGTGTGTGTGTGTGTATAGACATGCTAAGTAAAAATTCCGTCTGGAGCACACACATTTAGAGATATGCATGCCTTCTTTTGCTTTTTCATTCCTTTTTTAGCAATATGCAGAACTGAAACATTTCTCTAAAAGCATCTAATTATGTTGACGACAAATCCCCGAGAGGCATACTTTGCCTTGTTAAGCTGATAATTGCCTTTACTTTTCTCCCAGAGAAATGTTTAAACCACCAACAAATTTATTTTTATTTAATGGCACTTAATATGAGTTTTTTTATTTTATTACAGTAAGGCAAGGTGGAAAATTGAAACACAGGTAAAGGTATTGACTTTAAATCAGAGATATGTCATACAGCTTCAGTCTGTTTTGTGTATGCTGTTTAAAGACAGTATACCCATATACTGTTGTTCTCTAATTTTATGAGAGAGACCATCAATTATGACTATATTTCATGAGGCTGTTTGTGATGTTAGGCAGTCTGTAGCAAATTTAATTTCCTCCAGCTGCACTCAACACATTTAATTTTTTTCCTCTCTTTAAGGATTGGTTTGAAAGCCCCTGGCTCCACTGTTGCCAGCTACCTGGCACCAAAGGAGTGAACTCAGTTCCAACTTGGCTCTTCACCAGAAGGCCTGCATGGCTTCCACAGTAATTCACTGTATGGCACTGTCAGACCAATCCAGTCTCACAGACCAAGATCACAAAGTATCAGATTATCTTTTTCTCAGTGACCTAGCTGGGCGATAAGACAAGCTTCGTATGAAAAGCCACAATGATATAGTTTTATGAAAAAGCACAAGCTTCAGAAGCATGAGTGCCTTAGATCATTGAGAACTAAAGAACACATGGAAAAATTACATCCTTAATTTCATTGTTTTCCCTTTAAGTATTTAATTTACATTTGGCTTAAAAAACAAAACACTTTTACAAAATTAAATTATTTAATTATTCTGCATATTGTATTTAACATAAGGGGGGAGGCGCGGTGGCGCAGTGGGTTGGACCGGGTCCTGCTCTCTGGTCGGTCTGGGGTTCGAGTCCTACTTGGGGTGCCTTGCGGTGGACTGGCATCCCGTCCTGGGTGTGTCCCCTCCCCTTCTGGCCACGCACCCTGTGTTGCCAGGTAGGCTCCGGTTCCCCGCGACCCCGTATGGGACAAGCGGTTCCGAAAATGTGTGTGTGTGTCTGTATTTAACATCAGAGGACCAAAAAGGCCCCACTGGAAAAGTATCTTATCTTAGTGAACAAGCTACATATTTTATAATTTTTTTCTTTGATATTTTGATATCCTTGATTTATCAGCGGAGACTTCATTTTCATAACCGGCTCACTGTACAATGAAGTACATTTCTGAAAATAATTACAGCTATTTTTATCTAACATAGTCCTGATGAATGGAAAGCCACGTTAACGGAAAAAATAAATATTTACCCAGAGACGTATATCATATAATCAACGAGTGTCCTGCTTTATCCTATTCATTGTACAAGACAAAATACTTCAAATTGTTCAGTCAGTGTGAATCAATTGCTACTCTATGCTAAAATATAAATGACAAATATATTATCACTGCCCTTGATCAATGTTGTGATCAATTAAATAGGAGTCTGGATTTAACATATTATTCCCATAAAGGCTAATGGTAGTCAATACTCCAAAGACAGCACCCCTTCTAAAGTACGGAAGAGCATAAAAATGGCATTTTGTAATTATTTGCTGTGAGACACAGCCTGCAGCAATCCCTGGCTATAATTCTCTGCAGCCTTTTGACTCAGTGACAGTATTAACAGTCAATTTATTGCACTGTAGGGTCCGTTCTTTTTTTACTTTTCCTTATTGATAAATCTCTGCAACACACTCACTGATCACTGAAGGACTCATACTCATCTAAATCTGAAAGACATGCTAAATATTTTTAAAAGACTATTTGGAGAAGTGTCTGTCTGTCTGTCTGTAAAACAAAAATAAATTTACTTTTAAGATAAACCTAAATTAATCTTAGACAACAGATTTTTTTTTTTTCAGATTTTAACAAAAACAACCCTAAAACCAGTAAAAACAAAACTTAAAAAGTAAATACCCTGAAGACTGTCATCCCTTTATTATTACCCAGACCTTATGATACTTGATGGCTTACAGATAAGAAGCCTGTCTCTGTCTATTTTAATCGTGTTATATGGCAATAGATAAAATTATTCAATTTTTTTTTCCATTTTCTTAAATTCAAAGCTGCCATTTAAATCTTCAAAGATGGGCTTTACAAACTTTACAAAATAAATTACCAAGGTTTTTAATAAGCAGCTGACAAGACCACTTTGTGCATATTTAGAAAATTCTGAAGTAAAAGAAATTCCAGTAGAAAATTTTCAACCAAGTCATGCGTGAGAAAACCATCACCGTGACTGCAGGTGAAATAATAGTTGTGAAGATCAAATGTATTGGATGCTACCTAAGTGTCAGACTACCACTATGTAGTAAAGGCTTTTGCTGCTTGTGACTTCAGATATTTTGTACCCATATGTCCACTTTTCATAAGGTTACAGATATCACCTGGGCGGTCTTCTTGCCAGGGTTGTGTAATGGTGCAGCAGGTAATGTTAGTGGCTTATAGATCCTAAGCTCAGGGTTTGGATGTGGGTTTTCGTGTTTAATTGAAGTTCATAAGGGGTTCATGAGTTCTTCCTATATTTCCCTGGCCCTCCTCTGGGCCCTTTGGCTTCCCCAGTCAGACCAAGGACATGTATTTCTGTTGAATTGGTGATACTTAACTATTTAGTGAGTGTGATTGCCCTATGATTGCCTGGGATCCTATTTCCCAGGCTCAAGACAACTGCATCTTTGTACTGGATAATATCTCTCACACACACACACACACACACACACACACACACACACACACACACACACACACACACACACACACACACACACACACACACACACACACACACACATTTTCAGAACCGCTTGTCCCATACGGGGTCACGGGGAGCCGGAGCATACCCAGCAACACAGGGCGTAAGGCCAGAGAGGGAGGGGACACACCCAGGACGGGACGCCAGTCCGTCGCAAGGCACCCCAAGTGGGACTCGAACCCCAGACCCACTGGAGAGCAGGACCATGGTCCAGCCCACTGCACCACCAGGCCCCTCACTGGATAATCAGTTTCTGAATAAGTACAAATGGGATTCTGCCCACCCCCATTACTGAAGCTTTATAAGCATACATAGTTATGACTATTTAATTTGAATTAAAAACACAAACGCACACATACATACACAAAAACATGTTGAAAAATGTTAAATTAAAGCCACTCATACAGTAGGTATGAGGAAGAGAGAAAGAGACAGAAATAGAAGCTGAACCTGAACATAAGAGTGCATGATTGACCTGAGCAACATGAGTACACTGAAATTCTGCATGATCCTCATTGTTTGTCCCTCATGTGAAAATTTTTATAGTGGTATGAAAAACTAAGTGCGGCCTATGGAATGGTGTGTGTTTACCAACATATTTACATTAATAGATGTCTGATCTTTTTTAATTGACAGATAGTTTAACAAATAACTAACCCAACTAACCAACCAATGTCAACAACTGCTTGTCCCGAGCGAGGTCATGGTGAGCTGGAACCTACCCAGCAACACAGGGCACAAGGCTGAAGGGAGAGGAGACACATCAAGGACAGGACATTACAAATAACAATTAAAAATATTCTTTGCTATGATTTATTCAACAAAAAATGTCAGGAAAGCAATAGTCCACCATGAAAAAAATGTCTTTCCCACCAACTGAAAAACTCTCAGAGTTGTCCACAGATGATACCACCAGTGTTTTTCTTTCAAACCTGTCCTCCTCTCTGAGTCCTCTAACCTTCAGTCCAGGACATCTAACATCCTATCAGTGCTTATTAGATGCAATCTATACAAAAATAACCAAACTCCATGTTGCTGAAAGGAAATGGCAGAAATGTAACGGTCGACAGACTTTATAATTTATAAGGAGCTCCCCACATCCCCTCACTGTGCTGATTCCTCAGTGAAAACTCCTTTTTTTCCAGAAAAAAATATAGCCTGCAGCCAGCAATCCACAAAAAGTCTCCACTACTTTTTTCACTCTCAGCCTCCTCCTCTTTCTCTTCCCTCACTGCCAACAATTCTGCCTCATTCTTTGAGACAAAGTCAATTCTATCACAATGAAGTCCTCACCATCTACCTGACCCATTCATGCTGATACTGCCAGCAAAGCCTCATTCTCTGCATTTCAGGCCCTATCAAAAGTTAAAATCTCTCACCTCCTGTTCTCACATAGAGCCATCACCTGCTCCCTTGATCCCATTATGGCACCTCTCTTACAGGCCATTTCCCCACAACTTATTTCTTTTATCTCTCCTGTTGTTAATTTTTCACTCAACGCTGCTTGAATTCCTTCAAAACTCACCAAATCTCACCCTCTGAATCTAATCTTCTGTGGACCTAACCATTCCAGAATTACCGGCCAGTTTTCCCCCTCCCTTTCTTCCTCAAAAACTCTTGAATACACAGCCTACGACAAATTAACAGCACACCGTTATCTTCATTGCAGTTAATAGTCTGGAATCAAGACGGGCTGCTCCATCAAAAGTGTCCTCCTGGCAGTATCAGAAGCTCTCCATTTTTTCAGTGTCCTCCCATTCCTGAATAATAATTCTACTCAAGCTCTCTGCAGCATTTGACACTGTCAAACACAAAATTCTGCTTTACTCTCTTCAACATCTTAGAATCAAAGAAAAATCATCAGAATTGTTTTAGTCACACTTCTGAGGTAGATTTTAAAATGTGGTTTGCTGTCACTCCCTGCATTTCCCTCAGTTCCTCTCAAATAGTCTTATGCAGGGTTTGTTGCAAGAACCCTTACGCTTCACCATCTACTCTGTCATTACCTCTCCTGGGTTCTCCCATTACTACTATGCTGAAAATACTCAGTTCTACTTTTTCTTTCCCCCTGCTACTACAGACATATCCTCATGTATCACAACTTGTCTCTCAAATATCTCTGCTTAATAGCTGATCACCATGTATAGCTCAACCTTTCCAAAAGCAAGATTCTTCACCTCCCAACTGATCTGTCAACCTTTTGGAAACTTTCTATTAAATTAGACAACTTACTCAGTCCATCTGCTATATTGCTTAAGAGTCTGGCAGTAACGGTTGACTGTAGTCTCTGTCTCTGAAGAACCTGATGCCATAACATGTACTGCATAACTTTATCTCACAACACACTCTATGCAGCTTCTGGTCTAGGCCATGGTCATGTCCCTCTTGGATAACTGTAACTTCCTCCTCTCTGGTGTCCTGGCCTCTGCCCTAAGTCCTCTCCAGATGAACCAGAATCATATACATGTCTCTCTTCAGATTCAAGTCTTCAAGTTCAAGATTGCGGTCATAGCCTACAAGACCACCAATGAATCTGCTGGCCAGTACTTGCAAGACCTAATTACTTGCTATGCTCCAACCAGACAGCTTCGCACTTCCACTTCTTGATGAATAACAAGTCCAAAATCAACAGCCCAAAGGTCCTTCTTTCTAGCTCCAGTATGGTGGAACCTGTTACCTCTCTCACTTAAAACTACTGAATCCCTCTCAAGTTTCAAGAAGAGTTTCAGAACACATCTTTTCGGGCACACTTCTCTCCTGATCTATGTGCTCTATAAACTTTCACTAAAAAACTTACTTTCTATCGGTTTTATATACTGTATAGCTATTCATGTAATTTATGCTGTCAGAAACTGTGACATTGGACTAATGGGCTATACATTGTGAATTCCATGTCTTTGTCTATATTTCTGCTGGTGAAATTCACTTTTTGTTTATGTTGCTCTAGAGAGAAGCGTCTGTCAAATAAATCAATGCAAATATAAATGTAACACCATCTCTGTATGGAAGATAATCAAAAAAACCTGAAACTCTAAAAACTATATTGTAGTGCTAATAGCAGCAATGATGATGAGATATTAACTGATTTAGACTAACTGTACATTCTGGCTACAGGTTGCCATCCATTATTGTATGTATGTGACTGTTATTTGCTTTGATGATTGCATTGCTGGGTTCTATGCATTACAAATTGCAGCCCTTCATCCCTTAAGAAATGTCACTGAACGTGAACAAAGCTGTTGTTGTGAATTGTTGCAGCAGTTTCACTCAGGAACAATTTCATCATATTAACAAGCTATAATCAGACTATGAAGCTGTGTGTCTTTCTGTGTGCTCACATGTATTACTTGGGTGGGAAATAGCTATCATCATTTCCAGATATGTTCATTTTTTTCCTGTCTGAAACATAACTATATCCAGATGCAATCTTTTAACTCAATCTACAGCAGTTTTTATTTATTGCTGGTGCCATAGGCAAATTGTTGCATAAAAATGTTTTCAACAGGAAGAGATTTTCATATTTTATTAATACAGAATTATGGTGAAACAACTGCCATTCATGAAATACTGCTCTGAGTAAAAGGCCTGAAAGTTTCATGAAAACTCAAACAAAGGGATAGTGACAAGTTATTTAATATTTAATATTGTTAGCCAAGAAAGCCCTTAAATTTGCATATGTCGCTGACATCTTTTTTTTATTTTTTCCAGAAGGCATTTAGGCAGTACCATACACTTTGTCTTAGGAAAGTATTATTACATTATCTGAGCCTACAGAACTAATCGGTTTCACACTGAAACTTTAATGCTCTGAATGGCTTGTCAGTTATATTCTATAAATGCTCAATAACTGACAGGTCTGACAAACTCTGCTTGTCATCCAAAGAGCCTAAAATGTTGAAAATAAAACTGTTCTCTATTACTGAAATAAATTCATTCAACCTAAATAGTTTGACCTAATCATCACTTTTATGAGAATCTATATTCAGCTAACAGCTGATTAATTTAATGATGTAACACTTTTTAATGCATATTGTCAGTATATGTGTCTGTAGGTATTGCCTGTATTAAGTTGCATTTGTTTTTAAAGCAGTGATATATGGAGTGTTTGAGTCTGTAATTCTAAGCAATGCAATCACATAGCTGTTGGGTAAGAGTGAAAAGGGTCAGTATTGTATCTTTGATAATAAAAATAAAAAGTGATTAAACTCTGTCTGTTTTCCAGAATATAATTAAAATTTTAACACAAGATCTTTTAGATGAAGTGTACTCAATTTTAACAGTAAAACGTATGATAATCATTATTGTCCTATAATCTTGTCTTTCATCAAAATAAGTTAAGTGGGTCAGATAAATAGTTGAATTACTTTTTAATTCTGTGTATACACAGGCCCTAAATTGCACATAAGACACTGTGGTTTCCAGGAATAAAGATTTAATTTGATGGTGGCAGTACTCCCTTTAATGTTCATTGATCTAGTAAATGCATCACAGACATCGTTTGTCTGACAGCACTCATTCTGTGATAAATATCATAATTTATTGTGAGCATGGCTCAGAGAAGATCTGCTAATGTAGGTACAACTTCAGAATAATACCATGCTTTGTATATAGTCTTTTTAAGAGTTGGAAGAGCTATACTGCAAATGTGCATTTAGGTGAATACTTGCTGTACTAAGAATCTTGGGTTAGTCTGCTGCAGAGCTTGTACCTGCTAATGAGTGAGGTTGTTGAGGTCAGACAATCCCCCTCACCCCCCCTCGGTTAGAATACATTTGGACAAAGAGAAGAGGAGGTGGGAGGTGGGGTGCTGGTAGCTTTGCAGAAAACAGTACATGCAGGAGGGTGAAAGTTAGTGGGCATTTATATACATTGTACAGTATGTGATTAACAGCTGGGCATTGCCAGGAGTTCAATCCTTCACTCCTGAAATTTTGTTTTTGCATAACTCCGGTTCAGTGTGCATGCCGTTCTGTGTCTGCATTGATCACGATGACTAACAGAATTTTGATCCTGAACTGCATTATGTGTGTATTTTTAAATTTGTCAGCGGTTTGGTTTTAAACAGTTCCATGAATGCAAATGAGTAATGTGACAAATGGAGACATTAAAGATACAGGGAACACCCATCACAGGATGAAGCACGATGATATTTATCATGTCACTAAAAATATTCATGAAGGTGGCTTTGCAGACTGGCAACAGAGAAGTAGCCAGACACTGCAGATTTTCTTCTGGGGGAAGAAGGTCATCAGGTTTCTAAGGAAAATGTTCCAGAATCTAGTTTCAGAAGGAGAAGTGTTTTACTCTTGAGATGTGTACTTTGGGTAAATTGCTTTGATAAATTTTCAGTTGATTGAACATGGAGAAGAAGCATTACCTAGCAAGTCACCAATGGTATCCACCAAGCAAGGCAATACTTTAATAAATAAAACAATAATATAATCCAGGCCATATGATAATAATATAAGTTTGGCCACTCTAGGTTCTGTAACTCACACTTTTTTTCTGTTACACAGGAACAAAGGTGAAATTTAGTCTTTTTAAAACAAAGTTCAATTTTCAGACACATTTAAACAATGGCCATGACTCCATTATTCTGTTTTCCTCACCTCCTTTGCTTTTGCTTTAGGGCATGACCTTACTGTATCAGATTCACCACTCTGAAAAAGGAGCACCTCTCCAGCAGGGCATGAACCTGAAAACCTTGCTCATATTACTGTAGCCTTGGCAGCTGGAATTCCCTGCCTGGTAACCTGACAACAATTCAGATCTCTGTACCAAGGTTTGCTAACCATACACCCCAAACACAGCTAGCAAACCACCAATGACATCACCCTACTGTTGGCATATTTATTCAGAGCAGTAGAGGGCCCAGTCATTCCATGTTCCAGCAACATTTGCCACTTACCCCAGCAGCACTCAAAGTTTAATAATCACCATTAATACACATCAAAAAACCGTTTTAAACAAGGCTATGCTTCCTGCTTCTTTTTTTTAGTTTCCATATGGTTTGCCCTGCATTTCACATTTGTAGGAATTCTATAGAACAAAACAAACAAAAGAGCATTTCACCAGTAAAAGTATAGATGAAGACACACAATTTCAAAGTACAGTTAATCTAACTCCACCATTTAACCTGCATAAATTAGATTAATATCTGCTTAGAGAAATGATAGAGAGTAATTTTTTAACATACAGTAGCAGTACAAGTCAATGGAGTAGATAGAAGGCCATCAAAGTGGGCCCAACAGAGATGCTTTGAGACACTGAAATGTCTCATAACTTCTAATCGCTTTTTAAAAACAAGCTTGTGGCATGAATAGGAAATGTTCTGTCATTCAGACACACTACCACTCTTAATAGCAAAAATATAGTTTCAGTTCAAGGAAAAATATAATGACATTTCTTTTTCAACAGAATAAAATCTGCCAGAAAAAAAATCAATATTTTCAGTTAGACTCACTAAAAAAAAAAAAAAAGGATGACACCCTGTTAGGTATTATAATGCACTCACTATTAATTCTGTTTTCTCCAGTGCAGGGTTGCAGTGGTTTGTAGCTTGACTCAGAAGTGCAAAACAAGGTATTCCCTGGACTAGATGCCAGTCCATCACCGGGCAATCACAGTTACACAATCAGTCACACATTCACATGCTTTGGAAAATTTAGAGTGAATTTTCAAGTAATTCAGTTCAAATACAGTCCGTTTTACTTAGAAGAAACCATAGAAACTAGAACATGTGTACATGTTGAGAGTGTGCAAACTTCACTCAAACTAAGCAAGATTTGAGTTGAGCAAGATTCCAATTAACATTGATAACCATGGACCAGACTCCATGAGGAATTTAGTACTACACAGGACAATTAGTTGATTAAAATAACAAAAAATGATATTTATGCTTCAGTAGTGTCGAGTAAATTGATGAGCTTATGCAGCTACTTCTGTGATGAACACCAGGGCATATGGTGAAGGAAACAAACTGACTGTACTTAAGAATCACACATCTGCAGCTATGTCTCTTTCTCCTAAGCTAATGCACAAACTGTATTTTCTATGAGATGTATGTTGCTTTGGAGAAAAGCATCTGCTAAATGAATAAATGTAAATGTAAATGTAAATGCATTGCTCAGAGGCAAAACACCATTCACCTGTACTCATGACTCTCCAAAGTTAGACTAAACTAAACTCAAGGCGGAAGAAAACTGAAAACTGAACTCTGACTGTTCACTGTCAGTTTACTAGTAAATTAGTTTGCTAGTACGACCAATGAAATCAATGTCAGTTGACAGAGAATAGACATTTTTATAGTTCACCCTAAAAGTGACTGTGACTGACAGCTGACAAAAAGCAGTAAAATCTACTGAAGATGTCTTAGTTCACAGTAACCCTGATGCTCATTTTTAAGGAGAAAAAACCTTAAATGTGAACAATTCAAAATTTACAAGTAGAGGGTAACAGACACGTAACAGAGTAAAGATACATTTTTTCTTACAAATGTACTTGAGAAAAAGGTAAAAAGTATCAATTCCAAAAACTACTCTGAAACCACTCCATTTCTGCAGCAATTTACCTCTGGTTTGCCTGAAATGCAAAAATCCACACAAAGTATGCTTTTAAAATGTATCCTGAGTGCTCAGAGTTGTACTTCTATATGTTTGACACTGCTAATGGACTACTATGACACACAATGATGCTGTTGAAGGGGCCTTTGTATAAATAACAGAGCATCACTGTCACAAAATATCACTATCATGGTGCATAGATTTCCAAAATACAGAGCTCTAGGACAATACACAGTTCCCATAAACCTTCACCAAAACACAATCTTATGTTCCCCTGCACATTTATGCTGATTAGGCTGCATTCCTCTGCCAAGAGCTCAGTTGATACTGATCTGTAAGCAAATCAACAGTTACTTATCTTTCTTTTCGGAAGCATATGTTTTCAACGTCGCTATGTGTTAACATGCTGTCCATGGTAATTGAGGAAATGACTAAATGTTAGGTTGGTAACTTAGCTGCCACCAAGGAGGTCGTCATTTCCAAAAGGCCATCTATGAAAAAACAATATATAACATATTGATTCCTCCACTGTAATGTGTGGAGCACCTAACCAGCAAGGAGCAGCAGATGTAATTGGCCCAGCAAGGCACATTTGTCTTGATTACATTCAATTTGAAACTATAAGGATAAGGTAAGTATGGGCCATTCATCACAGTCACATACGAGCATCTTTGTAAATGGGACTTGGTCACATTGGGCCTGTATCATCAGATCCAAGAGCTGTGTTACCCTGATATTCAGGTAGCAATATGACCAAGGGAGCACAATTTCTCAGCCAGTCAAAAAGGTCATTCAAGTGAAAGGGGTTCACAATAATTTCCCCCAGAATAAGCAAACATACTATTGTTACAGGGTATTACATGAATCATTTCATTTTATTTCACTCTGGTTACATCACTTTGAATCTGATATATCTATAATTTTCTAGTTTGGCCACTATTGATCTGTAGGTGTAAACGGGATGGGAGAACATGATCATGAGGTGTACTGCATCATTAAAACCTCAATGGGAAGTGTTCAGTGGATCTATATGTATTCCATCGAAGGAAGAGCAACCCTGAAACCACATCCTGTTCGTACAGTAACACCCACTAGAGGGGTGCAAGGATTAGTAACATTTTAAAATTTAATAAATCAGTTTTTGCCATTGAATAAAAAGATACAACTTTTCCATGAGCCCATCTTGTAGAGTTATTATTTCTTATTATTTCAGGGAAAAATATGAGAGAAATGTTGCTTGTTGTTTTGTCTGTAATTAAATTGATATGCACATCATACATAATATGTCTTTATTAAACATCGCTGAAACTCAATATAGCCCCAGGTCTCCGAACAGACCGTTCAAAGTGCAATAAATATGTGTTTACTTGGCCTTCAATATATGTTTGCAGCTGAGCTCTAAGCAATTGGCTCAACTTTCTGAATTTGTGCGTGGGCCTCGACTGCCCCTTTCTGTTTGATGAAGGATTTCCTGGCTCCGTTTGTGGGAAGCAGTCAGAGCTTCACGCACCACAATGCATTAGGTGCCAACACCAGAACCGCAGACCTCAGGGCTGTGGGAAACCCAAGCGGCCAAGACGCCAAGAGTAATCTGGGGAGACACCCCTAAGCCAAAGCACCTCGACAATTAACTGGTGTTACCGCCCTTTATCCAAGAGCATTCCAAGCCCAAAAATATCTGCACCATAAGTGAGAGTGCCCATGCTGCTGTAGAATAGTGGTTAGAGCAACTATCTTTGACCCCAAAGGTTGCTGGTTTGAGGCTCACTTCTGGCTATAGTACCCTTGAGTAAGGTACTTACCCTGAATTACTCTAGTAAAATTAGCCAGCTGTGTAAATGAGTAAATAATTGTAACCTTAACAATGTAATTTGCTTTGGAGAAAAGCATCAGCTAAATGAATAAATGTAAATAATTTACAATAATACAAACGGTATACAAAGAACCTGTTGTACAAAGGTATTGCTGCTAAGCACCAAGGGTCTATATAAAACACACACCCTCAGTTTGATGTTTTGCCTCCACACTTCAGGAATTGCATGGTTTCTTGGAAGAAGTGTTTTTTTTTTTTTTCAGGGCACAAAATAGAGCTCCTGAGTGAGCTTTCCTAGATTTCCCAGAAAGCATGCCTATGAACAAATACCTAAATGCATTGCCAAAGGGAATTCCAATTAATACAAGAAACCTGCATTCTTTTAGTTAGTTAGTTAGTATTCTTAATTAATCTGACAATTTTTTATCAAAGTGACTTACAATGTTAGGTTCAAAAGTACTTGTAAGGGCTAAAAGATAATTATCATATGGCTGTAACCTGAAATAAAATACTGTGCTGTAGTTAATAAAAGATCAATCCAGGACTAGACACAACTGCCAAGGTGAATGTTACCAAATCAAACAATGACAAAGTATATAGCTTTGTTTTTATTACTTTGGTGAATTAAAGGTCATTTATACCAAAGCTCCAATTTTTTTCTAATTTAGAAAAACAAGATTATAAAAGACTATCTGTCATGGGTAGAGCCAGCCAGCACAAGGCAGTCGAATCTCTATCCATCTGACAATTTCCTTCCTCTATGTCTCAGATATGCTATTTTTTAGTGTGTTTTTGATATATGCCTTATTTTAAACAAAATTTTGTGGACACTACATAAGTACATGTTCCAGGAGATTTTTCTACTTAGTCTTGAACCCCCTTTTCAAAGAATATATTTTCAAATAATAATATGACAGAAATCTAAAAGTCCAAGCAGGAATGTTCAAGTGCTAAGTGTATTATTTCTTTACTTTTAATTATTGTGGCTTTGGCCTATGTCTCTTGCTGTTCCCTAGATCTCTGTACCTCGGATGACAGCAAAGATCTGGTGACCATACTAAAGGCTACCATTAAAAGAATATTATGCACTTAGCAGTCACTGAAAAGATCTTGGTGTAGCATCTGCCTGATTGTTTCGTCGCAGTGCCATTCATCTATATAAACAGATTTTCATAGATTGTGAAATCCCAAATTAAGACCAGTTTTGCGGGATTCCATTCCTCGGCAGTGAAATGCTTTCTCTCTTCAATAGATTCACAACACCTCCCCTCTCACCAGTTCTTTTAGCCCTGCAGATGTCCTAACTCAATTACATTTTTCAACACAGAAGTCCAGGTTCTGTGAGCTGGCAGCAGAAACCACTGTTCCTCCATGCCACCCAATAAGGGAATACATTCATTCATTCATAATTGCAAACAGAAATTTTGCAGAAATGGTTTTGTATAGTATACCATGTACATACTTTGCAAGTTTGAATAAGAAGAGCATTTTACCAGTGAATTATAACAGCAGGGTATTCCTGAATTAGCAGATGAGAAAGGGACAAAGAGCACCAGAAGATGTCTGCTGTCGTAGTTTCGTTCCACTCAATGACGGACTCGGATGACAGATGCGTTGGTTGACAGAGACGTAACAGTAACCCCTCCCGACGGGCGGCTCTGGACGCCCCAGGCCGGGATGACGGCTGCCCCCTGGGACGAGGGGCTGGGCACTCAGGATGATCTCTGTGGAAGTCAGAGATGAGTGAGGGGTCCAGAATGTCCGATGCTGCCACCCAGGATCGCTCCTCCGGTCTATATCCCTCCCAGTCGACGAGGTATTGTAGCCGACCCCGCCACCTTCGAGAGTCCAACAGGGCCCGGACAGTGTACGTTCAGTCCCCCTCAATCGGCAAAGGAGGGGACTGAGCTGGATCGACTGGCGGTTGGTGGAGAGACACCCCTACAGGCTTTAGGAGAGATACATGAAATGTTGGATGTACCCGGAGATCCAGAGGTAACTGCAGGCAGTAGGTAACCGGAGTCACTTGGCGCAAAACCTTGAAGGGGCCAATGTACCGGGGCCCAAGCTTCTTAGAAGGGGTCTTGAGACGAAGGTCCCAAGTGGAGAGCCACACCCTTTACCCGGGCACAAAGGAAAGGGTACGCCTGTGTCGGTCTGCTTGGCATTTGTACCTTTCTGCACTCTTTAGGAAATAGAGCAGGTTGATACCCCAACACGCACTGGAACGGCAAGATACCTGTTGACGAGTGTTGAGCGGCGTTGTGGGCATATTCTGCCCACGACAGGTAGCGGGCCCATTCGTGTGGTTGTTGAGAACAGTAGGCCCGTAGATACCTTGCTATATCCTGTTGCAGGCGTTCAACCTGTCTGTTGGCCTACGGATGATATCCTGATGTAAAGCTTACCGTCACACGGAGCCTATTCCAGAAGGCTTTCCAGACTCGGGAGGTAAACTGAGGTCCTCGGTCTGAGATGATGTCTTCAGGAAGGCCATACAATTTGAATACCTGCTCGAATAGGATTTCTGCAACTTCAAGAGCAGTGGGCAACTTAGGAAGGGGTATCAGTCTACAAGCTTTGGAGAAACGACCCACAACTAAGAGTATCATGGTCTTACCCTCAGAGGCAGGTAGGTCGATCAGGAAGCAAAGCGCGATGTGTGTCCAGGGTCGTGTTGGTGTGGGGAGTGGTTCCAAGAGACCAGCGGCCTTCTCGGGCAGGGTCCAGGTCTGAGCACAAGTTACACAAGCTTGGACAAAGTCCCGGATGTCGTCTACCATGGACGGCCATCAAAAAGGTCCCTGTAAAAGAGAGAGGGTGCGCCGGATGCCGGGATGCCCAGCCTCTGAGAACTCATGTGTCCACTTCAGTACTGCGGGGCGGAAGGGACTGGGTACATATACTCTTCCTTCAGGTCTCCTGGGTGGCTCCAGCTCACTGGCTTAGGTATCTTGAATGTCCTGGAGGAGTTGCCATTGGATTGGGCCCACGATGCACCCCTTGGAGAGGATCCTCTCTGGGGTGGTCAGAGTCAGTTCAGTGTCATGAAGTCAGGACAGGGCATCAGCCTTTGTGTTCTTCGAACCTGGTCTATAGGACACAGTGAAATTAAACCTGGTAAAGAATAAAGCCCAGCGAGCCTGGCAGGAGTTTAGCCTTTTAGCTGTTTCCAGGTACCCAAGGTTTCGGTGATCTGTAAGCACCAGAAATGGGTGGACAGCCCCCTCCAACCAATGTCGCCACTCCTCGAGTGCGAGTTTGATGGCAAGGAGCTCCCGGTTCCCGATATCATAATTCCGTTCTGCCGGGGTCATCTTTTGAGAGAAGAAGGCACAGGGATATAGCTTCGGTGGGTCCCCTTGCCTCTGGGATAGGAATGCTTGGACAACAGAGGGAGCATTTACTAAGCTAAACGGCATAACCCGATACTCATAATGACCTAGAGTGGTGGAAAACGCCGTCTTCCACTCATCCCCCTCGCAGATCCTGAGGAAGTTATACGCGCTTTGAAGGTCTAACTTTGTGAACCGGGTAGCACTTTGAATGCCTTCCAAGGTGGCCGTGATTAAGGGCAATGGATGGGGATATTTGACCGTGATTGCGTTTAACCCCCGATAGTCGATACACGGCCATAGACCCCCATCTTTCTTGCTGATGAAAAAGAAACCAGCCACTGCCGGAGAGGTGGATGGTTTGATAATGCCTGAAGCGAGAGCCTCGTTAATGTACTCCTGCACGGCCCTTTGTTCTGGCAAAGACAAAGGATACACCCAGCCCCAGGGCGGTGTGGTACCTGGTAAGAGGTCAATTGCACAGTCCCAGGGTCGATGCAGAGGCAATTCGGCTGCTCGGGCCTTGCTGAAGACTTCCCGCAGGTCCTCGTATTCTGGGGATATCTCCGGTTGGGGAGGGCCCTCCACACCCTCAACCGAAGTAGCACAGCAGGGGAGAGTCAAACAGAAAGACTGACAGGTCTTTCCCCAAGACACCAGTTCATTAGTGCTCCAGCGGAATACTGGATCGTTTCGCGTCAACAAGGGGTAGCCTAGAATCATCGGAGTGTCAGGGGCCCTGATCAGGAAAAAGGTCAGTACCTCTTGGTGACATGCTCCCGTTTCTAGCTGGAGTGGAATGGTCCAGGTGTCCACCACACCGGATCTGAGTGGCTGGCTGTTGAGTGCTTTAGTTTGAAGTGTGACCTCACAGGTTTTAAGGGGAACACGGTGCTTCTTGGCAAAGCCCCAATCCATAAAACACCCAGCGGCACCAGAGTCTATCAGAGCACTTATATATACCCAGTTCTCCTCCCAGGAGATACACACGGGTAATCGTAGTTGTCCCCGGTGTTCCCTGGAACTCACCTTGGATCCCCTGGAGATCCCCTGTGGTGGTCATACTGGACAGGCTGCACGGAGGTGTTCTGGGGATCCACAGTAAAGGCATAGGTTCCCCACTAGGCGACGTCTCCATTCATTAGGGCCTAGGCGACTGGGCCCCACCTGCATGGGTTCTGGTTCCTCTTCAGACCAGGACAAGGGGGGGGAGAGTCTGACCCCCACAGCTCTATGGGCTCAGGCCTAGGTTCTCAATCGCCATGGCGGTCTTCACAAAGCGATCAAAGGTTCAGTCCTCCCCGCAGTAGGTTAGCTCGGCCTGGATCCTAGGGTGAAGCCCTTTGCAAAAACAGGTAAGGAGAGCAGCGGCGTTCCAACCGCTTCTGGCGGCAAGGGAACGGAACTCAAGAGCATATTCAGCTACGGTCCTGTTTCCTTGGCTCAGGTGCCAGAGACGGTCACCAGCAGAGGGACCAGCGTGAGAGTGGTCAAACACTGCCTCAAACTTTTCCCTGAAAGCAGTGTAAGTGGTCCTCTGGCGCGTGCACCACCCCGCCACTGCCCAGGCACAAGCCGGACCCACCAACAAGGACAGCACAAATGCTATTTTGGCTTCATCGGTCCAATACATTAGTGGGGAGCATTCAAACACTAATTCACACTGCATCAGAAAGTCCTGGCTCTGATCGGGTGAGCTATCATACCTCTCAGGAATGGCAATGGTTGTATCAGGTCCACTTTCCTCAGGAGGTGTGGGTGGCGCAGGACCTGCTGGAACCACGGGAGTGGTGGTCACGGGGAACTGGATAATCCCTGCCGTTTGTAGGGCTTGATGGAACCTCTTGATTGAGTCTTCCAGTCGTGCCCGTGACTGCTCATGAGCACCGATGATTACCCCCTGGGTGGCGAGCATGTTGCGCATCTGGATGAGTTCTACTGAGTCCTGGTATGAGGCAGAATCTTCTGTCATAGTTTCGTTCCACTCGATGATGGACTCAAGTGCAGAGTTCTTCAAAGCAATGTTTATTATAACAGACAGATGTAATCCAAGAGAGAAGTTGGGGACAGGCAAAGGTCCGGCGATCAGCAAACAGGATACACAGGGCAAGGCAAGAATCGTGCTCAAAGAATAAACAAGCAAAGGTCAAGGCAGGAAAGAATTACAAGTAATGCAGTCAGAAGTGCAAGAGAAGTCGCTGAACAAGGTTCTACATTGTCTCCTCCTCGGCATCCCTTTTTATCTTCTGTTCCATCAGGGAACAGCAGGTGTCGCCAATGCGCTGGATGATGGAGCCGTAACATCTGCATACAATTGTAACTATTTAGTTTAAAAAATTGTGAGGTGTCATTTATTCCATTTAACATTTAAAAGACTGCATATATTTTTGTTAATTACCGAAGTCAGAAATATGCAGAAAAACAATTATTTTCAGTTTAAGTAAACATTGGTTCTTTTTTTTTTTTTTTTTTTTTGTATTTTTTCACTTAGTTGATATTTTTAATATAACCTAACAAAAATTTTATTGATTTATGCAGTGGGAGGAATTCACATTTCTTAGTTGTTATCCTCTGCAAACAATGGCACACTTTTATAACCATGCCTGCCACGTCCAGATCACCGGTGCGACAGGGCACACCTGGGGCTCGACAGAGTCGGAGGCATAAAAGGCAGAGGCAGGGTAACAGTGGACGCGGAACCTTGTTTGCCTAATGCTCACTCACCTTGAGAGTAAGCCTTCGGTGCCCTTGCCCTTATCTTTGTCCTGTGTTCCTTCCTGATCCAAGTGCCAGTCTTCTAGTGTTCTGACCTTTCACCTGTCTTTCGACCACGCTTTCTGGATTGTCCTGTGTACGACGTTTGTCAATCGAAGACTATTGCCTGTCCCTGACTACGTTTCTTGTGCATTCCCCAAAGTAAACACCAGTGTGCTCTGCAATTGAGTCCGACAGTTCATTTCCGGAACAGAACATGGCAGAAGGTTCCACTAATGGAACGGACTCAGCAGAGCTGGACTGAGTCAAAAAAGCTCTTACCTCCCAGGGATCCCACTTGGAATCGATAGAGCAAACCCTTAACAGCCTCATGGAAGCTTTCCAGCCTCTGGTTGGCGCAATGCAGGATCAAGGGCTGCTCGCATCGGCGGATGCAGCTCCAGCGCCTGCTTCCGGACCGGAACAGCCGCCCGCTACACCACCACTGCCTTCACCGCCACAGCATGACCCCCGTATCCTGCCACCAACCAGGTTTGATGACAACCCCGCTCGTTGTGCCAGTTTTTTAATGCAATGTGAGCTTGTCTTCTCCAGCCTGCCACATGTATACAGCTCCGATATTAGCCGCATCACATACTTCATATCCCTCCTCACAGATAGGGCATTGGATTGGGCCACGGCCGCTTGTAGCAGCTGAACTCAGTGCACTTACAAGGAGTTCAAAACTCGTTTTCGAGCCGTGTTTGGCCATCCGAATTCGGATGAGAGCATAAGTGGTCGGCTGTTTGAGATCTGACGGGGGGAGTAGTCAGTGGTGGATTATGCAATCGAGTTCCATACGCTGGCGGAGCGTAGTGACTGGGGCAACTCAGCGTTACTGGCGAATTTCCGACGGGGCCTAAATGCCTGTGTCAGAAAGGAAACGTCATTCAGGGGTGAAAAATTGACTCTAGACAAGTTCATAGACACCGCGGTGGCGGTGGACAACACAGTTCGTGACCAGGAACCCCGGCAACGCACATCCCCGGAGCAAACTGGACCCGAGAGAAGTGAGGCAGAACCCATGCATTTAGAACGCGGACACCTGACCACTGCGGAATGACAGAGGAGAGTCCAAGAAAACCCCTGTCTATACTGCGGGAACCCAGGCCATCTCCGGCTCCAGTGCCCCATCCGTCCAGTACCCCAGGTGAGTGGACTCCTCCACTGTAATAGTTTATTTGTTCCCATGTTATTGTCCTGGGGCACTGGGGAGGTGGCGGTTCAAGCTCTTGTAGACTCAGGCGCCACGGGGAGCTTTATGAACACCAAGTTCACTCAGTTACATAAGATCCCCATGTTAAGATGCCCTAAATGCCTGAAAATCAACACTCTAGATGGTCAACCTTTCCTGCGTCCGTCGGTTTCTTTTTTATTGAGAAAAAGGATGGAGGTTTGCGCCCTTGCATTGACTATAGGGGGTTGAATAGCATCACTGTCAAGTATCCTCATCCCATGGCTTTAATCACGATGGCATTGGAACAGGTACATAATGCCAAGTGGTTCACTAAGTTAGACCTTCGGAGTGCCTACAACCTCAGTCATATAGAAGTGGAGGATGAGTGGAAGACCGCATTCAGCACCACCTTGGGGCACTATGAGTACCTGGTGATGCCCTTTAGCCTTGCCAATGCACCCAGTGTGTTTCAGGCGTTCGTAAACCATGTTCTTGGTGACCTGGTCAACAATGGGATCCTCATTATACCTGGACGACATACTGGTTCACTCTTCGGACCTAAACCAGCACATCAAAGAAGTTGGTAAGACAAGTTCTGCAACGTCTGCTCCAAAACTGCTTGCATGTCAAGCTAGAAAAATGTGAGTTCCACCAGAAACAGATGTCCTTCCTTGGATTTATGCTCACACAAGAGGGCATTTCCATGGACCCAGGGAAGGTACATTCTATTCTATACTAGCCCCGTCCCTCTACTACCAAGGCCCTTCAACACTTCCTAGGTTTTGCAAATTTTTATCGCCGTTTTATACGGAACTTCAGTGTAATTGCAGCCCTGCTGACGACATTAACTGCCAACAAAGCATAGCGGCTTCCTTGGTCCCCTGAAACCCAGAGGGCGTTTAACGAGCTTAAGCACCGGTTTACCTCCTCCCCAATTCTCCACCAGTCAGACCCAGAACTCGCATTCATCGTGGAAGTAGATGTATCAGAAACCGGGGTCGGGGGTGCATTTTCTCAGTGCCAAGGTAACCCTTTGAAGATGTATGTGCCTACTTTTCCAGGAAGTTGTCCTCTGCAGAAAGAAACTACAATATAGGAAACTGGGAGTTATTAGCCCTAAAGCTATCATTGAAGGAATGATGCCATTGACTATAAAGGGCCAAATATCCCTTTGTAGTGCTAACATACCACAAGAATCTTGAATATCTGCAGACTGCCCATCTCCTGAACCCCAGACAAGCCAGGTGGGCACTCTTCTTTTCTTGTTTTAACTTCACAGTAACCTTCAGGCCTAGCACGAAGAATGCCAAGGCAGATGCCCTGTCTCGCATGCGTGAGGAGAAGACCAACCTGAGGGAACCAGAGTTCATTCTCCCCAGACCTGTGTGGTGGGTCCCATACAGTGGGATTTTACCCAAAATCTGAGCTTGGACACTGAACCTGAGCCAGCAGGTAAACTGCTAGGTAAGCAGTACATTCCTCCAGGTTTGCAAACCACACACACACACACACACATCTTCAGAACCGCTTGTCCCATACGGGGTCACGGGGAACCGGAGCCTACCCGGCAACACAGGGCGTAAGGCCGGAGGGGGAGGGGACACACCCAGGACAGGACGCCAGTCTGTCGCAAGACACCCCAAGCGGGACTCGAACCCCAGACCCACCGGACAGCAGGACTGTGGTCCAACCCACTGCGCCACCGCAACCATTCTTCTACAATGGGCCCATGACCATCCAGCTGCTGGACATCCCGGCTTCAGCAAGACTCAGGAGCAGCTACAGAAACGGTTCTGGTGGCCACCCCTGAAGGAGGACGTCCAGGACTATGTCCGGGCATGTTAAGTCTGCAGTCAATCGAAGGTGTCCAACCAAAAACCCGCTGGCCTCCTGTAGCCCTTGCCGGTGCCCAGTTGCCCCTGGACCCATATTGCCTTGGATTTCCTAGTAGACCTACCCAACTCGGAAGGTAAGACAACCATCTTGACCATTGTAGACCGCTTTTCCAAGGGTTGTTGCCTGGTGCCATTGTCCAAACTGCCCACCGCATTGGAAACAGCATAACTCTTATTCCACCATGTCTTCCACTTCTAAGGTCTCCCCGAAGACATCGTGTCTGACCATGGGCCACAGTTCACCTCGAGGTTATAGAAGGCCTTTTGGAGGAAGCTGGAGATTACGGTGAGTTTAACATTAGGCTATCACCCGCAGGCAAACGGGCAGGTTGAAAGGTTCCAACAAGACACTGGGCGCTGTCTCCAAAGTTACTGTTTCGACCAACCCCAGCACTGGGTACAGTACCTCCCTTGGGCCGAGTACACCCACAACACACTCACTCATACCTCGACCAGATGTTCTCCATTCCAATGTATCTTAGGCTATCAGTCACCTCTGTTTCCATGGCAACCAGAACCTAGTGATGTGCCTGCAGTGGATGCCTGGTACAGAAATAGCAGGAAGGTCTGGAAGGTGGTGAGGGAACATCTCCTCCAGCAGCAGGCTCGGCTCAAACAACAGGAGGACCACTGATGACAACCCCTCTCCATCATGTCAGGTAAGAGAGTATGACTATCCACCCGAGGTCTCCAAGGGCCTTACGTGTCAAAGAAACTTAGCCCCAAATACTTAGTGCCCTTTAAGGTGCTGTGTCAAGTCACCCCCGTAACATATCAGTTGCAATTACCTTGGCACCTACAGGTACACCCCTCATTCCACGTGTCATTCCTAAAGCCAGTAGCCACCTCGCTCACGGAGTCAGAGGCATAAAAGGCAGAGGCAGATCGACGCGGAACCTTGTTCGTCTAACGCTCACTCACCTTCAGAGTCAGCCTTCGGTTTCCTTGCCCTTGCCCTGGTCCTCGTCCCGTGTTCCTTCCCTTTTTTGATCCAAGTGCCAGTCTTCTAGTGTTCTGACTTTTCGCTTGTCCTTCGACCATGCTTTCTGGATTGTCCTGTGTACGATGTTTGCCAATCGAAGACCATCACCTGTCCCTGACTACGTTTCTTGTGCGTTCCCCAAAATAAACACCAGGGCACTCTGCAGTTGAGTCCGACAGTTCATTTCCAGAATGGAACATGACAATGCCATTTTTGAACTATGTTCATTCATAATCCTTTAAAATTTTTACAAAATGCTTATGTCTACGAGCGAACCTGTGCAACGTGGCTGACACTGGCTTCTGTCCAAAATACTATGGCATGCTCACAAAACAAATAATGAAACAAACATATAAGTATTCAAAAAGAAGGAACTTTCACCAAGTCCACAGTACAACTCCTCTCTTTTGTAAATCTATTAAATTTTAACACCTTCAGCCAATAATCTGGGAGGTGAACATGGCAACATTCATGTGTGTAAGAAATATTTTAGACTTTCAAGATTAATTTTACAACTATCTTTCTTATTTTCATGTGTCACTTGTATTATAAAACTGTATAGTGATACACACACACACACACACACACACACACACACATTTTCAGAACCGCTTGTCCCATACGGGGTCACGGGGAACCGGAGCCTACCCGGCAACACAGGGCGTAAGGCCAGAGGGGGGAGGGGACACACTATTAAAGTAACAGGACTTTATATGATGGCCATTTCCAACAGTCGTGCAGTTAGCCAGGAAGTGTCCTAGCCCCTAACTCTGGAAATTAACCTGGCAATGATTGTGCCTTTCCAGACAATAACTTCAAAATCTCTCCTTGTGAACAGACCTGCAGCCTTCTGGTTACAAGTCTGTGGCTTTGACCACTGTGGTATCTGCAAAGCTGACTAAATGTGTTATTGTAAATCATAACATGCAAAAACTACGGGCGATGTACTTCAGGAATACACAAAATCGATTGTTTTGATGTAAATGTTTCCTAGATCAGAGATCCTAGTACATCTCCTTCACCTGAGTACACTGCTGAAAGCTAATAAAAAAACACACACACACACACACACACACACACACACACACACACACACACACACACACACACAAAGGCTGAAGCCCCTTGTCCCAAGCGAGGTCACGGCGAGCCAGAGCCTAACCCGGCAAGAGAGGGCACAAGGCTGGAGGGGGAGGGGGCACACCCAGGACAAGGCACCAGGCCGCCACCGTGTCCCCACCCTAATAAAAACAAGAATCCATCAAGTTTTCCATTTCAGTTAATTACCCTCATTTGTCTTTGATCTGGGGAGCATGGTGGCGCAGCGGGTTTGGCCTGTGCCTGCTCTCTGGTGGGTGTAAGGTTCAAGTCCCTTGTGATAGACTGGTGTCCGGGCCTGGGTGTGCCCCTCCCTCTCCAACCTTGCACCCTGTGTTGCTGGGTTAGGCTCGGGTTCGCCGCAACCCCACTTGAGACAAGCGGTTTCAGAGAATGTGTTTGTGTGTGTGTGTGTTTTTCCCATCTTTCTCAATAGTGGCTTACACTGTACTGTTGTATAACACGTATATGCTCACAGTCTAATATGTTGTGCTGCAGTGAGCACAGGTTCAACTTAAGCCAGAATTGCCAAGATCAGTTCTAGGACAGCTGGTAGTACAGAGGTTAGAGCTGCTTCCTTTGACCTGTAGAGTCATAGATTTGAATGCCACCTCCATCTGTAGTACCCTTGAGCAAAGTATTCACCCTAAAATTGCAGTCAAGTTACCCAGCTGTATAAATGAGTAAATAATTGTAAGTAGCTTAACATTGCAAATTGCTTTGGAGGAAAGTGTCAGCTGAATGAATCAAAGGAACTAAATAAAACTGCTTCAAAGAATTTGTCTTATTCTGGTTATTACTTTGCATTATAGATAAATTCAAGGTCACTTATTTACAAGCCTTTATTTTAATCAAAACAAGATTTACCAAAACATTTTTAGAATAGAACACTACGTATAGCCATCAGGTACAACGGTAGACACCTTCCGCAATGTTCTTTGAGGTTTTTTATTCAAAGTGATGAAAAATTTACCAATTTATAATGATATACAATGTATTTATAATGTTAACATTAAGTGTAGTTTTCAATTATATAGTTGTTAAAGCCCTTCTGTAATTTAAACAAGCTGTCTTCTGGTTATGTGTGCACATACCTTTGACCCCATGATATCTGCTGTCTGAATTTGCAAATGTGAAGTGAAATATACACATATCCAAAGAAATACCTCAAAACCTCTTTATATTTTAAGAGGTTGTTTGTGTTATACTACAAATCTGTTTCACTCTGTTGCTTATGAAATAGCTGACCCCCATACAAACATATACATGCACAACCCTACTTTTGTGCCTTGTATATGGCCTATCCAGGAATTTTAAGTGATCATTAGGGCAGAAACAAGATGCAATGCAATGTGTGGTTAATTGCCCTTTCAGGAGGCTTTTATTTGACTGAATGAGAGTGACTCAATCTTGGAGACTGAGCAACACTATGAGCAAAAGTCTTGGGATGTTTGAGGAAAATGGAGAAATAGGACTGAATTTTTCTCTGTCCTCCATTAGATAAGTGACTGCAGTCACTATTACGTTTAGTCAATTCAATCAAATGCACAATGATGAAATGTTGCTTTTTATTAGGACCAGTGCTTCTATCACAACTCAAAGAACACAACACAGCATAAGGCATATAGAAAACTCTTTGATCTTACTGTGTCTGTGTTGAAGTTGCCTGATGACATTTCCTCTCCATCCTCACTTTCCTCTTGCTTTAGATATGAAATGCTTCAGGGTTCAGTGCTGGGTATGACACTGTTCTTGATATATATGCTACCTTTAGGTAGCACATATGTAAAAAAAAAAAAAAATGTTATTTCCACCTGTATGCTGATAATACACAACTCTATTTGTCTCTAATGTCACTAGAAATACTCCCTATGATGCTGTTGGGTTGTTTTGACAACATGAGGCCTGAATAAGCACTAAGTGTCTTGCTTTAAATGGATAAAAGAGAGATCTTGCTGTTGAAACAGAAATATCTTCCAGAAAATGTTCTGTTAAACCTGTTGTTACAGTCCACACCTGAATTTCCCTCTGTAGACAAAGTATATGGATGGCTGTAGCATCTGGACAAGAGTCCAACATGGACATGTGTTACTGTAATATCCCAACATAGAGGAAAAGTATTTTGTTAACAAAGCCTTGAATACCGAGGGTGCATTTGCCAGGCCAAAAGGTATGACCTGATACTCATAATTTCCCAGGGTCGTGCTAAAAGCAGTCTTCCACTCACCCCCCTCTCTAATAGGGACCAAAGTGCACGTGCTCTTGAGGTCCAGTTTTTTAAATTTGTGACCTATTCAAGGGCTTAAGTAATAATGGGTATATGGGGTGAGGATATTTAACAGTAATGGCATTTAGCCCACGATAGTCAATGCAAGGTTGCAAGCACCAATATTTCTTCTCTATGAAGAAAAAGCCAGTGGATGCTGGAGAAGTAGATGTGCAAATTACCTCTGCTTCTAGTGCCTATATAAGGTATATCAGTCTCCATTCCTTTATGTTCTAGTTGGGAGAGGGGATAAACCCTTGCCATAGGGAGTGCTGTGCCTGGCAGAAGGTCGATGGCACAATTGCAGGTCCTATGAAGGGGGAGTTCAGCAGCCTTGCATTTGCTAAAGACATTCTCTAGGTCTGCATACTATACAGGAATCTGCAAGGGTTTATCTTCTTTAGGCCTTTCAATGTAAGTGACACCACATGGTATATTAAGACAGTTTTCTGAACACTACTTCCCCCAAGAAAGCAACTCACTGATACTCCAAGAAAAGACAGGGCCAGGAATGACTAACCATGGATATCCGAGGATAATGGGATTGAAGGGGGATTTAGTTAAATAATACCAGATCTGTTCTGTATGGGATGGGCCCAGCTGCAGTGTGATGGGTTCTGTATGGTGTTCAACCAGCCTAGACCCAATTGGTCCTCCATCTATAGAGCTAATAGCTAAGGGAGATGAGAGCTACCACAAGTACTCATCTAATCCCTCTGTCCTGAATAAATGATCCTGCACTTGGGTCCTCAGCGTCATCTGTTCCCTGTGACAGGGATATCTGACTCAGAAGAAAGAAGGTGTTGTTTCCAGCAGAACTTGTGGTTTTACTGCAGAGCTGCGGATCTTGTTCAAGTTTCCTGGCCTGCACAACCATCTGGTGGATCCTGATGACCACAATTACTGCTGAGTGGTGTTTCTCACAGTGCCTCCCAGTTATTATTGCTTGTTACAAATTGTCATGGGGCACATAGACACATGAGGTTAAGGCTTTTGTGGACAGTGGCACAACAGGGAAGCATATGATATTTATAGGTATAAATATCGCTGAGGCTTGGGGTAGCTCTCGCCACCCTGCAACCCTTGGATGGAGGGGGCGACCTCTGGGATGGGGCACCGGCCGGTCTGGGTGGTCCCTGTAGAAGACAGTGATTAGGAACGGGTCGAGTATGTCGTGTGCAGGAACCTAGCTGCATTCCTCTGGCTTATAACCCTCCAGCCCACCAGGTAGTACATGCCCCTGTGTTGATGCATGGAATCTAAAGGGCATGGATGGCGTAGGTTTGTGCCCCATCCACCTCCAAAGGAGAGGTTGTTGAGTCTCTTCAGGATGCCTTGAACAGCAAGGTCCTGTAAAGCTTGATCAGTGAGACATGGAAAAGTGGAGCTGATACATAAGTGTGACAACAATTGTAACCGATAGGTGACCGGAGAGATGCGTCTGATGATCTTGTAGGATCAGATGTAGTAGGGGCAAAGTTTTTTGGAGGGGAGCTTGAGTCGGATGTCAAGGGTGTTCAGCCACACTCTTTGTCCCAGTTGGAAGATCAGAGTGCGGCAATGCTTGTCAGCCGGCTGCTTGTAGTGGTGGACACTTTGGCATAAGTGCTCCTGAACCTCCCACCAGACCTTTTTGCTGTTCGGAACCAAGCATCAACAGAAGGGACATACGAGGCGCCGGGGTGCCATGGAACCATAGCGGCTGGTAACCGAGGAGGTATTGGAATGGAAAGAGTCCTGTGGAGGAGTGCGAGAGGGAGTTATGGGCATACTTAGCCCACGGCTAGAACCAAGCCCACTTATCCTGGTTATGACTGCAGTAGCTCCTGAGGAAGCAGCCAAGGTCTTGGTTTAGCTGCTCAACTTATCCATTTGCCTGGGGGCGGTAACCAGAGCTGAGGCTTTCTTCCAGAAGGTCTTCCAGACCCTGGTCATGAACTGCAGCCCTCTGTCGGAAACAATATACTCTGGCAACCCATAGATCCTGATCCAAGATGTCATCACAGCACTAGCATGCAGCAGTCACGCCGGAGCCAAAATAGTTTGTTTCTTTGCCTGACTTTCTTTGGCGGAGGGACATCAGAACAACTGGCGTTCGTGTCTACTATGGCCAGACACTGCCGTGGTACAGTAATAACCCAACAACTAACCTGCATGATGATCTGCTGGAGAAGTTACATGATCTCGGCTTGCTGCATGGTGTGATCACAGCAGACAGTGAGGACAACTGTGATAATCATTGGGGTCTTACTTCCCTCCAACATGGACATTTACACCCCACGCTGCATCCACCAAACCACCTGCATTGTGGATGACCCTCTCACACAAAATATTCACTCTCCTGCCATCTGGTGAAAGGTACTGATGCATCCGGGCCCTCACGGCCAGACTGTGTAACAGTCTCTTCACCCAAGCCATCAGACTCCTCAGTACTCAGGACTGACACTGGAGCTGTTGTCCTGTTTTAATAATTATTGTCTTGTTTTAGTAATTGTTGCAATGTTTAGCACTGGTCACACAAGTCTTGCACACGTGCACTTTATGTAGTCTGTGTTGCCAACTGTGTTGTTTTATGAAGCACTTTGGTCTTGGAGGAATGTTCTTTTGTTTCGTTTCATTGTACTGTTGTAAATGGCTGAAATGGCAATAAAGCTTCACTTGACTTGATTTGACTCTCTTGAGATATGGAACTCGCGCTGGAATAATTGTTTGACTGCGACCAGTGCGGTTAGGCATTGGGGAAATGGGAGTAGATTGCAGGCTTGGAGAACCAGTCTACAACCACCAGGATTACAGTGTTACCAGCTGAGGTAGACAAGTCCATCAGGAAATCTACCGCTATGGGGGACCAGGGCTGTGAAGGAGCAGGGAGTGGTTCCAGCAAACCTGCGAGCTTTTGGTTTGGGGTTTTTGCCTAGGCACATTCCTCAAATGCCTCCACAAATTCATGTACTTTCTCCCACATGGAGGGCCACTAATACTTCCTTTGGAGCAGGGAAAGGGTCAGCCAGCTACCCGGGTGGCTGGCTGCCGGGGCGTCATGTACCCAATGAAGCAGCTGTGGTCCTATTTCTTCTGGGATGTATTCCTTGCTTTCAGGGGTGTTCATGGGTCCCAGATCCACCTCCTGGGGTCTCCGGAGATCCTGTTGAAACTGCCACCACATGGGGGCCTCAAAGCATGACTGTAGCAGGAAAGTCTGTTGGAAGGTTCAGACCGTATCCTTATTGTAGATCCCGGACAGGGCATCAACCTTGGTGTTCTTTGAATCTGGATAATAGGTCACTGTAAACCGAAACCTGATTAAAAAGAAGGCCCATCAGGCTTGTCGGGGGTTTAGTCAGCAGATTATTCATAGGTATTCCAGGTTTCGGTGTTCAGTAAGAACCAAGAATGGGTGAGCAGCCCCCTTTGAGCAATGCCTCTACTCCTCTAGTGCTAGCTTAATGGCCAGTAATTCCCTATTCCTGATGTCATAGTTGTGCTAGGTGGGGGAGATCTTACGTGAGTAGTATGCACAAGGATAGAGCTTTGCGGGAGTCCCCTGTCTCTGGGAGACCACCGCCACTACCCTCATGACCGAAGCATCCACCTTTACCATGAACAGCAACGAGGGGCCCAGATGCCGAAGCACTGGGGTGGTTGTAAACAACAATTTGAGCTCCTGGAAGGCCTCCAGGCCCTCTGGGCACAACACAAGCCGGGTCCCCTTTCCTTTAAGCAGCGTAGTGAGGGGCAAGGCGATGGTACTGAATCCACAAATGAACCGGCGGTTAAAGTTTGCAAACCCCAAAAACTGCTGTAGTGCCTTCCATCCCATGGTGGGTGTGGGGGCAGGGAAGACATTCAAATTTTACTGAAGACCTCTGTGAAGTTTCTATACTCCTCTATCACATCTAGAGGTTGTGTAGAGTCCGGGCTTTCGATAGAGGTGGCCCTACGGTGCAGGAATAAGCAGAAGGCTGCACATTGTGCTCCCCAAGAGATAACTTTCTCAGTACTACAAGCAAACACTGGGTTATGTTGAGCCAGCTAGGTGTACCCCAGGATAACTGGGTTGTCAGGGGTCTTAATATAGATAAAGGAGAGGTTCTCCCTATGACAAGCTCCTACCTTGAGTCCTTGTGATTCAGTGTGGGATTCAACTACTCCTGTCTATAGCGGTTGCCCATCGAGTGTACAGACCCATAAGGTTATGTCACATTCGTGGGTGGGACTGTCATGCAAACAAGTAAAAACTGTGTACATGAAACAACTGGCCACCCTGGAATCCACAAATGCTTGTGTAGTTATTCGGTTGGAACCCCATGACAGGACAGTCAGAACTGTGAGGCCAGATGGAAAGGATCACTCACCCACTGGGGAGCTCCTGTGGAGGAGAGCTCAGGGCATGTCGTCCAGAAATGGCTGGGGCTGCTGTTGTAGAGGCAAAGAGCTTTCCGAAGCCACCGTTGCCTCTTGGCAGGGGTCAGATGTCCTTGGCTAATCTGCATCAGTTCTAGGGGGGGTCGAACAGAGGTCCGGAGTCCATTGGGGCCCGCTAGGGGCATCAAAGGCATTCTCGGGCCAGGTTTCCAGAGTAATAGCATTTTCTATAAACTGATCCAAGGTCCAGTCATCCCTCAGTGGGCTAGCCCAGCCTGGATTCTGGGGTTTAGTCCTTGCTGAAAGCAAGCCAGCAGTGCCACCACATTCCACTCAGTCTAAGCAGCAAGGATCCGGAACTGAAGAGTCAGCAGGTGACTGCTGGCCATCTTCTTGGTGACAGGGTGGTCGAATACTGCCTCAAATTGCTTTTTGAACTGCTCATACAATGTGAGTGTGCAATGTTTCCAAATTTCCATAGCCCAGTCAAGGGTGGGGCTGGTCAGCGGTGACACCATATAAGATATACAGCTGGAATCAGTGTGGTAGACATGCAGCAGGCTAGAGAAAACTAACTTACATCGCAGCAAGAAACCTTGGCACTTCTCTGGATTGCCGTTGTAGAGCGTGGACATGGTATGCCGGGGGTCTGTTGCCAGGACTAGGATGGTACTTGACAATGACACAGGTTTAGGCACAGGAGTGGCCGTGGGGACCGTATCAGTCTCCAGATCTCTCTCCTGACAGAGCAGGCTTAAGACTTCCTGCATGGACTCCAACAGGTGTTGCAACGTCTGCTTATGGCATCTGAGAATCGCTCCATAAGTGGAGACAACCTGCCGTGGTTGTTCTAATACTGCTGGGTCTATGTTAAAGGTGGAATCTTCTGTCACGGGAACAGAGGATGTGGAGGACGTTATACCCAAATGCAGGATCATTTATTCAGGACAGAGGGATCAGACAGGTATTCGTGGTCAGGGACAGGCAAATGGTTGGTCAGTCAGCAAGCAAGGTGGTAGCAAGGATGAAAAGTTGTGGTTGAGGGACAAAGCAGGTAGTCAGATTCAGGGAGCTGAAGAGCAGGGCTAGGGGATGGTGAGGGAACAGGGATGAAACAAGGCAGCATAGAAGGGTACAAGCATACAGAGAGGCCAGTTGCCTTAGACAAGATCCCACAACTGGGAAGTGGTAGAGTACTACTTTTTATACCCGGTTGCTTTAATTACAGCCAGGTGCTTCTGGTTGAGGTACAGGTGAGGTTGTGAAAGTCCCTTGTTGCCTCATTCTGCTGCTTGTTTTGTGCATGGTTTGTTGTGCTGAAAGTTTGAATAGGGGTGTTATTCCTGTGGGTCTTGACAATGGCCTCAGTGTTTAACTTTTTTGTAAAAGAAACCGTAACATGATAGTTCAGGTGCATTTTGGATTGTCTCAGCTTCTTTTTGAATTGTTCACCTCTTTGACAGGGGAACACAATAACACTTTTGAAATATTGCAATCTTTATCCCTTGTTTTAAGTCTGTAAATGAATTTGCAGTTCCTTGGTCTTCTGTGTCTGTCTGTATAGTGCCCAGTACATTTTGTTAATCATTAAAAAATATTTTTCCCCAGATTTATGAAGTACTACAAATGTAAAAGTGTTACACTGAGTACATTTAATTTTCAGGTGTAATGACAGTCCCAGAGCAACCACATTCCTTAGATTAAACATTTTATATGCAAATTTTATTGCATCTACCCCTTTCCCATAACACACACACACACACACACACACACCGTCTGAACCGCTTGTCCCATACAGGGTCACGGGGAGCCGGAGCCTAACCCGGTACCACAGGGTGTAAGGCTGGAGGGGGAGGGGACACACCCAGGACGGGATGCCAGTCCATCACAAGGCACCCCAAACGGGACTTGAACCCCAGACCTACCAGAGAGCAAGACCCGGTCCTACCCACTGCACCACTGTGCCACCACCCCCCCCTTTCCCATAACAATTCAATTATTTCTTGCTCCCCTGAATGGCTTGTTTATATTCACTTGGCTTATTTATAATGGCTTATTTATATTCATTTAGAGTGCTCTTCTCAATAGAGTTCAGCAGAGCACTAAATAACAGATATAAGAAGGACAGTAACAGAGGCAGAGGTAGTGATCATGTATGGTTGAATGGGACAAGTAAGCCAGCTGGGAGCTGAGTAGAGGAAAACAAAAAACTCCCAGCCAAGAAAAAAGAAAATAAAATAAACCTCTGGGTGTTCAAATACCAGTGGTATCCCACACCTCCTGGAGATTTTGATATGGTTACAGAGGCCTTATGCAGGTATGTCTGGGGGGAGCAGGGCAAACAACATGGAGATAAAACTCATAGCCCATTCCCAGGTATTTGATCTAATTGAGGTAGCAAGTGGTTGTCCATTCTTGGCTTCAGGTGACATCCAGAGAGTGTTGGTATGCTGGTTTGACCTCTCAACTCCCAGGTAGTTCAGGTATTTTCAAGGGTGCCATGATGCTCCAGGGGAAGTAGAAAAAGAGGGAACATCCAGTGAGCACAATATTGATGGACAGCTATAGGAAAGCTAGCACAAAAATAATCGTTTTTCATCTAGGTTTCAAAACAGCAACAGAAGGAGTATGTTCCATAGAAGCAGGCAGTATCTTCTATAATTTAGACACCCTACAGCTAAATTCTTTTGCGAACACAGCACAATTATTCAATTTATGAAAAGATTGGCAAGGTAAGATGGAACTGGAACTCTAAACACCTTTTAAGTGATCAGAAGTGCCGAAATGGTGTCTTCATGAGACTGAGCAAAGAGTTAAATTAATATGGCAATATTTCCTTGGTTTCCTTCCTTCCGTTCCGTTCCGTTGATGACAATACTTGCTGCTGTCTTTTGGACTAGTTGAAGAGGTGAGAAGATACATGCACTGCTGTTGGACTGCACTGAATTTAATATTCAAGCCAGCTAGAGATGAAGGCATGAACTAAATTCTCAATCACCTGTCCAGAGAAACAGTGCTTTACACTGGAAATATTCTTTAGGTGATGGAAGCAAGTCTTTGTGACTGAGTTGATACAGGATTTAAATGCTAGCTCAAGTTTTTTTTACATGTGATATAATGTTGAAATTTAGGTTTTCCAGGTTTAACAGAACATATTCTGGAAGATATTTTTGTTCTGGCAGCAAGATCTCTTTTTTATCTGTTTAAAGCAAGACGCTTATTGCTCATTCAGGCCTCATTGCCACGCCCACATCATCAGCATAATCGGATACACCTGGGGCTTAACAGCTTAAAAGGCAGAAGCGAACTCGTGTTCTGACCCACTGCCTCTTTTCCCGACTCCGACACTGGATTTCCTGGTTTAACTCATTTGCAGTCCGAAGACCCTTGCTTGTACCTGACTTCGATTCCTGTCTAGTGTCTGAATAAACCCCTGTGCACTCTGCACTTGAGTTTGCCCCTTCCTTCCAGGATGAAAAAAACAACCCAACAGCATCATAAGGAGTATTTATTCAGGTGTGGAATATAACAACATAACACATATCTTCACCAAGTACTGTTAGAGTACTCATCTTGTGTTCTACATCTTTGCCAGAAAAAGAAAAAAACTAGATTTTTTTTTTTTTTTTTTTTTCCATAGTTGGTTGGCCAAACACAATAGTAGGAAGTCTGTATCCTCTGTCATACTTGGAATAAATATATTGCAGTGCCTTGAGAAGACATATTTTTTACAACAGGTTACAGTATGGACCAAGAAAGACAAACAGCATTGTCATGAAGAGTGTTCAAGAATTTTGATGAATGTCTGTGAAGATTCTCAATTATCCAGGTCATGGTATATCTAAAACAAAGCTAAAACAAAGGCAACTGGACTTCTATAAGTTTTCTTGAATATGTTTCACCACCCCGTCCTGGGTGTGTCCCCTCCCCCTCTGGCCTTACGCCCTGTGTTGCCGGGTTGGGCTCCGGTTCCCCGCAACCCCGTTTGGACAAGCGGTTCTGAAAATGTGTGTGTGTGTGTGTGTGTGTGTGTGTGTGTGTGTGTTTCACCACTCATCCAAGTGGCTTCTTCATTTCTAAAAGATTGGTGGGGAGTTTAGGTTTTTAACATGGAACATCTGTGGGTAGAGCCCACTTGAGACTCACATAACTGGGGTCTGTTAATGAACCAACAATCACCCGCAATTAGAGGTTGTTGTTGTTCAAATTAACCTGGGTGGTATCCTGTTTTTCCACAATTAGCAGTACTCTAACGACCCATTAATGACCAGAAACTCCAGACTCAAGGTGTAAATGGGTGTGAAACTTTTTGGGGAGAGATCCTAAGACTGTGTTATACATGGCTGATAAGTTGTGTCTCAGTCCACCTCCCCTGTTCAGAGAGGGGTTTTCCAATTTTACATAGATGGCTTCCTTCACTCCTCTTTCAACGCATCTGTCTTCTCTGGCTAAAATATGTGCCTTGTTGTCCTCAAAAGAGTGTCCCTTGTCCTTCAGGTGTAGGTGGACTACTGAGTCCTGACCTGAAGAACTGGCTCTCCTGTGTTGAGCCATGCGCTTATGAAGGGGTTGTTTTGTTTCCACAATGTACAAGTCTGTGCATTCCTCACTGCACTGAACTGCATAAAGTACATTGCTCTGTTTTTGCCTCGGTGTTTTGTCTTTGGGGTGAACAAGTTTCTGCCTCAGAATGTTGCTGGGCTTGAAGTGCACAGGGATATGATGTTTGTTGAAAATCCTCCTGAGTTTTTCTGATACTCCAGCCACATAAGGGATGATGATGTTTTTTTGTTTGTTGTTCTTCTCCTCTCTGTTTGTTCTGGGTTTCCTTCTAGTACTTTTGACGAAGGCCCAGTTTGGATATCCACATGTTCTGAGTGTTTATCTGATGTGTTTTTGTTCCTTTTCCTTGCCTTCTGTTCTTGGGGGTACAGTCTGAGCTCGGTGGTGTAGGGTTCTGATGACGCTCAGCTTGTGTTCCAGAGGGTGGTGGGAATCAAATAATAGATGTTGATCTGTGTGTGTGGGTTTCCTATACACTTCAATGTTGAGGCTTTTATCTTCCTCAACATACACTACACAGTCTAAAAAGGCCAAACTATTCCCACTAATGTCCTCCCGAGTAATCTTGATATTGCTCTCCATTGCATTGATGTGCTGTGTGAAGGATTCCACCTCCTGTGTTTTGATTTTAACCCAGGTGTCATCCACGTACCTGAACCAATGGGTGGAGGTGGTTCCTGTAAAAGAGTTCAGGGCTCTACTCTCTACATCTTCCATATAAAGATTGGCCACTATAGGTGACACTGGTGACCCAATCGCACAGCCGTGTCTTTTGCCTGTAGAAACTCCCATTAAATTGGAAGAAGGTGGTAGTTAGGCAAAAGTCCAGCAAGGCACAAATGTGGTCTGGGGTGAGGTTGGTTCTGTCGGTCAGAGTGTTGTCCTGTAGTAATCTTTTCCTTACCAGTATTGCACCACTTGGATGAGTGGTGAAACGTATTCAAGAAAACTTATACAAGTCCAGTTGTCTTTGTTTTAGATATAATTTTAATGAATATTGCTCCTGTAAGATAACTATTTTAAACGCATTTCTTAAACCATTTGATATACTTATAAATTCATGTTTTCTCCTGCCTTGGAGTACTAGTTTAACCATGCCAGACAGCAGTTGAATAACTGACTAGACTTGTACACAGCATGTTCCACATCCAGATAGATCCCTGATGTTGAGGATTAAACTGATTGCTGTCACTGAAATATTTTAAGAGAAGAGTAAATTGAAATAAAGTAAAAATTAAACAAAAGGTAGAATTATAAGGTAAGGAAGCAGCACTTTATAGAAGTCATATAGCATAAAATAAAGAAATAAAGCTATTTTATTAATTATAGTTCTACAAGATAAAATATTCTCGTTTAACTACAGATTGTTAAAAAAAAAAAATTCTAAGTAGGGTGTGAAGGTATGGATGACAGATGGAGGCAGCAGTGGAGAATTGAAGTAGTTGGACCAAAAAAGGTTTATTTTTCTTTACTTAAAAGATGTTCTTCAAAACATATTAACCCCAAACAAGTACAAAAACAATCATTAAATTACAAAAGAACATAAGGCCCATGAGCCATGGGCTTAACCCCTTGCACCAATAGCAATACACAATGCTCCTATTTGCTGTGTGAGTGTCTGACTGTATATGTTTGCATCAGTTGGCAACCTCCCACTAGTAACCTAATACAAGCTTATATAGCAGTAACTCCACCCTTCTGGCTACACCATAACAGCCTCAACTTATTCCAAAGCGCATTTCCCCAAAAATTACATCCAACATAAACAGACACATACAAGCCATACAAAACATTCTTCTACTATAAATATCCTTATGTTACAACTTATGAAAACATTTATCCAATTGCACAGTAAAACACCCCTGTCAAGTTAGTTGTGCCCAAGGACTACCACCTAGACATACCCCAAATGGTTCATGCCATCTGGTTTGCAATACAAGGTACCAAACACCACAGGATGCCAGATAGGTAAATGCTAAGCAAAAGGCCCACAGAAATTACCCCTAAAAACAATAAATGCACTCACTTTTTACAACCAATTGCATGTACTTGTCATACTTTTATAAAAGAAATGTTAATAGTTAATGACAAACAGACAGATACCGATAGGCCTTTCCCGGCACCCAATCTAGTTCAAACAGAAAATGTTAAGTGGAATACTGGACCAAAACAAACAGTGTAGCAGTACAAAGTGAAATGCATGTGAACAGGCAACAGCAGCAACAAGGTTCAGCACTTCATTTATGGTATTTTGCCAGCATCTTACTGATTCCTTGCTACCAACTTGCCTGTCACAGCTCAGTCTGTAACATAGGGTATTTACAAGCTTGTTATTGTTGTTAGGTGCTGTCGATGTCGTCCTTTTCCATTGACTGTCTCCACATGATGTGTCCAGAGTTAGAAAGTCAAAGCCATGTCATCTGAGCTTCTAATGACATCTTTGGTTTGATCTGCTGCAATACCTACACATTTGTTTTTCAGGTTGCCCAGGATAAGCGCAGGATTCTTTCCCAGCACCACAGTTCAAATGCCTCAGTTTTATTCCTGTCCCTCTTCGTCACTGCCCAACTCTCGCATTTATATGATGTGACTGAGAAGACCATGCCTTGAATAAGTCAGACTTTTTTATACAGAGTCATATGCCTGCACTTGAGAATTTTGTCCAAGCTCTTCATTGCAGTTCTGCCCAGAACAATTCATTGTCAGATTTCTTGGCTGCTTGTCACTTCTTTATTGGTTATTGAGCTGAGTAGACTGAAGTTATCTATTATTTTTATTTCTTCTCCATCAAGTGTGACGTTTTCCAGTTTGCTAGTTGGGAACAGCTTCATCTTCACATTGAGATGCTTGTTCTTCCACAACTTGAGCTTGAGTTTGTATACTAATAACTGGTGATCTGTACCACAGTCAGCTCCTGGCTTTGTCTTCATCAACGAAATTGAGCTTTTTCATTGCCTACTTGTGCAAACGTAGTCGATCTGATTTCTGTACAATCCATTGGTTGAGGTCCATGTGTACAGTTACCTTTTGTGTTGCTGAAAAAAAGTGTTCGAAATAAACAGATTTTTTGTCCTGCGAAACTTGATTAAACGTTCTTCCGCTTTATCCCTGTTGCCAAGGCCGTATTTTCCAACCACGTGGTCTTCATTTTTCCCAACCTTCATATTCCAGTCGCCCAACAACTTGTTTGCACATTTGGTCGATTTCAGCTTGCACGTGCTTGTAGAACTGATGAAGTTCTTTCTCTCCTGCATCTGTTGTTTGTACATACACCTGAATGACGGTTGTACTGATGGGTGTTCTTCATAGATGAACAGAGATCAAACGATTACTGATTACATTTGTGGAAGAAATTTTCCTTTTTCCCGTTCAGCCATAGGAGACCTTGAAAGAAGTACACTCAGACACACAGAAACTTTTCACAACAACATCGGCTGATGGGAGAGCTCAGGAAGTTGGGTGTCTCCCCAATCATTCCCATTGCCCTTCTTTAATTTGCAAGCTCATACATAATGCATTTGTAGGCGTTACAACAGGTGTGTCCACTTCTCTGGTCTCAGAAATTCTCTATTCTACTTGTTCTCAAAACATTTCATCCAAAGCCAGAAATATCCAACCCCCTTTCTTAAACTTACCCTGTTTGTAGGCAAGGAAGGAACATCTGCCTGTGATAACATGGTCTTGGTATGCAAGCAGGCCCACTATCAGGCCACCTCAACCTAGTGCCTGGTACAACTGTCATGCTGTGCTAAGGGATCCAGCTGGTGGACTCAAACACCGGTGTGTGTTAGCTCAGCGGGGCAGGAAAGAGAATAGTCTGGGACAGGCGAGGGTCGATCGATTGTCATACGTTGTTCTGAGGAGTAGACAAGAACCAGAGTCGAGGTCACAGAGCCGAGAGTTGGAGAGCCAGGAAACCCAAAACCGAGAGAGCAGAGGAAGGGGGAGGAGAGAGGACCAATACGGGAACCGGGAAACAGGAAAGGAGATTATCAGGTGAGTTCTAAGAGTTGCTTCTTCTCAAAATAAGGTTCCCCACCAAGGAGCGTCCAAGCTGCCCTTTTATCCCCAGCCTCCCTGAGTGGTCGCAGGTGCAGTTGTTAGGCACGTGGATGTGGGCATGACAACAACTTGTTCCACAGTGATTTTCCATCTTCATAACACAGTGCAAAGCCTTAAAACACATTACAAAGAAGTATTACCAGTTACCATGTTTAACATTTTCTATGGTTGATAAATTTAAACACCCCACATTGTATTTGCATTTATTCACTTAGCAGATGCTTTTCTCAGAAGCAACTTACAATGGATACTATGTAGTGTTACTAGCCCACACACCTTATTCACCAAGGTGACTTACACTGCTAGATACACTACTTACAATGAATCACTTCACCCATACATCAGTGAAACAAACTCACACACTATGGGGGAACCTGAATAACATGTCTTTGGACTGTGGGAGGAAACTGGAGAACCCAGAGGAAACCCACGCAGACACAGGGAGAACATGCAAACTCCACACAGACTGAGCAGGGATCAAATCCATGTTCTCTCACACCACCCAGGTACTATGAGACAGCAACACTACTCGCTGTGCCACCGTACTGCTCAATTTATTTCATTTGACCTTTGTGAGCTCTTTCTTGGTGATAAATGTGACTGAATTTCTCCTTTGTTCACAAGTTCTGGCAGTTTGCATTGTAAACCGTGAGACGTTGTCTTCACGGATCATTGATGTATTCTAGTAGGTTGATTGAGGAGTTTGAACGATGTTTCCAACATAGGAAACTAAACATTGGGATTAGTTTCTATGATGATGCGGTCTACTCCGGAAGAAGCTAAATTCCAGTTTAAGTTATGTTAATGTGTGTTCAAAGTTTCTGCATGAGAGCTCTTTTGTCTCAATCTATAGTGGGTTTTGGGGGCATTTGTGGAGCTGAAGATATTGTAATACAGAAGAGGGATGGAGGTATCACCACCCTACATGCAATGCCCATGTGGTGATCGACAGATTTGTGGTGGTTGTCTGTCTCTGGGGTTTGAGGTTTTTTTTTTTTGGCCTTACTGTTGCACGTGGTCACACATTTCAGTTTCTGTTCTTTTAATCTTCTTGGTAGATGGTATTACTGGCACTGTAATGTTACATGCATTGTCCACTTTAGGTCATTACTTAGAATGTCAAGGGTATGGGTCATACATTTCAGAGAAAGAAGGTTTTAACATTTTTAAAATAAACGAAAAATAGCAATTGCTTTACTGTAAGAAACCCATCTTTGTCCAAGAAAGCCTTTCAAACTGAAAAGAGACTGGATTGGTCAAGTTTAATTTTCTTCATTTAGCAAAAGAGCTACCATTATTTTAATTAACAAGAATAACCTATTTATTCTCAATTACTAGCAACAGGACCCAGAGAGCAGATTCATCTTAATTTCTGCCTAGCTTTTTTGACAGCATACAGTATCACACTTCTAAATGTTTATGCCCCAGATGTAGACTCTACCAGTCACGTCCCTGACCACACCGCAGTCTACTGCACCTGGCCGGAATTAGCGCGATCGAATATGAAAAGCCACACTACCATTCCCAGGTTGCAGAATCTTTCTCTGACAACCGTCCCCTTTCTGTTCACAACCTGCATCTCTCATTCTTTGCCCCGTGTTCCTGCCTGGTTTCCTCAGCTCGTCTCCTCACCCCAAGTCCTGACGTCCCGACCTCAACCATGGCTTTGTCCTTTAACCACGACCTTGGGTCATCCCTTAGTACAACTTTGCTTGTTGATTCATTGACACATGCCAGTCCCCACCATGAATCTTGCCTCACCCTTCGGAAAAGTAATAAACAATCCCGCACTTGAGTTCTTCCTCTGGTCTCCTGCACACCCATAATTCATGTCCTGTATGGCGTTGTTATTTAACCAGTACTGTGAAAGTTTTAGTTGTATGACTGATTACTTTAATTGTGCACTACATAGTAAATTAGGCAAATCATCCACATTTTTGATGTCAAATTTGAAATCCTCCGCTACTTTAAAGAATATGAACTCCAGTGTAGGTGTGGTCAGTATCTAGAGAGAATTGCACCCCAGCATTAAGGATTACACATTTTATTCAAACCTTTATGATTCTTAATCCTGACTGGACTATATTTTCATCCCCAGCTGCTTCATTCATGCAGTCAGATCCTCCCAGACTGACCTCATTTTATTCTCAGACCATAGATCAGTGTTTTTAAGAGCTGATATTCAATGAATATCTCCTAACACTAAGCAATGGAGACTGAACTCCACTTTTTTAGATAGCAAACCTTTCTGTAGGGAGATTCATGAAGGTATAAGACCTCTATTGTCAAAATAACCAGCAGTCTACAATCTCAGCTACTACTGTATTGAACACAGCTAAGGCCACAATGTGAGATCTACACACACACACACATTTTCAGAACCGCTTATCCCATATGGGGTCGCGGGGAACCGGAGCCTACCCGGCAACACAGGGCGTAAGGCCAGAGTGGGAGGGGACACACCCAGGACGGGACGCCAGTCCGCCGCAAGGCACCCCAAGCGGGACTCGAACCCCAGACCCACTGGAGAGTAGGACCCAGTCCAACCCACTGCACCACTGCGCCCCCGATTAATATGAGATCTAATACATTTTAAATTCTACTATGAGGAAAATCTGTGAGTGACAGAACATAAATAGAATTAGAAGTGAAACACTTAGAGCAAGAACAGAAACAATCATGAAACCAGGAGAACTGGAACGCCTAACTAAGGCAAAGGCCAAATACCATATGGTTTATACAAATCATATTAAAAAACTTCTTCTCTTTACAAAACAGTGTTACTATGAACATGGAATTAACCCCAAAAAACTGAATTCACAACAGAATGACAAGTATGTTAAGGCTGTACGTACATCATCAGGTCTAGTTACATATGGCCCATTGGTGATTAATAACACTTCTAAAGAATATTATACATCACTTTACTCTCCTTATTGGTAAAGTTCCATGTATTAGCTAAAATCTTATTTTGAAAGTTTATCACTGCCTGGAAATAGCTGTCTAAAGGGTTGTAGGAGTGTTACATTCACGCCCACAACTCAGTCGTCAGCATCTGACTCCAGTCTAGCACCTGACTAACTGTTTACCCTTTAAAAGACCCTCCTCAGCTCCCATACCTTTGCAGAATCTCGTCAGAGACAACGGCCCTCCTTCGTGATGTCCAGTTCACACGTAACCCTTGTTCTCAGTTCTCATCCTCCGGTTTTTGACCCTTCGCTTTGTTTCCCGACCACTTCCACGGATCTTCGTTCCAACGCCAACCGCCGATCGACTGACCCTTTGCTTCGTCCCCTGACCACACCCATGGATCCACACTCTGACTTTGATCAATCGACCAACCCTTTGCCTGTCCCCGACACCGAGAACTTGCCTCATCCCTTGAATCCAGACGAACGATTCTGCACTTGGGTCCAGCCGTCCCGGCTCCCTCGGTTCTGCATGACAAGGTATATCCTTCTTTGCTGATCAATCACTGGAGAATGTCAACCTTTTAAGAAATAATTTTTACCTACCGAATACAGACTGCTATAAATATTAACAAATAAGTCGTTTCAGTGCTGCCCTAGAAAAAGAGAAAAGTATAAAAAATTAACAAACAGCTCATTCCATCAAACTTCAAGAGCATGATTTCTGCATTATCAAATACTGGTGCCAGCTTTTATGATGCACTGAGTGAGATTTACATAATTTCATTTAGCACATGCTTTTTTCCAAAGCAACTTCCAGTGAATACTATGTATTGTTACCAGCTCATATTATTCACCCAAGATGACTAATGTGAAATTTTTTTTTTTTTTTCCCTTTTCCCGCTCAGGGAATTTGGTGTCTCTCCGATCAGTCTTAATTGCCTGCTTTTATTTGTCAAACTTGTACATAATTCATTACAGGGCATTACAGTAGGGGTGCCAATGTTTTCCTGCCTTTAGGCTTAGAAATTTTCTGCTTCTTTTGTTCTCACAGCCCCTCACTCTAAAGCTGAACCGTTCAACCACAATCATCCAGCTTACCTTAAACTGACCTCTCTCCAGGCAAGACAGTACCACTTGCTTTTTATGACATGCTCTTGGTGTGCACAGCTTCCCTTTATCAGATAACCCGCTGACCTGGTGCCTAGTACAGCCTGCTTCTCACACAAGGGTCTTACATTCCACAGCACAGAGCACAGCCTTAAACCCAGTACAAAAATATTACCAGTTAACATGCTTAATTTCTATGACTACTAAATTTTAGGGGGTGTGGTGGCACAGTGGGTTTGACCAGGTCCTGCTCTCCAGTGGATCTGGGGTTTGAGTCCCGCTTGGGGTGCCTTTTTGACAGACTGGTGTCCCATCCTGGGTGTGTCCTCTCTCCCTCCAGCCTTACACCCTGTGCTGCCAGGTTAGGCTCCGGCTCCCTGCGATCTTGCATGGGACAAGCGGTTTCAGATGGTGTGTGTGTGTGTGTGTGTGTGTACTAAATTTTAACACCACACTTAAAATGCTGGATTCACTACTTCCAATGGGTTACTCATCCACATATTAGTGAAGCACACTCTGTCTGTCACACACTAGTACTTGTACGGAACATGCAAACTCCACACAGACTGAGCAGGGATCAAAACCACATCCTCTTACCCTACCCAGGTGCTCTGAGGCAGCAGTGCTACTCACTGTGCCACCCTAAGACTTGAAAACAGGACCTTGACATGTCTTTAAGCGACCATAAATGGTCATTTATATGTTCTAAAGTCTTCCCTGCCGACACCTGTAACAGTATCCAGGAATAAAACTTCAAGTTCATTTACAGAATTTACCTCACTAGAGTAGACCTTCACAGGAAAGACCCAAACATGTCAGCTGTGCTTTAAATGCAATGCCTCTCAAGGCACTTTGATATATTTATTCTGGGAATTTCGTAAGATACAAGCTTACTGAAGTGGGGTACTCAAAATTATCCAAGAAACCGTTAATATAAAATGTGATTTTTCCCCAAGGATTCTCTTAATAAATCAAACACAAACATTTTTCTTGATATTGTTATAATATGTAGACTAACTTCTCGTACATATTTGGCCAAGGAATGTATTTGTATCCCACCCACTCAATTCTGATATTTTTTTTTTTTTTAACATTACTAGCATGGGAGGTGAATCGGTGGTGTCTACAGCAACCAACTTTGAGGATGCGTCTACTGTTGCTTCCCCAACTGCAGTGTATGACTCTCGCTAGGGTGAGGAGAGGCCCAGTTAGCGTCATGCAGCTATACTGTTAATGTGACTGTAAACCTCCCATGCATCACACTTAACAGACTCAGCCCCTTTTCCTTACAAAAACCCATTTACACACACACACAGAATGTCACAACACTCAGGTAAATATAAACCCAAAGAACATTTAATATAAAACTAACTAATCCACACTTATAAACATTACAGTAGTCTCAACGATTGAAAACGAACACTTGCACCCCGTTTTTTTTTTTTTTTAATGACTCAGTCTCTGCTACCGTCTTGTTGGCGCACTTGCTGGAGCTCCTTCTCCACCACCGACACAACAGCAACCTGCCCTCACATCCTTTGCACTCTCCAGCAAGGGTGGAGCGATGACAGCGTGTCCTGGCAACTCACTCCGCAGTCCAGTCACGCATCCCTCTGCACGCCCTCTCGCTGTTCGGCTTGTGTAGCTTATCAGAACAGCGGAGTGAAAACGAACCCAAACCGACTCGTTCTCCTCGCCCGGTCTCCTCAGAAAAAAAAAAAAAAACTCCCTTTTTCCCCATGCGGTTTTCCAACCTCTCTTCTCTACTCCTTCCTCTTCCCTGAGAACTTCCCCCCTGCCAAGGTCGCGCGCATTTTTCCAACCAGCACCGATTGGGCAGCCCCTAAATGACTTCCTGCCAATAAGCACCAAAAAAATTTACAATATAGGAACATAATAAAAACATCAAATTACAAGACCATAACCCTCTCAATATTTATACAACTATTTTACACCCATAACTTTACACACCAAATACACAAACATGAGAACAGATTGCGTAGGGGCTACACTCTCCCCCCCCCACCAAAATCCATCATGTCCTCATGACAATCAACCCACATCACATCCCATACATTCAGCATCTTATTATAACAGGATATACACATTCCCTTCAACCTATCCACTTGTACAAAGTGCTGGTGTATCTCCGGATAGGAGGTGAAGAAGAACTACTAAGATCTTTACCAACCTTAACTAAAGTAGCTCTACGTGTGCTAATGGTTACTGTAGTGGGGCTCCCCAACTTATCATAGGTGAGTCAGGTCGGGGCTCTTCTCAGTCGCTGAGGCCTCGCAGACTCCACCAAGCTCTCTGGGACATCATCCTGTCTCTCGCTCACTTCTCCTGCTCTCTGTAACCCAGCACCGCACTCAACTTCACCCTCCCGGACACCCGTCCTACAGGTGGCTGTGGGTCCATCCACGTCAATCCCTATCGGATCCTTAACTGCAGTCGCTTCCAGTTCTGAGCCATTCATATGAGGAAATCGAGACACAAGTCCAGGTCAGAGAGTTCAATAGATTCACTGCTCAGAGGCTCTGGCTCTGATGACCTCCTCAGAGGACAGTAATCATACTACACCCCCCGTGTCATCTTCTTCTGAATCAGACACAGGCATTCCAGTTCAACCGCTGGTAAGCAAGAGCGATCACAACTCTCTCTTTGCTTGGAGCTACTTACTAGCCCTCCTTTTAAATTTGGGTGTCTCTGTAGTCCTTTCAGACCGTCACCGTACCTCCTGCCCAATAGGCAGAATATGATTGTGGTGCAGTACTTTCTCAGGGCCTAGTTCACCCTCTGGTTTCAATCTGAACACAGGCAACCCAGGAAGTTGACTCTTCACAATATAAGGGTGTCTTTCCAGCGGTTACCAAGCTTGGCCTTCCCTTGTAGTCCAAGATTTCGGATCAAGACGCAGTCACCAGGGAGTAAAGGGCAGTAACGGACTCTCTGATCATACTGTCGCTTGTTCCCTTCATTCCTCTTTTTCGCCACACTCTCAGCCAACTGATATGCAGCTTGAAGCTCACGCTTCATGTTTTTGAGATATCTTGAATAGCATTGGTTGGAGATACCGTAACCTGATACTCCAAAGTCCACATCTACTGGCAATCTGGCTTCTCGACCAAAAATTAGGAAATACGGCGAATAGCCGGTTGACTCATTCAGCGTGCAGTTGTACGCATGTACAAGATAGCTGATGTGTTTACCCCATTTCCTTTTGTCTGGTGCGTCAAGGGTCCCGAGCATATCAAGCAGAGTTCAGTTAAACTGCTCCGGCTGGGGATCACCCTGAGGATGGTAAAGTGTAGTTCTCGATTTCTTTATGCCAAGCATGCTCAACAACTCATGGATGAGCTGACTCTTGAAATCCCTGCCTTGATCGGAGTGCATCCTCTTGGGTAGCCCATAGTGGACAAAGTATTTCTCCCACAGGACCTTAGCGAACGTTTCCGCCTTCTGATCCCTGGTTGCAAAAGCTTGAGCATAACGGGTGTAGTGATCTGTAACCACAAACACATTGCAGAGGTTGCTGGAATCAGGCTCAATTTTCAAGAAATCCATGCAGACGAGATCCATCGGTCCATCATTATGAAGATGTGACAACTCAGCAGTTCTCTTGGGCAGAGTCTTCCTCTGAATAAACAGGAGACAGCTTTTACAGTATCTTTCAACCTGTGTCTTCATGCGAGGCCAATAAAACCTCTCTCGTAGCAGCCCATAAGTCTTTTCGAACCCAAGATGGCCCGACTGGTCATGTAAAGACTAGAGTACTGTCTCTCTGAACTCTTGGAGAAGCAGCAGTTGCTGGCGAGGCGGCTTTTTGGGTGGCTTACTCATCCTGTACAATACAGAGTTGACAACCTGTAACTTATCCCACTCTTTCAGCAGCAAAGACACATCAGGATGTTTCCCTTTGCTGGCGTGTTTGGCATTCTTCTGATTAACCGCATGCCACACTTCGCCAGTGTAAGGGTCTTTCTGTTGTGAATATGATAGGTCTGTCAAAGTCAGTTGGGGCAGCTGCTGAATATTCAGGAAAGACAAGTTGCAATAGGCTTTGAGTACCGCCCCTTTTGATGGGCCCAAGAGGTCAACAGCTTTGCAGTGACGATAGCGAGGTGTTCTGACTGAAGACATCTGGCAGACAGCTTTGACTGAGTCAGCTAGCATGGCCCCCTTCCCCTGAGATGCCTCATGATGGACACGTGAGCGCCGTGACAAGGCGTCCGCCTCAACATTCTGCTTCCCAGGGCGGTACTTCAGACTGAAATCATATGCGGCCAGTTCCGCCAGCCATCGATGCCCTGCTGCGTCCAACTTGGCTGTGGTCAGGACATAAGTCAATGGGTTATTGTCCGTGTGCACCTCAACCTTGGCTCCATAGAGGTAATCATGCAGTTTGTCAGTAACCACCCACTTCAATGCCAAAAACTCCAGCTTATGGGTGGGGTAATTTTTCTCTGCTGGGAAGAGGCTTTTACTGATAAAAGCCACAGGGCGCAGGCCCTCTCCCTGATCCTGATAGAGGACACCTCCCAAACCTTCTCTACTAGCATCAACATGCAGCACATAAGGCAGACCTGGATTGGTAATGGCCAGAACCGCAGCCTCTGTGAGACTCCGTTTTAGCATTTCAAAAGCTTTCTCACAGTCCTCATCCCACCTAGGACCCAACGGCTCTGAAGGGTAGTGCCACTCCTTTGTACCCAGACCTGGTGTTGGTTTCCTTCCATCTTGGGAAGCAGTCTTAGCCCCTGCCCCTCTTCCTGGCCCTCTAGCTATGATGCAGCCCCACAGCAGCTGATTTAGGGGATAACAGACCTTGGAGAAATCTTTCACAAACTGTCTGTAGTACCCACAAAACCCGAGGAAAGAGCGAAGAGCACTGATGCTCTCTGGATGTGGCCACGATTTCACTGCTTCAGCCTTCAAGGGATCTGTAGCGATGCCATCTCTAGACACAACATGCCCAAGGTAAGCCACCGAGGGGCAGCAGAATTGGCACTTGTCGAAAGACAACTTCAGTCTCTCCTCCTTTAATCTATCCAACACCTTTAGAAGGTGCTGCTCATACTCCTCCAATGTTCGCCCAAATACAATGATGTCATCAAGATACACTAGGCATTCCAGAAGATTCATATCTCCTACAGTCCGCTCCATGACCCATTGGAAAGTTGCTGGGGCCCCACATATCCATTGTGGCATCCGCTCAAACTGGTAAAATCCCGCTGGGCAGATGAATGTGGTCTTTTCCTTGTCTGCTGCACTCAGGGGGATCTGATAATAACAACTTCTGAGGTCCAGTACACTGAACCACTGGCTACCACTCAGGCAGGCCAAAGCATCCTCCACCTGAGGAACTGTGTACTGATCAGGAACTGTTCTCCTGTTCAGGGTTCTGTAGTCCACACACATACGTATGGTTCCGTTTTTATTCCGAAACACCACTGTTGGAGAAGCGTAAGGGCTCCGAGATTCCGAGATGATTCCAGCCTCCTTCAGATCATGGAGATGTTTCCTCACATCCTCTAGATCCCCTGGTGGTAAACATCTGGAACGTTCCCTGAAGGGTGTTTCATCTGTCACTCGAATGTGGTGCTGTGTACTCTTAGCACACCCTACATCAAACTCGCTACAAGAAAAGACCTCTTTCCTCTCCATCATTTTCTGACACAGTCTATCCTTCCAATCGATAGGCACAGGAGAGTCCCCAAAGTTGAAGGAGGAGGGGGATAGTTGAGATATATGTGGTATCGTCTTCTCCCTTCCCAGCCCCTTATTCATCACATCCACTGGGCATAGGTGCGCAATAGGCATTCCACGTTTTAATGTCACCAGCTGACAAGACACATTCCTCAAAGTGATTGCAAGGTGATGGCACTGGACAGTTGCTGGCTTCTCTACAACAGGCATTACCAGCAGCCCTTCCGGGAAAGGGCCCTACTCTGGGTGATCTATAACCACAGCCTGACTATTCAGGTGCCCAGGAAACTTTGGAGTGCCAACCACTGTAGCAACACCCCCTGGGGCCAGAGTGAAAGGCTTGCCCCTCGTGAACCAGACAGTCCCTCGCCTTTCCTCAGCCAGGCCATCAGAAGCTTCCTGGAACTTCGCATACGCTTCTTTTATTACTGGGTGGACAGCAAGGGTAGCTAAGAAATTTCCCCCCTTTTGATTTATGCAAGACTGAAAAAACCTCCTAACAATGGAGGTGTTTGTACCAACCACCACAGAAACCTCCCCTTTTACAGCCAGGTCTGGACACACAAACACAAGCGTTTCTATGGTCTCCAGTACTCCAACTACGTCTCCAGTGAACTCCAGTTTCACGCACAGATAGCCATCATATGGATATTGCTCCACACTAAGGCCCCAAATCTCTAGGCACTCGATAGGGGTCAAAGGCAAGTGCTTCAAATACTGGTCATAAATGGAGCAATACGGTAGAGTAACCTGGGACCCGCTATCGAGCAAAGCTTTAGAGTAAATGCCCTCAATTTGTACCGAGACAATAGCACTGGGTCCAACTAAACCCTCTGGCAATATAGCCTCCCTTTGCTGTAGCGTGTCACAGCTGGTGGAACATGTCTTCTCCGGGGCGGCAGGGCATTCCTTCACTGGGCCCCTGGGAAGTTTCCCTTCGGCTGTCTTAGTTTCAGTAGACGGTTCGTCACCTTTCAGAGGTTCTCTGAATTAGGACACTCTCGTTGGAAATGCGCATCTTCAACACATCGATAGCAAAAGACACCAGCACGATACTGAGGTTTGGGAGCACCCTCCCTTCCGCAGGCATATGAGTTCCCTGTACTCTTCAGATTGCGATTCTACGTGGTCTGTTGTGGTCCGCCATCAGAGGCAGCTACAGAGGCAGAAAAGAGCCGGGCAACCTTTGTCTTTAGCCCTCTGAACTCTTCCCTGTGCCATTCTATCTCCTGACCATTCCCCACCACCACAGGTACTCCAACATTTTCAGGCTGTACTGGTATGGGGGAGGGTGTAGCGCACCCCACACACCTAACCATTGCTGGAAGAGCAGCGTTCTCCACACTCTGTCTTGCCAGGATCATCTCCTCTTCTTCTCGGACATCACGGAGCAACTCTGTGAAACTTGGAGGAGGTTTAAGCTTACACATCATTCTGATGCGAATGACAACAAGGTCATGGGACAGAGCTCCTCGTGCAACCAGCTCGATGCGAATTCGGTCCATGTCGACCACCTCAACTCCAGCTTTACGATGAACTGCATGCAACAGTTTCTCTAGACGGAACAAGAATGCTGATAGTTTCTCACCTTCCTGCTGGAATGTACCACAGAACCTTACCATGAGATCAGCAGAACTCTGTTGTTCCAAAAGCTGCTTCCAGGGCTTTGAGGTAATCATTAGCAGTGACAGAGGGGTTACTAACTCTCAAGAAGCACCAGGCAATGTCTGCTGCTGGCCCCTTAAGACTCTCAGCTATCCTCTGCTTCTTGACAATATCCGAACACTGCCATTCATCTAGCATGTGAGTGGTTTGCTCAGCTCAGGCATCATACTCTTCCTCTCCCGGTGGAGTTGGTTTCTTACTGGACAACAAGCGAAGTTTATGATAGCCGAGTCCATCCATAGGCGTGGCTTGGCATTTCTTGGCATTTTTTTTAGCATTACTAGCATGGGAGTTGAATCGGTGGTGTCTACAACAACCAACTTTGAGGATGCGTCTACTGTTGCTTCTCCAACTGCAGTGTATGACTCTCGCTAGGGTGAGGAGAGGCCCAGTTAGCGTTGTGCAGCTATACTGTTAATGTGACTGTAAACCTCCCATGCATCACACTTAACAGACTCAACCCCTTTTCCTTTCCCTTACAAAAACCCATTTACACACACACACAGAATGTCACAACACTCAGGTAAATATAAACCCAAAGAACATTTAATATAAAACTAACTAATCCACACTTATAAACATTACAGTAGTCTCAACGATTGAAAACGAACACTTGCACACAGGGGTTTTTTTTTAATGACTTATTCTCTGCTACCGTCTCGTTGGCGCGCTAGCTGGAGCTCCTTCTCCACCAACGATGCAACAGCGACCTGTCCTCACATCCTTTGAGCTCTCCAGCAAGGGTGTAGCGATGACGGCAAGTCCTGGCGACTCTCTCCGCAGTCCGGTCACGCATCCCTCTGCACGCCCTCTTGCTGTTCGGCTTGCGTAGCTTATCAGAACAGCGGAGTGAAAACGAACCCAAACCGACTCGTTCTCCTTGCCCGGTCTCCTCAGAAAAAAAAAAAAAAAACTCCCTTTTTCCCCATGCGGTTTTCCAACCTCTCTTCTCTACTCCTTCCTCTTCCCTCAGAACTCCCCCCCCGCCAAGGTCACGTGCATTTTCCCAACCAGCACTGATTGGGCAGCCCCTAAATGACTTCCTGCCAATAAGCACCAAAAAAAACTTACAATATAGGAACAAGAAAAAAAAACATCAAATTGCAAAATCATAACCCTCTCAATATTTATACAACTATTTTACACCCATAACTTTACACACCAAATACACAAACTTGAGAACAGATTGCGTAGGGGCTACATATTTTAATGTTGTGATCTACACCAGAAGTTCCCTCTGTAGAATTTAAATTTAAATGTCTCCCACTTTAAAAACTGACATTTTATTTGCATGACAACTGTAATAAATTCTGGAATATCTGGGCACTATTCTTGAAATTAATAGAAAGTCCTGCATGATTATAACTGTGATATATTGTTGCCTTTAGACCCTAAGCTGTCATGTTGAAGGCTTCTCCACAGGGATGCAGAGAGAAGGACATGCTTCTTTAGAACTTATTGTGGGCTGTAATAGAGCAGAAGCAATGGTGAGGGGATTTTAAAGTTAATTGAAATACCACTCTTTGCACATAAGCGGGAGTACGGTTGGCTGAGCAAAGCTCTTGTAGCCAACATAGTACCAAGTTGGTGTGATGCAGCATGACAGACAAGCCAGTTTTGCATGCATCAGCTTCTCATTCTTCCTGAGTTTTTAAATGTTTTGCCTGTTGGCTATTTGTTTCACAGCTTGGTTGGTCAATGAGTTGCAGGGATGACTAAGCGATAGGAAGGGGGCACACCCAGGATGGAATGCCAATCTGTCACAAGGCACCCCAAGCAGGACTCAGACCCCAGAACCACCAGCGAGCGGGACATGGTCAAGCCCATTGCGCCACTGCACTCCCCGTACAGAAAGAATGATTTTTTTAAAAAAACTCAGAAAGGAATTTAAATTTCTTACCCATGAAATTAATTATTGTGATGTGATTGTAGATGCTTGTTCATTGAATGGTAAGTGAATGCTGTAATTTCACCAACTAACCTTGCATGTTTCCATAGCACTTACTTATTAAATAAATAACATATCTACAACTTAAGATAGTGACCATTACTGTTACTCCTCAGGGAGACTCATCTTACTAGCAAACAAGTTGCGGTTAAGAGAAATAGAATCCTTTCTGGCTGTAAACTTAAATCAGAAACTACTTAATAGTTTTTCTTTTTTTTCTTAAATTTCTTTTCTTATTATTAGCTATACATAATTATTAATGTAGCACCACCCTCTGTTAACCTGACTGTAAGGCCAGTGCCCTGGGTTCTCTTCTGAAGAATAAAATGTTATAACATGAAACAAAAATAGATTTGTAATAAAATAAATGTCCAATTTATTAATTATCCCAAACTTTGTAAATAGAAAAAACTATTAAGTATTCAGGGGTGTGGTGGCACAGTGGGTTGAACCACAGTCCTGCTCTCCGGTGGGTCTGGGGTTCGAGTCCCGCTTGGGGTGCCTTGTGACGGACTGGCACCTCGTCCTGGGTGTGTCCCCTCCCCCTCCGGCCTTGCGCCCTGTGTTGCCGGGTAGGCTCCGGTTCCCCGTGACCCCGTATGGGACAAGCGGTTCTGAAAATGTGTGTGTGTGTGTGTGTGTGTGTGTGTATTAAGTATTCATCCTAGATGAGGGTTTGAGTTGTTGTCATCTTGTGCAATCCCCGCAGTGTTGCTACTGGCTAATCGTTTGTTTTAATTCTCGTTAATCAAGTTTCTGAAATGCTCCAAAGTTAATTTCAACTAAAACTTTTACAGCTCAAGCATTAACCGAATTCTGCTTAAACACACCATGACTAGGGTTTGAGTCCTGCTTGGGATGCCTTGCGACAGACTGGCGTCCCATCCCGAGTGTGTCCCCTCCCCCTTTAGCCTTACATTTACATTTACATTTATTCATTTAGCAAACACTTTTGTCCAGAGCGATGTACATCAGAATCAGAATCAGAACGAGCTTTATTGCCAAGTATGTTCACACATACAAGGAATTTGTCTTGGTGACAGAAACTTCCACAGCACAGACAGAATGACAGTGACAAGACAGATGAGAAGATAGAATATGTGAATGAAGGATAAAAAATATATAAATATATAAAGTACTCAATATACAAAAATAGTCACTAGACATTGTTTGTATGTACAGGTATGTTCTATACAAATGCAAGGGAGTGTGAGTAAGAGATATGATGTGATAAATAGTTATAGATATAAATAGGTTTGTGTATTGCACTGGTTTACTCTCTAGGGGGGATTTAGCTATTCATTAGGTAGATGGCCTAAGGAAAGAAACTTTTCTTGTGCCTGGCTGTCCTGGTGCTCAGTGCTCTGTAGTGCTGGCCAGATAGCAAAGGTTCAAAGAGGAAGTGGCCTGGATGTGAGGGGTCTAGAATGATTTTGCTAGCCCTTTTACTGACTCTGGACGAGTGCAGTTCTTGGAGAGCTGGGGGGGGGGGGGAGTGTGCTGATGATTCTTCCAGCAGTCAAACTATCTGCTGTAATCTTCTGATGTCTGATTTCGTAGCTGAGCCAAACCAGACAGTTATAGAGGTGCAGAGGACAGACTCAATGACTGCAGAGTAGAATTACATCAGTAGCTCCTGTGGCAGGTTGAACTTCCTCAGCTGCCGAAGGAAGTACAACCTCTGCTGGGCCTTCTTCACAATGGAGTCTATGTGGAACTCCCACTTCAGGTCCTGTGAGATGGTGGTGCCCAGGAACCTGAATGTCTCCACTGTTGCCACAGTGCTGTTCATGATGGTGAGTGGGGATAATGCTGAGGTGTCTCTCCTAAAGTCTACAATCATCTCCACTGTTTTGAGCGTGTTCAGCTCCAGGTTGTTATGACTGCACCAGATAGCCAGCTCTTGGACCTCCTGTCTGTAAGCAGACTCGTCACCATTCCAGATGAGGCCAATGAGTCTGGTGTCATCTGCAAACTTCAGGAGTTTGACAGAGGGGTCTTTAGCGGTGCAGTCGTTGGTGTACAGGGAGAAGAGCAGTGGGGAGAGCACACATCTCAGTAAAAGTACAATTTATGCATTACATTAAGAGAAAGATATAGCTGCAGACATGAAAGTCTCAAGCAAACCTAGTTTGTTACCTACCATTTGCTGCACCAAGGTTCATCAGTCGAGTAGGTGCATAAAACACAGGACAGACAAATCCCAATACCCTCCCACCTATTTTTTTTTTTTTTTAATATTATAAAATAACACAAATAAGCAAGTACAATGCCAGAGTAGTGGCTAAATAAAGGTTGTATCAGGGGAAGCTTATGGAGTTACGATGCGTGAGCAGTTACACCGTAAATGAGCTGGCGAGATCTTGGGCGAAGTGAATCTGGAAAAGGTGAGTGTCAGACCTTTCTTGAAAGCAGACAGAGTTTCCGCAGTTCAGAGTGACAGGGGAAGGTCATTCCACTACAACAGAGCCAGAACTGAGAACCTCTGAGCTTTACCTTTTGTGCGCAGGACCACCAAGCGAGCAGAAGTAGACGAGCGAAGGGGCCTGGCTGTGGTGTAGCGGTTGATTAAGTCTTGTAAATAGCTGGGAGTAGTTCTATTGATGCATTTGTACACAGTAACCAGGGTTTTGAATTTGATTCAGGCAGCTATAGGAAGCCAGAGCAGAGAAATTAGTAGAGGAGATGCACAGGAGCGTTTTGCTAAATCAAACACAACTCGTGCAGCAGCATTCTGTAGAAGCTGCAGAGGTTTGATGGCATTAACAGGAAGGCCACACAGGAGAGAGTTGCAGTAGTCCAGACGGGAAGTCACCATGGCCTGGACAAGTAGTTGGGTGGAGTCAGTAGTGAGGTAGGGACAGATCCTACAAATATTATGCAGGATGCATCTGCAGGACCGGGTTGTGGCTTCAATATGTTGAGAGAATGACAGACTCACATCAATTGTTACTCCCAGACTCTTAGCGAAGGAGCTAGGCAAAATGAGTGAGTTGTCCAGTTTGATCGACAGGTTGTGACAGGAGAACAGGCCAGCTGGGAGGTAAAGAATCTCTGTTTTGGAGAGGATGAGTTTGAGGTGGTGATAGACATCCATAAAGAGATGTCTTATAGACAGGCAACAATGTGTGCAGAGATGTCTGAAGTACCAGGTGGAAAGGAGAGGAAGAGCTGGGTATCATCAGCATAGCAGTGGTATTTGAATCCATGGGAGGCTATGACCGGGCCGAGGGAGGAGGTGTAGATGGAGAATAGAAGAGGACCCAATACCGAGCCCTGCGGAACACCGGTTGAGAGAGGCAAAGGAGAAGAACGAGAGCTCTGCCAGACCACTTGATAGGATCTGTCGGAGAGGTAGGACTCAAACCATCTTAGTGCTACACCTTTGATCCCAAGCTGGTTAAGAGAGGAGAGTAGAATCCGGTGATTGACAGTGTCGACCGCTGCAGACAGATCGAGGAGGATGAGGACCGAGGAGAGGAAGGCAGCTCTAGCAGTTTGGAGTGTCAGATACCACCAGAAGGGCAGTCTCAGTGGAGTGACCAACTTTGAAACCAGAATGATAACCATCAAGGAGATGGTTCCGGGTGAGGAAATCAAACAGTTGATCACAAGCTGCATGCTCTAGGGTTTTAGACAGCAAGGAGAGGAGAGAGAGCGGTCTGTAATTTTCAACCAGATTGGGGTCCAGGGGGGATTTTCTAACAGAGGTGAAATTAGAGCGGTTTTGAAGGCAGCTGGAAAACAGCCAGAGGAGAGTGAGGAGTTGACGATTGTAGAGATGAATGAGGAGAGTTGAGGGGAAATGTTCTGAAGGAGTGATGATGGGATTGGATCAAGCGAGCAGGTGGTGGCTCTGCGCAATATCAGGAGGTCAGCGACTTCAGATTCAGAGAGTGGCTTGAAGTTGGAGAGGATAGCTTGGCAGGGAGGTCCAGCGTGAACCGGGCAGGTTGATGGTGAGAATTTATCAGTGATAGCTTGTATTTTGTCTCTGAAAAACAAAGCAAGTCTTCAGCAGTAAGAGAAGAGAGAGGAGGAGGTGGCAAGGGACACAGAAGGGATGAGAAGGTGGCAAAGAGTCTGTTTAGCCTTTTGGATGCAGACTGTATTTTGTTGTGGAAGGAGGTTTTAGCTGAAGAGACAGCAGACTGAAAAGCAGCTAAGAATGACTGGTAAGCATCCAGGTCCGATGGAGTTTTGGATTTATGCCATCTTCGCTCTGCAGCCCGCAGTTTGGTCCTATTCACATGTAACGTATCAGACAGCCATGGGGTGGCAATGGGGCGGCAATGGGGCATGCTGGTCTAGAAGACAGGGGACAGAGAGAGTCAAGGGAAGAAGATAGGGCAGAGAGGAAAGTGTTAGTGGCATCATCTGTAGATAGATCTGAGAATTGTGGAGCAGAAGGGAGAGCGGCCAGAGTAACAGAGGCAAAGCAGGAAGGTGAGAGAGATTTTAAGTTGAGGCGAAAGGTCACAATGGGTGCAGGAGGAGACGAGGAGTTAGTGGTGGGGGAGGGTTGAAATGAAATGAAGAAGTGGTCAGAGACATGCAGCGGAGTGACAGAGAGGACGGGACAGCCGTGGTTGCAGGAAAATACAAGGTCAAGACAGTTGCCCGCTTTGTGAGTAGCAGGGGATTGGGACAGAGAGAGATCAAAGGACTGTAGGAGCAACAGAAGGCTGCTTGCATGAATGTCACTGACATGCAGGTTGAAGTCACCCAGGAGAATCAGCAGAGTTGTCCCCTGGCAGAGAGCTCAACAAGATGTCAAGGTAATCCAAGAAGTGGCTAAGAGGGCCAAGAGAGCGATAAAGAACAACCACAAGCGTGATTGGGGCAGTGATAAAGACAGCATGCCATTCAAGGGAGGACAGATCATGCAATTGAAGAGGAAGAATAGAGTATTCCCACCGGGGAGAGATGAGCAGGCCTGTGCCTCCACCTCTGCCAGAGGAACAAAAGGTGTGAGAGAAGAAGTAGTTAGTAGAGAGTGCTGCAGGTGTGGCTGAATTGTCTGGGGGGATTCAGGTTTCAGTTAGGGCCAGGAGGTTCAGTGAGAGATGGGAGGCATAGGCTGGTATGAAATCAGCTTTTCTCACAGCAGACTGGCAGTTCCAAAGACCCATGGAAAAAGTAAAGCAAGATGGAAAGTTTGAAGTGTGAGGATAAACCAGATTACTGTAGCAGCAAGAGCACCCAGGTCTCCGGCGGTGGCGAAATCGCACTGCTCGCTTACTGTAGAAGACTTTGATGGCAGACATGTTGGACGCATGATCGCTTGAGGACAGCTGTACTGGTGGCATCCCTCAGTAGACTCCTTTGTCTTTGCACCCCGAGTCTTCGCACTAAGAGGCTGCCTCAACCACTGCTGCTACGGGTCACCAGCTGCTATTTAAACTGGGCTACTGCCTATCAGCTGACTTCCTAATCGAAACCGAAACCACACCAACAATGGCGACCAAAATAAACAACCAACCAGAGGAGATTAATTGAACCATGGAGTCATGCTCACTCCCGCTACGGGACACAGAAATGATCCAGAGAACGGTCGTCCTACCACTAAATACTACTAAACAAAATAATTACAGTGCCATGCAACACTACACAACTGATTGTATCAATCAACCTGCACAGCTACATGAAAAGCAGTAGCAAAACAACTACACTTACCCAAAACACCACGGACAGTAGCGAGAAACCTCCAACACAAAAACATAATGCACCTTACGCCCTGTGTTGCTGGCTTAGGCTCTGGTTCACTGCGACTCCGCTCTGGGCAAGCGGTTTCAGTCAATGTGTGTGTCTGTGTGTTAAATTAACCCAATGAAAGGGCCACTCCTGTATAATATATACCTTACTTGTTGTGGCCTTTCCCATTAGTCAAGTTAGCAGCCTAAAGATTCAACAAGTGCATTATTTCACAATCAAGAAATTCCTGAAAAGATCAGAAGAAAAGAATTTTAGCATCAATTAGTCTGCACATGGCTACAAAGTCATTTCTAAGACTCTGGGACTCTCCTGAACCACAATGAGAGACATAATCTCCAACGGAGAACAAATGGAACAGTCATGAACCTACCAAGGAATGGTTAGCCTTCAAAAATTTTTCCAAGGAAATATCATATCAAATCATTCAGGAAGACTCAAAGATTTTTAAAAAACATCTAGAAATCTGCAGACTTCTTTTTCCTCAGCTAACATCCGTGCTCAGAAAAAACCTGGGCAAAAATGGGCTGTATGTAGCAAGGTGAACATCATTGCTAACAAAGAGGAACACAAATGCTTGTATGTTATTTACCAAGAAACACCTGAATGTTCACCAATCCTATGTTCCATGTACAGAAAAGTCAAAAGTGGAATATTTTGGACTATATGGGTTATATGTTACAAAGAATTTTTCTGGAATGCATTACCTTTACCAGGGGAAGACTAATTTGTTACGACCCACCTCTGGGTGTTTGAATCTTTTTTTTTTTAACTCAGTTTCTAGTAAAATAGTTTTTAATAAATAAGTTGGACCAAATGCTTTATGCAGAGTGGTTCACATTTCCTTTCCCATCTGAACCAAAGAGAAAATTAGCATTGTTCATCCTTCTGAAACAGCACTATTTCCTTTTATGCCAAAATCACCCTCATTTTTAAAGAGCTTTTTTAAAATATTTTTTTTTTTACATACGATAAGTACTAGTATTTAATGGAGAATATTATAAATAAGGAACTTGGTAAAATGAAGGCAAGGAATCTAATCCTCTTCATCATTTTTGTTATCTTAACAGATCCAAACTCTAAACACAATATAGACATCACAAGGTTCTCTTTCTGCCTAGCCGTTTTAGTCTACAATACATACACACACACACATTTTCAGAACCGCTTGTCCCATACAGGGTCACGGGGAACCGGAGCCTACCCGGTAACACAGGGCGTAAGGCCAGAGGGGGAGGGGACACACCCAGGACGGGACGCCAGTCCGTCGCAAGGCACCCCAAGCAGGACTCGAACCCCAGACCCACGGGAGAGCAGGACTGCGGTCCAACCTACTGCGCCACCGCACCCCTCACAATACATACACACACACACACACACACACATTTTCAGAACCGCTTGTCCCTTACGGGGTCACGGGGAACCGGAGCCTACCCGGCAACACAGGGCGTAAGGCCAGAGGGGGAAGGGGACACACCCAGGACGGGACGCCAGTCCGCCGCAAGGCACCCCAAGTGGGACTTGAACCCCAGACCCACCGGACAGCAGGACTGCGGTCCAACCCACTGCGCCACTGCGCCACCGCACCCCCCTACAATACATACAATGAAAGAGAAAAGAAACATACAATAGCCTCCAACTCCCAGCTTCAGAGTCACTCTAAAGTCTGTTAGAACAAAACTTTCCAGTCCATTCCTTCCTTGGTGTCTTGAAACCCCTGTTAGCCTCCTCCCTCTAATCAGTGCACTTCAGCTGGCAATCAATACTGTTGCGAGCCCATTTTGTCTAGGGGTATAGGAGTGTAACATTAAACAAATTGGAAACTGGAGAGATTGGGAAGGGGGCAAAATGATAACGATACAATGAAGACTAAGTGGAAGCATGATTTACTGTATACTCCTGAAACTGTGGAATATGAGTTATGACAGTATTTGTATGCATTTATAGTTATTCATTTAGCATATGCTTTTCTCCAAAGCCACTTCCATCGAACTCTACATAGTGTTATCAATGAACACTTTGTGGTTGTATGAGCCCACACTTTATTCACCTAAGGGGATTTACAATGCTAGATACTACTAACAATGAGTCACTCATCCCTACATCAGTGGAACACACTTTTTGTCTGACACTCACACACGTTTGCATTTATTCATTTAGCAGATGCTTTTCTCCAAAGTGACTTCCAACGAACTCCATGTAATGTTATCAGCCCATACCTTATTTACCAAGGTGACTTATAATGCTAGTACTGTACACTACTTACAATGGGTCACTCATCCATACATCAGTGGAACACACTCTCTCTTTCACTTGCACACTATGGGTGAATCTGAGCAGCATGTCTTTGGACTGTGGGAGGAAACCCACACAGACATGCAAACTCCCCATAGACTGAACGGGGATCAAACCCACTCCCTCTCATACCACCCAGGTGCTGTGCCACTGTGCCACCTATAAACAATCATGTCACACAGAGAAAAGAAACCTGAAACATGCCAAAGACAAGAAAATATCTAACCCAACTAATCCAAACAAAACACAAGCAAAATAATCTTCGGATGCATTCAGACACCTACTCAAACTAGCAAAACACAAGGATGGCGCTCACCCTTACCTTATTGTGTCTAGACATTCAAAAACAAACCCAAGTGTTTGCAAGGTGTTTGTCACGTGACGTTCCTACTTCTCCCCAGGACAACCAAAGTCACCGTTAACAACAAATGTATAACAGCTTCGAATCAACATCTAACAACGTTTCTAATAACAATGAGAAAACATAGAAAATAGTGAGCGCAATGACCAAAAAACATGAAATCAAAAATTTATGAGAAAAAACTTAAAACATCAAAATCAATTCAAGTGAAGTCACCAAGCACCTGCGGGTAGAATCCAAACTTCTGCTGCCCTTTTTTTTTTTTGGGGTGGGGGGGGTGGTGGTTGGTTGTCATATCATTGCTAACAAAGAATTACAGAAAAATGTAACAATGATGCACTGGGTACCTGTACAAAGAGAGAAGGGGTAGGAGAGACTGAAAGAGAAACAAACATACAGACATCATAAGGTAACTGCCGTGGAATTTAAGTTATACACTTGGGTTGCAAAGAGATAGTCTTTATTTCCAGTGATTCAGTACATCAGTATGCTGGGAGAATGCAGATTCAACTCAGGAAGAGGAAATTTGGAGTGATTTACATATTCTACAGCACCATTTATTTTGAGGTGAGGGAGCAGAAACTGTCAGTTACATGAAACCTAACAACCTCTGAAATTCTTTCATATAACTCTCCCACACATGTAACAATACTATTTCCTAACTGGCATGATATACTGGTGTGGAGTGTAGAGACGGCTGTGGGAAAAACGGATAAATGGTCAACAGTGTTGCAGGGAATGTATAATGATCTTAAGAATTCTCTAATTTCGTACTGCTAGCTCAGCATATTTTACCTTTCTTTATTTTATGTAAAGAAAATTTATAGGTGGCTTGTCAAACTGATGTAAGCAATAGGTGTTTGAAGCGCAATGACATGATAATACTGCAAACAGATTGAACTCACTTTCCTTTTTGCTCCCTTTCTACTGTTGACTTTACAATTCTTGAAACACCAATCTGTCATTCTTAAGACAACTCTCTCTAGTCAGGATTCAAAGAAGCCCAGTTGTTGATGTCACCAGCCTTGCCAGATGCTAATGTTAATCCAGCTATTCAGCCGCTAAACACTTCCACAGTAAACTCCGTGGAGACAGAGAAGCAATTTATGAAGTTTATGAAGAAAGGAAAAATATACAAACATAAACTTCTGATTCAATTTGCATAGCAAATATTACATACACAGATTAATGATGAATAATAAAATACACTAAAACATGAACCAATCGACTGCCATATTAGCACAGAATTGCTAACTCAATCAATCGCCACATTTGAAATGCTAAAGACACAAATAAAGTGCTCATAATAACAAAACAGTATTGAGCAAGTTCACTTACAGACTTTACGTTTCAAAGTACTTTTGAAGACAAAATGGAAATGGAAGACCAGAAACCACATGGAACATATCATACTACTGCCACACATAACAGGCGTTGACTACTTCCCCCTAGAACAGGAAACTCAGTCAGCATTGTGGGAATGACAAAATAATGTGTCACAAAAAAGTCCCAACTCGAACTAAACTTAAGAGTCCAGCACACTCCCCACCTAGGGTTTGTAAAGATCCCACATAATTTTAGGCTGCCTCAGTGCCCTTGGGGGGGGGGGAGTAGAATACAACCACTTCTGAAACTGAACGAGGGAAGGTTTTCTGCACACCCTCTCTAATGACTGTCAACTCCACTTTCCTTACAAGGCTATCCTTGCGTGGTAGTGTTTTAGCAATGATGGCCATGGGCCATTGATTCCGCTTGCCTTGGCCGTCCTTCATCAATAAAGAATCTCCTTCTTTAAAACAAGACTTTTTGTCATGTCACTTCTGCCTGCTCTGGAGAGTGGAAAGGTATTCATGGCACCATCTAGTCCAAAATGTCTCTGAGAGATTCTGACCTCTTTTCCACTCAGCCCTGAAAATATCTCCATCTGTGAACTCACCAGGTGGAGGGGAAATGGAACCAGTTTTCTGGGTCAAGAGGACAGCAGGGGAAAGTATTACAGGACCTTCAGGGTCTGAAGAGGCTGGCACAAGAGGACGTCCATTCATGATTTCGGAAACTTCAGCCATCAGGGTTACAAGAACCTCGTGTGTAAGATGCTGTAATTTCCTCTCAAGCAACATATAGCTGAAAATCTGACGGGCTATACCAACCATCCTCTCCCATGCACCTCTCATGTGAGATGCATGAGGAAGACTGAATATCTACATACAACTGTGCTTAGGTGCTTCTCCATATTTTCTGAGCTTAAAGTTTCTTTAAGTCATCTTGAGTTCCTGTACAGCTCCAAAGAAATGTGTGCCACAGTCAGATCGCATCTGTTTAGCAGGCCCCCTTATAGAGAAAAAAACCTCCGCAGAGCATCCGCTGGTCCGCAGAGAATCCGCTGGTACTCATTATCTCAACAACTTCAATATGTACTACTCTTGTACACATACACAAGAAGATGACAGCCCACCTTTTGGAGTCGGAGCTACATCCTCTGGTACGGTAGGAAGTGACCTGCCATGGTCCAAAGACATCGACTCCCACATATGTGTATGGTAGAGCCTCTTGCAGCCTTTCTGCGGGCAAGTCGGCCATCCGTTGGACCTCTGTAGGAAGTCGGAGCTTTCTGCAGGACACACATTTGTAAAGTAGGTTTCCAATGCACCTTTTAGCTCTGTTTAGCCAGTACCCTGCTGCTCATATTGCATCCTCAGTAAAATGCCTTCTTTGATGCCTGACTGGTTCATAGTAGTGTCAAACGAGCAATGTTGCAACATGATGTCTTCCAGGGATGATCACTGGATTGCTTTCTTCTTCCTGAAAACTTGCCTGAACAATCCGTCCTCTAATTTCTTAAAGACCTTTATTGTCGAGAACCGGGTGAAGCTTTCGTAGACTGCTTTTAGGTGAAAGGTTGCATCCTGCTTTATGTTGCTCAGCTCCTGAGGATAAGCTGCATATGCTAAACGCTCCCTAAGATGATGGTTCTGGCCTTGTTCAACTCTTCTTTAGTAGGGCTCTTACTGCAGAGATGGCATCCACTACATCAAGAATCCTGTGTAGAACAAGAGAATGACTGGGACACATGGCTCAAACGAGCGATCGCTCTAATTAGTTTGCTCAAGCTGGAAAAGCACTCAAATCTTTTGGGAGTCAGGAACTGATGCGATACTACAGTCAGACATGAAGTTACCTGTGGTCAAACTTGTGGATCCGATGCCAGGTTAACAAGATTGTACTCCTCTTGAGGCAAGAGATTGAGAGATCGAGGGTTGAGAAGAAAGTCTGGCACTGTACGCCAAGTTGTGTTACAGAGGCGATCGGCTACTACAGATCTGGACCCATGGTCTGCAGGGTTGGCATCTGAAGGGACATACATCCACTGGCAAGGAGTAGAGGACTGAAGAATGCGTTGGATCCTGTTGTTCACATACATATAAAAGCGTCTTGTTCGGTTGTAAATATAACCGAGAACAACTTTACTGTCGGTGAAGAACTGGACCCTGTCGAACTGCAAGTTCATTTCTTCTATGACTACGTCTGCAGTCTCAATTGCAAGGACTGCTCGCTGCGCACAGTTCCAACCTCGGAACAGTGACATCTGGCTGTGATACTAGCTTAGTCTTTTCAAACATAAAGCCAATTTCTGTTTGTCCATTGCAGGATGTGGACTGCAAGTAAGCCACAGCTGCTACAGCTTTCATGGATGCATCTACAAATATGCACAGCTCCCTGATCCGAACCTCTGACGTAGGGAAAGATGTGTAAGTACGTGGTACGTTTAGCTCTTGCAGGTACTGTAAGGAGTCCCTCCATCGTATCCATTCTAGCCTTATGTCACCTGGAAAAGGGGAATCCCAGTCTTTAGCCTGCATGGAAAGTTTCCTAAGAAGCAGCCTGCCTTTAATGGTAATGGGAGCAATGAAACCAAATGGATCGTATAAGCTGTTTACTGTAGACAGCACTCCTCTGTGAGTGAAAGGCTTCTTATCATCAATGGCTTGGAACATAAAGGCATCTGATGCTATGTCCCAAGACACTCCTAAACTATGTTGGACTGGAGGATCTTCAAAGAACAGGTCAACATTCTTGACATCCTCAACCCAATCTTCAGAAGGAAAAGCCTCAATCACTGCAGGTCAATTGGAGATTATCTTATGTAGCCTAAGGTTTGGCACTGCAAGAATGTTTTGAGTTTGCTTGAGGAGACTGATTGCTGCTGCTACAGTGGAAAAGGATTTCAGAGCATCGTCGATACAGAAGTCTCGATTGACAAACTTTTTCACATCACTACCAAAGTTCTTTTCTTTTTCTTTAGCTGCTCGCTGCAAACCATAGATGGCAACAGCTGTAGAAGGACTATTGCCAAACTCATGAACACGCATTCTGTAATCTACTATTTCCTTACCTGGGTCATTGTCTTGATACCAGAGAAAGCACAAGAAATCTCTGTGGTCCTCTCTGACAATAAAGCAGTGGAACATGTGCTGAATGTTGGCAGTGATGGCCACTGGCTCTCTCCGGAATCTTAGCAACACTCCTAGGAGGCTGTTGTTAAGTTCTGGCCCCTTAAGTAGCACATCATTCAGTGAGACTCTGTCATAAGATGCGATGGAGTCAAAGACTACATGGATCTCGTTTGGTTTTTTCAGATGATAAACGCTGAACAAAGGTAGTTACCAACACTCCTGGCTTTTCTTGAGTGGTGGAGCAATTTCTGCATGTTCGTTGGTGAGCATGTTCTCCATAAACTCAAGAAAATGTGCTTTCATCTGAGGACGCTTGTCCAAGGTGAGGTAAGGCTGTAGGCATACTCTCTGTTGTTTGGGAACCTTCTTCTCAGCATTTGGAATGGTGAAGGAGCAACCCAGCCAATGGATTCTTTTTGATGGCACTCTTTGTTCATTATGTGCAGAAACCTGTTGTCATCCTTTGACAGTGCTAGCTTGTGATCTGTGGGAGTACGGATGAAGATTGATTGGCCTAGCTTGTCATCTTCACAAGTAAGTAAAGCATCAGTGATACCATCAGATGCGTGGTGGTCTTGAAGCAGAAGACTGCTGCCATAGCACTCTTTCACATGGACTCGACTTACACAAGGATGGAAGAAGCTGGGGCAACCACTCTCAAGTATGGAAGTCTTGAAAACATGCACACGAGAAGGCTGATGAGCGCCTCCAAGACACACTTCAATACCAATCCACCCAAGGTCTAACTTCTGCACAAATGGAGTGCTGTGTGGACCATTAATCTGTCGTGGGACTTTATGAACCCTAATGAGGTCTCTGCCAAGGAGGAGAAGGATGCTAACATCTGGATCAAGAGCAGGAATTTCGTCAGCAGTATGTCTGAGGTGACTGAAGTAATGTGTTGCATCTGGGGTTGGGATTTCAGACTGGTTACTGGGAATCTGATTGTATTCTAGCAATGTTGGAAGGTGAAGGGTTACATTTTTGTCCACTGACTCCACAATGTAGCCGTTAGCTCTCCTTCCTACAGTCTCTTTCAATCCAGCACGTGTTAAGCGAATATGGGAGGGAAGGTCCATTAATATTAAAAGCTTCAAAGAATTCCAATCTCGCTAATGAATGGCTGCTCTGTTTGTCCAGAATAGTGTACATTGTTTTCGATTCCTCTTTGTGGTCCTCTGGATAGACATTAACCAAACAAATCTTGGAACATGCTCTCGTACTCATTCCGGCTCTACACACCTTGGTGCACTTTGACATTACTTCTTGATCGATGGATTCACTGCCATCTCCGCCATCCTCTGAGGTGGGAGGGGTGGCTTTCTTCCAGGGTGCTAGACCTGGATGTAAGGCTGATACATGACGGTCACTGTTACATTCAGTGCAGTATATTTTAGCTTTGCAGTTTTTTGCTATATGACCCGTTGAAGAGAAGCACCTGAAGCATACAAAATGTTCCTTGAGAAACTGCGTACAGTCTTCTTCTCCCTGAATCCTCTACACCTTTTGTAAGTGTGAGGTTTGCCATGGATTAAGCAGTACCGTCTAGGATCTACAGCCTTTTTCCTGTCAACCATATCTTTTATCTCAGACTTGCTTACTTGGGCTTTGTGAACTGTTATAGAAGCTTGCCTGTATCTGTGTGGTCTGTCTCTCTTGTCCTGTGATGCTGGAGAAAGAACAGTAAAGTTGGTATCTGTTCTTGCCTTAGCTTCTGTACGAATTAAGTCAGCAAATGCAGAGAATGGTGGGAAGGCCACAGAATACTCACGCTTGTACTTGGATCCGTAATATATCCATTTCTCCTGGATATTGTGAGGAAGTTTTTTCAACAATGGGACTTACTCTACGAGCAGTGTCAAGATAGGACAACCCTGGTAGACAGCCATCTAGCTTGGCTCCCTCCACCTCTGTAAGAATGTCTCCTAGTTCACGCAGCCTAAATGAATCTTTATTTATTATTTTAGGGATGCTCTCCAATTTGACAAAAAGAGCTCGTTCAATGGCCTCTGGTGAGCCATATGTTTCCTCTAGTCTCTCTCAAGCCATGTGCAGGCCCTAATGTTAACTGCTTTCATTCTTCAAGTCTGTTCAGAGGATTCTCTTCCAAGATATTTGATGAGCAAATCTATTTCTTCCTCTGGCTTGACGTTGAGGTCTGCAATGGCACTTTTGAAAGATGATTTCCAAGCCCAATAATTCATAGGCCTTTCATCGAAGGAATTCAATCTAGAAGTCACTAACTGGCTGCGTGCAAGGAATTTGGCAAGATCACGAGTATTTGTTTTATCCTCAGGACTGCTTTGAGGGCTTTTGCTAGGCACTTCAGCAGCTTGGGGAATGAGAGAAGGAGAACCTTTCCTTGTTGAGGAGAGAGAGGAGCAGTAGCTGCGGTTTTAGCATGATTGCTAACATAGTCTGTAATGGGCCGAAGGCTGAACTCTTTAGAAGAGCCCTTTGAAGACTTTGATGCTGTTGCACAATCTATCTCCATGAAGCCTGCTTCTAGAATTTCTGTTTCCGCAACAGCTGCATCCTTTTCTTTCTCTTCCTGTAGCGCTTCCAATGTTCCTTGGAGTCGAGCTTCTTCAACTTTAACCTCAGTGTCTCTTTTTGCATACACAGCTCTTGCCTGTGCAGCCTCCACCCTTGCACATGCCTTAGCGATAACTAAGCTGGCTCTGGAGCCCCTGGATATATGGAAGACTGAGAGCTTACTGAGCGAGCATCCTCACCTTCTTCTTCATCACGATGTTGCTACATTGTTGCGTTAGAGCCTTCTGATGACATAGTGTTTGTGCAGACTGTGATATGAAGCTACTGGCTTAGAGCAAGGTAATCACTTATCTCTTTGTAAGATGCAGTTGTTAGTCAAGGGTCCCTATCTTCTCTCACTTCACTGTGCTGTCTTTTCACTGTCACTGACCTCGCTGGATTCTATGTTAATGCAGCTATCCAGCCAGTAAACACTTCCACAAAAAAAACTCCACAGGGACAGAGATGCGGTGGTGCAAAAGTGTGAAACTGCAAAAAAGGAAAAATATACAAACATAAACTTCTGATTCAATTTCCATAGCAAATATTACATACACCGATTAATGATGAATAATAAAATACACTAAAACATGAACCAATCGACTGCTGCACAAGCACAGAATTGCTAACTCAATCAACCACCACATTTGAAACGCTAAAGACACAAATAAAGTGCTCATTATAACAAAAAAACAGTATTGAGCAAGTTCACTTACAGACATTGTGCGTTTCAAAGTGTTTTTTAAAATAAGATGGAAATGGATGATCATAACCACATGTAACTCATCACACTACTGTCACACCGAATAGCTGTTGACTACTTCCTCCTAGAACAGGAAACTCAGTCAGCATTGTGGAAGTGTCAAAATAATGTGTCACAATAAAAGTCCCAACTCAAACTAAACTTAAGAGTCCAGCAGAGTTGAAATCACCAGTGTATAATAATACCTTTTTGTTTGTCCGACAGGGGGTGCAGTGGCGCTTATGCCCTATGTTGCCGGGTAGGCTCCGGCTCCCCGAGACCCGTATGGGACAAGCGGTTCAGAAAACGTGTGTGTGTGTGTGTGTGTGCGTTTGTCCAACAGTTCCCCATGACTCTATAAAGGTTGCTTTTACATTTACATTTATTCATTTAACAGACACTTTTCTCCAAAGTGACGTACATCATCTCATAGAAAACACAATGTGTGCATTACATTCACAAAGAGAGACTTAGGTTGACGCGTGATTCTTAATTACAGTCAGTTTGTTTGTTTCCACCATAATGTACATCACACACCTTCACTTTTCTTGTCACCGTTTGAAAATGTATATGCTGCATAAAGACTGTACATCCACTACATTTATATATACATTTATTCATTTACCAGATGCTTTTGTCCAAAGCGACACATATCTCAGCAAAAGTACAATTTATGCATTACATTAAGAGAAAGAGACATAGCTGCAGACATGTAACTCAAGTAAACCTAGTTTGTTATCTACCACTTGCTGCACCAAGGTTCATCTACTCGAGGTTCACTACTGATACGTTGTTCCTATTCTCCACATCTCAAACTGAGGCTGATAAGGACAACCACAACTGGTTATGTGGTGAATAAGTGACCATGACACTGGGAAATTATTGTTAGGAGGATTCATTGCCCCAGGAGCAGTAAATACCTTATCAATGCATATTGTATACCCAAGCAAAATACATCTTTTCCCACCCTCCTCCTTCAGGATGGAAAGATTATCATTATCTGCTAAAATTAAGGTAAAATTGTGAAAAATATAATCATTTACAGTGCATTCAAAAAGTATTCAGACCCTTTCACTTTTTTTTACACTTCAGCCTTTTGCTGTTTGATTATATAATAATTGTTATCATATAACATAATATAATATATAAAATGATAGCAATTGTTATATAATTATATTATGTTATATATTATATGTCATAATACACACACACACATTTTCAGAACCGCTTGTCCCTTACGGGGTCACGGGGAACCGGAGCCTACCCGGCAACACAGGGCGTAAGGCCGGAGGGGGAAGGGGACACACCCAGGACGGGACGCCAGTCCGCCGCAAGGCACCCCAAGCGGGACTTGAACCCCAGACCCACCGGAGAGCAGGACTGCGGTCCAACCCACTGCGCCACCGCACCCCTCTATGTCATAATATAATATAATATAATAATTGTTTAATTATTATAATTGTAATTAAAATTATAATATAATTTTCTTCCCTCATCGATCTACATTCAATACCACATAACAACAAAGTAAAAACAGGATTTTAAAATTTTTTGGAAATTTATTAAAAATAAAAAACTGAATTATGACATTGACAAAAGTATTCAAACCCTTTGCTTTGTACTGACATGGCTGCAAGGAGGCGATGGACCCAAGCGCGGTTGTACCGTTTTATTTTGCTGTAGGACTGACAAGGGACAGGTGGAGAAAATTGTCAACAACAGGCAGGGGTCACCAATGAGTGAAAGTCAAAGCAAAAGGAGAACCCGAAACGGTAATCCAGGAACCAAAGCGAAATGTCAGAACACCGGGAAATTGTCGGGACAGGGACATAGGATCAGGGAACAGGAACACAGGTGATAGTACAGGAGAGGGTGAGCAGATGGCTCGAAGAGGTTCCACAACCTGGGTGGTTCGGCGTCATTCTTTTATGGTCCATTTCCCTGATCTGCCACAGGTGCATCATGTTGTTGCCAGCCGTGGGTGTGACATGTACTTAGTTGAAGCACTTTTAACAGCAATTACAACCTTGAGCCTTCTGTGGTATGACGCAACAAGCTTTGCACACCTGGATTTGAGGATTTTCTGCTATTTATCTCTGCAGATCCTCTCAATCTCTGTGAGGTTGGATAGGGACCATCAGTGGACAGCTATGTTCAGGTCTCTCCAGAGATGTTCGATTGGGGTTGTTGCCAAATTTCATTTGAATGGATGCACAGTCTGATGTTTCAAGGCATTTATTCCTTCCAGGCATCTGTACAAACAACATCCTGGGAGGCAACTCCAAAGAGAGGCTCCCCGAACAATGCATCTTATCTGTATATACTGCATGTGTTATGGAATCATTTCAAAGATGATCAATAGAAATGGGATGCACTTCAGCTACATGTCAAATGTCATAGCAAAGGGTCTGAACACTTATGTCAATGTGATATTTCATACACACACATTGACTGAAGCTGCTTGTCCCAGGCAGGGTCGTGGTGAGCCGGAGTCTAACCCAGCAGTACAGGGTGCAAGGCTGAAGGGAGGAGGGGACACACCCAGGACGGGACGCCAGTCTGTCACAAAGCACCCAAAGTGGAACTCGAACCCCAGGCCCACCAGAGAGCAGCACTCGGCCAAACCCACTGCGCCATCGTGCCCCATTCTAATGTGTTATATTTCTTTTTTTTTCTTTTTATTTTTATTTTTAATAAAGTTGCAATAATTTTTAGATTCCTGTTTTTGCTTTGTCATTATAGGGTATTGAGTATAGATTGATAAGGGAAAAACCGATTTTGGCATCAGACTGCAACATAAAGAAATGTGAAAAAACTGAAGAGGTCTGAATAGTTTCTGAATGCACTGTAAGTATGGTGTTACAAATCCAAGGAGACATATACATATACCTCATGAACATTTTTCTTCACATTTTGTTTTACTTCAGTAGTGTGGGTGCTGATTTACAAAAACAGGGTGAATTAAAATGTTTTACTCACAATTCATTTTAAAATGGATTATAATTTATCCACTTAGCAGATGCTTTTTTTCCAAAGTGACGTGCATTTCAGAGAACTATACAAAAAGTGTATTGCACCAACAAAGGAGAAATTTAAATGCAGACATTTACATTTACATTAATTCATTCAGCAGATGCTTTTCTCCAAAGCGACATACATCTCACATTGCATTAGCAGAAAGAGATATAGATGCAGACACATGATTCTTAAATACAGTTAGTTTCTTTCCACCATATGAACCAATGTTCATCACACGAGTAGCTGTAGAAAACTTTATCAGAATATCCAGGATTCTACATCACCTTCTTATTAATATATACTGTATATTTTTCAGATATACAATATAAACATTTATGTTACATTACTGGAATAGCTGCTTAAAGGTTTATCCGGGGATGATCTTAAAGTTATAGTGCATGAACATTTACATCTTACATAAACTTAAGAGATCATGGGCGAAGTAAGTCTGGAAGAGGTGACTTTAAGACCCTTTCAAATGTGGACAGATATTCAGCAGTTCAGAGTGAGAGGGAGAGGTTGTTCCTGCACAAGAAAGCCAGAACCGAGAACCTTTGTGCTTTACCTTTCGTGCATGGAACCATTAAGTGGACAGAAGAGCCAAGTAGTCTGGTTGCCGTGTAGCGGATGATCAAGTCTTGTAGACAGCTGGAGGCTGTTGTATTGATGCATTTGTAGGCCATAACCAGGGTCTTAAATTTGATCTCGGCAACTATAAGAAGCTAGTGCAGAGAAACGAGTAGGGGAGATAATGGGAATGCTTCAGCATGTGAAACACAGCTCGGCCAGTAGCGTTCTGTATCAGTTGCAGAGGTTTGATGACAGTAGCGGGAAAGCCAGACAAGAGAGTGTTGCAATAGTCCAGACGGGATGTCACCATGACTTGGACAAGTAGTTCCGCAGAGCTGATTGTGAGGTAAGCACGGATCTTGCGGATGTTTTGCAGGATGTATCTACAGGTCCTAGTTGTGGCTTTGATGCGCTGAGAGAAAGATAGACTTGAGTCAATCATCACTTCCAGACTCTTAGCCAAGGAGGTTGGCAAAATGAGTGAGTTGTCCAGTTTGACCATAACAGAAAGACAGGCCAGCTGGGAGGTTTAGGATCTCTGTTTTGGAGAGGTTGAGTTGTAGGTGGTGATCAGACACCCATGCAGAGAGCTCCAACAAGCAGGCAGAGATGTGGTCGGAAATGTCTGATCTTCCAGGTGGAAATGAAAGGAAGAGCTGGTTGTCATCAGCAAAGCAGTGGTAGTTGAATCCATAGGAGGCAATGACAGGGCCGAGGGAGGAGGTGCAGTTTCGAAAGAGTAGAGGGCCCAGTACCGATCCCTGCAGGAGACCAGTTGAGAGAGATAGAGGAGAAGAACGGGGAGCCCTCCAGACCACTTGATTGGATCTGTCTGATAGGTAGGTCTCTAACCATCTTAGTACCGTTCCTTTGATCCCAAGCTGACTAAGAGAGGAGAGTAGAATCTGGTGGTTGACAGTGTCGAATGCTGCAAACAGGTAGAGGAGGATGACATCAGAGGACAGGGAGGCCACTCTAGCCACCCGAAGAGCATGAGACGCTGCCAGGAGCAGTGTCTTGGTGGAGTGACTAACTTTGAATTGAGACTGATATCCATCGCAAAGATGGTTCCGGGTGAGAAATTCAGACAGTTGATCACAGGCCACCCGTTCTACAGTTTTAGACAGAGAAGGGAGGAGAGAGACTGGCCTGTAGTTTTGGACTGATTTAGGATCCAGAGAGGGTTTCTTTAACAGAGGTGAAATGAGGGCAGTTTTGACAGCAGATGGGAAGCAGCCAGAGGAGAGCAAGGAGTTGATGATCTTGGAGATGAAGGTTGAGAGTTGCGGGAAGTTTGTCTTCAGAAGTGTCAATGGGATCAGATCAAGCAAGCAGGTAGTGGCTCTGTGTGATATCAGGAGGTCAGAGATTTCAGTTTCTGACAGTAGCTTGAATTCAGAGAATGTGACTTTGCAGGGAAGTCCAGTGCAAACAGGGCAGGGTGATGTTGAGAACTTGTCTATGATTGCTTTGACTTTGTCTCTGAAAAACAAAGCAAAGTCATTAAGAATGAGAAAAGATGGAGAAGGGGGCAGCAGAGGACACAGTATGCATGAGAAGTGGTGAAGTGTCTGTATTGTTTTTTTAATTGCAGGCTGTATTTTGTTGTGGAAGAAGGTTGTTTTAGCTGAGGAGACAGCAGAGAGAAAAGTAGAAAAGAGTTCTTTGTAGACATCTAGGCCCACGCAAGTCTTGGATTTATGCCATCGTTGCTCTGCAGCCTGGAGTTTGGTCCTTCTATCACATAATGCATTAATCAGCCATTGGATGGCACTGGGGCGTGCTGGTCTTGAAATTAATGGACAGAGAGAGTCAAGAGAGAAAGATAGGGCAGAGAGAAAAATGTTAGTAGAATTGTCTATTGATAGATCTGAGAATTGTGCAGCAGAAGGGAGAGCGGACAGTGTGGCAGGGTAAAGGCAGGAAGGCGAGAGAGATTTTAAGTTACGGTGGAAGGTGACAATGGGTGCAGAAGAAGGAGAAGGATTAGTGGTAAGGCAGGGTTGGAAGAAGATAAAGAAATGATCGGAGACATGGAGAGGAATAACAGAGAGGACAGCCACAGTTACCAGAAAAAACAAGGTCATGGCGATTGCCAGCTTTGTAAATAGCGGCGGACTGGGACAGGGAGAAGTTGAAGGACTGAAGGAGCAACAGAAAGCCACTTGTATAAATGTCCTTGACATGCAGGTTTAAGTCACCCAGGAAAATCAACAAAGCGTTATCCCCTGAGACAAAGCTCAGCAAGATGTCGAGGTCATCCAGGAAGCGGCTGGGAGGACCAGAGGGGCAATGCAGAACAACCACAACAAGAGTGATTGGGGCAGTGATAGGTACAACATACCATTCAATGGAGGACAGGTAATGCGGGTGGAGAGGGAGTACAGAATATTCCCACCGGGAAGAGATGAACAGGCTTCTGCTTCCATTTCTGCCAGAGGGGAAATGGATGTGGGAGAATGAGTAGTTAGTGGAGAGGGCTGTGGCTGTGGCTGTGTTGTCTGGGGTAATCCAGGTTTCCATTAGGGCCAGGAGGTCCAGTGAGAGATGGGAGGCATAGGCCGGTATGAAGTCAGCCTTTCTCACAGCAGATTAGCTGTTCCAGAGTCCCATGGAGAGGCTGAAACAGGATGAAGGACTTGACAGACGAGGATAAACCAGGTTACTGTAGCAGTGGGAACATCTGAGTCTCTGATGACGGTAGTGTCTCACAGTTCGGTTGCCACAGACAGCTTTGATCTTTGACATGTTTGAGGCATGATCCCTCGTGGAACAAGATATTGATGGCAGAATTCATGTAATGGTGGAGGCCTCCCTCAGTGGACTCCCACAGGTAGACTCTCTTGTTTTTGCATTTCAAGTCTCTCCACTCGAGGCTGCAGCTACGTGTCACCTGCTGGTATTTGAACCAGGCTAAATCACGTTAGCTGAGACTACAAATCGACACTACTCTGACAATGGTAACCAAAACAAACAGACACGATTAATCAAGTCAACAGAGTGACACCCAGTCTACAATACGGGACACAGTATTTTTAGCTTTGTACGCACCCTAACTAACTGTGAATTCAATGAAATCAAGAAATAAATTAATATATAAATACAACTGACAACTGCACAAGCACACAACAGATTGCTTCTATCTATCCACACAACTACAGAAGAAGAATTCGCATTGGGATATAGTGGTAGCAACAAATAAATTGACCAGAATCGGTCCGTGTGCATTGCGTTCATTCATTTTTTCATTTGAAATTGAAAAACAAAATGTGAATAAAGTCTGTGTACATTGTAGAAAAAATAGAAAAACAGATTTTTATTATTTCTAACAACCGGCTCCCCACCTGCAGGAAATCAAGGCACGCGAGTATAAAGGAAGCAACCAGACCAAAGCAGATGGCAGAACCTCCAATGAGCAACTGCAACCAGTGCATCACACCCTGTGCTATACTCGCCTGCGTCTTTTCCTTGCTCCCTCCTCCTGTTCACCTGTGATGACTCCTTTGGCTCCCTGACTTGTGCTTCATCTTCGACTGCAATTCTTGAATGCCCCTTTGAACCACAATTGTGAATCGAGTAACCCCCGACTGTTCACGACCATTCTTTTAGATTTTCCTCTTAAATAAAGCACCTGCTTCTAAGTCCGCCATGTCCGTCTCCTGAGTACGATATGACATTGAGCACACACACACGAAAGAAAAGGACTTGTTTCTTAATTTCCTCTTTTCATTTAATCGTATGAAGTGTAGAAATCTAAATCTCAGAATACCAAATACGATGAATGAAGCGTACCTCTCATCATGCTCTATGTAGCCAGCTAGAACCTCACGGTGCTTTTAATACCTACACTTAATTAGTAATAAGATTTTTAAGAAGTAGCACCTGAAATATCCTGCTGATTTTCTCAGTGGACATGTGATCCTCCCTTACTGTCACTCTCTTGCTGCTTTTGAAAAGCATATTAACATATGAATAACTCAAAGTGAAGCCAGCATGTTCGATGAAGTCACTGATGGATTATGCGTGGTTTCAGTGCGTTTACATCTGGGTTGTTCAAGAATACCACAAAATGAAATAACTCAAAGTTAAAAAATAAGATGACAAGAAATTATAAATGAGGCATATTTAAAATATTTTACATTTTGAGCAAAAAATGGTTTTTAAACATAGTTAATTCGTAATTTGTTTTTCATTTTTAAAACGAAAAACGAATGGAGGCACTGTATTCACATTTTGTTTTTCAATTTCATTTGAAAAAATTAACTAACGCAATGTATACGGACCCACAACGAACTGCAGCAACAATCTGAAATGCAAATATAATGCACAATGAGACAGACAGCACAGATCACGGACATTACTGACATGTGGTGCTGGAGTAGTCTATTTGCAACATACCGCTGTATGAACCAATATACAAGTAGCTGCAATTCTTAATTGTTTTTAAACTATTAAACAGATAACATGCACGTACACATTTATTGAGCATTTAAGAGATCTTTTTATTCCTCATTTTACTTAGCTGCAGTTTGAAGACTTTAAATTCATTTTTTATTTTAGGTTATTATTTCCTGGAATACATAAGAAAGGTATTTATTTCCAAATGATAAAAAAGTCATAAAACAAACTATACTGGTGATCACGAGAAAATTAAATGTGTAATAACACCTTGCAAATTGCAGTTGCCACTAAAAAGTAAGGTGTGTGATATAGATTTCATTACAAGTTTTCATGAAGCCAAAAATTCTGGGATATAAAAAACCGGATCAGATAATCCTTCATATTTAGCTTGTGAAGAATACCCATTTTCAAATGTTTACTTTTTCTGAATTTATAGTTTTGACAGACCGAAATGCTGTGTTTCAGATATTGCTATTATCTTTGGTATTCCATTGTAGTCACAAGCCTCTACAAAATCTTCTGTGGAAATAATATTACTGAGGCTGGTTAATTCACTGGGCTGTTGGATCAGTGATCTTCCCCATGAAGAGAATGCTTTTTGTGCTTTCCTCCAAGATAAATATAAAGAAGGGGCGGTTTATGTGTACAGCGTCAGGAGTTGACATAGGCATGATCTCGACAGTGGTGACGCCCGCTGCCTCAGTTCCTTTCTCATCCACGCTGAGGACAGCTTTGTGAGCAACCTAGAACACAAGCACAATGACTTTTTTTTTTTTTTAAGAAACACCTCCTACATGGCCATCTATGCACTAATAAGGTAGTTCAAAGGGCAGTTCATTCTTCTCCTGTTTTACAAGGACAAAACAAGACATTTGAGGATTTTGTTCTGGATCACATTTTTAAGCTTAGGTTTAAATCATACCTTGGAAACCTTCAGGCCAACCTCCTCTGAGATCCCTGACAAGTCTGCCTCATCATCAAAAACACTGACCAGTCCCATCTCCTTTAAGGTGTCAGTCAGGGTATATGACACGGAAGCAGAGAATTTTGGAATGCTGAGCTCCACATTGCTGAAAGATAGGATTTTTCAAAAAAAGCAGTGACCAATGAAGCATACATTTACCTTTATTCTTCAGTTTGTCAATGACTAAAAAGCTAAGGCATTACTCTGGAGTGCAAATGGAAAGTATTTATCTGAATGATATAACTAAATGGTAAAAAATTAAAAAGATATACCTCCTAAACAGAGAATCATGCCAGTGTTTGATGTAATCTTTGTTGATTACACTCTCCACCTTCTTCATTTGCCCTTCATCTGGCAGGACAACCATCATTGAGGCATTTCCTTGGTATGGAATCATCAATACAGTTGTCTTGTTAGTGATATCATAATAGTAGTCATAGCGTCCAGTCCTTTTCATCATATCAACGGAAACCTTGGTTGTCTCATCTACATGAAAGTCAGCTTTTTCAGTGAGGCTTGCCTCAAAGGGTTTTTCCCATTTTCCTAGAAAAATCAGAAATGAGATATCCATGTTAAGGCATGTTTGACTTTTTTCTCTAAATTAAATACGAAGAGTGTTGCTTAGTTCTTATTCTATTTCTTTTTTCTGATAAATCTGCTGAAGAAAAATTCTATGACCTTTTTAACATTTAAAACAACTGTAACATACCCCTGAAGTAGATGTAGTTGATAAGCATCATGACAGTGTTCTTATCTAAGTCACTGATCATATCTGTGATCTTATCATGAGTTTTCTTGGCAATGTACTGGTTGATATTTTTAGCTGCCTCATCAGGCATGTTGAAGTCAACTGTGAAACCTTCTGCATCAAAGTAGTGTTTGGCATCCTCCACAAACTTGTGTTTCGGCTTGAATTTCTCTTGTAAGACCATTGCGTTGCCAGTGTCCAATTGCAGTGCACTCTGGGAGTGTCCCAAAGAGTGGAATATATGCTCATAGGCATCATTCACATCGGCAGGGACAATCTCACTATAACCAAGCGTCTTGAACAGCTCTTGGTGAGTGGCACCTTTGGCACCCAAGGCTACCATGGACAAGGCACTAGAGATACTCAGAGGTGAGAAAAAGATGTTCTTGGCCTGGGTATCTTCCTGGCTACTCAGTTGTTTGTACAAGGCAAAGGCAAAGTCGGCATTGTGTGAAGCAAGTGCAGAGACAGGTTTGTCCTCTGCTAAGTTGTGAGGGTGAGGATGATCTTTGTCATGGTGAAGATGGTCCATGTGTTCTTTGGTTAGGCCAGAAGGATCTCCATCATGAGATGCAGGGGAGGCACACACCCCAGCAAGAACTATGGAGGCTATCACACAAAGGAAACTCTTCATTTTCTTTTCTAAAAGGAAAAAATATATAAATGTACTTGTACTATATTAGAAAACCTGTAACTTGTATTAATCTGTCATTCTCTAATTACTGCAAGTCCAGGCAACAAAATTTTGCATTGATCATCATGTGAAACCAGAGACAGAAAACAGAAAATATTGTAGAAAGATCACGGCATTGTCATTGTGCTAATATACATGCTACGTTACTGCTAACTGTAGGTAAACCAAGAGTAAGTATCTGCTAAATAAAGAAATGTAAATGTAATAAAGAAAATGTGGAAAGAAACTGCTAGTTCTAGCTGGTCACTTAACTACTTCAGTGATTTTCTGATATTTACACAGCAAATATATATCTGTGGCACTGTTACGCTGAACATTGGTGGTGGTAGGAATTTAGAACAACAGGTTTCTCTTGTATAACAAGAGACTCCTTCTTTCCTTGGGTTGCAAGGTACTGGCATTCCAAAAGTGCATTTCTGGGTGCAAAAATGACAAAAACAAAACATCTTTCTCAAGGAACAGGTCAGTCTATTGCTCTTTTGCAAAATGAAGGTCATTCATTACACCTACAAAGGTTTCTATACCATTAAGAGCGTTGCCATTACAGTCTACCATTAGGACACCAGAGTAATGGCTGATGAAAAATGGAACTTTGCAGTCATATGTGAATAAGAAATTTTAAATTCATTTCAAGCAGTAATAGCCATTAGCAATGATGTCTTGGCTATATTTTTAAATTTTTGATTAACAATTCTAAACCATGATTTCTGGGTGATTCCCACATTTTGAACACTAATGTATATAGTATAAAATGTGTAACATATCTATATTTTTCCTCAGTTTGAACATTTGTTTGTAAAACATTTAAATTAATACATTTTCATGATTGGTTATAAAATATGTCAGAACTGGTATTCTGCTTACCACGGCAGTGTCTTCCCTGTGGGAGATCGATTTTCAAGCTGGCCGCCCTTTTATACATATCCCAAAGCAAAGATACACTGCAACTTCACCCTCACCCACACACATACACCCTTTGTCAACAAAGATTAACCTGACGCAGACCTGTGTAGCCCCATGTCTGTGATTTTGTCCTTTTCCAAAGTGAGTAAAAACATGCTTCAGACTTGGTGAATTAATGGTATGAATCTCTAAGTCAGTTTTAAGTTTAAGTATAAATAAATTTAAACTTCATATCCGTTTGGTCGCATAAATCGTGCAATAACCAGTCATGCTGTGTGCAACCTTTTGCAAATGTGATTGGAGTAACTGCATAACCCTGCAAGACATCAGATTTTTTGTGTTTGTTCGGTCATCCATTTGATTTAATAGTGAAATTAAACAATTCAGAGTTTTTAAAGCATATGTTTCTGCTGCTGTTAGAGGGCCTATGGTGTGTACATTTAGTTTTGGGTTGTAGCCCACTAGAGAGATCACACCAGGCCATCTTGGCAAGGTTAATGTTACATCATCAGCTGAGAATAGAGGGGGTGGTGGAACAGCAGTGACAATAAACTGTTATGATGGAATAGAAATGGTTTCTGAAAGCATTTATGTAATTCTGTGCTATTTTCACACTGGCATTCTCAAAGTGTAATCAATGCACAGCATAAATATGCCAACAATACAGCTGCAAATTTTTACACAGTGTAGGTCTGTTTTGTCAGGCATTAAGTAGAATTAAACTTGCCATAAGGTGGGTAGAAATAGGTCGCAGTGTTTGAACGAGAACAAATAACAGCTAAAAAATGTAAAATATTGCAGTCAAAATATTTAAACATGTATCTTTTATTCCCTATGCAAGACTAGACATACACATATGGAAAAAGGTCACTTTTAATTGTTAAAAATCCACAACTTTTCTCATGCACACAACTAAAAATCAGTCCAAATATGCAATACCTCTGATGGTGGGAGTAGGTTCAAAAAGGCAAGAGTTTCCCCATTTCAAAGATGTGTAAACAAGTTCTGTACGAGAAACAAGGAATCAATTTTTGCACTTTGGAATCAAATACTGTCATATAGTGTAAATGTAAATATTTGCTGAGGTCAATGTTGCTTAACGCTTTAACTTTTTGTATATATTGTAATTATGCATTCATGCAATTAAAATATTTAAAAAGCTTGTTCTCCTAATTTCAAATCTGTGAGACATTATGACAAAAAATGTGAAACATCTGTACGTGCATTTAAAAATTTTGGAACAATTATTAGACAACCTAATTTCAAACAAAACTTAAAATGATTTATATTTCATAATTGTCATTTTTATTCTTCATGTTTAACAGAATTAGTTATATTAATAGTTTTTTCAGGCTCATGCATTTTAATAAAATCATAAGAAAATAACTACCATGGGTTGTCATCCTCTTTTTCCATGCAATACCTTTGCCTGTGACTTTGAGTTGATGCACAGTTGTTACCTGCACTTTAAGTAAATAATATACAACTTACATTGTTTTTTAAAATTTTTTAGAATTACTGTTTTATTTCTTCTCATTATGCTTGTATTGCCAGGGGGTGTGGTGGGACAGTGGGCCCCGCCCAGGCACATGCCACCCCACAGGATCTGGGTGGTGCAGTGGGTTTGGCCGGGTCCTGCTCTCTGGGGTCCAAGTCCTGCTTAAGGCACCTTGTGGTGAACTGGTGTCCTGTCCTGGGTGTGCCCCCTCCCCGTCCAGCCTTGCGCCCTGTGTTACCGGGTTAGGCTCCGGCTTGCCGTGACCCCGCTTGAGGCAAGCGGTTTCTGTGTGTGTAACCAGTATACATTTCATGAGTAGCTGCAAGTTGATAAAAGTTTATCCATTATTGTACTATTTCTAAATACAAGATTATAAACACTTACCTCACATAGCATGTGGCATAAAGGTCTATCCACAATTCATCAGTTTCTAATGACCAGTTGCTGATTACAGTCAGTTGTTTGAATACAATGATGCTTGATTTACGCCAGCCCTCTCCAATATAGTTTTCAACTACGCATACCCTTACCAGCAAAAGTCAAGTTGGAAAAACAAAGACCGATTTAGGTTCCATGAACATTTCTGAAGACCTCAGGAGAAAAGCTGCTAAAGCCTGTCAGTCTGGATAGAATTACAATTTTTCCCTAAGTTCTGAACCTCGGTCAAACTGGGAGCAGGGTCAAAGTATCAAAGTGATCAAGTTTAGAATAGTGGTGAATCTACCTAGGAGTGTCCACCCTGCCAAAATTTTCAGAAATTAGCAGAGAGAGTGTACCTTGAGTCACAATGCGACTTCCAGTCTGAACGTTCCATGATCGACATGATCTTTTCCCTAAAACAGCTGTAGGAGAAGTACAGAGAACAGAGGATGCCACTGTATGTTGCCTTCATTGACCTGACCAAGGCCTTTGATCTTGTCAGTCACGATAGTCTGTTCATGATCCTGTGCAAAATTGGATGCCCTCCCAAGCTCCTTAACCTGATTCATTCCTTTCATATGGATATAAAGGGTGTTGCCCAGTTCAATGAAGCTTCTTCAGACCCATTCTACATCCTAAATGAATGGTGTGAAACATGCTTTTGGACAGTCAGCTGAAGGGGTGTACCTCTGTACAAGATGATAGACTGTTCAGTCTTTCACACCCAAAAGTGAAGACCAAAATCAGGCAGGTTCTCATAAGGGACTTCTTGTTTCCTAAGAATGCCACACTGGCAACTCACTCACAGAAATAGCTGCAGAGGCTCATGGACCAGCTCTCCAAAGCATGCTTAGACTTCAGGCTCACCATTACCCTCAAAAAGACCAACCTGACAAGACAATGCATTTAGTCCCCCTTCAGTCACAATTACTGACTTTGAGCTGGAAGTAGTGCATTAATTTACTTACCTTTACTTACCTCAGCTCCACAATCATTGACAGTCTCTCTCTGCACTGATGGTACGCACCAAGATGACTTTCTACAGCGCCTGCATCCTCAGCACTCTGCTCTGTGGAAGTGAGTCCTAGTCTCTGTACTACAGGCAAGAATGACACCTCAACACCTTCCACATGCGCATGCTTGACATATGGTGGAAGGACTGAGTGACTAACGAAGAGGTCCTAAGCTAAGGCAGGAGCTGAGCATCTACAGTCTGCAACAGCACCATCTCCAATGGCTTGGCTATCTCCATGGAATGGCAGATGGGAGAATCCCCAAGGACCTGCTTTTTGGTGCTGGGACACCCCCAGCTTTGCTTCAAAGATGTCTGCAAGCAAGACATGAAAGCCATGGGCATCAAAATATAAGACTGGGAAAGGTGGCTAGTGAACGTGCCCACTGGAGGCAGGAGGTCCTGGAGGGTGTCAACAGGAGGGAGGCTGCGCTGAACCAGGCAGCAGCAGGGAGGAGAGTAAAGCGAAAAGCACCAAAGTCCACAACACCAGGCAACTGCATTTTCAATTGTGCCAGTTGCCGGAGAAACTGCCTTTCCTGTATGGGACTTTACAGCCACACCAAGCACTGCTCTGCTAATGCTTCCTGGTTCTGTGCGCATGTGCTATGGTCTCTCAAGACCGATGGTTGCCATCATCACTCTCCATTCATGTACCAAAAAGCTGCAAAAATAGAGAAAATTAGAAAGCAGGGAAATACTTTTGCCCAGCACTGTAGGTATATGTGTCATGGACAGAGAACCAAGAATGATATTGTTACACAGTGACTAGTAATGATGTCTCACAATACATGGGCAGTGTGAGAAGGCAATTCTTGCTCAGTCCCTGCTGACTTTGGATGTTTGTGTCAGTTTCCTCTGTGTGCTCGAGTTTCCTCCTACAGTCCAAAGATGTGTTTCAAGTTAATTGGTGACGAAATTTCCTATAGTGTGAGTGACAGTGTGTTCCATTGCTGTAGAGATGGGGTAGTATATTTAGTGTTGTAAGTCATCTTGGCTGAAAAGGTGTGAGCTAAATACTACATAGTGTTCATTTTAAGTTGCTTTGGTGAAAATTATCTACAAAAGGAATAAATGTAAATTCTGTGTGGACCCCATCCCCCTTTACTGACATGATCTGGAGAACTGACACAAAGTTGTGTCTGATATTAAAAGGATTTCCACAGAGATGAATCCTCTAACACTATTTGTGCCAACATACATTACATGAAAGTTCATAATATTCATCATATTATATCACTGAACATTTAAATATAAAACTGATAGGGGGACCTTTTTAAAGAGACAATGTAGCCAAAGTTATGGAGCAGATAGAAGATCAGGGGAGAAGTGAGTCTGAAACAGATAAATTCTGAGACACATTTTGAATGTTGAGAAGAAATGTGCAGTTCTGGGTGAGAGAAGGAGTAGGTGTGGTCACCAAGCAGATAAAGCTTTAAAAATACAGTTCAACAGAAAATATCTGACCAAGCAATTTAAACTACAGAAGACATATCTGAGGTTCTACTGGGGGATGCTAAAGTTTTTCTATGTACTGAGATCCTTGTAGTATGAACCAAAATTCTCTCCTCTGTCCTGTACGTCAATGTGCTGAGCATATCTGAGCCTTATCATCATGTCCATCTTATGTTTGCATGTTGGTTGGTTCGAGAGCAGCTGCAACTGAGGTTATATACACCAGGAGCCTCTCAGTGGTAAGGCCTTTGCCGGCTCATTGTACACTCCATGCAGAGGGTCCCCTTAGGAGACTCAAATGTAGCCCATCCAGCTCGCTAAAATCTCAGTTTGTTTCACATATTCTTTTTTAATTTGCTTGGGAGCTGAGGGCTGGAATGAAACTGGCATTATTAATCAGATTTATTGTTCACCAACCAGAATTGTTGCTCTGCAGAGGGACTGATAGAGGGTCAGGTAGCTCTGTCCAAACTCCAATTTCAAGTTATTTTGTTAATACTGAAATGCACTGATCCCTTTCAAGAATTCATAAAATGGCTGGCCATGAGTTAGACAAACAATATGTGACCCCATACAATGCTGTAAGGCTAGTTCTCACCAAAGGACCATGTGATTATCGCACAGTAATCTCATTAATCATTTATGGTCAATGCAGCTCAATTTAAGTCGATGTCTGTAAATTGTAAAGCACAGCAAGTGCAAGTTCAGCTCTTATATTCATTTCTCATTTTTACCTCAGGACTTATTTTTTGTACGGTTATGTTTCTGCCATCTTCCAGTCATTCATGTTTAGAACAATGATTAATTTTGAAAAGACTGCAAAAATAGAAGCAGGTTAATGAAAAGCATTCAAAATTGACAAAGCGCAGAGGTCAGTAAAGTAACTAAAAAGTACACAAGTTTTTATTTGAGTTAAAAAGTATTAGACCAAACAACTGTTCATGTACCAAATTACTTTGATTCAAGTTAACCTTTTTAATCTTCAGAATCAATAGCAATGGTACATGTGTTTATTGAGAGTTTTACTTCATGGAAAAAATGTATGTACATATCTTTTCAATAAATTGCCATATGCAAACTTCTTTCCTCTTAAGCTAATCCTTAACTTAACTATATAACTAATTGAAGATCAGCAACTGAAACTGGTTGTTTATTTGCAGGAAATAGCACATACAAAGCATAGAAGTTTCTTCCATAGAGCATAGAAGTTTGTAGTTTTAATGGACAGAAATCAGGAAACAGCCTAGGTCAGGAGGGCATTCTATGTGTTGCTGGTTTGCGTGTTGACTTCTGTTATTGCCTTTATACTTGTTTGTTGGATTGTTGTTTAAATATGGATAAGAAAAAGGGCAGTCTAGAACCTCCCACGCTTTTTCCCTGCCTTGTCACTCTGGACCTTGGATTCCCCAGCATGCCACATTGACATTATACTCTGATTTGTGAGGCATGTACAGTTAACATATTAACCTATCAATTAACATGAATTAACAAATGTTTCCAAACTTTCTACAACTCATTAATTTCATGTTCACTCAACACTCCTCAGCAGCAGATAGAATACTTAAAATCAACATTTTTTTAATTCTGCTGTAGTACAGCCATCCTCTTGAAATGTCTATTTGAGTTACAAAAATTTGACTTTACAAGGAATTTCATGTAATGCTCCTATTTTCACTTCCTTTTTTTTTTTGAGTTACAAAGACTGAATTTGTATTTCCTACACCTCCAAAACAGCTTGCAACTGGCAGAGAGAGTGTGTTTCACTGATGTATGGATGAGGGACCCATTTTAAGTAGTGTCCCATATGGGGTCGCAGGGAACCGAAGCCAAACCCGGCAACACAGGGCGTAAGGCTGGAGGGGGAGGGGACACTCCCAGCACGGGACGCCAGTCCGTCACAAGGCACCCCAAGTGGAATTCAAACCCCAGACCCACCAGAGGGCAGGACCCGGTCCAACACACTGCGCCACCGCGCCCCCCTTGCTTTGGAGAAAAGCGTCTCCTAAATAAATAAATGTAATTGTAAATTATTAATAACTAATATTCAGGTAATTCCTTTATTCAAAGTGACAATACTATAGTCATTCATCAGTGATACAAAAGAGCAGTGCATACTTGCACACAGTACTGGGAATCATATCGTAACTTTTCATATTAAAAGCACATAGCTCGTACTGCTCATACTCTCTCATACTACTGACAGTCTAAAATGGTTATGCAGTTAAACTGTTACAGTTTTCAAGAAGACACTCTCATAATAGTGGACAGCAAAACATTTCTAATGTATTATTCAATGCGGGGGGGCATGGTGGCACAATCGGTTGGACCAGGTCCGGCTCTCTGGCGGGTCAGGGGTTCAATTCCTGCTTGGGGTGCCTTGCGACAAACTGGCATCCCATCCTGGGTGTGTCCCCTCCCCCTCCAGCCCTTCACCCTGTGTTGCCAGGTTAGGCTCTAGTTCCCTGTGACGCCGTATGGGACAAGCGGTTTCAGATGGTATGTGTGTGTGTGATGTGTGGTTTCATTGGTGATGTTTTTACATATTGTTTGTCCTATTTCCATTTAAAAAAAAAAGTTTAATTAAAGTATACACTCAATACCAAATGTATTGCAGTAGAAAGAACTTACACTTAAGCACTTCCTTGTTCTAAGTGTGTTTTTGTTGGCCCCTTGTTACCATTCATCACCACTCACCTGATGTTATGCCCTAGTCACCCCTAGATGCCTGGGGTCATAACACATTAAAACTAATGGTAATTACATCTTCGAGTTTGTGTTACAAAGGGTTTCTCGGAACACATTACCTTCTTAGGGTGGGGAAAGACTACTTAAATAAGCCTTTTTTAAAAAAATCTGTACAAACCTTTTCAACCATTTTATTTAATTAACATGTTAAGAACATGGAAATGCCAGTTCTTAGGTTGTTAGTTGTAATTCACTGAGTAATTCCTGTTAAATTAACAGGAGTTACTGACTGAAATACTGAGTTAAAATATAACTAAGACCTGCATTATTCTTATGAAATTCATGTATGATAGTATGGGGAGGACATCTGTACATATTACATTACAGACCCAGGGAGATCTCATCTGAAAACTTAATTTGAAAACCAGCACATTAGATATTACATGTGCACAAAATAGTAAATCATACACACAAAGCATCTATGAGGAAACTCAGCGTATGCATGAGATAGCCAAATCTGTTTTAACTTAATATACACACACACACATTTTCAGAACCGCTTGTCCCATACGGGGTCACGGGGAACCGGAGCCTACCCGGGAACACAGGGGCGTAAGGCCAGAGGAGGAGGGAACACACCCAGGACGGGACGCCAGTCCGTCGCAAGGCACCCCAAGCGGGACTTGAACCCCAGACCCACCGGACAGTAGGACTGTGGTCCAACCCACTGCGCCACCGCACCCCCTAACTTAATATATTTATTTGAAAAATAATATTTTCATGGATTGTGGTACTGTAATAAATGTATAAAAACATTTTTTTTTTTTTGTCTCCTCCGTGAACCGCCACCTTAACGTGGTGGAGGGGTTTGAGTGCCTGAATGAGTCCAGGAGCTATGTTGTCTGGGGCTATATGCCCCTGGTAGGGTCTCCCATGGCAGACAGGTCCTGGATGACAGGCGAGACAAAGCGCGGTTCAAAACCCCTTATGAAGAAAAAATCAAGGCTTTCGTTTACCCCGCCCGGTATGGGGTCACCGGGGCCCCACCCAGGAGCCAGGCCTGGGGGGGGGGCTCGCATGCGAGCGCCTGGTGGCCAGGTCTATGCCCACGGGGCCTGGCCGGGCTCTGCCCGAAGCCATGACGTGGAGCCGCTCTTCGGTGGGCTCACCACCTGCCGGAGAAACCGTAAGGGACCAGTGCATTGTGAGTTGGGCGGTGGTCGGGGCCGAGTGCCCGGCCAACCCGAACCTCGGGTGCCAACTCCGGTTTTTGGGACTTGGAATGTCACCTCACTGGCGGGGAAGGAGCCTGAGCTGGTGCGGGAAGTTGAGAGATACCGTCTAGATATAGTCGGGCTCACTTCCACTCACAGCTTGGGTTCTGGAACCACTCTTTTCAATCAAGGGTGGACTCTCCACTATTCTGGCGTTGCCCAGGGTGAGAGGCGGCGGGCGGGTGTGGGCTTATTAATAGCCCCCCAGTTCAGCCGCCATGTGTTGGAGTCTACCCCGGTGAATGAGAGGGTCGTCTCCCTACGCCTTCGGGTCAGGGAACGGTCTCTCACTGTCGTTTTTGCTTATGCGCCTAGCGGCAGTGTAGAGTACCCGGCCTTTTTAGAGTCCCTGGGGGGCGTGCTGGAAAGCGCTCCCACTGGGGACTCTGTCGTTCTACTGGGGGACTTTAATGCCCACGTGGGCAGCGACAGTGATACCTGGAGGGGCGTGATTGGGAGGAACGGCATCTCTGATCTGATCCCGAGCGGTGAGTTGTTATTGGATTTCTGTGCTAGTCGCGGTTTATCCATAACGAACACCATGTTCATGCATAAGGGTGTCCATCAGTGCACTTGGCACCAGGACACCCTAGGTCGGAGGTCGATGATCGACTTTGTAGTCATTTCTTCTGACCTTCGGCCATATGTCTTGGACACTCGGGTGAAGAGAGGGGCTGAGCTGTCAACTGATCACCACCTGGTGGTGAGTTGAATTCGATGGCGGGGGAAAAAGCTGGACAGACCTGGCAGGCCCAAACGCATAGTGAGGGTCTGTTGGGAACGTTTGGCGGAGGCCCCTGTCAGAGAGGTCTTCAACTCCCACCTCCGACAGAGCTTCAACCAGGTCCCGAGGGAGGTGGGGGACATCGAGTCTGAATGGACTATGTTCCGCGCCTCCATTGTCGGGGCGGCGGTTCTGAGCTGCGGCCATAAGGTCTCCGGCGCCTGTCGTGGCGGCAATCCCCGAACACGGTGGTGGACACCAGAAGTAAGGGATGCCGTCAAGCTGAAGAAGGAGTTCTATCAGCCCTGGCTGGCTCATGGGACTCCAGAAGCAGCTGACGGGTACCGACGGGCCAAACGGAGCGCGGCTCTGGCAGTCGCCGCGGCAAAAACTCGGGCTTGGGAGGAGTTCGGTGAGGCCATGGAGGAAGACTTTCGGTCGGCCTCAAAGAGATTCTGGCAAACCGTCCGGCGACTCAGAGGGGGGAAGCGGTGTTCCACGAACACTGTTTACAGTGGAAGTGGGGCGCTGCTGACCTCAGCTGAGGATGTCCTCGGGCGATGGAAGGAGTACTTTGAGGATCTCCTCTATCCCTCCGACACGCCTTCCGTAGAGGAAGCTGAGGCTGGGGACTTGGAGGGGGACTCGTCCATTACCCTGGCTGAAGTTGCTGAGGTAGTCAAAAAACTCCTCGGTGGCAAGGCTCCGGGGGTGGATGAGATCCGCCCCAAGTTTCTCAAGTCTCTGGATGTTGTGGGGCTGTCTTGGCTGACACGCCTCTGCAGCATCGCGTGGAGTTCGGGAACGGTGCCTCTGGACTGGCAGACCGGGGTGGTGGTCCCTCTTTTTAAGAAGGGGGACCGGAGATTGTGTTCCAACTACAGGGGGATCACACTCCTTAGCCTCCCTGGGAAAGTCTATGCCAGGGTACTGGAAAGGAGAATCCGACCGATAGTCGAACCTCGGATTCAGGAGGAGCAATGCGGTTTTCGCCCTGGCCGTGGAACACTGGACCAGCTCTATACCCTCACTAGGGTGCTGGAGGGTTCGTGGGAGTTTGCCCAACCAGTCCATATGTGTTTTGTGGACCTGGAGAAGGCATTCGACCGTGTCCCTCGTGGCATCCTATGGGGGGTACTTCGGGATTATGGGGTTCGGGGCTCGTTGCTACGGGCTGTTCATTCCCTGTATGACCGGAGTAGGAGCTTGGTTCACATTGCCAGCAGTAAGTCAGACCTGTTCCTGGTGCATGTTGGACTCCGCCAGGGCTGCCCTTTGTCACCGATTCTGTTCATTATCTTCATGGACAGAATTTCTAGGCGCAGCCAGGGAACGGAGGGTGTCTGTTTTGGTGGCCGCGAGATCTCGTCTCTGCTTTTTGCGGACGATGTGGTCCTGTTGGCTTCATCAAATCAAGACTTGCAGCGTGCACTGGGGAGGTTTGCAGCCGAGTGTGAAGCGGCGAGGATGAGAATCAGCACCTCCAAATCCGAGGCCATGGTTCTCAGTCGGAAAAAGGTGGATTGCCCCCTCCGGGTTAGGGGGGAGTTGCTCCCTCAAGTGGAGGAGTTTAAGTATCTCGGGGTCTTGTTCACGAGTGAGGGAAAAATGGAGCGGCAGGTTGACAGACGGATCGGTGCGGTGTCTGCAGTAATGCGGTCATTGTACCGGTCTGTTGTGGTGATGAAGAGGGAGCTGAGTCGTAAGGCGAAGCTCTCAATTTACCGGTCGATCTATGTTCCTACCCTCACCTATGGTCATGAACTCTGGATCATGACCGAAAGAATGAGATCGCGGATACAAGTGGCAGAAATGAGTTTCCTCCCCAGAGTGGCTGGGCGCACCTTTAGGGATAGGGTGAGGAGCTCAGTTACCCGGGAGGAGCTCGGAGTAGAGCCGTTGCTCCTCCGCATCGAGAGGAGCCAGTTGAGGTGGCTTGGGTATCTGTTCCGGATGCCTCCTGGACGCCTCCCTGGGGAGGTGTTCCGGGCTTGTCCCACTGGGAGGAGGCCTCGGGGCAGACCCAGGACACGTTGGAGAGACTATGTCTCCCGGCTGGCCTGGGAATGCCTTGGGGTTCCCCCAGAGGAACTGGAGGAGGTGTGCGGGAAGAGGGAAGTCTGGAGGACTCTGCTCGGACTGCTGTCCCCGCGACCCGGCCCCGGATAAAAGCGGAGGAAGATGGATGGATGGATGCATTTTTTTTGTTCCTGAAGCCTGTGAATGAACTCGGTTATTAATCAAGGCAGGACAGAACTCAACATTTAACTAACTGGACAACACTAACCTCTGACTGGTCTCACTCTTAGCAAACTATAGCTAATTAAATTGATAGAAGAAGCCAGCTTACAGTGGAGAGGCCTTGTTAATCATTCATATAAAAATGACTGTGGCTAATTGCTGACAATGGCCAATGAAATCTGCAGAAAATGTCAGTATAGCCATAACAATAAGATATCATGTGAAATACATGTGCAAGGTCATGTGTCATGCAATGGGGGAAAACCTAATTACATTTAGATTTACATCAGAGTTTCTTTTACGTGATGAAATAAAAGGGTAATAAAAATTCACAATTATATTTTTCAAAGCCTTTAAGTCTACAACACACACACAATGTCTATAACCACCTGTCCTGAGCGGGGTCGTGGTGAGCCGGAGCCTAACCCGGCAACAGAGGGCACAAGACTGAAGGGGGAGGGGACACCCCTAGGACAGGGCACCAGTCTGCCGCAAGGCACCCCAAGCAGGACCCAAACCCCAGACCCACCACAGAGCAGGCCCCAGCGAATCCCGCTGCACCACTGTGCTCCCGCACCCCCAAAGCCTTTAGGTACCTTTTTCAATTTTATTCCTTTTTTCCCCCAACACTATGCAAACAGTCTAGCAACAATTTAGCCACAAAGAATAATTTTTATCTACTCAGCAACAACGCTTAGTTCACCCACATTTCCACATTCCATACTATACTTTTTTCCCTCAGTCTTAAGAACTTCTGGCTTTCTTAGCCACACCTGGTCTTTGTCTCCTACTCGGATGCATCTAATAATCCCAGAGGTGGGTGTGATCTCAGAAATTGTGGCAGAGCAAAAAAATAAGATAGGGTTTCAAGCAACCAGCCTATTATCTATAGTGTATTATTATAATCATGAGGAGGCATGAACTGTGGTGGATTTAAGTGCTGAGTTTATTTACAGATGCAGAGTATAAGTGATGAGGATTTAAGATCCAGTCCTACAAAATCATGGTGGCTTTTGGAACTCTGAGACTTTGTGGACAACGTACAGTAACACACTTTTTAGTACACCAGTATTTAAAATAACACACTTTTAAACAATTAAGTACTTGCACCAAGAGGCAGGTATGCAAAATCACAAACCGCCAGACCAAAGAACTCTCTCAGGCAAGTACAATGAATAGTGATGGTTAAATATACACAATCTGACTGTTGCTAAACCCTCTTAATGACCTGATTAAATTATTAGAACCAGGTTTGCTGAGTTGTGTTTTGTTCTCACAACTCAGGGTTTCACTTTGTCACTAGAGTTAAGCTCCCAGGTGTTGTGACACATCCAGATATTGTTATTTTTTAATATTTTTAATAAATTTTTTCTTTTTTTTTCCCCATTCCTAAGCAAAACAAAGTGAGCTGCCTTAATGACTATCGCCCAGTGGCACTGACCCCCATTGCAATGAAATGCTTTGAGATGCTGGTGCTGGGACACATTAAGGACACCATCCCAGACACTTTGGACCCACTGCAGTTTGCCTACCGCCACAACAGATCCACTGAAGACATAATATTACACACACTTCACACCATTCTATCTCACCTGGATAATAAAAACTGCTATACAAGGCTATTATTTGTGGACTATAGCTCGGTATTTAACACTGTCATCCCGACCAAGCTGATCCACAAACTACTAGGTCTGGGACTGAGTGCCACATTGTGCAACTGGATCCTGGATTTCCTCACCAACAGACCCCAGTGTGTGCGGATTGGCAGAAATATCTCCTCCCCACTGACCCTCAACACTGGCACTCCACAGGGAAATGTCCTGAGCCCGGTGCTGTACCCTTTGTTCACACATGACTGTGTGGCCAGGCACAGCTCCAACACCATCAGAAAGTTTGCTGACGATACCAGCATTGTGGGTCTGATCACCAACAACGATGAGACGGCCTACAGAGAGGAGGTGAGACTCCTGGGAGAGTGGTGCCAGGACAACAACCTGTCTCTCAATGTCAGTAAAACTAAGGAGCTGGTGATTGACTTCAGGAAACAGGATACGGCTCATGCACCCATCTACATAGGAGGGGACGTTGTAGAGAGGGTCAACAGCTTCAGATTCCTAGGGGTCACCCTCACTGCCAAAATCGCATGGACTGAGCACACAGCATCAACCATCAAAAAGGCCCATCAATGTCTCCACTTCCTCAGGCGTCTGAAGAAAGCCCAGATGTTCACTACAGTCCTCACCACTTTCTACAGGTGTGCTGTGGAGTCCGTCCTCACAGGTTGTATTACATCCTGGGGTGGCAGCTGCTCCATACAGGACAAGAAACCCCTACAGAGGGTGGTCAAAACAGCTCAAGAAATTATCAGCATACAGCTACCAACAGTCCAGGACACCTACACCACACGTTGCCTCAGAAAGACGATGTGCATGATGAAGGATCATAGTCACCCCACACAGACACTTTTCTCTTTTCTGCCATCTGGAAAGTGGCTCAGGTCTATTCAAATCCGCACTGCTAGGTACAGGAACAGCTTTTACCCCACTGCTGTAAGAGTATACAACACTAACCAATGTGCCACCTTTAGTAACTAGAGTTGGACTGCTCCTTCCAAGCACATTGGTAGATTACACTGTCACTCTAAGCATTCTCATGTTCTGAGTTCTCTGGCTGTCTACTGTTATTTATTGTTATTATTGTTACTGTTGTTTATTGTTATCGTTTATTAGCATCACTCATTATCATTGTTATTGTTTTGTTTTGTGCAGTATTTCTATTGCTTTTGTTCATAGTCTGTGGAGAAGCATTCAAGAAGAATTTCATGATACTTGTACACAGTACTTGTACCTATGACAATTAACTTGAAACTTGGAACCTGAAACTTAATTCACTGTAAACTGTAACGATAGTAAATGTCTTAAAAATTACAAAAATATTCAGAATGCTTGAATCTGTTTTCTGCATTCATTAACTTGATTAAATATATATATATATATATATATATATATATATAGTTTATTTATATATGTCATTCCATGAGTTTTGACTGAACCTGTAATATTGATAACCTTCGCCTTCATTCCTTTGTATTTGTACTTGGAGTTTGTTTTGAAAGATGCTTCTGAACATTAAAGTATAGCACTTTTTTATAATCTTTTACAATAGTAAAATGCGGGTCTGCATGGAAATGCCAGGTAACCTACCTGTGAAGTATACCTGGGACACATCACCAGTCCATCAAAGAACAATTACACACTTAGTAACTCAAGGTCATACCTTGAAGCTAGATTAGTGTGTCTCATTCATCTAATTATGCCTGTATTTGAGGAAACCATGGAAAATACTGTAGCCAAGCTCAGAACAAATCCTGACCTGGAGCCAAAAGGCAACAAGATGAATGTTTACTACATCTTAATTTTCCTATAGGCATATTCTATTTTCATTTGTGTATTCATTTAGGGTATGGAATGACTGGTGCAGAGTGTATATACTGACTGGATACCTCAATCCCAGTAAACTCTCCATATTTGTCACCTCAGTAGTTTGACTTGCAGTTTTTCCGTCGCATTCCACCATTGCTGTTCTTTTGCTCTGTAGTGGTTTCTTCTTGTTACCTTTTTGCTAATAGTCCAAATTCTGATGCTCCTTCCAGTGTATTGCTGCCATCCAGAGGTTTGTAAAAGTATTACTTACCAGCTGAACTGGCACACACTTTGACACATACCACTGAGTTTACAGTTATACTGAACAGATTATATGTGTGTTAACTAATTCTCCAAAAGAAAACACTGTGAAGTGTATGTATGCTGCATAATATTTTAGAAGTGTAATTGTGCAATGCGATTATGCCAACAAGAAAAAACTGTATTATCTCATTATCAGATTAGCATGTAAACCAGTTGTGTGTTTTTTAAAAACATGCTGGTCTCTGCTTGCCTGATGATGACTGGCTATTTTATCCATACAATTTCCAAGCGAATAATTAATTTAGCCCTTGATTGTACTATTTTTAAATATTGAACATACTGAATATCATATGACAAATTTTACGTATCAGCTTCCAGTCAATTTTTACACTCTGACTGAGCCTCACTCAAGAGTTTTGTCTCAGATAAACAACAAGGACCTTGAAGAGAAAGAATACCAGTCTTGTAACACATTCTAGTCCCACAGCTAATGCAATTTTACACTGTGCCTGAGAGCACAGTCTTTGCATCTCCTTTATCAAAGGGAGACACTATCATATGTTCAGTCAGAATCAGCCAAAAACCTGGCCAAGAGACGCTCAGCAAAAAGAGATGGAGATAGTTGAGGGAGACAGATTCTTAATTAGTCTGCCGAATATGACGTACACAGACTGTATAAAATTCACTCCTGAGATGATTCACAGCTACCTTCTGGGTATTTTTGGAAGTCTGACAGACAACTTCATATACGGAATTAATTGTTGCAGCGCTTCAGTGCCGGAGGTGCTCTCATTTAATTGTTAAGATCACTGATGAGATCTGCTCAGGGACTCAATCCTCCCTTGTTGCGGTGCCTGCTGAAAACCATGTGGCCTTTTGTATCACCATGGCAACTAAAAAATTGAATATTTAAAGAAGCCTGACTAAAATATTGTACATTGAAATAAACATTGTATAGAAGGAAAGTAGTTAATTTATTGTATGGATAAATAGTTTTTTGGGTTTGGTTGAGTACCAGGAGCATTTTTTGCGACATGGAAATGTTTGGAACAATTAAAACGTCATTTATAAACGTGGAAGATATAGAGGGTCTTCATTCTGCAGTTTTCTTTTCATTGAATAAAATACATGAGTGTTATCTTCTGGCCAGTACATACAATAATCAGTTTGTCTCAGCTCTTCACACACATCACCTGAACTGCTCGTCCCACATGGGGTTGCGGGGAGCCGGAGCCAAACCCGGCAACACAGGGCGTAAGACTGGAACGGGAGGGGACACACCCCGGACGGGACGCCAGTCCGTCACAAGGCACCCCAAGCATGACTTGAACCCCAGACCCACTGGAGAGCAGGACCCGGTCCAACCCACTGCACCATGGCACCCCCCTCTTCAGCTCTTCTTAAGTAAAAAATATCACCTAATGTTATGGTGGCATCTGATGAAAACTAAAATGCTATGAGAGACAAATGGTTGGTAAAGTAACATACATTTCCTTTTCAACTCATTTTAAAGAGTTATTATTGTTTGATTACCAACACATTAATCTGTGTTCAATCAGAGAACTTTTCAGCTCTTCGGCTGCATCACATTAACTTGCTTCAAACTGGTCTTGCAAATACCACTTGATCTAAAACAACACTGAATTCACATCCCATAGATAGACATAGTGCTATTTGCTTTACTTTTATAAAGACGACTGGGAGGAATATTGGAATTTACAATTAACTGGAGCAAGTAAGCAGTAAGCTTGGGAAATGTAGAAAAAATGAAATTATATATGAAGCTCCTGGGAGATTTTGAGGCAAAAGTGAATTCATGTAAAACAGGATATGCTTCTTTTCACACAGCTTCTGCTCTTAATTACTTTGCTGAAGTAATTATTTAGACAGCAAGTCACTTCACTGTGTGTTTCAGGTACAAGCCAGGCATTAATTAAAATGTTGTCTAAAATCTCCAGGACTCTGCCCTCAAGGAGCAGGGTCAGATGCTCAAACTCTGCAGTAACTTGAAAGGCTGTGACATCCTGTTGTTTCTAAAAAGTTGCCTCTGACTGGGGGTCGAGACCTTATACACTCTCAGGTAAGGACAATTAACTGGTCTGATCTCTGGCAAACTGAGCATCTGACTGTTTGTGGGTGAAGCAGTAGATTTTTTCAGTCTTCAGGATATTTTTTTTATATATTTCTAAATAGTTCATAAAAACCTACTAAGTGTCCCTCAGATGTCCATGTCTGAGACCCTGATCTAACTGTCCTTGAGCTGTGGTCTTACTAGTTCAAACTGTTTACTCGTAAATATAGTAATGTCAGAGTGAAGCACATAAAGGTGAATGAATGTGTTTTCTTGAAAGCCTTAACCTTTCAGTTTGTGGAGGTTTTGCATCACTCTGGTGTGCTTGACCAAGAAAAACCAGTACATGTGTATTTATTATCTACCAATGACAAAGCCAGAAACTTAGAATCCAATACAGATGCTGTTACGTTACACACACTCTGTCTGAAATCGTTTGCCCCAAGCAGGGTTGCAGTGAACCGGAGCTGAAACTGCCAACACAGGGCGCAAGGTTAGAGGGTGAGGGGAAACACCCAGGACAAGGCACCCCAAGCAGGACTTGAACCTCAGACCTGCCAGAGATCAGGCACAGGCTGAACCCCCCCATTGTTTGTTGTTACATTACATTTACATTTATTCATTTAGCAGATGCTTTTCTCCAATGAGACATACATCTCAGAGAAATACAATTTGTGCATTACATTAAGAAAAAGGGAGGCAGTTGTAGACGTGTGATTCGCAAGTTAGTTTGTGTCTTTCCACTGTATGCACCTATGTTCATCACACGAGTAGGTACATAAAACTCAGAATAGACGATTCCTGATCACCTTCAAACAATTTTTTTAAGGTACACAAACATTTACGTACAATATAGGAGTAGCAGCTGTGTAAAGGCTTATCTGGGCATGATCATAAAGTTATGGTGCATGAACATTTATACCTTACATGAGCATGGGCGAAGTAAGTCCGGAAGAGGTAAGTTTTCAGACCTTCTTAAATGTGGACAGAGTTTCAGCAGTTCTAAGTGAAAGGGGGAGGTCATTACACCACAATGGAGCCAGAACTGAGAACCTCCGTTTTTTTACCTTTCGTGCATGGGACCACCAAGCAGGCAGAAGTAGATGAACAAAGGTTGGGGTTGCGGTTGGTCAAGTCTTGTAAATAGCTAGGAGAAGTTCTCTTGATTTGTAGGCAATAACCAGGGTCTTCAATTTGACCCAGGGAACTATAGGAAGCCAGTGCAGAGAAACGAGTAGAGGAGATACATGGGAACGCTTTGGCAAATCAAACAGAACTCGGGTAACAGCATTCTGTATCAGCTGCAGAGGTTTGATGGCAGTAGTGGGAAGGCCACACTAGAGAGAGTTGCAGTAGTTCAGACCGGATGTCACCATGGCCTGGACAAGTAGCTGGGCAAAATCAGTTGTGAGAAAAGGACGGATCCTGCACATATCATGCATCTCCAGGTCTGGGTTGTGGCTTTGATATGCTGAGAGACAGATAGACTTGAGTCAATTATCACTCCCAGAGTCTTAGGGGAGGAGGAAGGCAAAATGAATGAGTTGTCCAGTGTGATCGATAGATCATGACAGGAAAACAGGCCAGCTGGGAGGTGAAGAATCTCTGTTTTAGAAAGGTTGAGTTGTTAACATTCTGTTTCTTGAGATATTATTCCTGGATCATTGTAATGATGTACGTTCCCTGTTTCAAAATTGATGTCTAATGGCACATTTGTTTGTTGAGACATAACTTCAAATCTAATGCATTTCTCTCCTCATACAAAAGCTTTGCACAAAATATTAATTTGTTCTTGTTTTGAACTCATCTGTCTACTATACTTACACTCACTGGCCACTTCATTAGGAATACCATTCTGGGTAGGATCTCCTTTTGCTCTTAGAACAGCATGAATTCTTTGTGGTATGGATTCAATATGATGTTGAAAACATTCCATAGAGATCCTGGCTCATGCTGACACGATTGCATCCCAAAGGTGCTCTATTGGATTAATATCTGCTGACTGAGGAGGTCATTGAAGTACACTGAACTACTTGTCATATTCATGGAAACTGTTTGAGATGACTTATGCTTTGTGCCAGGGCCCACTATTCTGCTGGAAGGAGCCATTAGAACATAGGTAAATTGTGGCCAAAAGGGGATGCACATGATCAGCAACAATACTCACATAGACTGTGGAATTCAGAAAATGCCGACTAGTATACAGGGGTCCAATGTGTGCCAAGAAAACAGTCTCCATACCATTACACCACAACCAACCTAAACTGCAGACACAAGGGAGTTTGAGTCCATGGATTCATGCTTCATGCACGCCAAATTCTGACCGTACCATTTGTATGTTGCGGCAGAAATCAAGATTTGTCAGATCAAATTATTTTTTTCTTTTTTATACTGTCCAGTTTTAGTGAGTCTGTGCCCACTGTAGCCTCAGATTACTGTTCTTAGCTGACAGGAGTGGAACACAGTGTGGTCTTCTACTGTTGTAGCTCATCCACCTCAAGGTTCAACATGTTGTGCATTCAGAAATGCTTTTTTACTCACCACATTTGTAAAAAGTGATTATTTGAGTTACTGTAGTCTTCCTGTTCGCTAGAATTAGTCCAGCCATTCTCTTATGAATTTTCTCATCAACAAGGTGTTTCTGCTCACAAAACTGGCACATTTTTTTTATGCCATTACATGTAAACCCTAGAGACTGTTGTGAATGATAATCCCAGGAGATCATACTCAAACCACCCCATCTGGCACCAACAGCCATGCCACAGTCAAAGTCACTTAGATCGCAATTTTTTTCATTTCATATGTTTGATCTGAACATTAACTAAACATCTTGACCTGTATCTGCATAATTTTATGCACTGAGTTTCTGTCACATGATTAGCTTCTTAGATAATTCGATAATTCCATGAACAAGGAGGTGTATAGGTGTTGCTCATTAAGTGACTATACCTCAACTGACTAATACAACTGGAACTGGAATTCAGTGTGTTACACACAATTGCTTATAAGTCTAACCACTAGATCAAAATCAGTAAAATCTTAGGAAGCTTAGATATCCTAGTTTATTGTAGAAAATTCACATTTTCCTGTTAGCGAATACCAGCGCAGTGGCGCAGCAGGTAACACTGATGCATGTTCTGTTGTACTTTTTTGACTAACACTGTCCTTTTTGAGTGTTTTCCCTGTGTTCCTGATCCAAAGATAAAGAATGCAGTGGTAAATCGTTTCCATAACTTTCCTTAGCAAGAAAAGGGAAAAACTGGCCTCGTCACTCCTACGAAACTGGTTTATTGCATAATGTGTTTAATTTTTTTTTTTTTTTGACTCCCTCTCAGCTCTATATACAGCTACTCATGTAATGTAAGGCAGAGATTTTTTTTTTTTTTTTTTCAACTAAGGGGCTGTCCTTTATGAATCACGTGTCTGTATCTGAATCTGTCTGTTGGTGAAATGCATGAGTGCTACATCACTCTGCCAGATGAATAAATGTAAATGAATGAGGTTGACTCCAGGTCAGCCTGCATCCTGACCAGTAAAGATGCATACAACAACCTGACTGTATGACTGTATCTATGACTGTATGACTGTTTCTGTGAACTCACCATAACTCCCTATTGGCAACCTACCACCCCTGCATAAATGTAACGGTATCCTGTGGCAGTAATATCAGGCTCCATTCCAAGTCCTTTGTCAACATTTGGGTCGAGTACCAGACTATTAAGACACAGCCATCACTTCCGTGAATAGAGGTCAATGTACCAGCTCCTTCGGTACTTGTTTGAGGCACTTGGCATTAACGTAACAGGTGCGTACAAGATACAGAACCATTCTGTTGTATCAACTCTAGAAAAATGCTGAGGGCTTCAAAAATCTGGAGCATTCTCACACTCTACATCAAGACAGAGCTTTCTGTATTTCTGGGTTTATCAAACTTATACAGTTGCTTTCTCCCAAAGAAAACGACAGTCTTAGAACCGTTACACAGGTTTCACAATAAATCCTCAACATGATGCTGTAAAGCTGCTCATGACCTAGTGCACAAGAAGGCAAAGAAGTTATTGCTGGATGACTAATGACTTGTGCATTCTAACATGCAAAAGCTACTGGTACTAGAATGTTATTCCTCACCATATGCTCTTGGTACTATCCCAAGCCATGTGTTGCCTGATGGTCATGAGTTCCAATCTGTTTTGTCTCACAGACACTTATTGAGTATAACTGTGCTCATTTAGAAAAGGAGGCACTGGCTGTCATTTTCACAAATAAGAAATTTAATCAGTACTTGCAGGGGAAACTACTCACAATCTGTATCGACCACAAGCCAAAGTAGGCATAGGTTAGGTTTTTGCATCATGCCACAGACTCTCTCATCACATATGTTGTACTGGAGTTTGCTGCTGGGGACTTACAGTTATGAACTAAATTACAAACCAGGAAAACAGCTGCTTGATGTAGATGCCTCGAGTCAACCACCCATAACATTTCCTTTTGCTGAAATTAATTTTCCGTTAAAGGTGTTACTTATAAATTCAGTGTCCGATGCACTAATGTTGGCAAACTGAATCACTGTACTAACTCTGAAGGACTCAGTACTACCCCATGTACTGCACTATCTGCTACATAGTTGACCTTCTCAAATGCAGGACAGAGCATTAATGGGATTGGAATGACATTAATTGCCGTGATGAGCTGTCTGCACACAACGGTTGTGTTTTATGGAGTTAGTGTACAGTTGTATCTTTGTTGGCCTTTTCAGATATGAGGAATCTGCTTCATGATTCCAGTCTGGGAATTATCCACATAAAGGTGCTTGCCAGAAGGTAAGCGTGGTGACTGGGAATGGATAAACAGATAAAGGGCACTGTGAGAGTCTGTAGTAAATCCTAGTGGTCCCACTAAGCTCCACCAAGAGTACCTCTGTACCTCTGAACATGGCCAGACAAGGCCTGGTCCAGAATGCTGCATTTTGCAGGATCCTTTCATGGAAAAATTTTCCTCATTGTGGAAAATTCTTCTTCCAAGCAGTCAGGAGTTACCAATGCTCCATCCATGTCAGTTTCCTAAGTTATTGGATACCTGTGTCCTCTTTTTTCTACACATGATCTTCCAGATAATGGCACTGCATTTACTTCTGCTGAATTACCGGACCTTTGCTCACAAAAACAGCGTGCAGGACATGCTGACTGCCTCATACCACCCATGATCAAATGGACAAGCTGAACTTGTGGCACAGACAACAAAAGATAACCTGCACATAATGTCCGCTGGTGACTAGCAAACACTGTTTGCTAGGCTTTTGTTAACCTAAGATAAGGAACTGACACAATGGCATGGAGGCAAGTTCACATGGTTCTAATTCATGACAACAGTGTGTACCTGGAACTATTCTGAAGAAACCAACTGGGAACTGGGTGTAGTGGAACCGGCTACAGGCCTCATGTCTTACAATGTGCAAGGAGAAGATAGAACCATTTGATAACGATGCATCAAGCAACTTTCAGAACAATCACCACTCCCTCAGTTAGAATCCATGCCCTCTGTTGCAGTGCAACTGAAAGCTATTTTAAGCCAAAGGAAGACTGATTCTCTAAACTCATCAGAACTCCCTGTCATATTAAAGTTTGATGCCTGAACAAGGGAACAAGGAGTGTTGTATATTTAGTCATATGGACATTTAAATTTACATTTGCATTGCTGTGGAACAGAGAATTTAAATTAGACCAATAAAGAAAATGCAATTAAAAATAAACAAATGTACCTGGAAATGTTTGTATCTTCAAAAAATTAAGTTCATTTTTAACTTGAATGTTTGTAACACAAGGTAGAAACTCATAACATTTTTTGTAAGCCTAGCAGCACTGTAACAATTCCTGCTCACTCTGCATGGAGTTTGCGTGCTTTCCCCATTTCTGTAAAGATTTCCTCCCATAGTCTAAAAACAGCACCAGAGGAAGGCAAAGTTAAATCTCTTCTGTACCCTCACCTTGGAAATCTTGCAAGTGCTCAGCAAGAGTTAACTTTTACTCAGTGGCACCAGCTCTGATATCTAGCGTATTCCAAGAACAGTTTGTTTTTCCACGTATGTTCTTCAGAAGTTCAACAATGTTCAATAAGAGCAAACATTTCCCTTACAATGCAAACATCTATTTTAATCAGTGTAGCCATATTCATCTATCTAAATTTTACTGCAAGACTCCAAACAAGCATGGCGGGTTTGGCCTGCGCCCACTCTCTGGTGGTGCTTGGGTTCAAGTCCCTCTTGGGGTGCCTTGTGATGGACTGGTGTCCCGTCCTGGGTGTGTCCCCTCCCCCTCCAGACTTGCTCCCTATTTTGCCGGGTTCAGCTCTGGTTCGTCGCAACCCTGCTTGGGACAAACGATTTCAGACTTGGTTTATTTTGTGTGTGTGTGTCTGTGTGTGTGTGTGACTCCAAACTATTTTCACATTCACACAAGCAGATTTATTTTCACACATTGATATAGCTATGGAAAATGAGTAAATGTTCGTCAGTGAAAAAAGTGTAATATAAATTTAATTTATAGTTTTCTTTTTGTGTACCTATTGAAGAATTCATATATTTGGTCCTATCAGATTGTTTGTAATTGAATTTACTCCATATTTAGTGGGTACTTAATTCAAAGAGGAAATGTCTTAATACTCTAAAACAAGAGGAAAAGCATTGTTTTGCCTTGTAGGTCAGCCATGTAAAAAAATCTAAAATTCCCCTTTATTGTTTTTTAGAATTATTTTTGCTTTTTCCACCATGTGTTTTAAAACACACACAAGCGCGCACACACACACACACACACACACACACAAAATAAACCAAGCCGCGGAAACTGTTGGCCTTTCCCGCTTATTCATATTCCATTTGTTTTGTTTTTTTAAGGTTTTCAGGCACTTCTCATTTTACGAAGACCTTAACCCTGGTGGCCCCCAGGTCTGGTAAATCGAGTGCCGGTTTTAATATCCTGACTGTCAGTCCTAGGGAAAGCCAGACAGCCAATGTGTCACACGGCTGGCTCATGTCATAATGCATTTATTATTTTTTTCCCCTCTCTCTTACATGGCTGTGAGTTTATTGGAGCTGCCAGAATGGTAACTGGCAAGGCTTTGAGTATTATCTAGAGGATTTGTTTTTGCATATATTACAGGGTTAAGTGCAAACCGGTGTGGTTTGTGCAAACAGAACAATCCAAACACTGAATACACCAGGACCCGCTACTCACACATGTCCTGACCCTCTCAGATTGATTGGCCCTGATTGGCTGTTGGAAAACACAAGGCAGGCCTTGATTACAGTACATTACGCAGTCTGTGTGGGTTGTGCATTACATAAAACATCAAGGCTTTACACTGTGAGGACGACTTCACACAGCACATATTGAATATCAAATTAATTCTTTGAATCGGTTTGTTTTCTGGAGTATTGCCCTGCTGCAGTGTCCTGAAGAATCTTTTTGTTTAATTTTAATGAACCCCTTTAAAAAACTTAACAGTCCAGAATGCTTTCTTTTTTTATTTTCTTTACCAAAGGATATGCTTGGAATTTTGTATATGTACATTTTCACATAAAACAAGAAAAACCCAAAATATAATTTACTGAGTGGGTAGAACTGTCTAAGCTTTGTTGCTCTCCAGTAGAGCATGAAAAAGCCAGCACACGCAGGGCTGTTTTAGATGTGTGAACGCCACACAGTAGAAGTACAGTCTTTGTGGTTTTGCTATATTCAAAGGAAGTGCACGCATATCAGGCCCATATCCAGAATTCGCTTCTCACATGGTCTTCAGATTGCGTTACAAACGAAAAAAGACAGAATCCATGTTAAATCATCTCTGTTTTCTTTCTGCTCCATTTTGAGGTTTTTGCTGCTCTAATCCCACAAGCAGTAACAAGCCTCTCGCATTACTGTCACAGGGAAACGGCTGAGTTTCTTTGAAGCACGGGCAGATCGTCCATGTCATGCGATATGCGAGGGGCCCTCTCTCACACCAGGCACACGTGGAGCAACAGGATTTTGAACAAACCGTGCGCTCCCAAATTTGTCCAAAAAACCCCATAGCTGGCGTAGAGTTGGTCCCAAGTTCACTCTGCATCTGGTGGCCATCCCCCTGACATCAGTAAAGCTTTTCCAGGTCACGCTTCCTGCGGAGTTTTCACTCCAACAGAAACAGTGTGACCATTTCGAGGCCAGGAGTGAGAACAAGAAGAAAAATTTGGGACAAGCTTTTTCAGAGGAATCGCTCATGTTCAATTACTTAGGAACGGGGTTTGTTTGCGGCAGCCACTAACTCAGGACCGTTTCTCAAGGTTCCCGTATCCACATGACCTTCGAGTTTCTGTAATGCCTGCATCTATAAACTCTTACAGAGCTGTACGTTCAAATGCTGTCATCCCATTTTCCCAGAAAGGCTCCCTGTCATTGTAGTAGCACCACTTTAACCCTAAATTATTTTTTTCTTGATCAGAGCATACCAGGCTTTTATTTGTGAGAAAAGTATAAAGCGAAGTGGTAAATTAAATTAATATGACTTAATATCTATAAATTGTTACATTTTGTGTGTTTTACATCACATTGTATCAAATAAATGTAAACAGCAAAATTACCAAAACAAGTTTCTTCACCCATGTTAAATCACTGTGATTATTAAGTTTCATTCTGGGTTAAAGTACGCTGCATTTTCTTTCTATAGACTCTCTCTCTCTCTCTCTCTCTCTCTCTCTCTCTCTCTCTCACACACACACACACACACACACACACACACACACACACATACACATTGAAATCCCTGCATTTCACATTAAAACCACAAGAGGGCAGCTAAGAACGATACTGGAAGCATTGACGGTAACTTCACTTATAAAGTATATAAATATACTTTATGCGAGGGGCCCTCTCTCACACCATAAATATAAACATAAATATACTTTATACATATAATAAATTTGAAATTAATTAATAATAAATGTAAACCGCAAAATTACCAAAAGAAGTTTCTTCGCCCATGTTAAATCACTGTGATTAAGTTTCTTATTATCTTAAGATTATTAAGAAAAATTGATAATTGATAAATATATATATATATAAATAATAATATATAATAATATATAATAATAATAATAAATGTAATTATATATATATATATATATATATATATATATATATATAAAAAATTCATTTCAGTTCAATGTATTTGCTCACCCAGTGACACAGTATATAAGGTTTATGTCAATTTTTCTTAACACCATTTACAAATGTCCTCATTCTGTTGTATTATTTGTGTGATTTTTTTTGTCATGTTTTTCGAAAACATATAAATAGTGATTTAACACTTGAAATGAAATGATAATCCTCTTATAGCATAACAAAGCAAGAGCTATACATATTAAAAAGCAAGAGTTATTCTGGCAAAATCTTGATTCCGTTTCACTCACAGTTTGATGGTGATGCCAGGTGGTCACTGATACCCTGAGCAATAACAGAAACCACTATGCAGCATACAACAAGATATACCGTATATTGATAATGTGCGATTACCAAACTGCAAGACAGCTTGTTTTTTTCCGTTTTGATACATTTAGTAGAATACATGAGGGAACTCTTCCAAGTAACCAGTACTTTTTTATTCTTTATCCACAGTGCGGTTCATGTAGTGCCTTCATGGTCACTGCAAGAAGCCAGAGTGGAGAAGGTCTGTCCGTAGGTCCCCAGCCCTAATAGAGTAATGAGATTGCATTGAAAATTCAGAAGTTATTTATATGACACTTTTCTCCTAAGCAATTAACAATGTTAAACTAGCAGTTTTTTACCCATTTATAGAGCTGGGTAATATTACTGGAGCTATTTGGGGTAAGTCAGTTGCTCAAGCAAACTACAGCTGGACGTGAGATTCAAACTTGCAACCTTTAAGTCCAAAGCTAGCAGCTCCAACCACTACACTATCAGCTGTCCATTTGCTTAGTTTTTATGTATCATATTATATATGTCAAGGAATAAGAGTTCCAGTGCTGTAAATGTTGCTCACAGTCAGTTCCATTCATTGTCAGTTCGATGCAGGTTTCAATTTAGGATTACAAGGTTATGAATGCGGTGGGGGGTGTAGCAGCGCAGTGGGTTGGACCAGGTCCTGCTCTCTGGTGGGTCTGGAGTTCAAGTCCTGCTTGGGGTGCCTTGCAATGGACTGGTGTCCCATCCTGGGTGTGTCCCATCCCCCCTCCAGCCCTATGCCCTGTGTTGCTGAGTTAGGTTCTAGTTCCCCACAACCCCATATGGGACAGGGACTTCAGACAGTGTGTGTGAGTTTATAAATGGAAAATTCTTATGAACCAATTTTGAGGTGTTTAATTATGTTTTATTATAAAGTGTTTTATTCCTAGTTTTGCATTCAAAAAAATATTTCTTGCTGATTGTGCTTTAAAATCTCCATGTATTCTGTAAACCATATAATTTTCTGCCAGCAAAGTTCTCTGCTTTTTTAATGTTTGTTTTTGCCTGATTTCTCCATGGCAGTGAGGACAAAATGGAAAAATGTGTTTTTTTCCAAACAATGTGAGTGACAGGTACTATTGTCAGTGATAACTCCATCTAATGCAGCACAGTTATGTTATAGGGTGTGCACCAATCTCAGGAGGAACCCTTAAAGTTCCTTAACACAAGCAAAATTGTAACAAAAATGCTATGAACTGACTCCCTAAGTCTCAAGAGCTGCTAAACTGAGCTTTTTGCCTAAGCTTTTACAAAACTGCTTCCAACCATAATTAGCTGTAGGAGGAGTCTGTAGAAAAAAAACAGTCTTTTGACATTACAGTCAACAGTTTTGTTTTTAATATGACTCAACAGTAAAATTTAAAGGGAGAAAAAAATATGTAATATGCTTATTTACATTGCCAGCAAAGTACTAGTGGAAAAGTATGTATAATATAAAATATGACTAAATAGGCAATTAAAATCTATTGCATGTGTTGATGTTCTATTAATCTGTACTGGAGGTATCTCAAGTGGCCTACATGTTAACTCATTTAGTATATAATTGTGATATATACTGCTGAAAATATCCAAGTATGTTTTTCTAATGTTTGGAAAAATGTAGAAATATTTTCTAGCCATTAATCTATGAATAGTTTTATTTACTTTCATCTTTTAACACCACAGTAAAACAGAGTAGATAATAAGTCATGAGTGAAGAAAATCTTTTGTCACAACAATAACTGGCTTTCATACTTTCTAAAATCCTCTTTGACTGAAAGACACAAAACTGCCAGTAATCTGTTGCTTTTACCAGCCAGAAGACATTAGAGGTAAAATGCTGTAGTTAACATAAAGGTGATGTTTTTATCCGATAACCAACATATTTGTTTTTTTTTCAGGATAATTCTGGGAATATCAGTATAAATTCAGCATACTCACCAACAAATACTATTGTGCTCTTTCTAAATACACACACACACACACACATTGTCTGAACTGTTTGTCCCATAAGCGGTCATGGGGAGCCAGAGCCTAACCCGGCAACACAGGGTGTAAGGCTGGAGCGGGAGGGGTCACATCCAGGACCGGGCGCCAGTCCATCGCAAGGCACCGGAAGCAGGACTTGAATCTCAGACCCACCAGAAAGCAGGACCCAGACCAACCCACTGCGCCATTGCACCCCCTCTCTTTCTAAATATCAGTTATTATTTTCCCAAACACAAAAATGATTATTAGGGACAGGTATCAGCTAATTTCACCACTGTATATCATAAATACTTCCAAGCCACATTTCCATTTATAATTAAACTGTGAAAATTAAACTAAAATGAAAACAAGAGTTTGTGGATGACTTTTTGTGAGTGAGTCAGTGTTTGGACTTTGTGATCACAGCAGAAAAGAAGCTTTGTTGACAGAGCAATGCTTAGAAATGACTTCTATTACAAGTCAGTCATAAACCTTCAGTGTGCATCAGTAATTCCGGGGTGGGTAACTCTTACATAGACATAGATTTTTAAGAATCAACTTAAGTTCAGAAATAGAAAATTGAATGAACAAGTGTAAAGTAATATAAACTAATTCTTTTACAACTGTATATCACAAAATGTCAACTAAAAAGTATTTTATGCCTTTGAAATTTCAAATCCATCCACAGTTGTCAAGATAACCGGTCTTGTGTTCAACCTAATACCATTTATGCAGGCCACAAGGCAAAACTTTCCCTTAGTCCATGAAGGGTACAAATATACAGTATTTTCTGTTAAGAATGCTTTTTGAAGTGCTCAGTGCTGCCCCTAGTGGGCATAATAAAGTCACTAGATTGAATTTAGTACAAAAGTTTGAGGCAAGTATGTGATGGGAAACTATTTTATGAAAAAGACAAAACATTTCCAGTTATACTTATTTGCACAAAGGAGACAAATAACTATCAAATATTTGTAATATGCTACACCATTAAAAACTACAGATATTTATTTTCTTTTTTAAATGTTTCTCTTTTTATTGCTGTGGGAGAAAAGTCTCTGCTTGTGGCTGGAGCACACTGGATAAGGACAGTCTGCACTGTACTGTATGGGATCAGCCCAGATACACAGATCATTTGCTTTACCATGAGACAGGTTAAAATCATCTGCTAGTGACAGCAACTCAGTTGTGTCACCACTGCAGCACTCTAGAACACTTCTGATAGAAATGCAGGAAAGGAGTGCTAATAGAAGTCAGTTGATGACTGGTACCGTTGTGTATGGCGACAGCTTTCGTAATCAGGACCATGACGAAAAGCACGAGCACAGTGCAAGACATTCTGGACCAAGCCCAACTATGGAAGCATTCAGACTGACTCTTCTGTATTTATTTATCATCTCCAGCCGGGGAGTTGAATACACCCATCTTAACATGGCCATAAAGTCAGGGTTTAGAGGAATTTGCTTTCGCCTGGAGACAGTCTGGGTGAAAGGAAAACAAATACTTAACCACACAGCACTGCTGTAAAATGTGATAATGCTATTGAACAAAGATCAAAAGTGTAAAAATATGCATTGTTTTGTACTTTCCACGTTTTTATTTCCTTCCTGCGTAAAGAGGCTGTTTAATATGTTGTCTGAAAAAGGAGGAGAGAAGGGCCAACATCCTTGATGTTACTATCTTTAGAAGCAGGAACACACCCAGAGCACTGTCACGCCCATAGCCAAATCCACATGTATGAATGAAATCAATGTAAAGACCCAAAGTCCCCACGTAAACGTTACACACATTAAATGGTCACAAATAAATCATCCATCAGCTAGACTCAGCCATCGATGCACACAGAATAGCCAGAATCCCCACAATTACACTTTGAAGAGAAAAAAATGACTGGTTAAAATTGTTGTAGGGACCAAGATTTATCTACTCTTGGGGTTAACTCAATACCTCATTTTTCTTGGACTCGGCTTGTGTTTTTCCAAGTGCTGGGAACTATGCATAAAATGGGTCAAGGGTCTATTTTTTTAAGGCTTTAAAATCATGAAATACAAACACACACATTTAAAAGCTTTATGCAAAAACGCACACAGACAGAGAGTTAGCATTGTAAATATATATATTTTAAAAGGTGTATATGTGCGTATATATATATATATATATATATATATATGTTAGCCCGCAGCATTGACACATCATATAAATCAGAACAAGGTATATAGGATTAGTAGTACTATGTCTTTTGTTTTGGTTCTTAGTTTCTGTCCTTGCCAAATGCCAGACCTGACCATTTTGTTTTTCTATAATCTATTCAGTTGTGAAAAGTGTGTATTGAACTATGTCATGTTTGGCACTTCTGAAGTGATCTAACCCTGCAGTCTCTTGCATTCAATAGTGACGTCTCCCTGACTTAATACGCTTTGTAACAATAAAACTGTTTACATTATATTATTCTTTCTAGTTTGCATAACACATCGCAGTCAATACTACGGCCTTAAATACATAATGTGGATATAGTTTTGTAGCTTACACAGAAACTCCAATTAGTACTGATATGCAACAGGAAAATAATACCCTCTTTAGGTGCATATTGACAGAGTTACAATTGCACAAGTGCAAACAGACATGCTTACGGTAATTACACAAAGAAATGATGTGTTTGTTGGCTTGGCTTTGTTCGGAGGCACAGATCCTCAGCAGACAGTTGTGTGAGAGCCGGTCACAAATTCATCCTGAGCCCCACTCAGAAATGTTCATTATTGCCTTCATTGCTATCTAATAGCTCATTTACAATCTGACATGCAGAGCAATTTAAAAGACATGGCTGTCTCAGTGTGAGGATGATTTCTTTTAAAATTGTCCGTTACTTTCATCTGGCTTGAAATTAATGGGAAAGCAGCTGCAGCTAAAGTGCAGAGATGCTTCAGAGCTTGATTTGAAAGAAATGATTTTTTCCTTTTTACAGTGTTGTCTGTCATGAGGGCACTAGCTGTATTTGATTTGAAATGCAAAAAGTATCTGGGGCATTGACTGAAGCAAACAATGTAATTAACTGTGTAAAGGCTTCAGATGCACGAACAGCAGGGTGAGTGAGCGCAGAGCTTTCTGTCCCTACCATGGATTTCTGAACGCAATGCGGTTCACTGAGTTTTTAGTGAATACAAAGAGCAAAAACGACTTGTATGTCCCAGATATACCAAGAAACAGTGGCTTTATCACTGATCACACTATTAATCAAAACAAGAGGCAAGGATAATAATTAATTATGCTCTTTAGGTCAACACTTCGGAGCTTTTTTGACGATTAACTGCATCTACAGTAATTCCTTTCTAGCAGAAAGCAGATTAGCTTTATTGAAGATGTTTACAAACATGACTTTATAAAGATTAAAAAGGATTTAAAAGGATTAAAAAATTATTTAGAACATAAGTAGCAGCACTTCACAGCTGACAAATTTCCATTTGCTCTTCAAAGGAAAAGAACTGTAAATTGGATTATTATTTGTCTTTTCAGACTGAAGCTTGTAGAGAACATAAATAGGATTGGACTTATTATTATAATGCAGGTTCATAAATAAGTGCAGGGTCATCAAGTGCCATCTATAAAAACACTGCTTAAAACAGTACACTTATTTTTAACATTTTTTTTTCTTATTATTTGGACTTGGTATTAGGTCTACAGCACTTCACATTATTCATTGCTTTTCATTGTTATATTGCCTAATTTCTTCCTAACACATTGCTGCAGATATTAAATATCCAAGTATGCAAATGCATAAAAAGTGCTGGGTAAAAGTTAAATCACTTGAAAAGCTACAGCTACACAAATAAATGCAGTGTAATAATTAGGACACAGTGTTGTGGAAAATGATTTCCTGTTTACAAAGCACAAATTTATAACTAACTTCTGTCCATGAAACCGCTGCAGAGATTTTACGGTTTTGCATTAAACCAAATATTTCTGTTGAGAGCAACACATTGTTTTACAATTACACTAATTTTATACCCTGGCCTCAAGGGTTAAACAGCTGGCTCTCTCCTGGGACTTGAACTGTTTGCAGTTAAGAGTCTCACTAATAGTTACACTGAAATAGGTTATTTATTGTAATTTTTATTAGTCTTGTTATTACTCTAACTTTTTTAAGTGCTTTTTGGTTCCTTAAACATGCAGTCCTGATCAGCATTTTGGTTCTTTAAACAAACTTTTTTATTGAGAGAGATTTAGCTCCCACATTACGTTATTTTATTTACAGAAAAACTTGTATCTTGAGTCAGAAGTGTATCGGTGTAGAATCACTCGTATGGACCTTCTGGTGGTGATATTCTCATGTGGGCTGAAAAGGACGTCAGGACATCAAAATATCCGAACACTGTGGCTCATCTCCATGTGCAGAAGTGTGAGAATATAACACTTTGCTCCTCTCCTTTATATCCTGGCTGAACAATATTTGCTTTTACCTCCACTGCATGAAAGTTTTGCTAAATATTCCTGCAGTGCTGTCTGAGGGGAACTTTCAAATGTAAAGGTACCATTTACCCCAGCTGATGAAGAGTATTTCTGTCTTTCCTCTATGTGAGAACTTTCAGGCACACATTGATCTTAGAGGATAAGAGGAACACGCCACCCCATCTTAAAACAGTGAATATGATGGATGTCCAGCACCCTCCTGAAATTCATCGTGACCATAATGAGTTTGACGTGTCAAATGTTCCATTTTATGAGTCAGATGTTGACCGTGAAGCTGAAGAATTGTCCCACTGGACAAAGCAGTGGCCCGGTAACATCACACTAAGGACTGAGGAGAGCACCTCTTTGTGCTATGCTGGCACAGAAAATCCTGGACCACACTCCTGAGCAATGCCACATGTCCATCCTTCATCGCTTGTACCTGCACTTTGTAAGCTCTCACCCTGTTCATCAGACTCAGTCTTCATCACTATGTTCCAGATTACATTAATTGCTTGCACATTAACTATGAGAAACTATGTTGTCATGATCATGACATAATCTTGTCTGACAAGAACATGCTTTTTGAATCACTGCAGGCTGCTGAAGACTTGGGGACCCTTTTATTAAAAAATAAATCTGATAATCTGTGCCTTCGGTTCCACTCAGTAGCATTCAGACTCCTCCAAAGTGTGTTGCCTTTTATTAATATCTGACCCTTATGGGAACTTGGGCAAAAGCCACGTGTACATAGCTGTGTGGATATTCATATTATAGGAGAGCCATACGCACAACAGCAGATGTAACACGTGGTATTTATGTTTAGAAGTTGTACTTTTTGTTAGACAAGGTGGCAGGTTTTATAAATAAAACTTGTTTATCACAGTGAAGTGAACCGTTGGAGAAAAGGAAGGTCTTGTCCGATGGAGATGATCGTGAGGTGATTCTTCCAGTTATGAGCGCTGTCCAGGTGTTCTGTGCAGCTGTCAGACACTTCTGGACTGGCACGTGCGCTCATTTATAATACTGTACACAATTTGACCTATGTGCATATTAGTGTGTATTTCTCGTCTTTTAACCCTTTTCTTTTACTTTTCAACTCATGTGAGACAACTGAGCCTGAAAACGATCAGAACGACCAACCACGGAGTTTGTACATCTCTTTGTATTCTGCTGTGAAAAGGTTGTTTTAAAACAACTCATTGACCATCTTTCGCGATTTTAAATACCTGTCTCCAAATGCACGTAATTCTAGAATTTGTGTTCACAACGTACAATAATAATAATAATAATAACGCCTAAATTATCGAGCCTTTTCATACGTCGATCGTTCACTATCTTTTCATTGTACTTAAACTAAAAAATATAAGATATCGACAATACGGAGTTGAGAGGAAGAGAATCAAAAGAAAACGATTGCTTAATTTCAAATAAAAAGTAATTTTGGAGCAAGATGAAATATCTGTTTAAAATGTATAACCATATAAAAACAAAGTCATTGAATTAAATACACTGAGGGGACTTTACTAATATTTAACACTATGATTAGCAGAGGAATCAACATAAATGGCTCATATTTTTTTTTAAATGCGTTCTTGTTCATCATTAGGCGGCTGGTCGGTTCACTTATTTTTTATTTATTTTGTATAATCCTGACGCGTGTATTTTTTTAATTACTCCGGTTGCTAATAAAGAAATAATAATAATCATAAACAGCATTTGATTACTAATTCAGAAGTCTGAAAAAAGTTTCTGTGAAACGAATGACCACAGTAATAAAACTAAACTTCTTTCCAGAGTATGAAAAAGAGCTTAATAAATTGCTCGCTCAGTATGTTCTTTCCTTTTAAAGTCTTACCCTCTGAAAAGTGAAAGCATGCGGTTTGGGTTTTCCTTCAAGGGATGTACATATTTGCTGCTGAGGGTAGTAAAAATACAGCCACTTATGATATGTAATATTTATTAGCCCAGGAGAGATGTCAAAACTGAGAAAATATGCACACATTTTTGAAAGAGGCTCGTGTAATGCGCTTGAGATACAATAGTCTTAAATTAAACATAAATATCAATAATAAAAGTCATATTTACTATACATCTGTGCAACATCATCGCAACGAATTTTAGTACGTACTTCAATCCACACATTATTTATCCATTTACAGTATGTACACATTGTTTATGAATTGTGCAAGAAATACGTATCCACGTCATGAGCGTTTTTCTTTCTCTTTTTTCTTTTCTGTTGCTTTTTGTTCTTATCTTTTCTTTTTTAAAAGAAAATATCAGCTATCTGACTCCACGTCACTTTTCCCTTCGTCTTTTTTCGCTCCTGTTGTTTTAGAAGATTTGTGGCATTTCTGTACATTCTCTGACTCTTCGGAAGATGATCTTTTCTGTCTTCTCCATTTTGCCCTTCTGTTTTTGAACCAGACCTATGGGAAATTAAGGGTATAACGTTTAACATCTGTGAATAAGACGGATATTTTAGTTAGGAAAATATAATAATAATAATAATAATAATAATAATAATAATAATAATAAAACATACTGGTTGTGGCATTTGTATTAGTACAAACTGTATCAGCCAGTTGTACTGTTATTTCTTCTTCTTCTTCTTATTATTATTATTATTATTATTATTATTATTATTATTATTATAAAATGCTACAAAACTCAACCAGTTTTTTTTTTTCCCTTTTTCTTTTGTTTCACTTATTTGAGTTCAACTGGTTTTTAACAAATTACCGACACTGACAAAACATCAGGCCTAGGTAACTAGATGCTAATACTCCATTCCCACTCGTCTCAGCGCTCGCGTGATTCGGGAACTTGTCGGGATTCGCACTGCAACTTCATTTTGCGACTAGGCACTGATCCCGAGCGGTTGCAGATTAAAACAGAGTAAAACGGAAGAAGGAGTAAAACGGTTTCAGAAGCAACATGATTAAAAAATATTTGGGAAACGCAGCTGCGGAGCCGGCTGAGCGTTACGTGTGCGCTGCCGTCACGTCAGGGAGCCCGCGTGGGCCTGTTCACCTCCACTTTCTCCTCGCGAAGGTGCACCCTGCGCGCGAGCTGCTCCCTCGTGCCCACGTCGGGGTACTTGGTCTCCTGGAAGAGGTTCTCCAAGGCCTCCAGCTGCTCGTCGGTGAAGATGGTTCGGTGCCTCCTCTTCCGCCGGCAGTGCAGCTGGTTGAGCAGCTGGATCTCAGTCCTTGACAGGGAGCCCATGTTCATGTAGGACATCATGTGGTGGGGCAAGGGGGACAGGAGCATGGAGCCGCCGCTCTCGTAGCCTGGGTGACAAACAGCAGCGAGAACGGTCACTTGCACATGAAATTTCTGAGAGCACTCTAAGAAAGGGGAGAGAAAGTCCGTCGATGAACAGTACACGAATTAAACCTTTTCATTCACGTGCGTGCGCAACAGGCACGTGCTACGGAGTTGACGGGGTCCGATATTGCGCAAAAGTGCGGAGCGCCGACGGGAGAGAAGAGGACGGCGTCGCCGCACTTTCGCTTTTTTTGCCGCAGCACTTCGGCTCTCATCGCAATATCTGAATACGCAGGTTATTCCTGGCATTTCCCTCAGTCTGATACAGTGACATTTACGTGCGGAGGGACCATCAGCAGTACAGCGATGGATCCATTTAAACAGTTGAGAGTAATTCCCTCAAGGCGGGGAACGACAGCGGCTCTCCTGATTCGAACGAGTCACCTTCGCTTTAAAGACTGCGCCACCTACTGACTGACGCAAGTCGCGGCGTCCTTGGCAGCAACAGTCGCCTTGGCAGCGCTGTGTAGGGTGCAGAGGCGGGTGACACGTAGCCTACCTGTGGGAATGCAGGGACACTGCTGTGACCCCAGCGCTGACACTGCTCCGCAGCACGCCGGCCCGCTCGGCCCCTGAACGTGCAGCTGCCCGTAGTAGTAGTTGTTATAGCCCATCCTGGTGCCGCCGAGCGCGTGCACGCTGGCGGCCGGAGTCCCCGAGGAGTGCGAGTAGAGTCCGTTAAAGTCTGCCGCCGTGTACATGGAGTCGGCGAGCGCGGAGAACACGAGCGGGGTACTCCGGTGCAGCACCACGGATTCCTTGCAACTGGGTCTCCCAGCCAGGATACTGTCGATGCTGAACATGCCAGCAGGCATCACAGGCAAGACACCGCCGACGCGAAAACAGCTGCAACTACAACTTCGGTTCTTGGTTCGAGTACAAATGGGTCCGCTCACAGGTCGACCGACGGTCCTCAATAAAGCTATTAATTTATCGACCCCCGTTCTCTGATCCGATTTCCAGTACGATCAATCGCTTACAGTCACTTGTTTTTTTGTGGTCCATCCCCAAGTTCTCCCTCTCACTTTATACTCGGCTGACGTCATCCGCCAAAACCGCAGCTGACAACCTAAACCATCGTCGGCTCGTGCGGGTGGGGAGGTGGCGGGGGCGGGGGAGGGAGAGGTGGGGGTGGCGGCGCGAGCGCGGGTGTGAAAAGCGCGCGTTGGCGAATTGCGAATTAATTAAGTTCCTCGCAATTAGCGGTCTCTTCAAACAAATGAGCAAAGTGGGTGGAGAGTGTGATCCGACGACGGATGATAGCGCGCGTCAATCCGATTAGTTCCACTGTCCACCCGGGGCTTTCTCTCTTCACTCATCCTTAGAAATGTTATTTGTGCTGGGGGTGTGTGGGGGGCGGGGGTGTCTGGCACCTTTAAAACTCTCTACGACATATTAACTATCGAAGTTAGTTGTACTATAGTATGTCCAAAAACTGAACTTTGCCCTGAAAACGGAAACTCGACAAAACATTGACCATTTTTACATGTCAAATTCTTCACTTTAGAGTCTTGACTCTTTGCACTGTTGAAATGACACGGAACTGAACAAGAGAAGGAATCACAATAATTAGTCCAATGGAAATCTGCGATTTTCTCGCGCGCCTCGGCCGGGGAGAGCGGATCCATTCATTCTTCGACGTACAAAGCATTTAGGTGCCTTATTACAATATTAGGAGCATATAACCACAGCTTTTGTGCTTATTTTAGTTTTTAATATCCCTCCTTATTTATTAGGACATTACTTTGGACATATGATATCGAGAAGGGTCTTGGTATTTGGCGCGCTCTTCATGTGTGCGTCTTGTACACTCATTCTTTCCTCTTTTTATAGTTAAGGACATCTTATTTGTAGAATGGTGGCTGTGACACACACTGTCCGTGGGAGGTGGGCATCAGGAGATTAGTGTATTTATTGGAGCGGCAGCGCCGACGCAGTGGGTAGGAAATTGCGCGCATTAACATTAGACACCTCCGTTAATGGTTTGTGCTCAAGGAACAAACTACTGAGATAACGGACATTAACACCGTCGTTTGCGGTGTTACTAAATACATCTCACTTTATTGAGCGATTGAGTGAAATTCACTGAGGACAAAAATGAGAAAATTCAGTTTGATTGAACTTCAGGAGGGAGCTCGTTTAGGCAGGACGCAATTTATATCGAATTTGTTCCTGAGTTGGAAATTCAGAATTAAGTGTTTGGAGAAATGATAAAAAAAGGCTTGAAGTTTAGGTTCTTCTGCATTATACAGTAAGCCTGAATTATATATATATATATATATATATATACATTTTTTTTTTCATAGAAATGTTGCTAGAAATGTTGCTATTTAATTTGTCGTTTCATATTTAAAAAAACATGTTTTACATTAGGTGTTCTCCAATGCGTACACCGTCTAGAGTTGAATAGGGCAAATTTTTTAAAATAATTTTAGTAGAATCCCATAATTTTATTAGAAATACGCATTTATTAAAGTGTGACGAGTTCAAACAGTGACTAGAAAGACAATTTATCAGTTTATGCACCGCGAAATTAGTTTCGCAATATTTAAGGCTGCATGCAAACAAATTTCAAAACTGTTTACCAAATACCTGGACCTGTGGTTAAAATGGGTGGATGTGGGTGCATTCTGAGTGCCAGTTTAACTATCATTCTCTGGAAAACCATAAGAAAGCAAAAAAAAAAAAAAAAAAAAACAATATTACGTACCTTTTAAAAATTAATTTAGTGCAAATGAAAGATGAAGATGCTGATTGAAAAGAGTGAAGTTAGAATTAAATTTACTCATTTCTGTCTCATTTGCGTTATTCACTCTCCTCCAAAACCATATTATCCATAAGATGTGTTATATTTAATACTATATGTTGTATTCCATATAACAGTCATTTTAAAATGAATATAAAAAGAATTCGCAGTTGGTAAGGTCTCGCAGGTACTGTTATCTAAAAACCATTTTAATGCGTATTTTCATCAAATTCCCGGTCCCCTATGCAAGATAAATCCTGTCTTTTAATTTCCCAAAATAAACTGCAAAGTATATTACCTCTGTTACCGTAAGTTTTTTTTTTTTTTTTTTTTTCGTTTTATACGTATGGCTTCTAATGAAATCCTCATATTTATATGTGAATAACATCAGAATCTGAAAAATTTTATTACTGAGTTCCAATATACAGGTCAAGTGACAAAAGATGAAGAGCCTGTTGTTTTTTTTCTTTTTTTTAATGATTATTGTTTAAATAAAATACTTGTGCTGCTTAACTTCATGGGTAAGTTTGACAGAAGGTGGCCTCTAGCTTTATGAAATATAAACACTTCAGCTTCTCTTGGTGTATGAAAAGACATTTGCGCACAGGCATTGCTCTCCAGTCACACTGCAATTAAAATAAAACCTGGCACCTAGCAGGAACACTCACACACAACGTGCGTGCGTGTGTATGTGTGTTGCACTTCAGGGTCCGAGTGATGGCAGAAATCACATAGCAAAATGGATTGCTGAAAAACGGGAGTCATTTGGAATTAAAAGCTGTAAAAGAGGTTTGAAAGCACCACTTGCAATGTGAATAGATAGCATCAATCACAGGCCGCAAAATGGTCTCTCTGTGGACAGGCCGGGAAAGGCATCAACAAAAGGAAATGGCACTGAGACGTCTTTACACTGCTATGCCTATATCTGTGCCTGATCTCTCAAAATCGTCTTAATACAGCACTCAAAGTGGAAGACTTTGTAATGCAATCACATAGTTGTCAGAATAACCAGTCTGACAAACAAAGCCATGTCTAAGAAATAGTAAATGATAGGTATTCCGAATGTCACTACCAGAATTCCACCAAGCTATCTATCTATCTATCTATCTATCTATCTATCTATCTATCTATCTATCGATCTATCTATCTATCTATCTAAAATAATTGGAATAATGTGCATTTTGCAATTCTGCAGAAGCAAAATTGCTGCATGCCTATAACTAATTCATTGTATTTGATTGTACTGAATAAGTTCAACAAAAGTACTCACAAACATAACAAAGCAGTTCTCTATCTCAAATTTTACAACAACAATAATAATAATAATAATAATTTCTATTTTTTATTATTGTTGTTACATTGTTGCCACATTAATTTACAGCTGCATTTCAAAAAGATTATGACAGTGTCATCATTGTGACTGCTAAGGAGCTGAGCATAAATTCTGAGTGCTATTCGATAACTCGGGGGCTTCTGGTTTAGTGCTCCAGCCTTATGACTAGGTTTGATCTATCAGTTGACAGCCAGACTGAATTCATTCACAAGTGCTCCTGTAGGACCTGGGTTTAAACACACAGGACTGGTAACAGAGCTAAAGGTTCAGGTGGAAGCAGAGATCCAGTGTCAAGGTCAAATCTACTGAGAGTTTCCTGGTGGTTTTGGACTGGAGCGCAAACCCAGGAGGTTTGCTGATCTCTGTGCCAGGTTGCCACCGCTGGGGCGGGGGGGGGGGGGACCAATCACTTAAAGACTGGTAAAAACACAACAAATAGAGTATGTGACAAAAAGAGCCAACACATAAAATGTATAGATGGAGAAGACATGTCTGGATAAATCACAAATGTTTAAGTTTCAGGAGTTAGTTGAAAGCAATTCAGCCAGTTCTCCGCAAGACCGAAACACACAGCATCAGATGTTCTTTATTGGAGTCAGCAATCACTAAGCTGCGACGTGCCCACTGCAATTCCGCCAGATTCAGAAGTCTTTGTTCCAGGTGTGAGACACTGTTCCTCTGGTAAATCTGGAGAGCGCCAGACGCAAAGCTGCTGACAGACTGCTTCCTGTGTGTTCCACGCTGATTCCAATAAGCGTTAGAGTAGCAGGCCTCTTTAATTGGAATCCATCTTTTTGGGTGATGCTGAAAAACTGTGGTAGTTGGGGGAGTAAAAATTATATTATATGTCAAGCTGTCTTGCTGTGTGCCTGTTTTACAGTGTGCCTTTTGTTAGATCACATGAGCTGTGTCCTTCAGCAATGAAATCCATGTGCACATGAAAGCAGTTCAATGGTTCAAGGCTACTCAATCAGGGAATTTAGATGAATGAATTGAAATTAATGACGACAGTGATTTTTTAGATGTTTTGAACTGGGGAAAGAAACTCAAGTAGGGCCTATTAGATGGAAAGCATCCTAACATAATTCTAGACATAATTGAAGATTTGGACACTTGAAGAGCAAATTAATGCATTCTGAAAGACTTAGTGACAATAGCATAGTGGGAAGAGATCTGTCATTTATCAAGGTCTCTTATCTCCTAAAAGGCACTGTCATTTTACTTGACAGGTTGAAGAACTATACTTACACTGAGACCTTTTAATAATTTTCTGTTTGTGAAAAAAAAGCAAAAGGCTGAGGAAGTAATGAGAAAGAGTCATACCTTTTCAAGGTGTTCTCTCCAAAAGCATTTCAGAAACTTAGATCATCATAGTCATTTACACATTCTGCATGAATTATTTATGTATGCTTCTGTTCAGCGATGACGGTCTGAAAATAGATTGCATTAAATAAACTTTTGAAACTGGCAGCTGTCTTGAAAAAAGATATTAATTGCACATTAACTGACATGTAAAGGCTAGGACAAAACCAATGTGCATAACTGGTGCTTACAATTCCGGAAACACTTTTAAAGAGCGCTGCTTTTTTTTTTTTTTTTACCGTCAGGAAAATTCAGATATAATGGTAAACATTGTGACTTTTATTTAAAACAATTAAATAAATAAAAGAAGAACTTTCCAATAGCCCACTCCATTGCTGGCCCTTCCCATTCTTTTTTTAAGTGCAGCACTTTTTTTTTAAATTTTGGCTTCAGTGTCTCTCACCCCTATCCTTACAAAAGATTAAAAAAAAAAACATTCAGAATCTCAGAAATCTATCAACTGATCCTTTCAATTAGATGGTCCTTGTGATGAGCCTTGTGATTGGATTTTCCTGTGACAGAGACATGCGACGTCTGATCTTGTGGTACATTGTTACGTGCACATTCGTATGTTTAAAAATTAACCCTCACCCCCAGACAATTTCCACAAACACACTTTTCATGGGTTATGGAGAGGTGCATCTTAATAGTCTGCGCAAGACATTCAAAGCTTTGAGAAGAGGCTTGGCAGAAAAATAATGGAACCTAGAATTACTCTTTCAAAACACTCTGAGCAGACATTACACAGATGAATAGGGCTGAGGCTAAATGCAGCGTAAATCAAAGGTATAACACAATATAGTGTTTCTGTTTTTAAAAGGATGTTATTAAAGTTCCTAAATGCATACCATAGCATAAGATTTGTGAAATTTTACATTTACAGACAGCTGACATTTTAAAAAATTTAAAGGGACACACACGTTTCTTCCAACACATATTTATAGACTAGTCTGCTGTTCTGGTGTGAACACATTATTCCAAACAAATGGCCTGACACGGCCGAATGTTGCTACTTTAGCCTATGGAATGTTTTTCACTTTAACAGTATAGTGCCTACTGAGGTTCTACGGAAATGTAAAAATGTGAAGAATGCCTACATGCAATTAGTCTTTATTTTGCAGTGGTGACTGCAATGCGTTGTGTATTCTCAGATGCTTGGCAAGTTTGTCAATACCATGGACAGCAACAGTGTGAAGCACCTCCACTTGGCTGGCCATAGGAGGGCATCGGTGAGTCTAGACCAAAAGGTCACCTGAAGGTGAACATGGACTAGGGTGGGTGCACTGAGAAGTCCAGGAGAGCCAGCATATTCCACAGCTCATAACCAAATGTTTACAGGAATGATACTTTGCATCAGTTGAGGAGCCAGAAATGGGCAGCTCTAGATCACTGCATTGATAGACCCAATTCCAGGTGCTCCATTTTTCCCTCCAAGAAACGTTGTCTGCAAAGTGCAAATAACAAGCATATGTAAATTAAAATATAGCTTAAAATATAGCTTTGACAAAAAAAACAAACACAGGAATGGAGGGAAAAAGTACACGTCATTAATTGAATTAAATAGCACACAATAACTAAATTAATGAAAGGTCAGGAAGTTAAGAGGAACATTTAGATGTAAATCTCCTTTTAGGTAAACAGTGCAGACAGAGAAATGTAGAAGCCTTAAGGACAAGGCAATCAGATAGGCAAACGTCGCAGGACCTTGGAATGGCACTGACCACGAAACATGCTGGGGCCTTAATAAAGAATGGGGTGGGGTGTGGGGGGGGGGGGGGTTGAATTCTTTAAAACAGAAACATATTGTTGTGTCCTGGGAAGCATTACCCAGAGCACCTGGACTGTCTTGGGCAAGCCCTCCAGTAACTCAATATGAGAGATTAGCTGACTTTGCTACTAGTGCACTCCATATTAATCCCTCACAGGTGATAAAGACCACGCCCATTTCAAGATCAGCCAATAAGGACAAAGGGATCTTGAACAGTACTCATTTGCGTCCCTTTGCCTTTCTTATGTAAATTAGCAAATTGCTTACAGTTTTATGGTATTTATATATACATAATATATATATATGTATGTATATTATAAGGGGGGCGTGGTGGCACAGTGGCGCAGTGGGTTGGACCGGGTCCTGCTCTCCAGTGGGTCTGGGGTTCAAGTCCTGCTTGGGGTGCCTTGCAACGGACTGGCGTCCTGTCCTGGGTGTGTCCCCTCCCCCTCCGGCCTTACGCCCTGTGTTGCCGGGTAGGCTCCGGTTCCCCGCGACCCAATATGGGACAAGCGGTTCGGAAAGTGTGTGTGTGTGTGTGTGTGTGTGTGTGTGTGTGTGTATTATATTTTTTGTATTTATTTTTAAGGATTTTTTCCAGTTGATGTAAACTTTCATAACATTTTTGATTGACTGGTTTTGTTGTTTTGTAGTAGCAGAGCTTTAAATCTAAAAAAAGTGAATAAAGGCAAAATTACATATGTTATAATTTTACTTAACTTTGTTTTTATTAATTTATTAATAGTTGGAATACTGATTCGAGATGTTCACTTAAAGTCAAAGAAGCAGTTGCCAAATCCCAGCTCCCATTGCAGTAACATTGAGCAAAGTACTTAGCCTGAATTTCTCCAGTAAAAAAATACACTGCCTTATACATTTACATTTATTCATGTGCAGATGCTTTTCTCCACAGCGATGTCTCAGAAAGTATCAGAAAACAATATAACAGTGGATTATACTGACAGAAGGCGAAATCTTGGTGTAGACTTGTGCTTCTTCATTTCAGTCAGTTATCATATATCACTGTCAAAACCAGTATACAAGAAATGTACAGTTTTTTAAATAAATTTAAGGAGTTCTATACACAGGCGGTACGGTGGCGCAGCAGATTTGACTGGGTCCCGCTCTCTGGCGGGTCTGGGGTTCAAGTCCTGCTTGGGGTGCCTTGCAACAGACTGGCATCCTGTCCGGGGTGTGTCCCCTCCCCCTCCAGGCTTGCACCCTGTGTTGCCGGGTTAGGCTCCGGTTTGCCGCGACCCCGCTTGGGACGAGTTGCTCCAGACAATGTCTGTGTGTGTGGTCATATACATTGTAGCATATGCAAATCTGACATTCTTCCTTTGAAGAAAGGTGGAAGCTAAGTGGATAAATAAAATATTAACAATGAGAGAAATACAGCACTATGCATAACAAAATTTGTATTTTTGTATTGCATGTATTTTTTGCATTGTATTTTTCTGTGAGATGTACATCAATTCTGAGAAAAGTGTATGCTAAATGAAAAAATGTAAATGCAGTAATGTCAAAAGAGAACTTTCTCATAATTTGGATTGACCGAATTGTTCTAGTCTTCTGAATCTAACAACAGCGTGATCCTGGTTGTTTGGAGTCTATGGCATATATAATATGAACGCCACAGAAGTAATTATTTCAGCCATGTGTATCATTGGCTAGGAAAACATTCTCATGCTTTATGTAAGTAAGAATTTTGGGTGCTTTGCAGGGCTGAGAATAAACAGCCATTTCCATTCCAGCGAATTGCTTTGCAAGGAATGCTCATTTAGGCCTCATTGTGGGTTTCCCTTTCCACTCATGACTATTTGTACTGCTTGAATCAATCTGTGTCCCGTTCTTGAGCTGTTTTAATTTGTTTTCATTTATTTAAGGCTATTGCTTATACTTTGGAGTAAATTGTTTTGGTTTTAATTGCTCGGAAAAATGTATTAAAACTTATGCATTTTATAAAGAACTTTTTATACAACCAGAGAACAATGATTTATATTTTTGTATTACAGTTAAATATCTTTCAGACATTAAAACTTGGAAATATGTTAGTTCTAATACCACATTAATTTGCTGGGGCAGCCCTTGTGGTTATAGTTGCAGTAGTGTAACAGTAGTACAGCACTTGTACTTGTCGTAGTAATATTTGTCAAATTGTTCAAAGGTTAGAGCAATTAATGCATTAATTATATAAATTAATACATTGTGAAAAGCATTACATGATTGTAAATGACCAAAAATGCATTGTGGCCTTAAGAAAATGCTATGTGAAGTGATATGTTCTTTTTTTTGTGCATGGCAGAACTTTTTTTGTGAAGCAGTGTGGCTGTTGGCGGTTTCAACAGACATCTCCAAGGAGGTTCACTGTGGCCAAATTAAGGATGGCCAGTGTGAAGAAGCACAAAACCTGTGAAGCACAGTATGAAAAACAGGTGAGGCCACTTTCTTCCATCAGCATGGGCTGCCTGGGAGCTGGTTTTTACTGTTGGTTTGGTGTGCGTGGGGATGCTATAAGCACCATTGCAAGTCTGACCATGTGGATTGGGATGCAGTGCCACAGGAATGGTTGGTGTGGGCGTGCTGGGAGCACAGAGTAAAAGGGAGACATACCATAGTATAGTGGTTATAGTGGTGTCATTGCAATCGGAAGGTCCCAGGTTTAATTCGTGCTCCTGCTATGGAACTGCCTTTAGTAAGGTGTTTGCTGTGAATGACTCCAATAAGAATATCCTACTGTACAAATTGGTAAATCTGTGTAAAGTTGTCATCATGGACAAATATTTCAGATATATTAAAGGGACAATGCAGAATCCCTGATTCAAGCTTCAAATGAATTAGGTGTCTGGAAAATTATAACAAAGACTATACAAATAGTATATCTTCTTGCTAGGTAGAAGGCAACAAACGTGAGATGAAGTCAGCCAACTTTGGACTAAATCAACATAGAGTGCATCCTTTAAATATTAGCAGGGAAGCAGAACCCTTTACTAAAGCTCAGGATACTGATAGGGCATTGATATCAGATTTTCCCCCTTTTACATCCACAATTCCTCTTTCCTCTGTGGAAATTAAAAATCAAATTTAAACAGAGGCACTATTGTGATTTACAAATAATTGTATGTGCCGGCCTAATAATCTCTAATATCCACTGTTGACAGAATGGATTTGCCTGCATTTTTGTCCTCCCCCAGCATTCAACATTCTTCCTTCCAGTATAAGACAAGCCTTGGTCCCAAGCCTGTATGTTTTATAGATATATATACATGTCGAGGGCAGATGCTCAGCAGGTATGAGCTAGTTAAAAGTTATTCTTGATGGAGACCCTGGTATTGGCTTGCCAGCAGAAAGGTCACTGGGGGGGCGGGTGGGGGTTGCATTACAATCAATATAGTGTTATAGTCAAACCATGTAATAATTATCCTCATTTAGGTGGAATCAGAGCGTGGAGAAGATGCAGCTACAAACCATGGCTAATACTTTATGTTCCCAGGAAGTCTGTACATAATTCGATAATCCTGGAAGTACTTATTAAGAATCCACCAACGGTCCACACACTGGCCTCCAGGGTGCAAGGGGAAAAGCAGTTTCACATTCTTTCTATGCTGATGTACCTTTACATTTCCACAAATTGTTGAAGAAATTTACGATACTTCCTACCCGACAAAATCAGAGCTCATGTCATCAGTATTTTAAAACGATTACTGTCCACCGATGTAAATAAATACAAAATTTTTTCCAGGGTAAAACAGTTTAACCAGTTAATGTGCAGATGTTTTATTTTTCCTCTTCAGTAAGTATTTACTTTGCAAGGCTATCTAATGTGTAAAATCAATGGAACATTAAATTAGATAAAGAAAAAAGATTTCAGATGGATCTGTTTTCATTGTATTTCTTTTGGCATTACTATAATCTTTATTTTATCTAGAGAAATAAAATGTTAAAATGGTTAAATTTCTGGGATCATTAGAATTATGGGTTTGCTAGTGGAATACCGTGACTAATCAGAATGCATTTGAGCTGAAATATGAGTTACTTGAAAATAAGCAGAATGTCCTTACAAATGAAAACTGAATTAAAGGAAATGTCCTTTTTCCTCACAGTGTAAAATTTTTTACAGCTCAATAGTGCTGTTGCCATTTAGCAAGTTTCTGAAAAAGTCATTGTTTGGCAGACTTTACTGTACCACATACATATGATACAATGACACACACACACACACACACACACACTGCAAACGATCCACGTTTGAGATTCTGAGTGAACACGTGCATATACCATGGACTATACAATGGAAAATTGAACTCACAAACAATGTTTTTTTCAGCCAAAAAATGATTTATTTAAGCTCTCTGTTTGGTCTGTGTGTTAGTGTTTCCATCATACACAGGCGTTTATCAGAGCATCTGTGCATTTTCACTATAACTGCCACAGCTGACAAACCCATATGACTTCATTTTTTTTATACATTACAGCTTTTATTGAAATCAGCACAATTGACAGTGCGCATGAATCAAAATGAGTACAAACAAGTGCATTCCACTTCTAAAAATGAAATACCATGTTTATCATGGGTCTATCCCCAAAGACTCTTATTTTACTTTGCTTCATACCAAAATTGTGAAGGAGAAAAAAGGTACACTTCTGTCTTTTATCTCATTGTTGTTGTTGTTGTTTTTGTTTTTGTTGTTGTTGTGCAATGAACTGGCATTCTGTCTAGGGTGTACTATCCCTCAACCTTGTAGGAACCCTTGATTCTGGGATTGGTTAAGCTGTTAATGAAAATGGATGTATTATTATTGTTGTTGTTGTTGTTGTTGCTCATACTGAGATTTTAATTGCCTTAGAAATTTGTGACTATGGTTGCGTTCATCTCTATTATTCACAGGTTCATTTATTGCATGGAGACTGAGTTATAAGGTTACTGAAATTAACAAATTTGGTTATGTATATAGAGGATCACAATCTGTATTTCATGGAGTTTGCTGTTTGAGATATATGCTAGAAATCCAGTAAAGGCAGCGGTGTGTTTCTCCTCATGTTTCAGCTACAGATGTTGAATTAAACAAACACAGGACGTAGCGAGTCATCCTTTCAGCCTCCGGACTTACTGTACGCAAATGCATTTGTGGAGCCATTGGGCAAAAATCTACTTCATTATCGACAAATCAGTTCCAGGATGAAACCCAATACTCCCCCATATGCCTTTTGCATGTAACAAGCAGATACTTGGGCTCAAAACGGTTGGCCCCAGAATGCTATTTCCAGGTATATAACATTGTTTTTTGTCATGCAGTATGAATGCCAGTGGCTCCCAGCGAGGTCACCTTTTGGGAACTGATGCAGATGCCATGGAGCAAAAGGGGAGGCATTGTATTTATTTGTTTATTTGTTTTTCTGTGGATTTTGTCATTCAAAACTTTGGTTATCTTTGCACCTGCAGAAGTTACGGCCGCCCTGCTCAGAATGCTGAACTCACTCCATACATCGAGGGGGCAGCACCAGGGAATTTGTGTGACTAATTGGGGTTTGGTTTGCCAGAGAGTTTGGAGTCACTGGCAGCCCACAGCGTCATTGTGGAACCATTCTGGACTTTGTTTAGCTCCATTTCCTCTCCACTACAAGGGGAGTTCATCTGGTCTTATGTCTATTAAATCTGCACTATAACATCCTGAACTTAGCCAGCAGTGAGAGTGCTGCTGCCCTGGTCTAATGCTGAGTGGCAAATGATGACACTGTTTTCAGAATTGCCATTACTGCCCCCTGGGTTTTTGCCAAGAAAACAGTCTAATTTATCTGATAATCTTTAGAACATGACTGAAGAAATGCACTGTCTTATATATACCCAACTGACAATATGATATATTAATCAAAATATTTCAAAGATTAATACATCTATATATATATATATTTCATTTAATCACAGGTTTACATTTTCATTATTAAAAGGAAAAATTGAAGGTTAGTCTGCAAAAGATAGAGGTCGGTACAGTACCTCTGTGTTTGTTTAAACTATAGAAGAGTGGTTTCCAGTCCTGAGGCCAGTTGGCTCTAAGGGTGCACAAGGTGAAGCTCAGAACCTCGATTCTGGGAGGTAATCCTCAGATCCAGCAGCTGAGAGAAGTGCACAGTTAGAGGGAAAACCTGCAGAAAATGTGGCCTTCCAGGACCAGGACTGAAAACAACAATCTTAGAATAAGAGCTGTGTGATACACAAGACCCAATAACCCATTTCATCTCACTTCTGGTAAGATGATAACATGAAGTGAGCGTACCCTATCTTTGTTGGGTTTTCCTTATAGAAAGTTTTTTTTTTTTTTTTAAACGATAAATTACAAAACGACTGCTTTAGCAATATGGAAATTAACATGCAGTATGTGGCTGCACTTCAAAGGCATTAGGTCGAGATATTGCCAAGCAGGTATGTGTCTGTAAGTGGTTCAGCCTTAAGTAATTGCTTCACTTATTTGTCAACTTAGAAGGATGAACGTGTTGACGTTGGTTAGCACTGACAGAGGTTATTTTTCATGTGTCTTTCCACATCCCCAATCACGGTCCAGCGGTCCTCAACTCTGCTTTCCGTCATTCGAAATGATAACAAACAAGTGAAGAGTGGTATGACCTGGTGAAACTTATTGAGCTACTTTTCTGTGGCCACAATGAGAATGCATTGGTGTGGGAGGCCACGGGACCAGCAGGAGCTCTGTTGCTCCATGGAGGCATCTGCTGTGCTCTCGGCCTGCGGGTACACTGTGCAGCTGTGGTCGTCAAAAAGAAGAGAAGAAATGGAAGTAGCGCTCAAAACTGGATGTTCCCGTTCTCAAGAGCTGGCATGACTGCCGCTGAACAAAGAACCAAAAGAAACTCACACGCTTCTTCGTCTTTAAAAGCATGAAATCGCGTTTGACAGATGTAACGCAAATATAAACCCACGGTAAAATCAGCATCACATATGTAACACCATTATGGCAGATGCTTGTGGTAGCTTCAAATCTTTTCTCACAGACAAAAGTGAAAAAGAGCGGGAAAAAAAAAAACGCCAGTGCACATAGGCCAGACATGCCAGATGTGAACCGCATTAAAATGTAATAGTTGGACTGAGGGACAAATCCAATCCTGGGATGAAGGAACCCATGCTCACCCTGCAATGAACCATGTAATACATGTATGTTAGAGTTAGGTACTGGCATATAATTAAGGTCTGCTTTCGTCCTTTGCTAAATTTATTGAAAGCTACCCACTTGTTGTTTCATATGCAAGTAATTATTCAGATGTGAAATGCAGAACTTTAAAGAGTAAAAACATCCCTGTGAAATTTTAGATTCCCAATAATCAATAGAGAAATCATTACACTTCCTTTCTTTGATCACCCTCTTGTCTTGCAACTGCAAACCATTCCAAAAGTACTCAATAGCAATGGAGTAAAATACTATCAAATGCTACATTAAACAAGTGAGAAGCAACATGCCACTATATTGCAGTGTTTCAGTATACGGTAATGAGACACCCTGACTGCAATGCACACAATTCCTCAAAAGGTTTTTTTTTTTTCCCCTTTAAATTACATTATGTTAAAACCTTATTGCAATCTTAAATCCTTAGCTGAATTTTTTACCATTTCAAATGTCAGTTTGGCTTTGTGTCCAAAACCACAGAGGTGAGCTATTGCTCAGAGCTGGAAGGTAAATGCTTCCAAGCATAAAATGTTATTTTTGCAATGGTAAATAGCTTTTAATTTCAAGATATAAGATTTTACCTTTCTACGTTATTTTTCCGCAATCAGAAACACATGTAGCAGCGCAGTAACGTGACCGCTAGAATGATGGTAGTACTCAGAGTTTGAGGTAATATGACAGTCTGAGTTCTAACTCAGTCCATTTTTCCATCATTCCAGTTTTTCATACACAAAGTTCCGAAAAGGGAAACTTTTGTGACTTAAATCCACACTCACTTTAGATAAAAAGAACCGGGAAGAAAGATTTCCATAATTTTGAAACGGGCAGGAAAATCAAGCAAGAAATTATAGCGTATCCAATATTCAACCTCATTTTGGTTGTTTTCCTTGCGTTTTTTTTCTTCTTCTTCTTCTTTTTTATTTTTTTCTTTTTTTGGAAACAGATTTGATCCCAGCTGCACTGCTAATTCACCAAAATGAACAAACTGTGTTTTTCTCTCCTTGTCCATAAAAGGAGGCTTTACTCCTGTGACCTTTGTGTCTGTTACCGTCTGCCGTCTCCATGCTAACTGGGAAACGGTGTCAGAAAACAGTGTAAACCAAGACTTGATTCCAACATGATTGCAGGCCTCTGTGCTCTGCGTTGTTCAGCATGTGAACTTGATGGTAGAATGAGTAGTACTGAAAACCTCGGAGGCATCCCATGTATTGTCGCATGTTAATGCTGCAAGGGGAAGCAGAAAAGCCATTCGTAGCTCACTCAGGCTTCCCTAGCATTTGCAATGAAAAAGCCCAGACTCTCTCAGTCAGCCAGCTACACACACATTGAGACACACACGTGGGTGTGCACACACACTAACAGTACACCACCAACTGTTCTCCCTTTAATTTGAATCCCCTGTCATTTCTTCTGCCCAAATTTCACTAGATTTTTAGAGCTAACGATTTCGGGATGATTCAAGTTTCCAGTCCCACCTATGGACATGGGCAGCCCCCCCCCAACCTTCCCGGTCTGTATTTATCCGATTACATTGATTTGCCAGGATTCAACACAGTGCCACAGAATTGGTGAAGAAAAAAGGAAGAAAAAGAGTCTTGGCTTTAATATCTTCTTTTAGATCTCCCTAAAAGTGTATGATTTTTACTGGTCGGCCCTATAGCCTTGCTGGACAGCCAGCCTATGGACAGCCTCCAAGAAATACATTTTCTGTCTCAGGATATTTCCCAATGTTGAAATAGTTCTCCATGTTATTTTTCACAGCTTAAATGGGGGCTGCAATGATGGTGAAACAAAGACCCATTTAAAAATGCTAGGCAGAGATTTCTAAAACTGTACTGCCTTACAAAATTAAGTCCCCTATAGCCCCTACAATCTCCCCAAAACAAAATTGTGAGTTTCCTCTGGATTGCTTCATAGCAGATTTATATAACCTGAGCTTGGTAACTGCTCTGTATAATTTAGTCAAATTATGCCTAGAATGCCACATCAGTGCTCCTTCTGTACCTTGAGTACAGCTTTAATTCACAATGAGTACTGTTGTTGTAGCAGAAGCAGCCTGGTATCTGGAACTATGTCTCTTTCCTACACACCTGTTGCTTTCCCTTGTTTCATGGTATGCGGATTAGTCTATAACTGTATCTGTCACACACACACACACACACACACACATATAAATGTATGTATGTTTATACACATATACAGGCATATGTATATATCGTACATACATACATACATACATACATACATACATACATACATACATATATACAGCTAAAAATGTTAGACAAATATCATAAAAAGTCATGGTAAATGGCCTAATGGGAATTTTAGAACAAACATTTTTACTGAAAAAGGGGGAAAAAACATTTTAACATTAGATTTATTAATTTAGCTGATGTGCTTCTCCAAAGCAACTTACAGTTACTTACCACCAACTAGTGTCACTGGAGCAATTTAGGATAAGCACCTTCAAGGATGCTATAGCTGAAGATTAGATTCAAAACTTAATTTCCTGTTCATAGGCAGCAGCTCTAACCATTACACTATCAGCTAAAAACTAAGCGGCTTAATTTTAGTTATTCTAGCTGGTTACAGGACCTTGTGCAGTACATTACATTTACATTACCTGAGGTTTTTCTCCAGAGTAACTTATCATTTTTTTAACCCATTTTCACAGCTAGGTACTTTTAATGAAACATGCTTATCCTTTTTTAAAAAATAGGATAAGCACTTACTCAAAAGTACTACTGTTAAAAGCAGAATTGGAACCTAAGACCTTCAGGTCCAAAGGTAGCAGTTTGAACCACTATGCTACCAGCTGCTGCTTTTAACTAAGAATCACCTTCTTATCCATCTGTCTAGTCACTACCAGAATGATTAATTTCTGTTTGCTGACCTCATTAATGCTGAGCACCAATTTTTGTGTCAACATTAGGTCTCTAAGGTAACATCTTTCCATGCCATGCTGTGTAACTGTTTTCATACGCTTAATAGTTTTAAGGTCTCCAGTCCAATGCATGCAATTGCAAATAAAATAGACCCAAAACTCTGCAGCCCCATTAATTGGTTCCATCTCTCTTTGGGGTCGGAGGGTCACCATCTGATGCGGTCTCTGTATTCCCATTATGTCACACCTTAGCATGACACTCCACCTAGAGTCCACAAACTGCTGCTACTCATTGTTCTTCTGCAAGATGATAAATAATGTCCAGTTGTACAAACTGCAGTTTGGGTTTGCTCATCTCCAGATACTTCTATTTTGCCATGTTTCACACCATCTAAACTAGTTCAAGAGTTAATAAGGATGTTAAGTGGGTACATGTAATTTAAAGATGACAGTCAACAGACCCTTTCTCACCTTGTTTGCTCTGCAGCTTTTTTACAGTCTGTTTAAAAGGTCCCAAAGGTCAATTTGAGAAATCTACAAAAGCATTTCTCTGTGCTTCTCGGAGAACAGCCCCAGGGAAAACTTGGCACTTTGCTCAGGATAGAACCAGTTTCACACATAAATATTTCCCTGGCAAAGGTGTACTGAGAGAGCATAACTATTTATTTATTTATTTGCTCCCCCCATACATGAGAAGCACCGCAGGGGTTGAGACATTCATTTCAGTTCACAAAACATTCACATCAAACCAATAAGGGATGCATAAAGGAGGTGGACAACATGGAGTGATGCAGAACAATGATGAGAGGCAGTTCACTCAAACTCTCAGACGTGTACAAATTTCCTGCCTTCTCCCACATCAGCTGAGGTTATTTAGGTGTTCTGTACTTTCAGTCCAGGGACCAACATCATCTGGTGTACAAAAAATGAAAAAGTAAACACCAATCCTTCATAAAATCCGAGTTGAGTCAGACTGTTGACCTGTTAACTCACTTTGCTTCATTCTCCACACCATTGCAGTGCAAACACTCCAGTCTCCACACTGCACTTTTTGGATATGTTTTGCATTGAATGTGGGATTTCATGTCCTAAAGTGTAATTAGGATGATTAAATGCCATTAATTAGGCCAAGCTTGTATCTGTGGCAGCAGTGGAGGCCGCGGACAACATTTCTGGAAGGCCATCCCCCTTCGGGAATGGAGCGGATGGCCCTTTTCGGGATTTTCCACATCTCCCCACTGCTGAGCCTTTCGCATTTAAATGTGTTCCCCCATATCCCAGCGTCTCGCACAGCAGATTAAATGCAGCTGAGAATGTTGGAGTAGGCCCGCGGCGCGGCTCCCGCCCTCACCAGCCCCCGCCACCCCCCAGGGGAATAGGCAGGAACCACGAGCACGGACTTGGCCGGGGCTCCGGCGGCTGAGAAGTGCCATGCACCCGGGGCTGAGGTCCAGGTTGATCGGTTGGGGAGAGAGGGAGTCATTTGGGGTTATTTAAAATGATCCATTAAACCCCTGAACTTTAATCAGGACTGCTACTATACTGACAGCTGTGATTTACTCCTACATCAGCGGGACGAGGACGGGGAGTGGATGGAGCAAGGATAAGCTCCAAAGGGAACACTTGATTTGGTTTGTGTGTGTGTGTGCGCGCGCGTGTGTGTGTGTGTGTGTGTCTATGCATGTGTATGCTTTGTTTTAAAGGAGTGGAGTTTATCGTGTGGTCTGGACTCGATCACAAAGCAGCTACACCCCTTTCTGGTCTTTGGTCAGCTACGTGCGCCAGCATGTTGTTATTAATATTATCTTTATTATCATTATGTCATTCAGCATCCATTCTTATCCAGGACACCTCACAGCATATGACACTGCATAGATAAATAGATAAATAATACTGAAAAATTAGACAATGGGTTAAATGTTTAATTCTCATAATTTCATTAAAAAATTCACTAAGAAAAAAATAATTTTCTGTATATTGCAAGGAGTCAAAGAGGCCCTGTTTAGGCTCCTTTAGCTCAGGGCAAAAAAATAAGGTTTGAAAGATGTGTTATTCTATATTACAAATATACGGTATTGCTACACTGGCATTTTCCATCAAGTCATCCATTATATATATTTATTTGTTCATTTAGCTGACACATTTCTCTAAAAATACTTACAACGTTACGCTGTCTACAACTATTTGCCCATTTTTACAGCTGGGTAATTTTCACAAGAGCAATTTGGGTAAGTACCTTGCTCAAGGGTACTACAGCAGTAGGTGATATTCAAACCTGCATATCCGAAGACAGCAGCTATACTATCAATTGCCATCTACTCACCCATCCAGTAACAGTCACTGCTTCTCAGATGCAGGGTATTGGCTGTCCAGAACTAGTACAGCTTTTTTTTATTTATTTTGTAAATTAATTACTTTTGGAGTAAAAATGTGACATTAACAAGATTGGAGCATTGATCCTGACGGTTACAAGACTGTGTTGCAGTGGCCTTAGCTACTGAAAAAAAGAAAACTTATTTTCAAAGCATTTCTATTATTCTTTATCCTGTTTAAATAATGCAAATGTAAATAATACAGTCAAATTTTGAGTGACTCATTTAAAGCCAGCATTTGGGGGATTAGAATGTCAACATCAGCATCATTGCTGCAAGCACTTTGTGTGCAAGCAGAGAAGTGACGGCAAGAGTGGAAGCATTCAACTGAAAAAAAACCACCTGAACTGGACTTTTTGCCTGTCAGTATAAAGTCAAACAATCATAAGTTCATAAAATATGTGAATAATTATGTATTTTTTGTCTGTTTGTGTGTGTGAGAGAAAGAGTGTATGAGCATGTGTATATAGGCCATGAAGCTGCAGATTGTCACTGCTCATTGTCTACCATCACCTGAGAGCATAAAACTAGTCTGACAGCCGTCTACTGGCCAAATAATATCCTGCCTTAAGATATTAAAATGTGGCAGTAAACGGGAGCACATCACTGCTGTTTAGCCCAATATTAAACATTCAACTCTCACAAATTCTTACTTTAGTGCTTCAGTCAATTTGTTCACAGAAAGAAACTTGTTGGAACTTTTCATACAATGCACTCAACCGTTGTTCTACCAGGATAAACAAGAATGTATTATTATTATTATTATTATTATTATTATTATTATTATTATTATTGCATGATTTTAATTATTATTCAATTTGATTTTGTATAGCACCTTTCCCAACAATTTCCCACTATGGACTAAATGGAGATAAAAATACAAATACAAAAACATTAAGAAGAACAGTTTTTGCTATAGTTAATTTTGCTATTAATTCCAATTTTTTGGTATTTATATCCAGTTAATTGTAAATTCCAATATTCCCCCTACCTGTCTTCATAAAAGTAAAGCATATAGCATTTAATTAATATCTATCTATCTATCTATCTTTATTTAAACACTTTACTCCAAAACAGTTTACACGTATTCTCCTTACAACTATTTACCCATTCATACAGCTGTGCGATTTTGACTAGAGCAATTTCAGGGAAGCACTTTCCACTGCACTAAAGGCATTACAGCACAGGGCACAATTTGAAGCTGCCCTCTTTACCTGCAGGCTCTGTCGTTTTAAGTACCATACCCTACCTGCTGCCCTAGGCTCTTTTTTTTTTTCTTTTTTTGCTGTTGTTGTTGCTGCCGCATAGCTGATGTTTTTCTCAAAGGTGACTTACAAGAATAGAATAATTACTAGTGGGGAAGAAAATATGACAAGAAAAGTGCTAATTTGAGGAGAATGCACAAAAAATTACACAGTGTAATAATATAAGAAAGATAATGTAGATTAATATATTGTACAAATTAAAATATTAATTTTATATGTGCATACTACATCCACTTTTCCAAGCTCCTTGTACTGATATCATACATTTTTGCTTGCACTTGTAGTTTGGAGGCACCAAGATATACATGTAAACGTCCATCAGCGTGCACAAGTAATTAATAGTCAGTATTAGAACTGGACTCTCAGCATCAACTATACAGGTCTGTTCCAGTGTCTTAGTGCATTGTATCATCCACATGTGAGAAGCAGGGGTTCCTACTACAACAGAGTGGGTGGCACTGTAGTAGAGATCACGGAAGAGCAAGGTCTATCTGCACGGGTGGAAGCCCCTTTCCACAGTGTAAAGTTCTTCGGAGCCATGTGATTTTCACTGTAGGTCTCTGTAGAAACGCAAAAACTGAAGCAATGTGTGACTGGAGCAGCTCATTGTGCTATAAAATTTTTTAAGAGAATGGAACATGTCTGGGTGAATAAGTGCTTAAAGCCCGGACTTTCTTTGCAAGAAGAGATATAATAAACAACACCTGTAATTGTCTCATGCCTGTCATGTCAATGTCATTTTCCAGTCTCGGCAAAATGTGAATATTCTCATTATTTTTTACGCGAGTCAAAATGTCTCTGGCTATAATACCAGGGTGTGCAAGCAATTTAAACACTACCATTAAAGCTCCATATTCAATATTTAGGTAAAACTATCATTTGACAGTAAAGGGGAGTGCTGCTTATTAAGAAGGAAATATGCGGTCTGTTCTTTCATTTTCACTTTATAACTTTATAGACACTTGGACACACTTTACTACACAGACATGATGACAGAGATAATTCAGACATTTGTACCGCATATATAGCTAAACATTGCAAAGAAAACCTGAGCCTCAACAGTATAATATACTACAAATAAATTTCCTTTTCAATAGCTTCAATAGTTCATCACTCTATTCGTATATAGTCAATCCTGGACCCCATCAACGTGTAACAAGCTATCAGCTCCATGAGGCCAGCCCTGAAGGAGAATGGAGGCAAAACCCAAACATCCCCGTATCTTATAAACACAAGAAAAGCTGTATCCCGGATGCAAGCAATTAAAGAGAAGGCGGCAGCGGCTTTCCTTGACGGCGGGCGACCGTTGCAAAGCTGGCTGCAAGATCCAGGAGGGGTGGCCTTGCTACCCAGCATCTCAGCCTGAGAGAAAACAAATCACACCCCCGGTGTTCCTACTGCTATGCCAGAGGGATGCCAGAGCCCCAGATAGCGAACAGTGAATTGGGACCATCCGCATTGAGGCCCTGGCCCTGCCTGTTTACCTTTCATTTGGCCCTAATGGGGGAGTGCAGATGCAAATCTCCTAGCTGCCTTGCTCAAGGACAATTGCAGATGATGGGATGGGGGAAGATAAGGAGGGAGTTGGGGAGGGAGCCAGCCATCTGAAGGGTCTTTCTCCGCACTCGGCAGGAGGCTGCAGGATAAGCTTGAATAACTAATGAGTTTTGTGCGGATTGGGCTAATCACCCTAAGGCTGGAGTCCACGGACCCGAGGCCCGTCCTCAACTTATTGCAAGAGTCAGAGCACTTGAACTGCGGACCCTCCCCTAATTAACAGCCCTCCGCAAATTAAGACCAGCTGGACATAATTACATAATTAAAGCGCTTTTGGGGAAAAGCATAATTTCTGCAGCCATTGCCATAAATCTTGAGCTGTCTGAGTCCATACTTTTAACATGAACCTCTCGTTGCAGGTTAATGCATTACTCATATAAAAAGCACAGTATCCCTTTGTATTTTGACTGGACCTGCTTAATAACAAAGAGGAGGCCAGCCAGGGTTGGGGGTGCTCCCACGGCGGACGTGCGGTGAATCGTGGACAGCACGCCGCTGACACCTCAGCATGCCTCTGCTTGCGAGAACTCCGATTCACCCCATGTGACAGCTGGTTCTGGGCCAGTGATGAGCGGTGTGGCTGCTGGGCCTTTGTGGGCTCAGCCTCTCACAAACTTCACTGCACCATCAGCACACCGCGGCCAGGAAATCAGAATGTCTTCACATCTCCCAGAACTATAGTCTTAGGCTGAAGCATGTCTGATACAACCTGAAAGTACGTAGTGCCACCGTCGCAGCAAGCTGATTAACCCCGAGGTTTCCTCAATACAAGATGAAATTCCAGATAAATGTTTCTAAAATGGACTGATTAACCTTAAGGGTTCTTTGAGGCAAAATAAAGTTAGGGTAACATAAAAATTACAGGAGCTTAGCTCAAGAAGAGAAACTCAATAAATTGCTCTGGGCCTGAGTGAACATTTGGTATTACTTTTGATAATTCAGCTGAAACCATAGAAATGGACGAGTCTCACCACAGGCGTTAAAGCCATGAAAGAACAGTGAGGACCAATTAAACCAATTCACAGAACAAGCTATAAACACTCCTAAGTGTGTCGCCAATGAATGCAGCACGTTTGCCTGGTCAGACTGTGCACTCTCGTGCCAACTTTTTTTTCTCTTTCCTGAGTGATTAATAGTTTAATTTTTCAAAATTATTTCTCAGCTAAATTTGTTACAACAAGTGCTATTAGTACATCTTGCAATAGGCGTGTTATGATGATGAAAGGTTTAATTTGTTTTTAAAGCACTTGAGAGGTTAGAAAAGCCCTTCAAGTCACCATCATCAATCATCTGCCGGTCAGCAGAGGTGTTGCATTATGTGAGAAGTGAAATTACGGCAACCAGAATGGATGCAGTCAGTCAGTTTGATTTGCCTCCTGAATGCCTCGCCGCCGCCTTCCACCATTACTGGCTTTTCTGTAGCCAGACAATTTGTCTGCATAAATGAGGAATGTTTCACAGCAGAAATTCGGCAGAGATTGCATGATATTCGGAAACATGAAAATTGAAAGACAGATAGCTGACATGTCGGACGTGGCAAAGCATGGCGTGCTGTAACATATTTGACAAGCTGATTTCAGTTTGGATCGGAGTGGTTATGGGATTTAGCAAAGAAAAAGGGATACGCTTGCATTGGCATGTGTTATAAAGGGCATTCTATGCTAATATTTATTTCAACAATTATTACATTATTCCGGTATATTGAAGTCACAAAAAATAAAAAAATTTAAAAAACTGAAAAATCAAAATACATAGATTTGTCTTTTTGAAATCTTAATTCATTATTCAAAATGACTTTTAACACTACATTTTTTATTTTATCTTTAAAGCAATTTTCATGCAAGAAAAATAGAAACATAATTGCACATCAAAATGCTTCAGTCATATATAAATATGTTATATTACATTACTTCAATCATAAATAAGTTATTCTCATAGCCATTAAAGCAACAATTTATATACTGTAGCTGTTGCAAAGGCCACACAAAATAAATATTTAGAGTTTACACAATATTTTTCACAGAAGCATTTGTGAATAAGTACTTTTTTCAAGGGCGTAAAAGAAGAGTCTCACCTGGGATTTTAACATCCATCCTTTTTCTCACAAGTCCAGTCCCATTAGGCATGTAACGTCTTCTTGTTACAAGAGAATGAAAGCTAAACTGTTGGGGGAAAAAGGGATGATTGCACAAGCAAAAACAATTAAACAGCATTTGAATTTTTGCCTTAATATTTTAGTAAGTGGAAATACAGGCCCATCAACAGTTAAAGATTCTCTGACCTTTGCCCATCCGTGCAATTACCTGTCTTATTTACTGACTTTTAAATCTACGATCAGCTGGTCCTGCATGAAAGCAACGGTGCGATATGCAAATATGAACCTCATCTCTTCTCTTTCCGACCTTTTCTTTTTAGTATTTATGCATTCATACTGTATTTAGTAAGTTTAAACATCACTGTGATTGCAGTTCCCCTGTAACGACAACCCCCGTGCCCTGCAATCCACAAAACCCCCCTTGCTCATAAGCCACTGGTGCATTGCTTGTGTCAGGGCTTTTCACAATGTACTGTGGAATCAGTTCCCTTTGCTTGAAAGGACCTGTTTTTATAACCGTGGTTGTTGACACGTCAGCTGTCTTGCCACACAGAACCGTGAACGGCACCATAACTCGCCTCCTCACCATTCCAGCACATTTCAGGCCTCTGACAGACTAAAGGATAAGATGTTCTGAATTAGATTTGAATTACAACCACTAAATGCCCCTGTCAGAGCTAATTATGCATGACACAAGCCATGTACGTTCAGCTGACTTGGTTTTACAGATGGCACAGCGCTTTAACAAAGATGTACTCCCAGGGACCGCCCTCACATTGTCAAAGTAAAACACTCTGACAGAGTAGGAATTCCTGCCTGAGAATGCAAATCCAGAATTGTTCCCCCACTCCTGCAAACAAATTAGGCCCAACTGAGCATTTTTGCATTGAAAATAAAGAAAACATACACAGCACGTAAACTTTAAGACAACTGTAGCTTTTTTTGTCAGACAGCAGTTTCCTTTTCCACTGTAAAATATAACTATAATTCACACTGATTCCCTCTTTTGAAACTATTATAAATATTCATCCTGGAATTTGATTCATGTTTAAATTTAGACTAATATAATGTCAAAAATTATAGAGAGCTTTTTTAATAGTGTACAGCTATTGTATAATACAGAGTGTTGATGTTCTATCAGCTTCCAATCCCATATGCAGAAATATTCATTACATCTGACAAAATGACATTAATAATTCCTGAGATAGCGTCAGCAAATGCTATTCTGATTTTCCTGAAATCAAGAAACAAAACAATGGCCCCAGGTCGAAGGACCTGATTGGGTTCAAAAGTCCAGATGAGATTTATAGGGTTTATAAATGATAGAACCCAGGAGAGTGGTACGCTTTGGTTCCTGCCAGGTTCGTTTCATGCTCAGTACTCCAGACCTGAAAAAAGAGGGCGACCGACTCCTTTGTCCATGACAAGCCACAGTTCACACTGCAACGCGTCTAGGAAATGTGTCCACACCCCCCAGGTTTTCTGTTCCACCCCTCGAACCTTTCTGAATCTTTCAAGATGTAAATAATTTGGTTTTAGCCGGCTGCCGATGTTTAAACTGGCATACTCAGACACGATAATTGCAGAGGGAGCGGGCCCTTTTTGTGGATCCTCGCGTGGATGAAAAAAGACCAGGCATGAAAAGGGAACGTGCGGCTGTTCTTGTGCTGTACACGACGAAGGAGGCGAGCAGACGAGTGCTTTCCCCCCGTCGGACCACAGGTTTGTCTCATCCTGCTCTCCTGCAATGTGGACAACAGCTCCCATCCTCTGCACTGTCCTTGAGAGTTTGTTCCTTGGACGTCACCTGCTGGAGATTTTGCCAGAGTTCTACGCTATTAAACTCTCTCCAACATCAGCATAAGCATTTTGTCGCCATAAGGCATAGGGATAAAACTGGCAAGTGTAGATTTATTGTACTTACACACAAAAAGATCTCCCAGTTGTCAAAAACAAAGGAACCACTCCAGGATATATATGGCTGTCTTGCTTCCCCACAAATACACACAACTTTTTTTGTGTGAGAACTTCAAGCCAAAAGGGAAGAACTGGCCAAACGAGAGTGTGAAGTGTATCCAAATATTACTGCAAAATACTGCCTTGTTCTACACATTAGGACACAGAGATGGCAGTAGAAAAATACTCGGAAAATCAACAAGCAACATAGAAGTCAGAACTCCAAGTATCTTTAAAACAATGGTGGAAAATGCATCTTGACATTAGAAATTACAGGAAATACATTGCTACAGAATAAAGTGTACTGGAATGCCAGTGTTGACTATGTTATGTAGATAAGGAACTGCTTTATTGAAGAAAAGTGCCCCAATCTGTTTATTACAACCCCTCTGATTTAGCCGAGAGGTTTAAACTGTAACTTGACTCTTAATCCTGGTCCAAAAACACCTCATTATAATCCACAACGTAATGGCCCATGGGTTTTTAACTGCCTATGAAGCATGCTTAACAAAACTGTTGTTTAGCATTACGCTTGGCAGTTATTATCAAGGGTGGGATTAGGGTTGGATTTGGTTTGCCATAAATACATCACAGCTTCAGCAAATATGGAAAGGGCTGTAATGTATTACACAAAATAGATAAGGCCGTCCAAGTTTTTTAAAAAAAAAATGGTAGGCTTACGCTGGCCTTGGTGTTGGGGCTATGAAATGGATCTGAGAGCTGAACATTGTGAGGAAGAATTTCCAGCTGAATGTACTTAATCAGAAACCTCTGAGTCACGGCACTCTTAAAAGGGCACGGATTACCAGAGTGTGTTTGTTGTGCATGCTTGTTGCCACAGACCTGGAGTGCATTGAAATCTATTGTGAGATGTCCTAGAAGTATTTAAAAGTAAATAAATAAAAATAAATAGAAAACTGCTGAACACATTTAAAATATACTATAACTATATACTTTAAAATATACTATATACATACACAATATAACTAAGTACAGTGAGAGGCTTCAAAAGTGGGCATTCCTAAACTCATTTAATTCACTTTTTATATGAGATGTATGTTTCTTTGGAGAAAAGTGTCTGCTAAATGAATAAATGTAAATGTAATTCATATCTGTGCAGTAAATTATAATTCTAGTTTAGATGTTTGTAGACCTTTCTTCACATTTAACACTTAATTTTAAACTTCGAATTCATGAGGACAAACAAACTGATGTTTTTCAGGTTACGGTTATGATCTTTAATTGTTTTCGATGAAATCATTTAATCTGGCAAAACTTAGCATATGTATTTATATTTATACTCCAAAACCTGCATATAAAATAATAAACGTGTGCGTTTCAGTCTGTATTTGTCTGTACATCAGTGACCACTTATGGAAAATTGCATAAAAACTGCAGAAGTCATGAAAACGGGAAGGGATATGCACACAATATAAAATAGATATTTACAATATGTAGTTAAAAATTCTCCTCCGTGAACCGCCACCTTATCGTGGTGGAGGGGTTTGAGTGCCTGAATGAGTCCAGGAGCTATGTTGTCTGGGGCTACATGCCCCTGGTAGGGTCTCCCATGGCAGACAGGTCCTGGATGACAGACGAGACAAAGCGCGGTTCAAAAACCCCTTATGAAGGAAAAAGCAAGGCGTCCGTTTACCCCGCCCGGTATGGGGTCACCGGGGCCCCACCCTGGAGCCAGGCCTGGGGGGGGGGCTCGCATGCGAGCGCCTGGTGGCCAGGTCTATGCCCACGGGGCCTGGCCGGGCTCAGCCCGAAGCCATAACGTGGAGCCGCTCTTCGGTGGGCTCACCACCTGCCGGAGAAACCGTAAGGGGCCGGTGCATTGTGAGTTGGGCGGTGGTCGGGGCCGAGTGCCCGGCCGACCCAAACCTCGGGCGCCAACTCTGGTTTTTGGGACTTGGAATGTCACCTCACTGGCGGGGAAGGAGCCTGAGCTGGTGCGGGAAGTTGAGAGATACCGTCTAGATATAGTCGGGCTCACTTCCACTCACAGCTTGGGTTCTGGAACCACTCTACTCGATCGAGGGTGGACTCTCCACTATTCTGGCGTTGCCCAAGGTGAGAGGCGGCGGGCTGGTGTGGGCTTACTAATAGCCCCCCAGTTCAGCCGCCATGTGTTGGAGTCTACCCCGGTGAATGAGAGGGTCATCTCCCTACGCCTTCGGGTCAGGGAACGGTCTCTCACTGTCGTTTGTGCTTATGCGCCTAGCGGCAGTGTAGAGTACCCGGCCTTTTTAGAGTCCTTGGGGGGCGTGCTGGAAAGCGCTCCCACTGGGGACTCTGTCGTTCTACTGGGGGACTTTAACGCCCACGTGGGCAGCGACAGTGATACCTGGAGGGGCGTGATTGGGAGGAACGGCCTCCCTGATCTGAACCCGAGCGGTGAGCTGTTATTGGATTTCTGTGCTAGTCGCGGTTTATCCATAACGAACACCATGTTCATGCATAAGGGTGTCCACCAGTGCACTTGGCACCAGGACACCCTAGGTCGGAGGTCGATGATCGACTTTGTAGTCGTTTCTTCTGACCTTCGGCCATATGTCTTGGACACTCGGGTGAAGAGAGGGGCTGAGCTGTCAACTGATCACCACCTGGTGATGAGTTGGATTCGATGGCGGGGGAAAAAGCTGGACAGACCTGGCAGGCCCAAACGCATAGTGAGGGTCTGTTGGGAACGTTTGGCGGAGGCCCCTGTCAGAGAGGTCTTCAACTCCCACCTCCGACAGAGCTTCAACCAGGTCCCGAGGGAGGTGGGGGACATTGAGTCTGAATGGACTATGTTCCGCTCCTCCATTGTCGGTGCGGCGGTTCGGAGCTGCGGCCATAAGGTCTCCGGTGCCTGTCGCGGCGGCAACCCCCGAACACGGTGGTGGACACCGGAAGTAAGGGATGCCGTCAAGCTGAAGAAGGAGTTCTATCGGGCCTGGCTGGCTCATGGGACTCCTGAAGCAGCTGACGGGTACCGACGGGCCAAACGGAGCGCGGCTCTGGCAGTCGCCGCGGCAAAAACTCGGGCTTGGGAGGAGTTCGGTGAGGCCATGGAGGAAGACTTTCGGTCGGCCTCAAAGAGATTCTGGCAAACCGTCCGGCGACTCAGAGGGGGGAAGCGGTGTTCCACGAACACTGTTTACAGTGGAAGTGGTGCGCTGCTGACCTCAGCTGAGGATGTTCTCGGGCGGTGGAAGGAGTACTTTGAGGATCTCCTCAACCCCTCCGACACGCCTTCCGTAGAGGAAGCTGAGGCTGGGGACTCGGAGGAGGACTCGTCCATTACCCTGGCTGAAGTTGCCGAGGTAGTCAAAAAACTCCTCGGTGGCAAGGCTCCGGGGGTGGATGAGATCCGCCCCGAGTTTCTCAAGTCTCTGGATGTTGTGGGGCTGTCTTGGCTGACACGCCTCTGCAGCATCGCGTGGAGTTCGGGAACGGTGCCTCTGGACTGGCAGACCGGGGTGGTGGTCCCTCTTTTTAAGAAGGGGGACCGGAGATTGTGTTCCAACTACAGGGGGATCACACTCCTTAGCCTCCCTGGGAAAGTCTATGCCAGGGTACTGGAAAGGAGAATCCGACCGATAGTCGAACCTCGGATCCAGGAGGAGCAATGCGGTTTTCGCCCTGGCCGTGGAACACTGGACCAGCTCTATACCCTCACTAGGGTGCTGGAGGGTTCGTGGGAGTTTGCCCAACCAGTCCATATGTGTTTTGTGGACCTGGAGAAGGCATTCGACCGTGTCCCTCGTGGCATCCTGTGGGGGGTACTTCGGGATTATGGGGTTCGGGGCTCGTTGCTACGGGCTGTTCGTTCCCTGTATGACCGGAGCAGGAGCTTGGTTCGCATTGCCGGCAGTAAGTCAGACTTTTTCCCGGTGCATGTTGGACTCCGCCAGGGCTGCCCTTTGTCACCGATTCTGTTCATTATCTTTATGGACAGAATTTCTAGGCGCAGTCAGGGAACGGAGGGTGTCTGCTTTGGTGGCCGCGAGATCTCGTCTCTGCTTTTTGCGGACGATGTGGTCCTGTTGGCTTCATCAAGTCAAGACTTGCAGCGTGCACTGGGGAGGTTTGCAGCCGAGTGCGAAGCGGCGGGGATGAGAATCAGCACCTCCAAATCCGAGGCCATGGTTCTCAGTCGGAAAAAGGTGGATTGCTCCCTCCGGGTTAGGGGGGAGTTGCTCCCTCAAGTGGAGGAGTTTAAGTATCTCGGGGTCTTGTTCACGAGTGAGGGAAAAATGGAGCGGCAGGTCGACAGACGGATCGGTGCGGCGTCCGCAGTAATGCGGTCATTGTACCGGTCTGTTGTGGTGAAGAGGGAGCTGAGTCGTAAGGCGAAGCTCTCAATTTACCGGTCGATCTACGTTCCTACCCTCACCTATGGTCATGAACTCTGGATCATGACCGAAAGAATGAGATCGCGGATACAAGCGGCAGAAATGAGTTTCCTCCGCAGAGTGGCTGGGCGCACCCTTAGGGATAGGGTGAGGAGCTCAGTCACCCGGGAGGAGCTCGGAGTAGAGCCGCTGCTCCTCCGCATCGAGAGGAGCCAGTTGAGGTGGCTCGGGCATCTGTTCCGGATGCCTCCTGGACGCCTCCCTGGGGAGGTGTTCCGGGCTTGTCCCACTGGGAGGAGGCCTCGGGGCAGACCCAGGACACGTTGGAGAGACTATGTCTCCCGGCTGGCCTGGGAACGCCTTGGGGTTCCCCCAGAGGAACTGGAGGAGGTGTGCGGGGAGAGGGAGGTCTGGAGTACTCTGCTCGGACTGCTGCCCCCGCGACCCGGCCCCGGATAAAAGCGGAGGAAGATGGATGGATGGATGGATAGTTAAAAATTGAGAAATAAGCAATTACAATAGTACAATGCAGTGCAATGTTGCTGTTACTCGAGGATATGTAACAGGTCATGTGATTTGGTTAAAGGTAAGTATATGCACGTACATACCTTTATTTAACGTGCACATCAGCCAAATCGACCACACATTACAGCAAGCATCACATATCAGTCCTGAGTTAGCTGCCTGTGGTCTTACAATAGGGATCTTTCCATGCACCAGAGGATCTGTAATGATGGTGTAATTGTACACCCAATCTTATTTTTCTTTTAAATAATGCAAAGAATGCGTATTCATATTTGGCCTGGAAACACACGTTCAAAATCCATCCCAGGTTGCTCTGCAGCCCCAAAATTTGGTTTTGGAAAGAAAGAAAAAAAGGAGACATGCATATCGGATTATCATCAAGTAGCTGAAAGATCCCCTGCGTTTTTACAAAAGATTTGGGCATTAAACCTTTGCTTCAAAGCGACTAATTACGTTAAGTCCTGATTTCATGCCCACAGCTGTGTTGTATTACCAATCATTAGCATCCACAGAGGGCTGAGGGAGGGAAGCCTCTGGCTCATCTTGGAGCTATTGATATCACCAGCAGCTGAAGCAGTACAAAAAGTGGGAAAAGGAGGCCTTTCCCACCCCCGAAAGTCTAAAGTGCGCTCCACGTGACTGTGCCCTTCCCTCAGTGCAAGAAATGCACATGGCATGGGTGAGCAACGAAAAGCCATTCATTTTGCACTCCTTTTAAAGTCCGGCTTCTTCCAGCATTCGTGTAGGACTGCTGTGGAATGGACTCATGACCCACCCCCCAAAACACATCCCCGAGCAAACCACACACAATCATGAGTCACAGGCCCCTCGCTGCTCTCGTCCGTTGTAATTTGCGGTGCAAAATACGATACTTCTTACGTAAAATGTTAAGTTATCGATTTCTAATACAAGCGGACACCGCAATTGCTGCAATTTAATATGTGAAGTGCACAACAATTATGATTTTGCATTTTTTCACATCATGCACATTTGAAGGAAGAGTTTTGTTTTTTTATTTTTCTGACGTGCGATTAGTAATAACTAAAATGAGGGGGCTGTGGGCTTTTTTATCCGAATGATTAGAAGGAGGGTCCTGTCCTTATTTTGCTGTCAGCCGTACTCCGTGCTCATATGCTGCTTTCCTCGTTTGATCGAAACACAGAAAAAAATAAACTTCTTTCAGGCTGATTGTTTAGTCAGCATCTCTGTACCACTCTCTGCATTTTTCAGGGTTACAGATTTTATTTGTTTTTGTTTATTAATGGCGGGATTTCCTCCACTGTTTGAGAACAGAAAATCCAAGGTCAGCCAACACGTTAAAATGGGAGCAACTGTGAACGCTTTGCTGTCGCTTGTATTTATCACTCGGTGTGGTTACCAAAGTTCAGAGGCAGTCGCTCCTCCTACAGGCAGAGGGTGTTTATTGCACTAAACTGAACCATGGAGGGGCGCTGTGAGGGGGCGGGGGGTCCAGTTTGGCTGGAGACCGACTGAGAGCATCAAACACAGGCAGCTGCTCTCTTTCTGGTCCTCCCTTTCCAACTACATCCAAGAAGAACAAGGCTCTTTTCCACAGCTTCCATGTCAGCCTAACTGTTTTTCAATATTTGTTGATATCCCTTCAAGTTGCTTGGCAGATACAGACAAATACGAGTCGCCATCTTGATCTGGTTCGAAACATCAAGTGAATTTTGTGTAGGGATCGCTTGAACCCTTAGCGGCTGTGCTTACGAACTGCGGCGGTGTTTATCTCGGAAACATTCCGTGGTGTTTTCTTTTTTCGTTATGGTTCTGTTTCTCCCGCATCCACCTCGCTGGCTGTCAGGCACGTCTCGAGGCGTCTGGCTCTCGTTCGTCGTCACTTCCAGCTTATTTGTGTCATAACTGCGAGAGAGCGCTGTGGCGCTCGCGCATGGCACTGCTAAGCGATGGCTTCAAGGCCGTGCGTTGCGCAGGCGTTCCCCATCACAGTGAAGTCCGCTCCTGGCCGCAACTCCTTGACGGCCCAAGGAAGCGGCTTCGGGTAAAATTAAAGTAAAACCTGTGTTGTGGAAGGGGACTGTGGTGAAAAGTGTACCACCGGGAAGGAGAAAGTGCCTCTCGTGAGCCTTGTGTCCGTCAGTGCTCTCAAGCGTTTGAAGCACTTTGTTTCTTCTCTGTTTACATTGCGTCGTGAAACGGAATTAAATAGCCATTACAGAACCATTAAGTACTCCAAACAGGAACAAACAGTGTTTACACCATTTGTGTTTACCTGCGGGGGGCACATATTCATAGGTCTCAAGGTTTGAAAAGTAAAATGCGTGACATTCCCAAGATGTGTGTAATGGGCTTGGGTGCGAGACTGGGGGCTGTGGGCTCATTAAAAAGTCTGTTTGTTATGCAGTCATCATTTTTGTCGGGAGTAACACCATAAGCTTTCCAAAAGATACACTTGAGAGGTATGATGTATTGTCAGAAAAGTACGAGTAAGGTTTTTTTCAAATTCACCACAAATACGTATTCAGTTTTATTCACATGTCTCATGTTAAAGGACAGCTGGTATTGTAACACCTAGAGCTTCTGCCTTTGAACCCAAAGGCTGCAGCTTCAAATCTTACCTCCAGCTGTAGTACTATTCAGTAAGGTATTTACCCTAAATTGCTCCTGTGAAATTACCTAGCTGTGTAAATGGGTAAATAATTGTAAGTTGATTTGCTTACCTGTCATAATATTATGCATCTGCTCATGTCTTGAATGTATTGGTCTTTCTATCTGTCAAAAGATTGTTACTGGTATTTTTTATTTTTTTTTTAAATCACATCTACAAATTGTACTATCTATAACCCTAATAGGGGGTGCGGTAGCACAGTGGGTTGGACCAGGTCCTGCTCTCCAGTGGGTCTGGGGTTCGAGTCCTGCTTGGGGTGCCTTGCGGCGGACTGGCGTCCCGTCCTGGGTGTGTCCTCTCCCCTTCTGGCCTTACGCCCTGTGTTACCGGGTAGGCTCCGGTTCCCTGCGACCACATATGGGACAAGCGGTTCCGAATAATCATAATACTACACACCTCCTCACACAATGTTCAAGTTTGCTTTCATTTTTTTCCCCAAAATTGTTTTTTTTTTTTAATTTTTTTCCCAAAATAGTTCTCTGAATACCTGAGAAGTTATACCCATGGATCTAACAACACTCTCATTAATATTTTAAGGCAGATAAAACATCAAGGAACCAATGGCTTTGAGGAACAAGTAATGCTTTTCACATAACAAAGGAAGGTCACTTAAGAAAGCCGTAAAAGTCTTAATTGTAGAAAAACATGGGGTGGAGCTCCAGCAACTGTCTGCAAACACTATAACCTCCACATGGCTAATAAAAGACTAACCTATAGCGAATGAAAAGTCATTATGTTTAGTGTCTCCATGCTCTAACACATGGATGTTACTTAGTTCTATTTAAAACAGGAAAAGCAGTGTGTATTTAGTAGGTAGTTGTCATTAACAGACATACTAACACAAAGTACTGACGGCCTGTGTATGATGTAGTAACTGTGTGCACTACACGTCATTTGTCACTCCAGACTGCAGTTGTCCCCCCGCTTCACAAGTGGGCCTTAGCGCTTGTTTGCCCTGTTGTTTCCACACCCCAGTTTCACTGTCCTTCCATCCTGTGGACGCAGTGAATATGTCTCAGAGTTCACATTCCCTGCCCCCGTTGCCCACCTCCCCCCCTACCCGGACAGGGGTGGGTGAGGGATACAAAATCAACACTGCAGAGAGAAGTAGAACTGGAGGCCGAAATGAGACCCTCACAACTGTGTTTACTTTATCTCAGATGGACACACTAGTTTCACATTCGGCATCACTGGACCTAGACAGTATCTTCAGCTCATGCTAACTATGAGTCCACAAGCCTGTTTTTCTTCTTAATGTGTTTTCATTTAGTGCAATCCTCCAAACGGTTGCCCCAGACAACACTCACACCACGGAAGCAACGAAGGAGGTTCCGTTGTCTGTCAGTCTAAACGGTGGACAAGCACTCGCACAAGTGCTAAGTTCAACGTTTCCACTGTGACACATTCCACCGTTGGACCAAAACATATGGCTAATTAACTGTGGATGAAAGGAAGTAGCTCGTGGCTAATGGTAAATAGATTGCTCTTTCTGTATTTCTGACTCGCCGCACAATTAAAATGGTAAATCCGGTACGCAGCCTTTTCTGCTCCATTGACTTAATTCTTTGGCAATTTCTTTGGTTCATTTCCTGATCTCCAACACTTGCTCGTCTAAATCAGTTTTTTTTTTTTTTTTTTCTTTCCTTCTTTCTTTCTTTAAGAAGGAGAAAATCCTTCACAGACCTGTACAAACATGGAGGTTTCTTTTCAGGTCTGCCAACTTCCATACTGCTGTGTTGCTTCATATTATGGACTTGTAATGTGTGGATTGTGGGGTCAAGTCTCAACTAAGAGCTTGCAGATATATCCTTGAAACTGACACTCACATAAAAATGAGAAATATAGATGAAATGTTAAATATTGATTTTCTTCAGAGCATAAGTTAAGCATCTAAATAATTTACAGTATTGTGGCATAAGGTTAATGACACAGCCTTGTAACCTAAGGGTTGTTAGTTCAGATCCCAGTAGCACCTGAAACACTGTAGCCTTGAGGAAGGTGTTTCATCTGAAGTGCACCAAGTAAGATATCCCACTGTATAAATGAGTAAAATTGTAAATTATACTATAATCATTGGCTAGTCAATGAGACTGTAATAACTGCCTAATCAACAAAACAGTCATATCTACAGGAAACATGTAATCTTTCATTGCACGGGACCTGGTGCAAAAATAGTGTAATCTGCTGGTTGCCTCAGCCATCACTGACTGGACCACTCCACTCCAGCATTCGGTCAAACATACTGGAATGGTGAATCAATGTACAGGGTGACATTTCACCTTATTGTTTATGTAACTATGGACAATTTACTTCCTTCAATCCCTTATATAGTTAGGACACCACATAAGGGACAGCTGGTAGTGTGGTAGTTAGAGCTGTTGCCTTCGAATCCAAAGGTACAGGTTTGGTCCCCACCTCCAGCTGTAGTACACACACACACACACATTTTCAGAACCGCTAGTCCCATACAGGGTCACGGGGAACCGGAGCCTACCCGGTAACACAGGGCGTAAGGCCGGAGGGGGAGGAGACATACCCAGGACGGGACGCCAGTCCGTCGCAAGGCACCCCAAGCGGGACTCGAACCCCAGACCCACCGGAGAGCAGGACTGCGGTCCAACCCACTGCGCCACCGCACCCCCCTCCCAGCTGTAGTATTCCTGAGTAAAGTGCTTACCTTAAAATTGCTCCAGGAACATTACCCAGCTGGGTGAATGATTATAGGTAGATTAACCTTGTTAGTTGCTTTGGAAAAAAGCATTGGCTAGATTAATAAATGTCAATATAGTTAACTCAGATGACCTGTTATATAATACTATATGTGTATAGATTATGCATTTGTTTCCTCAGTCTTTTCTTTATACTTTTACATAGGAATTATCGGAGCTGCATTTAAATATAGGCCAGCAAATATTTTTCCATGTTTGACTGGTATAGTTAATTTGTTTGCTTCTCCATTTCTGTTTTTGATTCCCTCCAAACAGCAATTTCCAGTTTAGAAAAATGTTGTGATTTCAACCGTTCTCCAAATTTCCTAATTTTCTAATTTCCAAATTAGGACAAAAACATTAAATCAGTTGTGATTTGATGGACTGAATTACCACATATTACTTATTATGTCATTGAAGAATACCGTGTAACTGTTTGTGAAAGGCTCAAGCTAACTGGTACAGAGGTTTCTGGGTGGAAGGTTCCTGTTTAAACTCTGGAATGAGGGTTTTTTTGGGTGTTTTGGAGTTTCTTGATCTGACGGAAAATTCAATGACCTTATGTTTAACAATTTTGCCTGTAATTTTCTCCTTATTTCATACATCATCTTCAGTATAACCTCCTATCCAATTCAGGATCATGGCAGTCCAGAGCCTTTCCCAGAAATATCAGGTGTGAATCAGCATTCACCCAAGGTGGCACACCAGTCTATAATAGGATAACCTAAAACACTTACAGGAAATGTAGAGTCACAAACCCACCTGCAACATGTCTTTGGACTAAGGGAGAACACACAAACTCTATACAGACCAAACGGAGACCTTACCATGTCCAGTCACACAGCCCGGGTACTGCAAGGTAACAGTGCAACTGTGCTCATTTTTTAACACGGTAGGAGTTGTGACAGTTGGTTCCTTCTGTGAGTACTGTAGCCATGGGTTTTAACTTTCTTTTTTCCATCCCTGGATGGGAATCAGATACACCTCATTCTGACAGTTCATTGCAGACAGGGTTTACATGTTCTTCATTCTTTCCCTCTATTTGTTTCTTTTATGAACTCGCTCAGTGGTACGTCCTCATGAGTTGCATGTAATACCGAGGCAAAGGAAACAGACTTGTAACCTGAGAATTCCTAATTCAACCCCAAGAAGGGGCTATGTTGCATCCTTGATTGCAATTCTTGATCTAAAGAGGCCCAGTAAAATATCCAAGTGCCTTGAGTAATTAAAAACTCCTTTTTGGGTGCAAAAGCACTGGAATATTGTGACTTGTGTTGAATGGTCCTTCACATTACTTCTGAATTTAAAGTTTGACAGATTGACAGACAACAGATTGAGGATACCTGTTATGCAAGAAATGCTTCAAAAACATTGACGCATAACAGGTGCAGATTAAGACGTTCTTTTTGTGCTTATTACTGTGGATTTACAGTAACACTTTTGGCACGGTCTGCTGTAAATTGCCTTGCAAAATGCAATTCAATTGCATGGTTTCAGGGATCTACTGAAATTTCACTCAAGTGGGAGGAATATGTATTTCCTTAGACTGTGGGTCCTTAAGAGAACATCTGTACGGGCAAGAAATCAGTGTGGAAAGCACACCAAGGAGGCAGCTGTATAATTCGCAACTGGCCAGAGAACATTGACATGGGGCAGCTTCACTCTCACCTCCATCTACCAGCAAACAGTCCTCTACCTGGGCAGTGTGAGCTCCTCCAGTGCCTAGCTCACAGCGTTATTGCAGGCTCAAAGGAATTGCCCATGTGTATTTGTTTTTGAGCCATGGGGATGATACCCTGCTCTTTCCAAAATATTCCAATGCCCTCGGTAAAAACATGGATTTGAATTCTATGCGTTTCTTTTTTTTTTTTTGAACGAGGGACCTTTGCTTTACCCCCTGAGCATACGTCATGAGCGAAGGATGTATGAACGCTCTGCGTTTGGAGACAAATGAGCTGTGTGTGATCATGGCCCTAAACCACTTTCATCATTCAAACCCAAAAACTGGGACTGCTACTCATGGGGGCTTGTCCGCTGTTACGGCAACAGGAAATTAACAGAATTGTTCATTAAATTATGCTACACCACAGTCCTTGTTTTCCCATGCTTTTTTCCCCAGCCTTATGGACTTTGTCTTAAAATATCTGAGTACGGTTTCAGGAAAAGGGCAGAACTCCGCCTCCGCGGTGTTCAGTCTTTTTCTTTCCACTGCAAAGGCCGTGCTGCTATGAAAGAATATTTAATCGATCAATCAACACGGAACTGATTGCAGTAACATACATGCAGTTATTGAAAGGATTTGGCAACAGAGATAATGCAGTATGGGTATGTGTCTAAAGCAGAACCATTCCCATTTGTTACTTACTGCTAGTTTGGCTCCATGCAGATGATGGTAAGTTCAAAGTTAACTCAATTGGCAAGAGTCTGGGCTATGACCTACCATTTGTGCAAAATGAGCTTTTTATGACAGCATGAAAACAAAACAAAATGTGGTTAAAAGAGAGTGTTGGAAAGTAAAGCTATTAATAAGAAATGAATGGCCAATAGGATACACTGCTTCATATCAATTTAACTGAAGTTCTCCAAAGAATATGAAAAAGTTGAGCTCTCCAAATTATTCTACATTTTTCAATGTCAATATGTTAAACATAAACATGAAAGGAGGAAATATATATCTTATTTTTTAATATACACGGTGTACGTATGTGCACATTTTCAGAAATATATACACATTATATATACACAGACTCAATGGGTCATAGAAACTTTTGCGTAGCCAGTGCAAATACAGTAATACCGTATTCATAACAAACATACTCGGATACATTCTACCAAGATTAGGTTAATTTCCACTATATTACATGGAACCATGGACTTTATGTTGCAAGGGATAAGCCTGCACTACACTCACAAGCTGAAACCTCTTCACTGTCAAACTCCCTAGCTTGTGTTCCAATACACATTCACGCGCACACGCACGGGCACACGCATACACACACACGCACACACACACAGGCAAGCCAGCTGCCCATAACTGGAGGCCTTGCTGGATCTGAAACAAAGGATGTGGCATCATCCTGTTAGCAAACCTGGTAGGATAATGGGATTTGGTGACTGCTTGCGTTAACGCCTCTTTAACCTCATTTGAAAGGTGCTAATCTTTATTCCTTTAAAGATTTCACACATGCAAAGTTTTTTGAATAGGCAACAAAGGGTCTGCACCTATTTCATTGGAAAGGATTTTCTTCTATGTCCATAAGAACATAAATTAAGGGAAATTAAATTCTCTTAAATGATAATCCTTATCCCCAAGTCTGCAGTTTAAACAAATTAATGATCCTGAAAGTTTTTCTGACTAAGAACATGAGGGAAAAAAACAACACCGGCCATTTTTGCATTTATATTTATTCATTTTGCTGACACTTTTCTCCAAAGTGACTTACAGTGATTTACACACTTACACAGCTAGCTAATTTTGGTAATTTCTGACAATTCAATATGAATTTTCAGACAGTCTATTCCAAAATAAACTTATTAAACAACTCAGACCAGTGGAAAAAAATGTTAAATTAAATGACTGTGTTGGTATATGTGGTCTAAACAGTGGCAAACTTTGTTCACTCTCTATTACTATACGACTACTATTTCTACCATGAAAATACAATTTCCCCATATGTTTGCCTATAGTGCACTGATTTATTTATTTATTTTGAAAATGTATTATAACCTTTTGACCCTGAGCCCTTGCTTTCTGTATGTGGACATATTTACTTTTTCTCGGTATACTGTCTATATGTGATGCTGTTTTGACTCTGTGCTGTGCATAAAACCAATAACAAAAGAACTGAACAATATCTGAACTCTCTCTAATATTCTGAGAAGTAGTGGATGGTCTAGGGGCAACAGGTAGCTTAGTGGTCAGCCCCCCCAGACCTAGAGGTCACATGTTTGAATCACTTTTCCTGCTGTAGTACCTGTGAGCAATCTAGTTTGACAAGCTGCTCCACTAAAAAAGTGTCCAGCTCTATAAATGGGTAAATCACTATAAAGCATTTTGGAACATTAGTTAAATGAGTAAACGTTAACCTGAGTACATATGCGAAAAAGAGGTAAAAAAAAAAAAATATAGCGCTACTGTATATGTGAGTGTGGCGCCCTCTGGCGGCTTCTCTCACAATTGCTGTGTTGTTTGGAGACAAAATCCTCAGCCAGCCAGTTTCATTCTTTGCTTTCCAAACGATATATGCAGCATACTTTACTATAGTGTTTACATTTGCTGTCCAGTAAAAGCATGCAGATATGTTTTTCGTCCGGAGCAAATCGGAGCCACTCTTGGAGCACTTTTAAAAACGCACACAAAGGGCAGCGGGTGTTGGTCAACGGGGGCCTTAAGCCATTAGCAGTCATTACGTGCGTTGATTAAACCGACTGATCCCTGTGTGAAGGCAAGGCAGCTCCCACAATCAGTCCGTTTCTTCCCTTTCAATTTCGATTTGGGAGGGCGACCTTCTGCGGCCCATGCCCCTCCCCACGCCCCTCGAAGGACCCGCAGACCTGGATCTGATTACCAGTGAGGAACCGCAGGCCCGCGGTGGCGCTGAAAGGCCAGCCGTAATAACCCATCTGTGTGCTGTGCATTGTAATTGTCAGACTGCAGAGCACCTCGAGCCCCCGATGAGAAACGAACGTGGGGGGAAAAATGTGTGTGGGGAGCAAGAGTGAGAGAGCGAAGAACAAAAATGGCCGCCGCGCCCACGGCTGGAGCGAGCAAAACAAGAGGCGAGGGTAAAAGGCCAAGCTGTGTGAGTGGGAGTGCTGAGTGACGGACACTTTAGTGCTGGCGAGGGACACGTGGCGGCCGGGTCAGCGGGAGGCAGCAGGCTGGCGCAGAAACGCTTCTCGCTCGCCGTCTCTTCAGCGTTTTATGGCACGAAGGATAAATGGCTTCGCTGCGGAGCGCAGAGTCTGCACACTGTCAGCACAGCTTATAAGTCATTATGAGACGCAGCTCCCCACACATTACCACAGTAACCCTCTTTAACAAGTCCGGATAACCTGGTCGGCGGAAAGCCGGAGTTGCTCGCATTCCACCTTGTCAGAAAAGACCGGGTCGAACCTGCAGCCCCTTTGTGTTTTCATCGACTTGGGCCATTGACAGACGTCATGGACCCTGACTGCATTTAAGGGCTGAATTACTGCTTAAACAGACTTTGCCAACACACACACACACACACACACACACACAGTCCTGGCTGCTGTCACGGATAATTCTTTCATTACAACTGTGCTCACAGAGACAACACCTAGTAAAAATAACAAACTGGGGCTTCTGCTCAATCTTTTTATTCTTGGTAGACGCTATCTTCATGAGGTAGCTCCTGACGCAGCCTGTGTCATACATCGCCAGTGTGGCTGGTAGCACAGCATTCAGAGCTGCTGCCATGTGGGCTGAAGGCTGCAGGTTCAAATCCCACCTAGTGCTGCAGCACTGTGGGACAAGGTAGCAGCCAGCTGTACTCACTACTCTCACTCACATGGATACATTGGGAAAGAGCATGAACCAGGTATACACACCTAGTGGAGTAATTGCCCTATGTGGATGTATTATAAAAACATATAAGTACACAACTGAAGAATGTAGAAGGCTTGCTGTGTAAAAGTGTGGGGGAAAGATTCTGCTGTTCCAATTTCCTTCTCCTTGCCAAACACAGAAACCACCGTGGTAATAGTTTAAGTATAAAATGGAATAAACACAACATAAATCACAAAGCATGGTCACATTAGAGCCCCTGAGCGCTCGTAAAGCAGGGGCAGATCCAGTCCCCAGGCAGTGATATCATGATGAGGTCAGAGGCAGTCACTTACCCAGCAACCCCAAGCTCACCTTGACCTCCGACACACAGGGTGAATATTAAATTCCTGCCAGCTCATTTGTAATGCGATGCAAGATTTGGCTTCACATTTCAGGTAACCAAAAAAAAAAGAAAACAAAACAAAAAAGCAGTAAGTGCATGTGCGAAACCATGGGAACGATTATTGACACCTCTTGTATTTAAGGGAGAGCTGCTCATGTAGTGGTTAGAGCTACTGCCTTTGGATCCAAAAGGTTGCAGGTTTGATTCCCACCTCCGACTGTAGTACCCTTGAGCAAGGTACTTACCCTAAATTGCTCCGGTAAATTCACCCAGCTGTATAAATGGGTAAATAACTGTAAGTTTGTAATAACTGTGATCTTAACATTGTAAGTCGCTTTGGAGAAAAGTGTCTGCTAAGTGAATAAATATAATGCAATGCTGTTTGCACTTGAAAGAGGGAGAGAGCAGAGCGAAGAAGTCACACACATGTTGCGGTTGACACTCTGCGGGTCTCTTTGCAAACAAATATACATCTGAGGTGTCAGACACAAGCGTGCATGGACTACAGAACATAAATCTGTCAGCGAATGTCATCCGAAGCCATTAATCTATGACAATGTGTTTTATTTTGTCAGCATATCCACTTTGTGATGAAGAGGAAGATTACAGTTTTCTCTTTTTTTCTCCTTTCATCACTGGATGATTTTATTTTATTTTGTTTTATTTTATTTTATTTATGCGTGGTTAATGCTACTATCCACACTTTCTCTGTACTACTCTGGGCATTACTGTAATATAGAGCTGGAGATTTTTCTGGAGCATTCCAGGGTATGTACCTCCCTCCAGGGCACTACAGGGGTAGCAACAGCCTGGCCTTGAACCAGTAACCTTCACAACGTAAATGTATACCACACACACACACACATTTTCAGAACCGCTTGTCCCATACGGGGTCACGGGGAACTGGAGCCTACCCGGCAACACAGGGCGTAAGGCCGGAGGGGGAGGGGAACACACCCAGGACGGGACGCCAGTCCGTCGCAAGGCACCCCAAGTGGGACTCGAACCGCAGACCCACAGAAGAGCAGGACCCGGCCCGGCCCAACCCACTGCGCCACCGCGCCCCCCTAAATGTATACCACTAAGTGTTATTTACATCATGCAATTTTATTCGCTTTCACTAACTGCTTCTCCTGGTCAGGGCCACAGCAGTCTGGAGCCTATCCTGGATTCACTGGGTGTAAGGTGTGGGGCGGGGACCAGTCCATTGCAGAAAAGCCACACACACACAGCCACTCACCCACTCACATACCGAGGGCAATTCATAGTCACAAACTCACACGAACTTTGTGTCTTTGGACTGTGGGAGGAAACCAGAGCACCCGAAGGAAATCCACACAGACACAGGGGGAACATGCCAACTCCACACAAACTCAGTCAAACTGAAAAACCGCAGCCCGGGAAGCAACAAGGCACCAGTGCTGCTCCCTGTGTCTCAGTGACACCCTACAGGATAAATGAGCTGAAACAGTAATTAAATGTTGAATGAGCTAAAATATTATTTTTTAAAAAAGTTCTATCAAGCAGGTTTCCATTCCCTATATTGTACGGAGTTTCAGTCCAATTTTTCCAGCCAAAATAAAACTCCCCAGTACCCTTATAAGAAATCACTCTGTCCTTCTCCAAATTGAATGCTCTAGAGGACTCGCTTGCTGCTTTGTGCAATCATGCAGAACAGGAAATGTGGAATTGTTTTTCTGCCATCTCTCCATTGTACCTGTGAGTGGGCTCATTTCTGGGGTTTGTGCTCATGGTACAAGCACTAATGATATCCAGCAATCCGTGTAAATTGCAAGCTACTCAGAGAGGCAGCCCATGGCTCGGTGAAAAGGAGACCCTGGGGTCAGCAAGTCCAGCAGCCCTGTACCACTGAACTGTACACAGCAACTCTTTCACTGAGCACACGGAAAATGTGCACACCACATCTGAACCACAACACACACTGGTGTGTACCGAGTACAGCAATCCCACATGTACTTTTAGCCACAAGTCACTTTCAGATGCTAGGGAAGTTGCCACAATGAGGTCGCGCTGCCAGCATGCCCCCGGGGCTGTGATTGTGCCCAAAACGTTCTGTCCACTTGATGCCGTCTGTCTGGTCTCATTCAGTGTCTTCCACCCACATCTCTGTGTGTCCTTAAATCAGCGGAGGATTTCCGCCTCCTTCTGCAGCAAAAGATTTCTTGAAGCTGAAGGGGAATAATTACAATACAGATATACCCTGGTGCTTACAGATTTTCAGGATAACAGCCCTAGAAAAGATGTACCCATGTTTGGTAGACAGCCTGACTGCTCCCAGTGTTATGGACGTTTTTCCAGTGTTTCAGACAGACTTTTCCCTCGGATGTACAAGTCATGAGCTGGTGAGATGCAGACTTTTTAACAATGTATGATAAACCTTTCTTGAGTTTGCATTTTTTTTCAAGTTGTTTCATCACAGTTTTGAGGAATATTTTCCTTTTTTCAGCTTTTTTGTTCACAAACCTCTCAACATTTAAGAGGGGTGTCAAAACTCACTTATTTCTGACTCACTACACCCCAATCTTATAAAGTGCCCAATAAATGTGAATGTGTTTGTCACATAATAATAATAATAATAATAATAATAAGAAGAAGAATAATTTCTAAAGACAATGTGTTTAATAATGGAAAGGCCGATACACAGCTACTCATGTAATGTACACTGGTTTATATTGTGGTTTGTGACAAATGGACTGTGCTCCAGAATCCCAAATCTCTCTTTCTGTTGCTATAATGCACTTTTTCTATTGTTTTCTGAGATGCTCATTGCTTTGGGGAAAAGTGTCTGCTCAATAAATATAAATGTAAATGCACTGTATATGTACTTTCACATGTTTATGTGTCCTTACTTACTGTGCAGTAGCTCAGTAAAAGAGTTACTGGGCAAATTTAGTCAGTAAATTTCCTTCACTATATTTCATATTTTACCATCCCAATGTTTTGATTACTATTTCTTGAGACTGTTTTTAAGTGTTTGGAGGGTGTTTCTGGAAATATGTGGGTATGTCTGTAAAGTCCAGGAATGCACAATTTATCCCCATTTAAAATAATGGTAAAGTGCCTCTCGGTTTACAGACTTTCGGTATACGGACTGCTCACAGGAGATAAATTTGGTCCGTATGACAGGCGACATCTCTATTTATTATGTACAGGTGTCGGAGGAAAACAGGGTACACAAAGTAAACAAGTAATGCACATCTCTGGGGGATGCTGATTGGTGACGTCACTTTCCCATGTGCTTTTGGGGAACAGTGTGAGGTGATGATGATCCGCCTCCTGGTAATGTGTCTCTCTAAGAACAAAAGTTTTGAATCCTTGGGAAGGTGTATTTTTAGGTTTTCGTTGCCTTGGAAGCACCACCAGATGTCAGTGTGCACAGTTTGAATGGACACACATGCACATGGCCTTGCTGTTCACATTTCTCCTCCGCTGAAGCTGAATGGACCGTGAATGAAGAGGAGTGGAAGTGTGGCATTCTTGTGCTATGCGTGTCCGATTGTACTAAGGTTCAAAAAGCCATGCGATTACAAAACCTGATGACTTCTCAGCAGATGGGCAATCCAATTCAGACGAGGGAGGAACCTTTGGCAAACCACTGCTGCGGTGTAAGTATCAGGACAGTAATCAAGGCTCGAAGAGAGTATTTTAGGTAGTAATCAGAGAACTCAAGACGATTTCTACCACATGTTTATCTTTGACAGGTTGCTCAGTGTGACGGTCACAGGAAGATCTCTCATTAAACACCTGGGTGACGAGATTAATTTAGTGATCTGATGATTTTCTCCAAAGCAACTTATAGTGTTACTGTACCTACTGGTACCTATAATTATTTACCCATTTATACTGCTGGGTAATTTTACTGAGCAACTGAGAGCAAGTACCTTGCTCAAGGGCACTGAAGATGGGATCTGAACCCATAACTTCTGAGTGCAAAGGCAGCAGCTCTAACCACTACTGAACCAGCTGCCCTCGACCAGTTGGTGGAGAGTTTTGCACAGAAGCCCATCACACATGTCGTTCTTCCGCACAGATGTGGTGTGTTACAGTGTTTTAGGAGAATGTGTTTGTTCCAGGGGGGTGCGGTGGCGCAGTGGGTTGGACTGCAGTCCTGCTGTCTGGTGGGTCTGGGGTTCGAGTCCCGCTTGGGGTGCCTTGCGACGGACTGGCGTCCCGTCCTGGGTGTGTCCCCTCCCCCTCCGGCCTTACGCCTTGTGTTGCCGGGTTAGGCTCCGGTTCCCCGTGACCCCGTATGGGACGAGCGGTTCTGAAAATGTGTGTGTGTGTGTGTGTGTGTGTGTGTGTGTGTGTGTGTGTGTGTGTGTGTGTGTGTGTGTTCCACTTCACAGTGTGAAGCATGTGACCCCTCACCAGATGAAGAGGGCAGAGACTGAAGACTCCCTCTAGTGGCGAAGAGCTGATACTGCACACAGAGCACAATGGCACTCTTGTCCACCAGTTCAGTGACAGGATGCTGGCATCACATGTGAATTAAAGACAGATCTGAAAAAGAAAATGCAGGCCAGTTACAGTAATAAAAGGACAATGAGATCATTGTCAACTGTCTGAAAAGTTTAGGCATGACTGACCACTAGCACCAGAGCAGAATGACAAACCCCTTTAATGATGTGTGGGAGGGGGAATTTAGACTCCTTCACAGGGCGGGAGTGGGGTGTCATACCATAGAGACCTAGTGCCCTGCAACTTGCTCAGCTCCCCCTTCAATCCCTGGACTAAAATAAAAATACAAAAATTCACATGCAAAAACCAGCAAAAATCCAGTGTCAGAATATAATCATAATTCTTTCAGTTCCATCTTTCAACACATACGAAAAAGGGAATGACATGGAAACGATAAAATATATGTGTTATATCACATAAATATACTGTATATACTATATAGACATAGATATAAGAAAACAAATAGGGGGCATGGTAGCGCAGTGGGTTGGACCTGGTCCTGCTTTCTGGTGGGTCTGGGGTTCAAGTCCCGCTTAAGGTGCCTTACAACAGACTGGTGTCCCGTCCTGGGTGTGGCCTCTCCCCCTCCAGCCTTATGCCCTGAGTTGCCAGGTTAGGCTCGTGATCCCATAGGGGACAAGCAGTTCAGAAAGTGTGTGTGTGTGTGTGGATAAGAAAAGGATATCACCAAAAAGAGGCAAAATACATGTAAAAGTTTGAGGGAAATATGATAAAATGATGTTTTTATCTCATTGCTTACTGTGTATGTGTTAAATGTTTAAATATGTACAGTAGTAACTTTTACAAGTGGGAGATAAAAGTGATACTGGCTCCTGTAAAATGAGATGGAGGGTATAACCCGCTGTTCAATCCCTGCATTGAAAGGGTAAAACACAGTATTTTGGAGGATTTGAACACACACACACAAACACACACTCAAGTCACTCCCGAATATATAAATGACAGTTTGCGATTTCCACACTCTTTCAGAAAATTCCCGCGACTTCAAAGAAGCCCTCGAATGCAGCATCCGAGCATGGAGTGACACCATGTTTCTGCATGATCGCAATGAATGTTAACGCAGTACAGAGTGTTCTGAGAAGGAGAGGAGCAGCAGGAGGAGCAGCGGCTGTCTGCCCGCAGCCCACGCACAGTCTGTCAGAGGAGGAATCGTAAGTGTCAGTGGAACAGGTGCTCAGGCTACAGCCCAAGGGGCCACTTCTCTACTCATCGCAGGTGACTGAGAGCCAGCATCACCATCCTGCTTACAGTTACAGCCTTTAGACTTGCAGGTCACAGGCTTGAATCCCACCTCCTACTGTTATTCCAAGACTTGCTCCTGTAGCTGTATAAATGGGGTAAACAACTGTCAGAATCTCAGCACTGTATGTGGAGTAAAACATCAGCCAGATGAATACATGTAGATATAGGGGGAGCAATATAGGTTTTGATCTTGGCATTTACGTTTCTTTATTTAATAGATGCTTTTCTCCAAAGCGACGTACATCAGAGAGCAATGCAATAAGAGCATTACATCAACAGAAGAAGACATTTGGATGGAGACACGGGATTCTTGAGTACAGTCAATTGGTCACATTCTGCCATATTAACCAGTATACATCACACATATAGGGTATACACACACACACACACACACACACACACATACACACATTTCTAGGGTTTTTTATAATTATAAAAGATAACATAGTACATTCCTATGAACCACATAGGAGATCAGAGGAGAAGTGAGTCTGAAAACTGTAAGTTTTGATACCCTTCTTGAATACTGAGAGAGATTCAGCAGTTCTGAGTGACAGAGGGAGGTTATTCCATCATATCAGTCAGCCAGCACAGAAAATCTTAGTGCTTTAGATCTTGGACCTTTTGTGTGTGGGACCACCAAGCAGGCAGAGGTGGAGTTTCTTCAAAATTTACACTGACCCCCACCATCCTCAGCAGCCAATCGTGGTGCAGAAGAACCATCCATCTCAATGTCATGAATGTGGATTTTGCTCAAGAAAGCTTCAGCGGAATAGTGCATGCTGGGAATGCAGGCCAGTCCCTAAGTACCGCACTACCATCAGCCAGGTGGGAGTGTGAGTGGGAGGGGAGCGTGAGTCATTTGTTTGTGCGATCACCAACTACAGCAAAAGCATTTCATTTTCAGAAGAGCTGAGAAAAGCTATGAGGTGGTTGAGGAGCCCTCTGTCCTTGCGATCACCAGGCAAGAGCCTGATTAAACTGATGGATTCTGTGAGGAGTTTGATTTAAAGCCTAGTAAATTTAAAAAGAAAAAAAAAAACAATATTTTTATGCTCAGTTTATTGTGCGCAGCGAAAGGCCATACTGGATATACAAAACAATGCGTTCATCCTGTAACTGATAGAATGATTTCAAGTTGCTCAAGATATTGAAGAAACTTTTTAAAACTGAGTTTTCTTCATGAGTGGAAGACAGAGCTGGTGAAAAGACACACAGTGGTTTAAACTGGGCTCTAGCCTGATAAATCTGCGCACCAGCTTTGGCCACGTTCCTCACAATCCACTACAAATGCTGTAGGACATGGGGAGATTCTGTCATTTTCATGTGGTACGAGGCGACAGCCATGGCGAGGGAGGGCAGCGGGTCACAGACACAGCCCGTCCTCGAACCCGAGGGGGACGGGTGTTTATTTATGTGTCATACATCATGTCAACGCAGCTGAGCGCCCGCCGACACAAAAGCCCTGCGCACAAAGTATAGCCTCACTTCAGGAAACTCACAGCAGCTGACACCCTTGGCTTGGAGAGATCTTTCCGGAAACGCGTCCGCGCTCATTACGTCCGAGTGGGTGAAGTGTTTGGGTTCGGAAAGAACTGGTGACGGCTGTAATCACTGGGATCAGATCTTTGTTTATAAGACGTCGGCTTTCAGGCTCCAGAAACTCCGAACTTAATTTGACCGGCACGTCTCCAAGCGCTCAGAGCACAGCAAACACCGGCCGGGCCCCACACCTGCAGCGGTGGGTTCCGCGCAATTCAAACATAAACACTTATTACTTTTTTGAAAGTTCAAAACGCTAATTGGGAATAATCTGCCAACACACATAAAAAGCTCACATTGAAAGGGAAGTTTGAAAAGCAACGTGTGGCTATTGTTCTTCCACGGCGTTCCTCGGCTTGATCGAATCAAGAAGGTCGCCCAATGACAGCTGTGTTTAAAGTGACCCTGATCCCATCGCATGCAGCTCCAAGGCGTTGTCGTCAACCCACCCAGCTACACCACACAACTTCGCATTCCATGTCTGCACTGTTTAGGGCTGCCTGACTGTAGAAATAAACAATGCCTGCGAGGACCTTGTGCAGATTCCATCCCAAAAGGAACAACTAAATGTTCAATCCTCTGCTAATAGGGAAATAGGCTAAATATTCAGTAGAAGAGTACAGCTGATACAGAATGCTCCTGCCCGAGTTGTGTTTGATTTGCCGAAGTGTTCCCATGTATCTCCTCTATTCGTTTCTCTGAACTGGTTCCCTATAGCTGCCCGGATCAAATTTAAGACCCTGGTTATGGCCTACAAATGCATCAATACAACTGCTTCTAGCTATCTACAAGACTTGATCAACTGCTATACCCCAACCAGACCGCTATGCTCTTCCACATCTGCCCGCTTGGTGGTCCCACACACAAAAGGTAAAGCTCGGAGGTTCTCGCATTTGGCTCCGTTGTGGTGGAACTACCTCCCCCTTTTACTCAGAACTGTTGAATCTTTGTCCACATTTAAAAAGGCTCTTAAAACTCACCTCTTCCAGACTCATTTCGCCCATGATCTCTTAAGTTAATGTAAGGTGTAAATGTCCATGCACTACAACTTTAAGATCATGCCCAGATTAACGTTTATGCAGCTACTCCTGTAATGTAGCATAAATGTTTATATGTATCTTAGAAAAAAAAAAAATATGAGGAAGGTGATCAGGAATTGTCGATATTCTGAGAAAGTTATATGCAGCTACTCGCATGGCAAACATTAGTGCATATGGTGGAAAGAAACAAACTAACCGCACTTAAGAATCACGTGTCTGCATCTAAGTCTCACTTTCTACTAATGTAATGTACACATTGTATTTTCAATGAGATGTATGTTGCTTTGGAGTAAAGTGTCTGCTAAATGAATACATGTAAAGGTAAGAGCAAATTCAACTTTGTTTCTCGAGCTTGATTATCTATTAAACATTGTGTGGCTAGTTGTGGGGTTGAGGCATCCCACAGGTTGGGATTCTGGCATAGGACAGTAAGGTTTCCTTAGCAAAAGGGTTTTATTTTCCAGTAAAACCGGGTTAAAAGGGACCTCAAAACAGACCAAAAACCAGCCACTTTCAAGTCCTGAGACCAGCCGCCTTTATTGTCCCTCTGCTGGGCCCTTTAATGACGGCAGCTAGCCATCAGTATTCACTTATGGCAGTGGCCGGTCCTCGAAAGCTGTACATCTTGCAGCTTCTGTCTCCTGCCCGGGGTTGGGCCGCCCACCAGCAATTAATGTGTTTTGTAACTTTTGTTTTACCTGGTCCATCTGCAGTGTTCAGGTGCATCTGTTGAGTACATGCAGAGTTCTCAGCACTCAACCAGCAATGCTAATGAATCCAGGCATTTGCTGGCCCTAGGGAGTACCCTCTGCGTGTTATTGCTGTCAGTCGTCATGGGAACATTGAGATGTTAGCACTTCTGACATCACTCTGCTCTGGTAATGCTTATGGCACTTTGCCATTATTCCCGCTGACTTGTTGCTGTGGAGACATACACAAGTCGTGACTAAGATGAATGTGTGAAAATACCGACGTCAAGTTGGTGAGCTCAGTTTATCGGCCAAATCCTGGCTCTCTGACCCCTTTGTAGATGGATATGAGCACAAGCTGCTCAGCCCTTTCAACAGTTACCCAAAAAGTCCGTCAAGAATATCCTCATACAAACATGGCAAAAGGACGGCCTCGTGTTACACACTTAAGGGAAGTAATTTGTTTTCCAGCTTAAAACAGCTGGAGAGCATTATTGATATTTTCATATTCACTGGCAAAAAATAAAAGAGAAAGAATTTAGGACTGGAATAGTGTTGCTGTTGTTAGAAGATGGAAAATAAGTACAGTACAATATTTCCACTGCCATAAAAAGGATATAGAGCAGTTATAGTGGATCCCCAACTTCTGAACTTTCTACTATCAAACTTTTGAGTGTTAGGAACTTTCTGAAAAGTACACACACACACAGTCTGAAACCGCTTGTCCCAAGCAGGGTCGCGGTGAGCCATAGCCTAACCTGGTAACACAGGGTGCAAGGCTGGGGGGGAACACACCCAGGACGGGACACCAGTCCGTTGCAAGTCACCCCAAGCAGAACTCGAACCCCAGACCCACCAAAGAGCAAGACCCAGCTAAACCCGATATGTCACCCCGCCCCCCACTTCTGAAAAGCATTTTATATTATTTTTCATAAGGGGAGATGGCATATCAATTCTAACTGGGTGCCAAAGATCACCCAATGCACAGTCAGACATCCAACCCAAACAATAAACTCTGCCTTATGTTTTTCAAAAGAGTGGAGAAGGTGGAAAATAAGTGAGCAGGAGGTGAACAAGCCGTAGATGATCTACCAGTTCTGAGCCTGTCAGTGAAGTGCCACCCCTTCATCATCATCCACCTCCATGTAAAACCTTAAGCTCCATAGCTGATGCACAGTTCTTGTCCATGCTCCAGGGTTCATAATATACAATTTACATTGTTTTTAAACTTCCTTGTGCTTTTATTTCTTATTATTATTATGCTTGTATCTGATAAAAGATAGAGAAAGAGAGAAAGAGAGAATGAGAGAATGATTGATGAGGAGCCACTCCACATCACATTCGACTTCCGAACTTTTCAAGGAACAAACCAATTCTCGGTCACAATGAAGTTCATAAGAAGGGAACCTGTTGTACCTGTTAAATTGATAACTACATTCAGTCATCGTGGTGGCACAGCAGATAGCACTGGTGCCTCATATCTCCTGGGCTGTGGCTTCAGACATGGGCTTGAGTCTGGTTCAGTTTGTGTTCACTTGAGTTTCCTCCCACATTTCAAAGACAAGTGTTTCAGGTAAACTGGTGACTCTGATTGCTCTCATGATTGCTGTGTGATGGGCTGGGGTTTCATTCAGGGTGTACCATGTTTCCAGGACAGGCACCAGACCAATGCTACTATGCAAAGGACAAATTATTGATAAGAATTATTGATAACAGGTAGAAGGAATAAGTATTGAAATATAACTAATAGAAAAGTTCAGGGAGGCTGATCAGTCCTCAACAGGGCTTGTTTTATTAGTCAGTACTTCCTTAAGTGCTTTCACGGTAAAGTCCATCCATCCATCCATGGTCAACAACCGGTTGTCCTGAGCGGGGTCATGATGAGCCGGAGCCTACCTGGCAACACAGACTGAAGGGGGAGGGGACACATCCAGGACAGGATGCCAGTCCGTCACAAGGCACCCCAAGCAGGGCCCAAACCCCAGACCTGCCACACAGCAACCACCGGCTGGACCCCACATCACAGTAAAGTAAAAGTTGGAAATAAATTCACTCAGATGTACAAGTCTCAAAGTGTAAATTCATTGGTTCAAGTAACATGTCATTACAGCAGGGTACTGGAATGATGTCCTTCACCCTCGTTCATCAGGTTGACAACTAAATGAAATCTGCATTTCTTCTGGACTTTCAATAATTAAATATTCTGCAGACTGTCGTTTTGTTCTCAACGTTTTCGAGTGAGGAAGGCCTTCACTGCAAAGTGCCAGTCACTGGACTCCAAAAGCGTACCTTTTCACACAAAAATGAAAAAACTTCAAAAGTACATACTGAAAAGGTGGAAGAAAAATGTGATCTAAGGTTCCCTTGAGAAATTATTAAATTTGTAAAGACTGAAACGCGCTTTCACTTAAATGAACATTCTTATAAAACATGTTGTATCTGAAGTATTTAAAAACTAATCGTGGTTCATCATGCTTTTGGTTTCACTTGATGACCATGAGAAAGTTCCAGTTTAACAACATGCATTGTCTCTATCTGCAAAAAAAGCTATAAGCCACATAGCAAAATAAGGAAAAAGATGATGACACACAAATGGTGGTTGCGAGAATACATTAGATTTTATTTCAGCTATTTAACTTGGGCTAGACAGGGATACAGCAAGAAGGACTGAGAGCGTAAATGGAGGCTCAACGTACTTGTATCTTTCTTTAAATATGGAGAATCCTAGCGATGAATTTTCTTTGATCACATAAAATTATAATCGGATATGAATGACAACTCATAGTTTCATACTATTTCGGACATGGACAATGGCAGCTGGTCACTCCTGAGAACCACTGGTATTTGCTATTCCGTATTTATGCTTGCAGTTGGTTTAGTATTATTCTGTGTTGTATTTGTATGTAATAGTGAGCTAGTGTCTCTGTCTAAAAACAAACAACTAACTAAACTAATCAATCAATCAATCGATCGATCAGTTGATCGATTGATTTATTGATTTGTATCTTTTAAAAAAAAGAGATATAAAGTAACAAGTTTGAAAGAAAGTGTTAAAAGCTGAAAAGGCAAAGGAAAACCTCATCAGTTTAAAACCTGAGGTGATTTTCATTAAAGGAAATATTACAAATTACCTTGTTTGTGTACTTTGATTTAACATTAATTTATCGCTAATAATACTTTACAAATAGCTCAGCAGGGTGGAGCTAGAAAGCCATTAAAAGTGAAGACACCAAGTGGAAAATGATCAAGGTCCATAAATATTAATTCCAAGAAAAATACATTTTATTTTTTTAATACTCAGTGAACCTTGTTCATGTGAAAATTTTATGGAAAAGCTCTAAAAATGACTTTTGCACCACTATGAAGTAACTCTTACAATTTAATCTTCTTCATCTGTGGTGTTGTTGTTTTTTGCTTTGTTTAAACTTGGTAGTCCATCAAAACAGTCAATCTTTACTAGAATTTTCAGATTTAAACTGTTTATAAAAGGAAATTAATATTGATCACAACAAAACAGATTTATTCACGACCATGTGCTATATTGAAGACACCAATAAACGGATCACTTTGTTCTTAACATATATGCACTCTGATCATTCTGTCATCTTGGGCTATATTTACACTACCTCCTAAATATGTGAACTTGGATCATTTTTTCCATTTCACTCCAGTGTATGTACTTCAGTGTCATTAACTAGGTGGCACCAATTTCTAAATTTCTTCAAAAAGGGGACATTGATCGTTCTTCCCTCTGCATGTTCAAGTGATTACAGTATACAAATAGCCTCAATGGAGTTATAATAATAATAATAAGAAGAAGATAAATACCAATAATAATTTCTGTGAACCTGCATTTCGACAAGCAACTAGTAAAAAGAAAATAAATATTTTACATCCTATATTTAAATGCAGCTTCTCAAAGCCCTTTACAGTAAGGTATTTGTTACAACTCTGAAGCAATTTACAATAAATTTCAGCTTAAAAACAATGACAGAAGTAAAAGAAAACAAGAACCCAGGCATTATAATAATATGTATTATTATCCATCCACCCACCCATACATCCATCCATCCATCCATCCATTCATCAATCTTCTTACCCACTTGTCCTACTAGGGGCGCAGTGGCAATAAGGAAAGCAGAGCAGCCCAGGCGCCCCTGTCCCCTGCAACTTCATCCAGCTCAACCTGGGGGATCCCCAGGAGCTCCCAGGCTAAGGAGTCCCTCAAAGCGCTCCTTCCACTTCCCGACAATATACTCATTTGAGGTCAGAGTTTCTCTACCTTTGCTAAGCACAGCTTGGGCAAAGCTTTTCTGGCCCTTCCTGAGTTGCCGGAGGGTTCTCCAGGAACCTCTTTGAGGCTGACCGAAAGTTATTTTCTATGGCCTCCCCAAACTCCTCCCATGCTCTGGATTTTGCTTCTGCAACTGCAGCCACTGCTGCCTTTTTTGCCTGCCGGTACGTATCCGACCAGGCCCTAAAGGCCTCCTTCTTCAGCTTGACGGCTTCCCTCACCACTGGTTCTTGGGTTGCCGCCGTGACTGGCATCAACAAGCTTTTGGCCAGAGCTGTGCCTAGCTGCTTCCACAATTGGGAGACCCTACCAGGAGCATACTGCTCCCGATGAAATTATTATTATTATTATTATTATTATTATTATTATTATTATAGTCGCTTGTACATGGCTAGCACAGAAGTCCAATAACATTGGTCATTTTGAACAGGGTCCATTTGGACTCCATGTCCCCTACCTCCTCCAGGACATGGGAGAAGTTCTCACGGAGGTGGGAGTTAAAATCATTTCGGACAGGGTCTTACACTTATGAGCATCCTTACGTTCGAACATGGTGTTTGTTACGGACGAACCATGGCTAGCACAGAAGTCCAATAACATTTCACCATTTGGGTTTGCATCGGGCAAGCCGTTATTCCCAATCACCTCACTCCAGATTTCCCAGTCATTGCCAACGTGAGCGTTGAACTCCCCCAGCAGGACTATCGAATCTGTAGGCGGGGCCCTGTCCAGAACTCCACCCACTCTCTCCAAGAAGGTCGAATACTCTGAAATTCTGTTTGGTGCATAAGCACACACAGCAGTCAGAATTTTTCCTCTCTGCGACCTTAAGTCACATTGAGGTGACCCTCTCGTCCACCGGGACAAACTCCAACTGTACAACAGCCAACCAGGAGCTTGTGAGAATCCCCACACCCACCCGGCACCTCTCACTCTGTTCAACTCCTGAGTAGGAGAGAGACCACCCACTATCAAGGAGTTTGCTTCCAGAATCAACACTTTTAGTGGAGGTGAGCCCAACTATATCTAGTTGGTATCTCTCAACCTCCTGCACCAGTTCCAGCTCCTTCCCCCCCAGGTAGGTTACATTCCATGCGCCAAGAGCTAGTTTCTGCCATGAGGGGACGTGACACCATGCGCCACCCTGCCTCCTCCTGCTGCCTGAAAAGCATTGCACCTGACCCCCCATGCAGGACCTTGCCGGTGTTGGGCCCACAATGGCGCCCCTATGTTGCCTTTTCAGGTTGAGCCCGGCCGGGTTACGTGGGCTGCCCAGCCACCAGGCGCTCGCCTAGGAACACTACCACCTCGCCTGGTCCCAGGGGTAGGTCCTGGTGACCCTATTCCAGGCAGGGTAAATGTTGTCTTGTCTACTTTTTTCATGGGGTTTTTTTGAATTGTGTTAGTCTGGATCTTCACTCCAGACCTGTTAGCCTTGGGAGACCCTACCAGGAGCATACTGCTCCCGATGATATAGCTCTGGAGATCCCTAGATCAAGCAAGCCCTTCTGCCATGACAAGTCCCCGATCCACGAAGAGATTATTATTATTATTATTATCATTATTATTATAGTCACTTGTACAGTGCAGGGCACTGATGGTCTGAAGTCTATCCCAGAAGCACTGCTTGTCAGACATGATACATTATGCACACCATTGTAGTGTGTGGCAGGGCAGTCACACACACACATACTCTCACACAAACACAGACATATATATATATAATATACACACACACACACACACACACACATTTTCAGAACCGCTTGTCCCATACAGGGTCACGGGGAACCGGAGCCTACCCGGCAACACAGGGCGTAAGGCCGGAGGGGGAGGGGACACACCCAGGACAGGACGCCAGTCCGTCGCAAGGCACCCCAAGCGAGACTTGAACCCCAGACCCACCGGACAGCAGGGCCGTGGTCCAACCCTATATAATATACATATATACATATATATATATATATATATATATATATATATATATATATTGTGGTCACTAGTTCAACTGAAGGAACTGTCTTTGGACTGCGGGAGGGAACCAGGGAACCCCACACACATTAAGCTAGATTCAAGTTACTTTCGAACCCACAGATCGGGAGCTGTGAAGCCCCAGCTACACAACTAGCTGCCAAAACAACAGAAAAAGAATGAAAAGAAAAAGAGAAAGAAGTAGAGACATGAATGATGTGCAGCAAAGGGCACAGAGCAAGGAACGCATATGTGAAGGTGTAGCATAAGTGGTTGTGAACATGAGGGTCTGAATATTTTCTCTGTTTGGGGAGAAACAATAGATTAACCCTTTGTGGCTCAGGAAAGCATTATTATTAAATGTTTTGATTTCACTTAATAATAATTAAGAGATCAGTTTGTGAGACCTTTAAGAACAGGGACAGTTGGCAGGGCAGTGTTCAGAGCTGCTGTCTTTGCCCCCAAAGATTGTAGATTTGAATCCCACCTCCGTCTATAATACTGTTGAGGTACTTACCCTAAATTGCTCCAGTAAAATTACCCAGCTGTATAGAAGGGTAAATAATTGTAGGAAGATTAACATTGTAAGTTGCCTTGGAGAGAAGTGTCAGATAAATGAATGAGGCTGCATGTAGGAGTGATGCCTGTGCTATTGCAGATGGCCTCTAGGCGGCGCTGTTCTCATCAAGTAGATGAGCTCCTTTCTGCGGGCCACTGCCCTGCTTCCCTTGTGAAGCCAAGCCTGAGGAGTGCAACCCTGGGCCTCACGGTGGAATGGGTGCACTTGGTGTATGTGCAATATGGCACAGCAGCACTGAAATTAGGGGTTTAAATATACATCAGTGTCTTCTGTTTTACATTTAAATATGATTGCCTAAGGGATCACCTTTTTTTCAGCTTATTTACATCTTACTGTATGCGTGCGTATGTCAATATATCATTTGTGTGTGTGCGTGCGTGCGTACAGTATGTTGTAAACCAAATGCTGCTACAACCAAAGTTAACTTCCCTCTGGAATTAAGTTTCATTCATTCATTTTTCAGGCAATTCTCTAATATATGATTCAGAGTAACTGTATGAAACATGGCTGCATTAGGCATTACTAGCAAATATCAGTGAGGAATAATTATTTGCGTAAGCAATTTTTTCCAGTGGTAGAAATAAAGAAGAGTAAATACAAGCATATGTTGGACTATAAGCAGCAAAGCACTAAGAATCAGATATCATAGCTTTTTTAATTTAAATGCATAATTCATTATTTAACTTTTAAAGACAGTGCATGTGTGAAGTTAATGGTTCTTGACTTATTTAACAGAGATGCTTAGTGGTGAAAGTGCACTTCTCAGGGAAAGCTGAGGTGGTCTAGACCCTATGCTGAAAACACAAGGCAGGGTACTCCAGAAGGGGGTCAGTTTACCTGGAGGAAACCTACACGAATGCAGGGGAAAACTGACGCTCACACTGAGCCAGATTCGAACCCAAACTTGAACACACTGCTACTACTCAGTGATGCACAGCGAGGAAACAAAGATGAAAACTCTGCAAGTCCTTCAATCCAGAGTGTCAAATTACCCTCCCCGAAACTTGTTGGGGCAAAAAATAAAAGCCATACACAATCCTGAACTTCTTTGCTCCGTAGCATATGACTACTGGTGTTGACACAACCTCATACACGTAATATAAAGTTGCAAACTGAAGACAGAAAAACTATTTCCTTTAAGGCCATTTTATTACAATGTTGCACCTGCAACAAAACCTAAAGATATGGTTTCCTCACAAAGTGTTGATTTACTTCTGACAGTGGTACAGGAGGTGGACATGTTATTAAAGCATCATTGTGCTCCCACGGCAACATGAAACCTCATCAAAACACCTCAGGGAATTAAGCAAAGAACACGGTGTGTCATGTTAGCACAGGAGTAACTTGTATTTACACAGGTCTAGTCGCAATAGAAAGGAGCTCCACGTAAACATGCGGATGCCTGCATGTTTATGTCCAAAACGTTTTGCTAATGTACTGTATACTCCATGTAGCATCCACCAGCACAAACACACACTCGTTTATACACCAACACATTTCCATGATATAAAGACAACAAAAGCAGAAGAATGACACATTTTAAATTAATCACATTTATTAAGGTCACCTTATTGTTAAATTAGCACTTAAGCTGGTTTATGTCAGCGAGCCCAAATCAAAAAGTTGCACCCAAGAAAGAAATCAAGAGTCCATGCACATTCATCTGCAGACACACATTGAAGTAACCAGGTCTTTGCTAGATTCACAATGTTTAACACAACCAAGGAACCCTTTGCACTGTTGCAGTGTCCTTTCAGGCTAAAATATTCAATTCCCCACATGTAGTGATCGTGGCCAAACAATAAGCGACGCCCACTTGCTAAAAGCTGGGATCACTTCATTTAGGCGTTCAATATCAATGCACAAGCTCCTCACCTTACGAACACAGCTGAAAAAAAGTTACCTCTTAGTCACAATCAAAATCTATACAGTGCATGGATCTTGCATTTTACAGGTCAGGTTCCATTAAAACCTCAGATGAAACTACAAGGGGGGGATTCTGTGAGACATTTTAACAACTTTGACCTAAAATTAAAACTACTGAAAAATCTCCTGTCCACACCTTGGCATTCAGTGCTGATTGTTGAGCGACTCTTCCCAATAAACGTGCAACATTTGTCACCTGTTAATGAGCAGTGACACTCAGGAACCCCTGACATGACCTGTAAACACTGTGTGTGTCTGTGTGTTGAATGAAGGTGGGTGCTCCCACACTCCTGTTCTGTTTGGGTGTGTTTTGCTGCACAGTAACAACATCACTTTGCCTATGCAGCAAAAATATTTAGAAAACACACTGGTGAAGGAAAAAGTTAGGAATAAAAAAACCAGACAATGTATATTTTAAAAAGCGTAGCCTGACAGCTGGTAACATGAGGAGCTAGTGTATATGTATGTAACATTGTATTAAAGTTGTACCTTGTACTAAAAGTAATGAATGCTGAACCTCTCAGACACAAAAATCCAAAGTGAATTCAGTCAGAAAAATTCCATCAATGGCAAGACAAATACAACCTCATTACTGACATTTGTATGCACGTTGAAGCAAAATTCAAAACACACACAAAAAAAAGTGATAAACTACAAAATAATGTAGCAACGGTTTGAAAATCACCACAATATAAACATCTTTGTATTTTGCATTCAAGAACCAAGAAACGAGGCATGCGTTCATGTGTTCCGCACATATATTATCAGTCGCCACATTTTTAATAAAATAGAGAAATATTGCATTTGTTTTGAAAATACATCACTTTCACAATATGCAAACTGTAAACATTAAAATCTTCATTTATGATTTTTCAAAGCATTATTTTAAGATATTTTAAAAACAAAAATGACAGAACTGATCTCTAAAAAGTATATCTCCATAATCCTAATATTCCAAGAATAACTTAATCGCAAAGGATTTAACTCATGTGGATGTACATACACCAGCAGTCATAAACAAAAGAAGCATTTAAAATACCCATTCTATACAACATCACCTTTATATATATATATATATAAACAACATTAAGTAAAATATGTATAGTTGCTCTAGCTGTCACAAAATATATAATATTCATAAAAGCAGACTTTGCCACGTATAAAATAGCTGATGTGACTGGTAAAGTTGTTTCCTTCTATTTTTCAGCAAAGCAAAGAAGATGACGCAGCCAGTCCAGCGTCAGAGGCTGTGTCTTTGCATCTTTGGCTGGTCATGCGTTGAGAAAGTGCAGGTGTATGAGCAGCGAGACACCCGGTCCTAGGAGTCCCCTTCTCTGCCCATTATCACACACGGTGCCCATACAAACATTCACGCCGCCCCCATACAAGCTGAACACACTGAAAAAGGGACTATTGCTCATTAAAAATCAGTCCTCTTCTCAATTTGGTAGAGAAGCCTGTTTACAGACTTACACATCTTGCAAGAAAAAGTAACTGTACAGTGGACAGAGTCATCAAGAAACTGTTACAAATCATCCAAAATGCTTTTCTGTTTCAGTTATAAACCTTCAAAGGCAGCGCAACAAACAGTTAAACATTTTAAGCAAATTAATGTAAGGCTGGGTGGAAAGCTCACATGTAGTACAGTATTCCAAGGAAAAATATGAAAGTCCACTGGTACCAAGAGTCCATATTGTGCTTTTGACATACTGCGCTGCGCCAAGCAGAAAACCAAGAGCCCATCTACTACATGTGAAAGCAGTGCGTGTGGGAGCACACAAAGGTACACGCTTACTCCTCAAGGTTGAGGAGGAGGTGCAGCAGACTGTGTGGGTCCAGCTGAGGCAGGACAAAGAGGCAGTAGAGTAGGAGCCACAGAACCAGCAGTACATGCATCTCTGCCACAGATACGTTGGAGGAGGATGCTGCTGCCGCCGGGGTCCGGTGCTCTCGCCTGAAAGACAAGCACCTCGTGTTGAGAGCACACACTGCAGTCACTGTGGCCCCCATCAATAACGCAAAAAACACGACATGATGCATTTAAGTTTGAGATGCAGACTTACCATCCCCTCACCCTTAGGTCTATTTGTAGCTGCTATTTAATCATTTCTACTTTAACTCAACACACACACACACACACACACACACACACACTCTTGAGTTTGTGAGAAATGGGAGTCAGTTTCAGATGCACTTTTGCCCCATTAACTGATTCCAACCAATTCAAAAATGACAAAATTACTAATGCCATTATTCATTACAGGGGAAAAATTTTCCATTAGTTCCAAGCCCAAATCACACTAAATTATGTCCAATGAGTAACAAAGCAACAATCACTCAGCTCTTCATGTTTCTGCTTTATTTAAAACCTTTTTTGGAGAATGTTTCTGGATTTTTTTTTTTTTTTTTATTCAGTTTTGTCACAAATCTTTTTTGAACTGTGCATACAGCTGTAGCAAACACAGGTCTGTATATACTGTTTTGAGAGTTGTTTTTTTCAACATTTCAAAGAGGTTAAATAAAACTATTTTCTTTATATTTCACTGCATTTTCTGTAACTTTTTTCATCTACTTTAAATCATACATGCAAAAGTAAATTTATTGCATCTTATTTTTTGGGCATGGTGACGCGGCGGCGGGTTCAGCCAATGCCCATTGCGTGGCAGGTCTGGGGTTCGAGTGCTGCTTGGGGTGCTTCGCAATAGCCTGGCATCTTGTGCGTCTCCTCCCCTTTTGGCCCTACGCCCTGTGTTGCCAGGTAAGGCTCTGGGTTGCCGCGACTCCGCTCAGGACAAGCGGTTGTTCACAATGGATAGATTTATTAATATTTATTATGGTTGCTGTTTTTAAGATGTATTGGGTCTGTAGGGCAATGTCCAGCTGTTTGCAGAAATTTAATTTTTGTGGAATGTGGGCTGTGCAGAGAAACCTGCAAACATAAGGTCTAGTGCATATAAAAAAATATTTTATAATAAAAAACCAAAAAAAAAAAAAAAAAAAAAAAAAAAAAAAAAACTTATGTAAACTTATGATAGTGTGTGTGAACGGGCCTGAGAAAGCTGAAGGCTATGTCTCTCTCTCTGTCTCCCTCCCTCTCTAACACACACACACACACACACCTTCTGAACCGCTTGTCCCATTCGGGGTAACGGGGAGCCAGAGCCTAACCTGGCAACACAGGGCATAAGGCTGGAGGGGGAGGGGACACACCCAGGATGGCACACCAGTCCATCGCAAGGCACCCCAAGCAGGACTTGAACCCCAGATCTACCGGAGAGCAGGACCCGGTCCAACCCACTGCACCACCGCACCCCCCCTCCCTCTCTAACACAAACACACACACAAATGAAGTACAACGATGCAAAACAGAGTACACCAGCCATACTGTAGAGTGCCAGAATGAACGTAAGACCTTGGGTACATGCTTCCCACAATGCAATGCAAGTAGAATATCACAAGTATGCAGATAAAGATAAGTGTTAAATCAGTTGCAGCAGAAGGGGTATGTAGCAAAAAAAAAAAAAGCCTACTAAATCAACTCTTCCTCCTCTTCACACTGAGCAAATCATCGCTGCCTCTGTTTCACACCACTCTTAGCTTCCAAGTTAGAGAAACTCCCACAAACTGAAATATAGAGATTGTATGTTCTCCACTTGTGAATTCTATGATGGCACTGAACTGCATCTCTGTTTACATGGGGGGAAAAAAATTGTGTAACCGAGCTTTGGTTGTGTCTCCCGATCCCATCATCTAAGAGATGACCCTCAGATTTGTAAACCTGAGCCTAACCCTAAACCATAGGCCCGTTATCCTTTGTGTCCTTTTGCTAAATTCACAAAAATATCACATCTCAGAAGACCTAACACACCAGGTGTGTAGGGTTCTCCCTCTGTGTAAGTCAGGGGTTAATCTACAAAGTCATACCTGGGTGTAGCCGCCGTAGACTGCTCCGAGCCCTTTATGTGGCTGAGTGGGTGAGGATCGGGCGCCTCTGCAACCTTCTCCTCCTCTTTAACCACACGTTGAAGGTGCATTCTGCTGGTCTGCTCCTCTTGGCCCTGCACCAAACATGGGAGGTGAAGGCGGAGCAGATTACATGAAGTTAACACACAAACAGATGCGCACAAGAAGTCAGCCATATGAGTTTGGGTTATGACAGAACTTCGAGTGCCTCCATTAGGACGACCAACGCACATAACGCATGCAGACATTCCAGAGGAACAGATTACACAGTATGCACACAGTTCATCGGTGGCAGTAATTACATGGTCTGCCTGGCCAGAACAAAATATACAGACAGAGACAAACACTCAGACGCAAGTCAACCTAGGAGCACACAATTACAGCTATGCTGCATGGACACTGACTTAGCCATCACAGAGTTTTTCAGTGCTTCTGTCTGTCGCACTGCCATGCAAACTTTCTACCATCTTGCCATCTTTATACCCTTTGCCTCTCTAGGTGGGCAACTTTAGTGGGTCAGTTCATGACTCATGGCTTGCTTCTGGTGCCACACAGACAAGATATGCCCATATGAGAACTATGCCCTGAATATGTAAATGGAATGTTCTAGTTTCACAGAACTTCACATGAGAGGCTGTGTGATGCTTTAAATACCTTCTGTTGCTCTGTGTGACAATCAATTATTAATCATAATGGGTATTTTAACAGAACCCAGATCTCAAACTATGGACTGAGCACATCACAGATTCAATTAACTTTGAATGTCAGCATTTCACTGCCAATGTTATGGAACTGCAATAATGACATATCTAAATGCACTAATTAGCATGTTGGGTGAAGAACTACGCCAAATGTGAACCTTGTAACATTTACACGTAGACTTGTAATGTCTGAATCACTTTACAAACACACAGCAAAACAGGATGCATTCTCATTTGTGCTCGTCTCAAGTGTGGGATTACCTCATGGCCACCGAAATCACCGTTTCCCGATGGGCTCTCTGTTACCAGGAGGCTCTTGGTGTCGAGTGTAGTAGAGTCCTGCACACTCTCCACGTTAATCAGGTATGACTGGTCAGCATCACTGGGAACTGAGCAGGCCATAAGATGAACCTTTTCAGCAATGTCTTCATATGTGCCGTAGCTCATGTCGCAAGGCTCGCTGTAGTTAAACAGGCTGTTATTTGTTTTACCCAGTGGGGTGGTCTGACAACTGTCAGTGCTCATTCTGCTGGGTTCATTTCTACCCAGAGCACAAATGTTCAAATCACTGGGTCTATCACCACCACATGAGCTGCTCTCAGAGCAGTAAGGCTTGTAAACAGAAAGCGACTCTTGAGACTCTGTACTCTCGATAAGAGAAGGAAGTTCATCGTCTTTGGTTCGATCCCTTTCCGTAATACCTGCCACTGCTTCACTGATAAGCCCAGTGTGGTCGCAGCCCTCCGAGATAGGGGCTATATAGTTCAGATGGTCTTTCTCATGTAGTATCTCAAAGGGATAGTCCTGGTCTTCAAAACTGGACTTTGAGTAGTCCGGGTTCTGCTTCTTCTTTTGTTCTTCAGAATGACATCCAGAGCAGTCTGGGTCTTCAGAGACACCTGTACCACTGTCTTGACTCCAATATTCCTTATGTATTGTTGACTGATTGTCATACTTTGTTTGGTTTTCAGACAGGTGGCTCATATTTTCCTGGTTATGGTTCCCGTTTTGTGCCTTAGATTGATATCCAGACTGTTTGGGATCCTCCAATAAAGAGGCTAAGTGATTTTCTTTCTGGCTCTTGCCCGCTATTTCATACAGACATCTAAACTGTTCCTGATCTTCAGAGGAGACGGCAGCACTCTCCGCGCTTTTATTCATGTTGTGTGTCTCAAAGTACCATTCAGAGTGATCCCCATCCTGAGAGAGCATGTTAAAGTCTTGACCCCTGGAGTCAGTACCAATGTGGTCCTTAGAATCACTCTGCTGCTTACAGACCTCATTTTGTTCCAGGCTCTGCACCACAGCAGGCAGGACAGTAAAATCATTATTCTGCTGCAGGGTTGTCTCTGGCTCATTCATAGTAGAGAGGGAGTCCTCATGTGTTTCTGTCTTTCGTTCTGCCTCACAAATTATTTGAGATGACTGCTCAGGGTTGGTCTTTGTCTGTGAGGGAGAAATTGCCTCTTGCTCCAAAGGATGTTGAACATTTTTCTCCATTTTGCTAGACTGGTTTTCATTTATTTTTAGTTCATCAGGGAGGTTTGAGATTAGTGGATAGGACTTGTCATGGCTCTGTGTTATGTAAACATCCATTTGTTCTGAACCTGGGCCATCCAGACTCTCTTCTTGTGGATCACAAGGTCCTGGAAGTAAACTGTTGCCCTTGTTATCATCATTCAGATCCAAGATGTACTGGTAAGCATCCTCTTCTTCCAAGGAAAATGTCGAAGTTGCCTGGAAACTGTCAACTGAGCTTTGGGAGATGTTTCCCTCTTCTGTGAACAGGTCTTGGAAAACCTGGTCCTTGCTGACTTTGCACACATTGGATTCCTGAACTTTGCTCTCCTGAAACTCGTCAGGGGAACTGGGGTTGGTTGAGTCATTAAAGAGCCCAGGACTATCAAGCAAAGCCACCTCACTTGTCACTTCACTCCAGGAGTCTGGTGAGCCAATGGCAGAGTCTACACAGGATGGCTTCGGTGAAGGGGGAACTGCTTGCTGTCCTAAGTCCGGAGGTCGTGTGGGAGACTCACCTGACCCCTCCTTCTCCTTGAGGATTTTTGTATTCCCTGGCACATCTGTATGAGCAGGACACGCTTGCTCAAATTCATCAGGCGCAGAAGAGACAAAGATCTTGGGTGGGAGGGGTACGGAGTCTTTTCTAACCACATAAGGCCTGCGTCTTTCTCTGTGCACACCATTGACTGGCCCACGAGCCTGCCGAGTGCTGACAGCACTTGCTGGGACGTTTCTCTCCATCACCTCGGACGGTTCTTCCTGCACGTGCAAGCCACGATACTGGTGAACATATGTGTGCAAATGTAGGCACTTTAAGCATAAGAAAGGGATTAATGATTCAAAGTGCCTCTTACCTGGTCATATCCTGGAAAGTGCTCCAGGAATTGAGAGACGTACGTCATAATTGACTGTTCGTCTGGTGCACTGATCATCACATCTACAAAGAAATACACTCATTATTCTTTATTACACTGGAGACATGGAAAACATTAGTAATGACTGACTACTATGCACCTTCTTTGAAACTCTCTACATCTTCCCTGTGCTTTGACCCTAACCAACAAGGTGTGTGAGGGCTTTAGTTCCTTACCCTCTGGCTCCAGTAACCGTGGGATGCCAAGGCTATAGTGAGCAATTCTGAATGCATCCTCAATGTTCTGCCTGGGTGTCCGCAACCGAGCCTTCCTCATGTCCACCAGACTAGAGTCAATGGACTTAATGACTGCCAGGAAAGCTAGGCCACTCGTCCAGCTTTTCCCAAAATCCTGCACAACCACACCATACCTGCAGAATGGGGAAACTTAAGCAGTATTTACTTGCACTCCGAGAGTAAAACTACGCACATATTCAGACATTTTTATTTTTCATTAACAGTTTCTGCCAGTAAAACTTGAATATATAACATCTGCTTATAATATTCAGTGTCTGTCCTTGAACAGAGCGCATGGGTAACTGTTATTCGGCGGACTTTTGTTTGTTATACTTGTCTGATTAGTCTGTCTGGATGGATCTGAGAATGAAACTAAGACCACACTCATAATACCAATAACATGACCCTTCAGTTTAAGCAAGCACTTTTAGTTTTATGAGGAAAACAGGATTTTCATGATAATTCTATGAAGAATAAAAAGGATAAACTCTCACACTGAGAGTAAAGGGGGGAAAAAACAAATAAGAAAGGAAAAAAAAAAAAAAAAAACAATTCTTCTCACTTGGCTGTCCGCTTCTGCACCCAGTGCAGGAGTGTCCGGATCGCTTTCCCATGCTCCCTGCGTGGGATCAAGGTCGGTTTGTCCTCTGCAGGGGTGCCTGGGTGGGAAGTGTCCGAGTCAGTGCTGTTGGGCTGGGACGAGAGGCTGGAAGTAGAGGAGAAGCGGCTCTGGATGGTACCCGTCAGCTCCTTGATCTGTGTGAGCAACACAGAGAGAGAGAGAGAGAGAGAGAGAGAGAGAGAGAGAGAGAGAGAGAGAGAGAGAGAGAGAGAGAGAGAGAGTCGACACCCACGCTCCTCAACCCACACAATCATACCTCCTTCACCCATACTGTTCTCAAAGCTCTTTCCTCTCACAGAGCTCATGAAAAAGCTAAACTTCCTACATTTTAATTTTATACTCAGTTCTCTGAAAGGCACAAGTTTGAAGTCTCACGTATTTCTGTCCAATTTTTACTGTTCAGAAGTATACAAAATGAATTTTTTATTATGCCTCATTTATAAAATATGCCCCTATCCTGAATAAGGAAGGAAATTTTATATCCAAGCAATCCAGCTTCTGTGTTGCCTCCAGTTTCATTTTAGAAAATCTTCATGGACAGTGGATGCTATTACTAGGGGCACTGATATTTTTTACAAAATCAAAAGTACTGATTGGGTGTTTAACCCTGTCACCAGAAGCATATTTAGGCAAGTTCAATCCTTGCTCAGTCTGGTGTGGTTTGCATTTCTCCCCATGTCTATGTGCATTCCTCTGGGTGCCCTGGTTTCCTCCCACAGTCCAAAGACATGTTGTTCAGGTAGATTGGTGACCAACTCATCCAGTGTGTGAGTGACACAGTGTGTTTCACTCAGTGATCTTTTGTAAGTAGTGTATCTAGTATTGTCAGTCACCTTGGGTGAGTAAGGTGTGAGCTGATAACACTACGTAGTGTTTACTGAAAGTCGCTTTGGGGAAAAGCGTCTTGTAAATGAAGTAACGTAATGTGGAAATCACAAGTTCTGACTGAGCCAAGTGGGTTCGCAAACAAAACACCGCTTGCTTGAGACTGTGGTCTGGCCAACTGGCTGAGGCACGCAAGTTCTTCACCCTTGCTGGGGACAGTCTGAAACCTTTGGATTTCAAAATGCACTGACATTGAAGTAGCGAGGGTGGAGTGGGGTGAGGTCAGGTGGGTTGGGTATGGGCAATCCTCTGTGACCATGCTGGCAATGTTACCTGGAAGAACAGGATGATGTTCCAAATGAGGCCAAGAACAAGAGAGGAGTTCCCATCGGCAACATCAGCTGCATCAATGCTAATCAGCTTTACCTGCAAAGGTACATAAAGCCCTGTGAACATACCCTGAGGTTTAAAAGAGATACATTTATTTTTGAACTACAAATCTCTCTTTTACACTGCTCAGTTGCTTGCCTTCCAACTGCTTCAGAAATGCAAGGAGCAGATCAAGTAGCCATGATATTGAGAATATCCTGTAGTACCAAAACACTCACGTTTCTCTCCTCGAGGAAAGTCAACACCTTGGCTATGTTGTTCAGCCTGAAAATGCGATGCGACGATGGCTTAAACCCATGAAGCTGAAAGACAATCCACAATAAACCTCTTGCTCAAATATCCGTAGGCGTTCATGAAAGTAGCACTTGAAAGTAGCACTTGAAAGTTTTGGCACAATGAAGGGGGATATGAGAGCCTGTGGGAGGCAAAGTTTGCAGCTGACAAAAGAACAAAAACAGTATGAAAAGATTTGAAAGAAATTGTTCATACGTGTTTACTTGAGTGTGTGCCTTCACCAAGACTGTCAGCCAAATATAAAAGCAGAATAAATCTTGAGTATTTTGTTAAGACCCTGCACAATGTCAATCAGAGTTATACCAAAGAGTCAAATTACAAGTTTCACTATCTATATTTGCACAAACTATGAGTTGTGAAAAACCTCAGCTTCTCTGTGTCTATCTATCCTAAATACCTTTAAGCACTCTACCCAGAGGTTGACTTTCATGACTATAACAGCACTGAACACCAGCTGTTCATTTTATAAGGGGTATGGTCCATAAGCAGTAAATGCAAAAGAAGACAGACGACAGCACCAAAGCAGCAGCTTAGTGCTTGACACAAAAAATGAATTAATGAATGAATGAATGAATGAATTTAAAAAAAAAAAAAATTAAGAAAAAATAAAAACTAGTATGACACAGCAACAGGTAACACACTGGTGAAAGACTTGTTTACAAATCCCAGAAGCAGTGCTGATTTTTCAAGGCTGAGCAAGGTGGTTAACGCTAATGTTACGTTAGAAATATTAAGAAAGGAAATCACCTTCAATGCTTGCTAAACACTTGTGTAATATGCACAACTTTCATTACAGATATGAGGATTGATGTTACCTGGGGAATCCAAAAGTCTAATTAAAGCCTAGTAAAGTGTTGTAAAACAGTTGGGGAAACAAAGAGACTTTTCCAAATAGTGTCAGACATGTTCTCAACATACATTATACCTACGGGAATGTGCAACGTAAGGTTATGTAACACAGTGCCTGCCCAAAAGAACTGTCAACGGTGCGCAAATTCCTGCGTGAGCCTCAATTAAATGAATTTGAATGGGGAAAAGTAAGACACAAACTGGGCATTTCACCAGGAAACAAATACAATACTGAACGCTCACCAGTTTACATCCCGACAGCTCCTCCAAGAGTGCCATCAGAATTCGGCCATCCCGAATCTCATTGAACAGGTCTGTTATCTCCATGGGAGGATTGCACTGGAACCAAAAGTGAGACATTCAACGGTCGATTCCCCATCAGAAATGACATCAGATCACCCCGTAAAAGTGAACAGATAACCAGATTAAACCTTATTCATAATAAATAGCTTGAACAAGTAAAGCCTTGCAAAAGATGACCATTAACAAGAACTGATAATACTTCCTTTAACCTACTGCTCAGTTCAACTGCTCAAGACAGAGGTGACTAATTTTGTTGAGGCATAGTCACACCTATCTTTCATGGGTTCATAAACAGATTAGTTTAGCAGCTGTAGTGCCCTCGCTCAGAACCTCCACTTCAGCTGTGGCTGTATCTGTTGGAAATCCGACACTGACATGACAACATCACGTGCTGCCATTGAAGCAAAACACACCCCGAAGAACCAACATGGCCACATATCAACATTGTGTTTATATAAAAGGTGTGGCTGTGTGTTTCTGTGCGCGTGTGGTAATCCAGTATCAATAGAGTTTCTGTGCTTCGGCAATCTGACGGATTACAAATGCCACTACTAGTGGCAAGACTGGTTTAACTGGCACCAATGAGGAAGACTTCTGTATTTTTGTTTGCATTGAAACCCTAGTGTTTGAAAAGAGCTGTGTGTATAGCATTACTGGGAAACCAGGCTCTTAGGAACGGGGAGGTAATGGTACCAAACTCTACCATACAAATCGTAGTTTGTCAGGGATATTGAATGTTGAATTCTTCTATTATTCATAAAGTGTGCTATAATATTCATGTTGTATTATACCTCTTTACATAAATGCATTTACTATGAAGGTCATCTATTTTGCATTCGCAAAGTCTGTGTTCGACACAGGCAATTTGTGCCTGCTTACAGGGAAAAATGCACCTCGTTCCCTGCCAGAACACTGGTTTACCTTCTCCAGATGCAGGTTCATCCATCTTGTGAAGGTCCGCTTCTGTATGCCCTCCCTTTCGGCTGGAAGAGAAGCGCATGTTAAGGTCTACTTACTAAGCCTTCAGAAGAGGTCACATTTGCAACGGGGGTGGGGGTCTCCGACAACAGCGGCCAGCGCCACCTCTCCTTTTCGCTGTCCAAGTCAAAGCAGAACAAGAATCTGCAGCACCATGGCAACGAGAAGTGTTCTGGGAAAAATACAGCTAGCAAATGGCAACTGAAGTACCCCGGATGCAAAGGTGCGTGCAGACAACCTGGCTTGGCTTGCCATTGTTTAATGATCCTGCCTGTTTTAGAGGTCGAGCCAAACTCCTCCAAACCAACTGTCCCACAGTGGTTCAGCTCAGCTCATTTGGGAGGGAGCTGAAATAAGACTGACTTAAACATCACAGACTCAGAGCATTATGAGCTCATTCTGGAGGAAACTGTTTTATCACTTAAGATCATCCCAGAGCAATGCTGTTCATTTCTCATAAGCATTAAAAGAAAGATTTAAGCATATCCTTCATTATAACTGCAATCCATGAATCCTTGGGAAAAGTCATAGGCCACTAACCACCAAACCAAAAGTTATTAGGGAGTCTCGCTGTTGAACTCCACCTTTGTTCCCATGACTTTTGCTCCAACTGGCAAACCAGCTGGTTCTCCTGGGAATGTGCCCTATTATAGGAATAGTCTGCAAAGTCCAAATTTCCTATTACTTTTCCTCATAAATGTTCACTGGTAAGCAGCAGTCTGGAATACTCTGGCACATCTATAACTTGCATTGATTGTAAGATTTCCAGGCTACACACGAATTAACCGACACACCTACTCTGTACCTTTAAATTTCTGAAAGTCCTTAAACCAAAGAGCTTTCACCCTTTGCTGTGTACAGAGATCTAAAAAAGGCAGTCCTTATCAATACTGCATTAGCTCTCTGCGCATCTTTTTGGCTTCTTTCCTCTATGCACCTCAGAACTCAAGTTCTCCAACACCAAAGCGCTCTCAGCCTCCATGTGCACCATGCCTTTTTAATAAGACCTTCTGATACTAATACCAAATTAAAGAACCCAGGGCTGGAAAGGTTGCCGAGGCCCTTGGGGTCTGCTGTTGCCATTCAAACCGAGGAGAGATTGAGCCCATGTTAGGTCTGCCAGTGGGGGCAAAAAGATTTAAAAAAATAAATAAATAAAAACACATTATGAGTCCAGATGGTATGTGTGGATGAAAGTTCTACTTACAAGTTCAGAATTGTGGAGCAGTAAGCCACAATGTTGCACAATGCCGGACCCTGGAAGTCTGCAACCAATGCTTGACATTAAACAAACTTCTCCAAATGGCAGCAGGCCAACTATTGTTTGGAACATAGGCAAACACAGGCCCGATGCCTTCTGAGCGTGACTTGCACCCTATGCAAATGACTTCCGGTTCATTTGGAAGAAAGCAGGAGATTCAGAAGATTCCTTCCAGCTGGATTTGTACATACTCTGTCTGTCCTTAAAGTGGTTAAGGAATACAACTTTTACAGAAATAAGTTGACAATAAATTGTTTTAACACAGTTACTGTTTGCTGAGGTGCACCAGCTGCAGTTAAAATCAAAGGTGATAGTATGTTATGAGGCAATTTGAGAAGCTGCTTCTGCTGTTGGAAAAGGACATCTTCACAAAAATGTTGATAAAAATCTGAAGTTCAACAGTATGTTGACATAAAATGCTCACGCAAGCCTTTCCTTCTTTCGTTCCTCATTGCGAAATTCCCCTGGGAGGAGAGGCAGAAGTCCCTGGAGCAGCTCATTGCCTTTTAACAGTCTCTTCAGAAATCATGCCAACCAAACATATACTATACAAATGTGCAGCCAACAGCACCAAGTTTCAGAATAAGGGTGTAACAAAATTAAATTTTAGCTGCGTTAGTATAGTATTTCATTGACGTGTAAGCTCATGCTAATGTTAACAACGAAACTGAAAACCCTAACCCCTTGATCACAGAACGTACCTCGGGGAGACCTTAAATCTGCCTGCTACAAGCTCCTTAAAGAAGCCCTTAACATATTTCAGGTGAACAAAAGAAACAGTGACTACCAGGAAAGAAAAAAGAAAAAAAAAAAAAAAAAAAAAACACTAAAAAGTCGACTGAAAGATGCAATATAATTTCAAAGTTAACTCATGGCTCCTGGTCAGAGTTATTGGATCATTTTTCTGAAAGATACCCAGGAGTGGTGATCAACTGGGGGGACTCAAACCTTAGGCCAATACTTCAAATATAAAAGCAGAGCTGCTCACATCTCGCTGCTTTTAAAGCAACCTTCTCAGGATGCAATCTCAGTCGAGAATTGCAGACCCGTCTCTCTCCTCTCTTGAACGCACATCTTACACACAGTTATCTAGCAGGCGCCCTTGTGATTACGTACCTTGTAGTCAGAGGACCAGAGTTGGAATCGCATGTCCTGCTGGAGTGTAGTTTAAATTCTAGTGAAAATTACCCTGTTGTACAAATGAATAAATAATTTTAAGTTGCTCAGTGCACAACCTCACACTGTAAACTGCTTTGGAGATGGGCATCGGCTAACTGAGGAGGAGAACATGTGTATTCCCTGCCCTTGCTCACTCCACTGAGACTGGCACCCCTCTACAGTCTTGCTAGAGCTACCTCCCTCTACACAATTCGCATTCTGTTCAACCACTCGGCAGCATCTCACACAGTCAACTCCAGTCAATATCTTCAATATCTCACCAGAGTAGCTGAGGATTAAAGATATGTTTTTGAAATGGTTAAAATCTATTAGGTAGATTCCCAATGAGGTGAATCTTACCATGGGGTTTGGTGTAGCTCCCTCGTTGCCCAACACTCTCTTTCAACCAGTGTTTCACAGGGTTCGGGGTCCATCCCCTTGCTCTTCACCGTTTATGTCACTTCCCTTGGCTCTGTCACTGCCGGTATTGGTCATCGAATTCACCAACTACTGCTATGGAGATAGACAACTGTGCCTCTCTTTTTCCACCACCTTCCAGAGATGTATCCTGCCACATTGTCACACGTCTCTTTTGACATCTCCCCCTGGATGACCGATCAGAATCAGCAACTCAACTGTTCCAAGACAGAGATGCTCCATTGTCCTCTTTGTCCATCCAACTCTCTTTCAAAGCAAAAATTGCTCATCTTTCCCACTTCTTTAGTCAAGAGCCTAAAAATAACATTGAGACTCAGCTGGGGGCAGCAGATAGTGTAGTGGTCAGAGTTGCTAACTTCAGACCTGCCAGCTCGATTCTCACCTATTGATGCACCTGTGCTTGAGCAAAGTACTTACCCTAAATTGCTCCAGTAAAATTACGCAGCTGTACAAATGGGTAAAGAATTTTAGATACCTTAACATTGTAAGTCACTTTGGAGAAAAACATGAGCTAAATGAATAAATGTAGTAGAAATGTCTGCTTCACCCAGGACACGGAAGCCATAATCCACTCTTACAAACACTTCCTCTACAATATTCTTAAAATGCACACGTATTTCACATCACTCTGCCAAGCTACCGAACCATTCCTGTGTGCTTCTCTCCCCCTCCCTCTCCACTGCCTCCCTATCACTACCCATTTCAACTTCACGGCACTCATAAAGGGACATCTCTCTCTCTTTCAGAACTGCTGAAAACCTCCCAGCATTAAAAATAATTTTGAAACCCACCGCTTTTGGACTTATTAGACCAACGGCAACAAACTTTTCCAACATCACCTGCTAAGCTATATTGTACATTTGTTATGTGAAATTTGCTTCTACAAGCAACTACTTTAAGGTGTATCAGCAAAATGGCGGTAAACAAGATTTGCTTCCATAATCATGCACTTTTGTACCTTCAGTTGTGTGTTTTCAATAAAAGCATCTGCCACGTGAATAAATGTAGATGTACAAAACCACTATTAGGAGTATGAAATTAGCTATGTAAAGTGATTTTAAAAGAAGGGATATCAAGTTTATATACACAAACACACACAAAATCATTCACGCATTTATGCAGTACAGCAATGTGACACACTGATAAAAAATGCTGTACATACACACGAGATAATTTTCACTTACCATTTCACTAGGGGGGGGCATTTACATATATATTTTGTATATATTGATGTTAAGGTTTCTTTTTTATAATTACAATATAATGAGAATGTTTACTATTGTACATTTTATTAATTTTTGTGCCAAGCGCAAGTTTATAGCAGCCTGTCCCATAAGATTTATGAGGTTGACAGGGTGAGATGCAGTTTTTGGCAGCAAGCATGGTGTGAGCAGCAATACAGTGTAACAGATACACACGTTCAAATGCTATGGAGAATGTAGCCCCCAGGTGAAGCGAAGCACATCTTTGGGCGGTGGGAGGCAACCAGGGCATCTAGAGGAAAGCCATGCTTCATCATGCATATGGCACACAATAGCTATGGTAGACTCTCATACAGCATTACAACATCATTACTGATATGAAACTGCCTTGTGATGCATAATGATAACTACTGAACTGATCATTTTGATATTTTAGTATAAATTTGTGCCTGTTTTGAAGTTTAGAAATGCATAAAATGTTTTATCTCTGAAACTAATGGTAATTATGTCTTTGACTTATGAGAATTCAAAACTCTTTAAAAAGGGTTTTTTGAGGAATAAGTATTACATTCAATAAATGTAAGACTGCATACTTTCACCATTCACTATGATTAACATTCTGGGACAAACCCCATTTATATCCCAGGAGCAGAAGAAAAATCACTGATTGTTATGCATGCTAATGAAGACAATGAAGCAGAAGAATCCCCTAAAGTATGGACACTTTCCACACAATACAACCTGCTGTGGAAATGAGTTCTGCTTTCTTTTCTTTCATCCCTTAGTTATCCATTTGACTTTATCATTTAGGCAGGTCTGTTACTTTTTATTTTTTTATACGTATACTACTGAGCGCATTTGTAAGGAAAAATGTGTTGTTACTTCGTTACATGTGTACCACCACCTTTTCATTACTAGGATTTCTTGCATAATTTTACATGAAAACATGTATCATCAGAAATGGCATGTGTGTTTCACTATCATGTAAGTAAGTGTTTGAAAAGAACCAGTGTAACTCACGCCACAATGCAACATTGAAGTTTTTGATGTACTGATAACTCATACTGAAGAGTTGTGAATAACATATCAAATATTAATTTCAGATCTTCAACCTTTCAGCTCCAGAAATATTGCTGGCATAGTGGGTGATGGTGCAGCCTCACTGCGCCGGGACTAGTATCGGTTCGGATCCAGCTCCGTTTGCGTGGAGTAGGCTTGTTCTTCCTGTGTCTGTGTAGGTTTTCTTCCCCCCTCTCCCCCAAAGACATGCATTTCAGGTTAACAGGTGATGGTGAATTGGGTATGGTAACCCTGTGGTGGACTGTGTAGCCCTCCTAGCCTAATGCTACCCATTACTTCTGGGATAGGCTCTGGACCACTGGCACCCTGACAAGGGCAAGCACTTCACAAGAATGAGTTTTCCAGAGGGTTTGCAAAAGTAATTAATATTTATTAATAAAAACACACCTGTGGTAACATTAATGAAAGAAACATTACAGTACAAAATGTGTGAACTTATTTGGCATTTATAATAATTTAAAGCTAAATTTAACTCTTTAACACAGGGAATTCATTCTCTCAGTTTTGTACTAAAGGTGCACAACCCAGTGCCCGCCTTAGTTCCCCCTTAGAGAAGAGCACTTCCACTACCTCCCCATTTGAGTCTCTGAACTGAGTGCCCTTCTTCATGTGCAAAATATTTGTGACAATCTTACACTACATAAGGGCTTTCTTATTACGGCAGCCAGTAAAACACTGGTTAGGGGCAATGACTCCAACCCAAAGGTTACCTGCTCACATCCCGCTCCTGTCATTGATGCGTTGCCTTTGAGAAAGCCATTTATGCTGAGTTGCTCTAGTGTAAACACCCTGCTGTTTCAACAGGTAAACAGTTGTAAAGCACTTTGAATGAAGATGTCAGCGGAACAAAAATGTGTATAAAATATAACTAATACAATGGTTGCAGAAGGGCAGCTCTAACCAAAGGACAAGTTGGAATCTTAGCTCCTGATGTAGTACACTTGATAAATTTACTTACACTTACTTGCAGAGCAGATTTAACCCTCTCAGGCCCAAATTAATAGTAGCAGTAAATGCCAGTTTGCAATGCCTGCCTATAGATTGTTAATTATTTGAAAAGATGTGAATATTTCTTCTCTAGAGCAACAGCTTTGTATTGTAGTTGTTAACACTGATAACGGTTGAAAACATTAAAAAGTTTAATCTGAAACAAAGTAACTTTAGTAGTTTTTCGACAAGATACTTTCTTACTTTTACTCAAGTAAATCATTGGACGAGTTCTCTTTTTGAAAATAAAATTACTTCTACAATACAACAACAAAAATAATTATGTAAGAAACCATCATTAAAGCATGTAAAATTAAAACTAAAGTTTCTTAAAATTGTATCAATTGACTAAGCAATTGAGTACCTACCCAAAATTTTGTATAGCGAAAACAAAAATCAGTGTGTTTTGATATTACATTCTTACACATTCTATTAAACTCATATTCACAACACTGGACAGCATATTAGATATAGTAGCTGCCTTTAGTCTCAGGGTTGCAGGTTCAAATCCCACCTCCTATTATTGTAGCCCTGAGAAAGGTACTTACCCTAAATTGCTCTAGGAAATAAGACCTGGCTGTAGAAATTGATAAATAATTTTTGGGTTCTGAAAACATAACCACTGTAACAATGCATCAGTTAAATGCATAAACGTAGATAAGAGAAGTCAGTGCAGCATCACACTTTTTGCAATATAGGGGAGATAATATTTCAGCACATAAGATCCCTTTAGGAAGACATAAGTTTAAGGTTAGCCAATCAAAAATAACAGAAAACCAAACACATGCAAGGAAAATAGCCAGTGTTTTTACTTACAAAGTGGCTCCGAGCTGCCCGATGTATCTACAATGGACTCTTCTGTATTTATCAAGGATAAGCAGAGAGAGCTTGAGTCAAGATGTGCACAAGCCTCAGTTAACCATGCCTTGTGTACAGCTGGGGCCCAGACGGCAGGCAGATTACGGCCCTGCTTTGGCCCGGATTAAATACCAAGCATCCTGCCCAAAAAAGACTGATCGCAGGAGGTTTTCATTTCACACTGGCCACCTTCCCACTCTAGATGAACCAGTGACTCGGCTACAAGAGCGCATCATGCTCAAAGCAAGGCATTGTTGTCCTCAATTAGCTTTCAGTGCAAGGTTTACCCTGGAATGCAACCAGTGCTGGCAACCAACCTCAGACACATAATCTGCACCTTTAAAGGTAAAGAGCCAAGCCAAGGTAACCTCTGGGTCAGGTCACACTACAAAGGGAAATGTGCTTACATTATAAAGATGTCGGCAAATAAGAGTGTCAGGAAATGAGAACCTTGCCTACTCAAAGAGCTTCAAACTCACAGTTTGCAGGAAGAAGTTACGTTTGTGGTTCAGGACACACTTGAAACCTGGGGGTTGCTTGTTTGACCCCTACAAGTAAACACAAGGGTCTTAACCCTCATTCTGATCTGATTGAGTAAAGTATCAAACTACACAATTTAAGAATTTATAAACTGCTTTGGACACAAGCATCAGCTATGCACAACAGCAATAAATAATTACAATAACAATAAATGCAGCATCATGTATAAAGAACCATTCTTGATGCTGAATTATACTGCCTTTTTTTAACTGCGTTCTCTGCAGTAGTAGGCACTCCTGTGGTTTTCTTTTTTTTTTTTTTTTTTTTTTTTTTAAAACTCCATCTCTAACACCTTGGGCTTTCCACTAGTTACCACATGTCTTAAATCAAAAGGAATCTGCAGTAAACTGAACCTCTCTGAACTGGAAGGTGGCAAAATACGAAAATTTCATAAAATATAAACTCAAATGCAGCAAAACAGCACCAGTGACGTTAACTGATTTGTTCTAGTGGCTGAGACCATGGTTCAAAGGCCTCCTGGGGTCATATGAAATAAACCATTCAAATCTCCAAAAAGAAGGTATGCAGAAAGTGGCATTTAAATAGTATAAAACTAAAAACTGTATCTTCCATGAGATGTATGTCGCTTTGGAGAAAAGTGTCTGCTAAATGAATAAATGTAAAAGTAATTTTCACAGCAAAAAAGGCAAAAAACAGTTAGATTCGGCGAGTCTGAGCTGCTACAGAAGTGTTTGCCAACACGTTTGCTGCGATCCGTCAACACAGAAACCATTTTGATGAATCCAGGCGTGCACGCACACACACGCACACACACACACACGCACACAGTGCTGTAGGAACAAAAAGTCTGGCATGTCAAGCTTACAAACAGGTCCAATTACTGACAACTCCTGAATCTCAGCACATCAGACCTCTTAAGAATGAGCGAAAGGTGTTCGGAACAGAGCGTGTACTTCAGAGAGAGGCCTGCTAAGCTCTGCTCTCCGCTTTTCTCATTCTAATGCACATTGCCTGCCCCCCCGAATGTGCTACAGTGCATTGTTTTGCATCAAGGGCTGTGTTGCTTTGCCTACCACCTCCGCAAGTGTCCTTTGCTTTGTGAGACAAGGGCTCCTGTTTACCATTGCAAATCAGAACCGCGGTGCCTAGGTAAGTCCTCTGAATATTGTACAAAACCTCTCCACACGACTACTCATCCAAACCCAGGCACTTTGGAGTGCTGCTCAGTGAAGGTAGCTCTTCATATCAGAACATACTACTGCAGCAGTTAAGCACCAAGAGTTCCTTTGTATCTCTGTTTGTCAAGAGAAACATAAAATGGTTTCCCGCATCAAAAAATTAGCACTGTGCTCTATTTATATACGGCTTGCATCTAAACTGAGTATTTTTGTATCATACCAACACAAGACTCAAAATCTGGCAAATAAACTACAGTGCATTTTGAGATACTGAGATCCTTAATTGATTGGCAGGTACCCTAAGGCAAGAATGAAGAGTGGCACTACAGTTTTTTGGCCACCTTAATATTAGCTATACCAAGTCATTCCACAGGCTACAGGCAACAAGCCCGGCGGTTGCAGGTCGAAGCACATGTGTGCAACTCGTCGAGGCACAACTGTGTTAAATGAAATGCAGCTCATGTCAGAGCCCCTGGTCACTCATGCATAGCGCACAGTGTGGGCTAAATATAGCAGAGCAGCAGTACAGTACACACCTACATGTCCCTTCTGAGATGCCTCTGTGATGCTACTGAGAGCAGCGAATGCCCCCAGCAGCAGATGGGGGTGGACGGTTACCCTTCTCTTGCCTGTGAACTTGTGAGAAACACCCACGCATCTTGGAAGCGATGAACAGAGGAACACAGCTCTGACGTGCTGTGAAGCACTCGCTGCTTTTCGCTGTATGGGCTGCAGGCTTTGTTGGGCAATGAAACACAGGTGGAGGATAGCGCTAGTCCTCTGATTCCACCCACAGTCCTACAAGCACCAATCCAAGAGTACATGATGCTGTCAAAAAGCAGAGAAACCCAACCATCATAGTCCCAAGGGAGCACACGACAGTGTGTTCCCTGCACCTTCTCTCCACTGACACCGAGGGTGACACAGAGGGACTGGAACCTGCTGTAGGCTGCACAGCAGTTTAACCATAACCTGCTGGGTATGTGGTACCTCACAGTATCTGTTGCAGTTTAAAAAAAAAAAAATATATCTTTCCCATCCAAAGTTTCCGAGCTGCATTTTTCCAGCAAAAATCTGTTGTAATACGGATTTTTTTTTTTCCCTTTTGTTCTCGATCCTCTCACAGCTTTTTCGCTGAATGTGTGGGTGAGGTCATCAGATTCACATTTCATAAAAAGCACTATTGTATCCACAATGTAGTTGGTACACAAGCACTGCAGATTACATAAGCGAGAGAATACTTTTCCCCTTTTAGTGCTTCAAGTGCCTGGAGGAGTGAATGTCTGCACAACACACCACTCAGATACTTCTAACACAGCATCACTCATACAAAATGCTGCCATTCCTACAATTAAAGTTTAATTATACTCTGATTTTACATTTCACTTGCAAGCCATGTAGGAAGAATCCAAGTATCAAATCAGTTTGCTTTGCAAAAAGCATATTACATGTGAACATGGAAGACAACTGTATGTACAAAAGCATGCAGCATGTGCTAACTGCCCGTGAGAGGGACAGTGTAGTGATCTCAGAGTCGCTCTGAAATTCAGTGTACAAGATCAGGGTAAGATTCTTGTCACTACAATCGTGTTATGGTACAAAGTTGATCTGGAAAAAAAAATACATTGTGAACAACAAGTGTTCGTATAAGAACACAACAGCTACCCATTCAGTCACAAATGGCAAACATTCTTGATACTAAGTTGCTTTGGACAAAGATCTCAGCTACAACAACAATAGTAAAACTATCATGTGATGAAATTTGTATAGATATAGAAGAGCCCGATTTTTATTTTCCCCACCGCTCAGTTGTAATTCACATAGATGTAAGCTCTAGGTCTTGGTCCCACATAACCGTGGCACAACCTGCTTGTTCAGGCCCCCGGAGCCATGCTCCTCCCACATGAGAGGAGGATGAGAGCTGCTTTCTCACTCACTTCACACTTTAAAGCATCGTCTAGGAAGCCCTGACAGGAGTGGGGGGGGGGGGGGGGCTGCATGCCTGCAGCATGTTGTTTGGGAAGCGGGAGAAGCCGAGGAAAGAAAAAAGGAGTAAAGAGAAAGCTCTGAACATAAAAGGTACAATGAAGTGTGAGCGTCGTGTTTCTGCAAATAAAATGCACTCTGCTGCTTTGCATAGACCTGGGCTCTGCTCACCCGCGTAGCAAAGGACAATTAAGCTTTGCTCATCACAGGATGGAGGGACATAGGTAAAGACTCAAAGACCATGCATACACATGCAAAGCATGTGGTCAACTTGCATAAACAACAAGGATGCAATATGAGAATCTCTTCACAGCAGTCCACTGGATAGCTACTTGCGTATTCTGAGATATCTGTATTATTCCCTTTGGGCACATTTGCACCTCAGCTCTTCGGCAGAAGGTGCGAAGACCTGTAGGAGACTGTATTGATGCAGAGTTCTGCGTAACATGCTGAAATGTGATCGGCTAATGGTTCAAAAACCTGTTCAAAACCTGCACACAATTGTCTTCTCTCTAGTTCTGTAAACATACAATGAGAATTTCCCTAGAATGGCCTACTATGTCAGTCTCCCACTTGTATCCCATACTACAACTCTTCCTGGAGCACAACCCATTAAGTGGTCCTTCTGAGAAGCATCACAAATCTAACCATCTCCACAGAAGCCCCAAATGTATTACCAAAGAGTTCCCATGTCACCCCTCTCCTCACCTCTCTCCATTGGCTTCCTATAGTTGCCCACATCAAATTCAAGACTGGTTACAGCTTACAAAACCATCAGTGGGTTTGCTCCCCAACATCAACAAGACATGATCACTTGCTTACACCTCAACCAGACTGCTATGCTACTTCACTTCTGTCCGCTTGGTGGTCCCACACACAAGAGGGACAAAACACAAAGGTTTTTGTTTCTGATTCCCATGTGGTGGAATGACTTCCTTTTCTCATTCAGAACTGCTGAATCTCTCAACATTCAAGAAGGATCTCAAAACTCACCTCTTCTGGAGTCACTACTCTCATCTCCTATGTGCTCAATAAATGTGCTCATGTATGTTATCTAATAATTTAAGAAGGAAACCCTACATGCAGCTACTTGCGTAACGCATACTGGTTTAAACAGTGGGACTGTACTCAGGAATCCATATCTAGAGCTGCCCAAATGTTGGTGTAATGCACTGTATGGTTTTTCTGAGATGCACAACACTTTGGAGAAAAGGCTCAGTGAAATGAAAAAACATAGGAGCCCAGTCTTTACACTCAGTAGCTCAGAGAGGGGACAATGAAGATGAGATCACGCTGTGGGGCAAACATGGGTTTTTACAGGGTTAAAGTCCTCGTTTCACTGGAAAGACACACACAAACAGCAGCTTTCATCCTACAGTCAATGATTAGCTGGAAACTGCAGATTCACTGCTATTTTACGCCCAAATGTGAAGGTGTGACACAATTTTCATTTTTGAGGACCTCAAGATAGCACAATGAGGCAAGTTTTATTTTAAACGATTTAAAACCTTTTTACAAGCTCTGCTCCACTTTTTGGACAGAACCAGGGATATTATTTCCGAAGTAAAACAAAATAACTGCAAAAACACCGACATGATAACTGTGTATGTGATAACTGACGAAAAACCACAATCCAAAGCGGCATGTTAGTTTCTTATACTGCTCGCGGTTACACAAGTCTAAGGGAAAAAAATGCCGACAAGCACAAATTTGGACATTTCACATCCACAGAAGGTGTTTTAAAAAAGCAGGTTAAACTTGTATAGCCCGCCTCAGGTGATCAACAAGTCCGTCGCTCCCACGCTTTTCCTTTCTGCCTCCCACTCTGAGGTGGCATGAGGCACCGTCCGCTCGAGCGCTCCGTTTCCCGCCGTTTCAGTTGCCACGAGTGAAAGAAAAAGTTTCACCCGTGTTTAAAAACCGGCGTCTCGTTGCCGTTACGCTCCGTCCGTCCGCTGCCGATTGCAGAGTGTTAGCGTAGCGGCTGCTTGGGGGATTTACTCCACTTTTACTATAGCACGCGCCAAACAAACGCGCGATCTGGTCAACATGAATCATGAACCTGCCACGAGACTCCTCCGTCGGTCAAAAGAAAAGGTTGGTACAGAAAAATAAAAACGGACGCACGCGCGTAAGGTGCGCTACTGCAGGGCGCCATGGCATGGTCATACTATCCTCATTATTATATTATTATTATTAAAATTATCATCATCATCAATAATAATAATAAAAAGAGAGAGCCTGTGTGGTGTAACTAAATCGGCGGCCAGGGGGAAAACGGGCGGCACGCGCGCCGCTCCACCTACCTTGGAGGTTCTGCACACGTATGTCGCTGATCTGCCCGATGAATTCCTCCCGCTCGAACCAGTCGTCCCATTCGTGTCCCGCCATTTGGAGCCTTCTTGGGGGGGAGAAAGTTTCAAAGGACGACGGGCGCCGCCGCTGCGAGCAATGCGGGTGGGCGCCGGTGGCTCGGTGTATTTCCCCCAGTCTCGGAGCCCCGGACACGGGAGAATTGCTCTGCGCTGAGGCTGTGGCTCCCGGCCGCGCGCCTGCCCGCCCGCGATCGTCAACTTAGTTCCTCCCGTGACGTAGAGAGGAGCCGAGGCGCCGGGCGCGAGAGGAGGGGACAGGGAGGCGGGAGCGAGAGGTGGGAGGTGGGAGGTGGAAAGTGGAAAGTGGTGGGATGAGCACCTGCGCGAGCCCTCGACTCCAGAGGCCGCCGCCTCAACAGCGGGCTTTGCCACGGTAACGCGACGCTGCCGGACACGGTTTTCTGCAGGCAGAACTGAGGGATGGTGGAGATCTCGCCTCCAGATACATAGATTTTTGCGCATGTTTTTGCTTCCACTGACTATTTGCGTGCTGCCCATTCCCACGCAGACAGAGTGATCAGATATCGGACGATATTATCATAATAAATTTCCAATGCAATCGCATCGGACACTGTGTGGCGCTGAATGTTGCACAGTGCTATACTGTACTGCACAGTACTGCAGTCTGCAGTGCTTTCATTTGACCATTTGGCCTCTTTCAAAATACCACTGTGCTACACACAGGCCACAGCGGAGCTGTTCGCAGGGCCACCTGTTCCCCCTTTTTCCCTTCCCTTCCCTTCCATGGATGGAGTGCTGCAGGGATCAAATGTGAAATTATTCTGGAAATTGTAACCAATCACAAAAATGCAAATGCTTCTTTTCTCTTCCTCTGTCTCCTGGAGCCGTGTGTGTGTTTGTTTAAATGGCCTTCTGTGGCCCTTATGTTCCCAACATGCCTCCAAACCACTGGAGAATGGCTATGAGAACCCTGCTGTCACTTCCACTGCAGCAGTAAAACTAAGAATCCTGTGTAATGCTTCATATGGCAGCTGAGCATCTGTGGACCTGAAGATTTGTCCCTCGTTCCAGAACAATCAGCCGATCGCAACTATTACTGCTAGAAATGGTAAAAATACATTCGCAATTGTGAATGTCTGAACCCAGTTACAGAGAATGAGCACACACTTGTAGCAGATCAGTATATTTGTGCATATTACATCTTTCCCGCATTGTTGTAAATTGAACTGCAGCCATCAGTCTCTGATGTGCAACACACATACATAACCATCAGACATGCGAGAACCAAGGGACCATCTGGTGTGCTAAATCACAGTAAGTCATGTACTCATGGGGTCACGTAGGCCACGCCAATGCATTTCTGGGCATTTCTAGTCGATACAGGCTGTGCTTAAAACATTGGGGAAGAAAAAACATACCATGTGACTCTGTAAACTGCGGTATGTGTTTCGCCAATACCTGACTGGGAGCCATTCAACCTACTCTGCTGCTGCTGCGGTGGACAGCACTTGAAGTAACGAATGCCCTCTCTGAAATACAGGTGGTCCCCCGCTTACGATGGGGTTACGTTCTGCGAAACCCATCGTAAGACAAAAATATCGTAAGTTGAAAATGCATTCGATACACCTAACCTACCGAACATCATCACCTGTAATCCAATAAGATGCGGAGAGACTGGGAGATGTGGATCGCTGCCACTGCCAAGCATCATGAGAGAGTGTCGCACCACATATCGCTTGCCTGGGAAAAAATTAAAAATTCAGTTGTAAGTATGGTTTCAACTGAATGTCTATCGCCAGCTTACCATCGTAAAGTCGAAAAATCGGAAGTCAAACAAACGTAAGCTGGGGACCACCTGTACATAATGTTATTATTTTTCCAATTCTTAAGAGACAGCAGGATCCAAAATGGCACACCGTATTGTATTTCTCGCATGTATAAAATTACTAACTCACTATCCATAATTGCTTGTTCTGTTAGAAGGTCATGGAATTCTGGAGCCTATCCCTATATAGGAAGGCAGGTTAGGCATAGTACACCCTGGACAAAACAGCAGTCCTTCACAGGGTAGCCACATGTACACACTGCAGGCAATTTGGGGTCAATATCCAAAATTATTGCAACAAAATTTTTCTGTTATCTTCTTCGCAAAAGACCTTCTTCTAGGGTACAATGGTGTTTTCCTTTCCCAGCTCTCAGGCACAACTCTGCGGTTGACTGTCATGTGACTGACACTCCTAAGGAGGAGCAGAGAAGAGACCGCACCCTGGGGCAAGGTGTCTGCTGTAAGGAGTGCAAAACAACACAAAGGAGTGAACAGTGGAGGTGCTCAGGCTGAACCAGCAGCAGATGTCTGATGCTGCATGTGTTTGGAGAGGTTTGTGTTTAGACACAAATGTAAAGATAGTATTGCTTTGTCATCTTGGGGCTTGCAGACTTTTCATATTTTGTTATTGCTTACAGGGAAAAAAAACAACATAGAAAGCAATACAAACAAATACTTATGTATGTACATATAGCATTTCCAAAAACATATTAAAAAAACATTTGGGGTCCACATTACAAAATAAAACACACATGAAAAAGTTTAACCATAGAAAAGAATAAAAAATATCTTTTGTAACTGACTTTGTCATATTTGCATGCTATTGTATAGAGTAAAGTTGTCGGAGAAAAGTCCTGTGTTTGAACACTTTAAAATAACTATAAAGACCTATCTGCAAGTTTTTCAAAGTGTAAAAATATAAAAGCATGGTGTACTTTGTTTACTTAGTTTGTGATTGAATCTTGGCATCTATTTCTTTAAAATTAATATGAAAATTTGCCTCTTTTTTTAATATGTTTGTCCAAAAAAGTTTTTACCATGGGACATAACCAAAATAAATACTGTATAGTTTCTTTCAGGGTTTCTTTCACAAAAAAACAGATATCCCCTATACTGTATTAATCTTAAACATGACATATTGTGAATAATTTGTATGAATGCTCTTTAACCTAGGAAGGTTCTAATATCACAGTTCAGCTGACAGTTATCCAAAGTGACCAGATTGTACTCATTTACATAGGGGTATATTATTCAGGGGCAGTTTAAGGTAAGTAAAGAACCTTGTCCAAGGGTATCACAGCAAGGCTCATTCTTAAATTCTGCTTGCTACCTCTCTGGCTCTCACTGGTGCCTTTGCATGCAAAGCAACTGGTTAAAATCCCATCAGTCTGGGTTACATTTTGAGCGCAGAGCGATGTGGCTTAACTGCCCTCCGCCATCGACCAGGCACACTGACAGTCAATTCATCATCCATCCAGAAAAGACTTCCTGATCTCCTCCCCCTTCCCAAAGGGCAGCTCACCCTTGCTCCACCTGGAAGTGATTAAATAGAAAGCAAACCCTGAACTGTTCCGGGACTGAGCGCTAGCCCTGCAGGATGGAAATTGAAGCTCTATCCTAACATGCTCCCCATCACATTACACAGCAGAGGCGCCACAAAGGTATTAGGGGGCTACCTCATGAGACCTCATTTCTGGAATGGATTCATCTGTAGCTCTGTTCATTTGGAGAACTCATCAGGTGAAAAAAGACTAAATGAAATGAGAAGATTTCAGATTCACACTGATGACATTTTGCAATCTACCTTCACATAAAAATAGCCAAAAGGAAATAGATATGAGAAATGCAAAGTAGATCTGAATTTTATTCATGTAAAAGAAACAGCACATGAAATGAGTTGTCTTTTAAATATTGCAAAAAAATAAAATAAAATCCCAGATATCTACATTGACAAAAATACATTGTGAATGTTCAAAGCTGTAGTTTTTCTACACTGCAATGGATAACACTTTTTAATGATTGCATTTAAAGACCATCTTATAAACTTGTTCTACCAGCAAACTGGCTCTTCAAAATTGTAACAGCAATAATACTGCTATAAGCCCTGAACACACTGACATTTACTGAAACAGTTATGACTTATATTTACTGCTGCATTTATCCTATAGCAGACACTTATTAAAAGCAAAGCACACCTCTGAAAAGAAAAGCGGTTTTCAGTCAAACGAAGACACAGATCCAGATACAATTCTCAAAATAGTCAGTTTTCCAATATCACAGTTTAAACCAGCATAAATTACATTGGTAGCTAAATATACAGTAACATTGGTAGAGAGTACAAATTATTAAAACAGATAATATTGGCAGATAACATTGATAACATGATTAGCAGCATATACAGCTGAGCAGATCCATTGATGGTCTTGTAGGCCACAATCAGAATCTTAAACTTGGTGGCTACAGGCAGCAAAGAAAAGCTGTGTAAACACAACTCATGCAGTCAGCTAAAAAGATTTAATGGAAGAGGCTGGAAGGCTGGACAGGAGACTCAGTAGTCCAGGCAGGATATCACCATGATCTGGATCAGAAGTTGCATAGACTTCCTTGAAAGATTTGTGTGGATCCAGCAGATGTTATGTAGGGTGTATCTGCAGGATCTGGTTATGGAATCAATGTGATGAGAGAAGCATAGACCTGAGGCTCTTAATCAATGAAGCAGGTGAAATGAGCAAGATGTGCAGTTTGATGGAGAGTTCCTAACGGGTAGTCAGACCAACTGGGATGTGAAGGGTCTCAGTTTTGGAGAGGTTGAGTTGTAGACAGTGATCAGTCATCCAAGCAGAAATGTCAGAGGCAAGCTGCAATAAGTAGGATATGTCTGTAGAAAGAAGTGGAGAAAAGACAGCACCCTAGATCAAAGTGTAGTAGGTATAGCTGCAACTGCAGTAGGAACAGAGAAGAAGAGCTGGGTATCATATACACAACAGTGGTAGGAGAATTCATGAGAGGCAATGACACAGCCAAGGGAAGACGTATAGATGGAGAAGAGTAGGGTCCCAGCACCAAGTCCTGAGGAAAACCAGCTCAGATAAGCTGAGGAGCCAGGTAGGACTCAAACCTTTTTAGTGGGGTTCCTTTGATGCCAAGCTGTCCAAGACAGCAAAGTAGAATCTGGTGGTTGACAGTGTCAAATACTGCAGACAGGTGGAAGAGAATGAGGACCATGGAGAGGGATGCCACACTATCTGACTGGAGAGCATCTGTTACTGCAAAGAGGGCAGTTTAAGTGGAGTGGCTAACTTTTGAATCCAGATTGATAGGTGTCAAGGAATCATTCTGGGCAAGGAATTCAGATCGGGGGGCATGGTGGTGCAGTGGGTTGGACCGGGTCCTGTTCTCTGGTAGGTCTGGGGTTCAAGTCCTGCTTGGGGTGCCTTGTAACAGACTGGTGTCCCATCCTGGGTGTGTCCCCTCCTCTTCCAGCCCTTCGCCCTGTGTTGCTGGCTCAGGCTCTGGCTCCCTGCAACCCCATATGGGACAAGCAGTTCAGACAAAGTGTGTGAATTCAGATCATGAAGGTTGGTTAAAGGTTGTCGATCTTCAGATTTTGACATAAAAGGGAGTACAGAAAATTTCCCATAATTCTGAACTGAGTTTTGATCTAGACAGATTTTTTTTAATAGTGGTGAGATGAGGGCAGAAACACTCTGATGAAAGTGAGGGGTCAATGATAGGGCTGCGATAGAGGTTAAGGGAAGGGATGGGATCGAGGCAGCAGGTCTGCGTGAGACCAGGAGGTTGCAAATGTCACCTTCTAATGGTATTGAAATGGAATGAGGTTTTGCTGGGCAATCCAACACTATTGGCATAGGTGGATGCCAAGAACTTGATGGTGAGGGAAATGGATTTATCTTTGAAGAAAGATACAAAATTGAAAAGAAAAGAAAAAATAGTGAAGACATTGTGCAGATTGTTGGCTGTAGACTGTCATTAAGTCTGTTGGACTACTATATTTCTGCTATTACTGTTCAGCAACACAAAGTTTAGTTCTGTTGGCATGGAGTGCATCTGATCAACATGGGCTAGATTTAGAATTAAGAGTCCAGAGAGTAGGATTGGGTTGAAAGGAAGTCACTGGTGGCATCATCTATGGACAACTCTGAGAAGGGTGCAGTAGATGGGAGTGAGGTTAGTATGACAGAGAAAGAAAGCAGTGGGAGAGATTTTAAGTTATGGCAGGATTTGAGAAAGGGTGCAGAAGCAAAGGGGGATTAATAATTGTGACAGAGGGCTGAAAGGAAATGAAGAAACGTTCAGAAACGGAGAAGTAACAGAGAAAACATGATAGCTAAGCTGCCATTTCGGAAGAAGGCAAGGTCAAGGCAACGGCCGGCCTTGGGAGTAGCAGAGGACCGAAACATAAGAGGTCAAAGGACTGAAGGCTGGTTTTATGAATGTCCTTAACACGTAAGCTAATCAACCACTACACTACCACCCGGGGACAGTCAATAGCAAAGTGGTTAGTGCTACTGCCTGTGAATCCAAAAGTCACAGGTTTGATCTCCACCTCCAGATGTAATACCCTTGAGCAAGGTACTTACCCTAAACTGCTTCACTAACATTAACCAGCTGTACACATGAGTAAATAATTGTAACCTTAACACTGAGTTACTTTGGAGAAAAGTATCAGCTAAATAAATAAATATAGATGTACAGTAAGTTAAAGTTGCCTAAGAAGATCAGTGACCTTATGAACAGATCATTTATCATGTAAGACTTCTTGATACACTGGTTCACCTTGTATTGTTACCTGCATGTGGATTTGAAATGGTTACGGCTTATGGTTTAGATGACTTGATAAACATGCAAAGGTTGTCTTTAAAACATGACAGTACAATATAGCCACATTCAGCAAGCGAGCGAAGGATGGCTTTGCTGGATACACACTGCTACAGGCATGGATCATTAACTTGCAGGATCAGGGAATTAATCTCTCAGCACTTGCAGAACAAACAGGGATGAGTCACTCCTCCAGCCGCTCCTCCGTGATTCACGAGAACAGCCTTGCCAGTGTGTTCATTTGCCTGCAACGTGGTGGAAGCCTCTCAGGTTAGAAGCAAGTTCACAGTTTGGATCACTTTATGGCAACACTGACAAATTTTTCCCATATTATATTGATAATGAATGATTGACTTAGTAGTCCTAAAGTTGTTGGTGGCCCAAATTAATATATTGCACAGTATCCCAACATTTACCAAATAATCGGTTTCACAAAACAATAATTTATAGTCATTTCTAGGATGCCGAGGACTTAAACAGCCATCTTTGTTTCCAGAATGATGCAATTACTATGTCGCCAGATAGTTTTCGCAAGCTTGAAAATAGGCTGGGTTTTTTTTATACTGGGTGTAGGGCTATTTACAGAGTCACACTGCTGTACTATACAGCAGTTGCAGAGACAACGAAGGGGGGCGGGGGGGACTGGACAAATGCAAAGTGTTTGCTTAAAAAAAATCCTATACAATCAACTCAATGTTCAAACACTCCAATTTTTTAATTATAACATTAATGTCCAAAAAACAATAACTCAAAGTAGCCAGAAATGAAATACACAATATTTATTGGCTATGTATCATAGAAAAATACCAGCTTAATAAGCAATGTTACATTTTCAAAAATAGGATTTTCCTCCAGTCATCAATAAAATAGGTTAACTACTGTACAAATGCTTTGCGTTTCTGAACAAGCCTGAGATGGTTTTTCTCTTAATGATTTGCATTGCTACAGGAATGAATTACTGAAATTTACTGTCATTCCTTCAAGGAAGATCTCTATACACAATATTACTCTGATCCATAAAAAGCATTTAAAGTCAGAAAAGCAGAGCCTGACATGCAAATTTTATTGCATATCATGCACCATGCACAGAATACCTTCAAAATATTCCTTAAATGAAGCCAAGATTATATATCCGCAAAGCTGTACCTTCAGGTGCCACATATATCTTCATGAAAGTAGTAAAATGTATCAATACAGGACCAGATTAGGCAATAGTTAATTAACATTCATTAATATATTATAAAGGCATAGCAGTACTGGTGGCTACATATGCAGAAGCTGCTTCAAACCCATGCAACCATAAGATGATATTTATACTCAGCTCGACAACTACTTTCACACTTCGATTTGCATATGCATTCTGAGATTGTCAAGCCAGAGTTATTGTAACACCATAAATAGTGGCAGCCTTAAGGCCTCAATAGGACTAACTTTCCCAAGCATCCAGAGGCTTCTCCACTCTGACAGAGGGAAAACTGTTTCATATCACTTGAAATACTTGGAAAGGACTGAGGGAAACTCCATCCTGCATATCACTGGAAACATAGAAAGGTTAGGACTTTTGTGCAGAACGTGAGGGTGAGGCCGAAGCCGTATTCATGGGAAAATTAATCTACATTTTGTGAAACTTTGAAAAGGCAGGACTCCATATAGTGAAACTACAGAGTCTGCAACAAATTTGTTCTGTGCAAGTGTTTAATTTTCAAGAATCCACAAATACTGCAGAAGCAACCTGCCCCATTCTTCAGGTGACACTTTAGTCCTTTAGTTATGAGAATGAGGGCAGACTTTAAATGAGCACACACAGCAGAAACTGAGTTTTCCACTTACATTTCCTTGTTTACTGCTTAGGGGGTAATATCACTTTCACATTAATATAGCCAAACTGTAGGGAGGTAAAAAGGCCACCAAGTTCTAGAATCGGGAAACTCCTGACAAATGGATCGGTGTAATCTAGACTTGCACAAAACTAAACATGGCTTGCATGTAGCACACAGTGCTACCAACACATAACTGAAGGTACTGCTAGAGGTTCTATGAACCTAACAGGCTTGCTGCATATTAAGTAAACAGACACTTTTCAGTGCTTTATATTATATTTACATACTTTTACTTTAAAAAGTTGGCCCACACCTTTTATGTTCTGCTGAAACTTCATATATTACATTAAAATATTTTTCATGATTAATGATTTTTTAAACATGACTGTGTTGAGTGCTTGCTCATACAGTACTCTTGTCAACAGCTAACATTTCAGTTTGAAGTAAACACCATAAACTGCATATATAAGTCTTGTTTTTGGGACTGTTGTTCATCCCTTATACTTCATAATTCTGTCCATAGCTTTCTGATCACTTCATGAACAAGTCAATGCCAATTAATAAAACAAGTCTTCATGTCACATGAGTAATGTAGATTTTTTAAAAAAAAATTTCAAGCAGCTATTTCATTTACACTGCCTGTAAAATTCATGTACAACTTGACCAGTATGTAGCATGTTAAAGAACATTAAAATTTGTACAGTTTACAACTATGAGTTTTATTTATGCCGAACATGACAAGGCAGCTCACTTAAGAATGGCACCAACAGTTTCTTCAGACTTCCCATTTAAATGAATTAGCTTTAAGTGCAATTTATTCAGGCTTATAGGGATTAAATGGATTTATAGGAGCTTGTGGACAATCATGGGACAACGGATCTGTTCATAAGTTGAATCCAACATCGGTGTTTGAGTAGAAACACCAAATATGCCAATTTTGTTTTTTATATTGCTTCACTTTGCACTTTTTTTCAGAACCTACAATGACTTTCATAGTAAAGGGAGTTTTCCTACAAGTGAATGCCTCCGAAAAGTATGTCATTATGTATTTGGCTTTATGTTGAGGCTGTGTAGAACAGCGGTCGCAATCCTTGTTCTGGAAATTGACAATATATGGGTTTTATTCCAACCTCTGCCTCATTAAACAAACAGCATTTGCCTCAAGTCTTTAAGCAAAAATGTTACCCATTTACTGTTACAAACACTTGTGTGCTTTTTACAGTGTTTAAAGAACTTGTATATTCTTATTTTAAATAGTCATTATCTATTTAACCGTGTAATGCCATATATTAAATTTGAGGACTGACTTACACATCCTGCAAAGTCAGATGCTCAGAGCCACATTTATGCCATTAGATATCAATTTCATGGTATCTAGTTTGGGTTTTCATATTAGTATAATGATCACAATGCAGAGATACACACCACTATGTGAGGAAATAGCGAATCTTTGGCTAAGCTGCTGTCTGCTGCTGACTCCTTGAAGGTTGGAACAAAAGCCTGCATACCATTGTGTTTACCAGAGCAGGGGATGGCAACCGCTGCTGTAGAGTATGGGTGGTGGGTGGGGGTGCATCATCAGTAGTCCACACCGTTCTCAGGTGGGCGGTGGCCCGTTGTAGCGCAGCATCACACTGAAGGAGCGGGCAAAATTGTTGGCAAGGGAGCAGCTCGCGCCTTCATCCGTCAGTGGAAGGAGAAATGCGAGTAGGAGAAGGGCCAGGAGGAGCAACTGTAGAGGCAATGCGGCCCAGCACACGCGTGACAGGAATGTAGAGCGCTTCTGGGGAGACAGATATCAACCATCAGTGCCCACTTAACACGGTAGCAGGAGGTGAGAACAAATGTATCTCACCCAACACCTCTCATGGTGCTCAAGGCCCAGCTGCTATAATGAACCAGTGAATGGACATCTGTATGTCTAAGGTAGGGTTTTGCAATCCCAGTACTTAAAGATCTGTATGAATGCAGGTTGTTGCCCCAGCTCAGAATTTAATTCATTAGTAATGACTAAGATGTTGACTGAAAAATAATCCCAGGATTCAAATCATGTGGACCTGAACGGGTTAGCAGAGGAACATGCATTATTTAAATCATGTGGTGCATTCAATCAAGAACTCAAGTGGAAAAAACAGGAGACCACAGGAACCAAGAGTTGTAATGATCACTGAGTGCAAGTGTAGTATTAAGGTATGCTTCCAGTAGTGGTGTTCTCACAAAGATTAAACTACTAGAGTACTCACCTTTCTTAACTTCATGGGTTCCTCCCTCACAACACCAGCATCCTAGAATAAAATAAAAAAGTCTACTCAAATTTTACTCAACTCCACTCTACAGCTTGTGTTATTAAAACATCACCAGTTCCAACCAGGATGTTACGACGACACCTAGTGTTCGTGAAAATGGACAAATTATTACTGTACCGAAAACCCAGGCACTGCTGGTTTACATAAATTTTACATAATTTTACCAATGCTGACAATCTAACTAATAAGGACTTAAGATGTCAGTTTGAATACCTAGTGCCCTAAAGCACAAAATGAAGAAATCTGTGGTCTGAAGCAGATGCCACTGAAGCTATCATTACCATTGTCCATATGAACTTAAATGTTTATCAGAGTGTAATGGCCCTGTATCACTGGATCAGCTCATCAACCCCTCCCTACCGTTTGCCTCAGCCTGGCATTCAGGTCCACAGCATCCTTCAGCTGAGACTTGTAGAGCATCCAGCGGTACCTCAGCTCTTCCAAGTCCTGCTCCTCATCCTCATTTCCAACACCCTGTGAGGCCAGAAGCTTCTGAAACAGATTCTGGCCCCAGGCCACGTGCGACTGCAGATTCTGGAAGGAACACACATAACAGCAAAACTGGGTGAGTGGATAACCATGGTAACTGAAGTTATGCTTCTCCGGGGAGAAATTCTTGTCACAACGAGCATGGTAGAAATATAGCCTTAAATACACACACACATTTTCAGAACCGCTTGTCCCATACAGGGTCGCAGGGAGCCAGAGCCTACCTGGCAACACAGGGCATAAGGCCAGAGGACACACCCAGGACGGGACACCAGTCTGCTGCAAGGCACCCCAAGCGGGACTCGAACCCCAGACCCACCGGAGAGCAGGACTGTGGTCCAACCCACTGCGCCACCGCACCCCCTCGACTAGCCTTAAATAAATTTAGCAAAAACTTACCTTAAGGCCCTCATCCCTGGCCTTCAGCTCCTTGGAGCTCAGTTGTCCTTTCTGGCCCAAGATCTTGCAGAGTTTACTGTTCTCAGCTTTCAGCCAAACTTCAAATTCCCTCTTTAACTTAGGGTCAGCCTGATACTGGGTCTCCATTGAACCTACCTGGAAAGCACCACAACAATGTCTGAAAAGAAACCATTAATACCAATTTTCTCAAATACAAGCACTAAAGTGTTAAAGGAAGAATGTCTATCTGCCATATCAATTACCTGTCTGTGCTGAATGGATCCGTGCTTGGACGTTGCTCCTGCCACAGTAGTTATGTTTCCCATTGACTTATCTCCTGTTCCAGTCACACTCCTGGTTCTCACACTATGAGTATTTCCTCCCCTGTTCCAAGTTTGGATCTGGTATTTGGTCAGAACACGACTCCCTTCCTTATATTTTCCAGAATCATTATGGCTGGGTCTACCCTCTGCATCCAGCATATCAATCCCATGATCCCACTGGCTGGGAAAGTCTGAGCCACTGCTTTGTTTTGTATCCTTCATTCTTCTCTGACACAGTCCTTCAGTATGGATGGATGTGTCATCCACATCCAGTTCCTCAGGAGTTTCATAGTGTCCACTAGACCCAGACAGCATACCAGCTTGAGAACTCTGGCCTAGACCTTTATCGTCAAACTTGGAGCCTGATCTGTCTTCTGTCTCCATACCCCGACCAAAGAGCTTACTGAGAGATCCAAAATTCCCACCAGCGTCCCCACTCTGCTGGACACCAAGTGCTGGTGCAGTTTTAACGATATCCTGTCCTACAGAAGATCTTTCCCCACCAGGCCCTAGACCCAGACCTGAATGTATTCCCTCCCCTCCTGCCCTTATATACTGCCTCAGATACAATCCCTTCCCCCCAGTTATAATATTCGGTCTACAGTCTATTTCTTCAAAGCCTTCCACCCTGCACCCAAGTCCCTCACTTTTTCCTCCAGAATAATCTCCAGGAATTGGATCTGATGCACTCATTGTGATCTGGTCCTTTCCCTCTGCTGGTGAAAACACTCTGCCTGTCCCAGTTGGACCCTCCATTTCTCCAGGGACATCTCTGCTCCCAGCTGCCTCATTGCCACTGAGCAACCTGCAGGAGAAAAATGGCAGATATGATTCCATTATGTTCCCAAGAATGCAAGCTCCTTTACAACACAGACATGATTTACTCTGGACCAGATTCCACTTTAACAGTGCACAGCAGTAAAAAGTGTGTCCTTTTAAAACAAATATCCTTTAAATGGAATGGATTAAACAGAATAATATAAAACCTCTTTTATATTTTCAAGCAGTACAGAAAGAAAGATACAGTAATGCTTTGGAAACAATTTAATAAGGCATTTCATGACAAACCGTTTTCTAAATGTAGTTTTATTTCAACAATCATCAACTCATAGCTGTCCTCTGGTTGTTTCCCACCTGCCTTCAAAAGTGCCCTCCTCTCTCTGCTGTTAAAGAGATGCTCTCTGGATCCAGACTCAGTTCACAATTACAGGCCAGTCCTCCCTTTTCTGTCAAAAACTCTGGAACAGGAAACCTATAACCAGTTATCTGCATTTCTTGCCCAGAACTATCTCCTTGATTCTTATCAGTCTGGATTCGAAGTAGGACATTCCGCTGAATCTACCCTCCTTGCAGTATCGGATGCTCTCCAGTCACCAAGAACAACTTCCCTCTCCTCGGTCCTCATTCTCCTTAACCTATCTGCAGTATTTGACACTGTCAACCACTGGATTCTACTCCTCTCTCTTGGACAGCTTGGAAAACCAAAGAAAAGCACCAATATGGTTTGAGTCCTACCTATCAGGTAGGTCTTTACCAAGCAATCTGGCGGGGCTCCCGGTCATCGCCTCAGCCTCTCTAAACTGGTGTTCCAGTTGGGTCCCTACTCTTCTCTGTGTGCACCTCTTCTCTCCGCCAGGTCATCACCTCCCATGGATTCTCCTCCCACTGCTACGCCAATGATACCCAGCTCTTCCTGTCTTTTCCCTCTGGAGCAACAGGCATTTCCTCTTGTATCACTGTCTGCCTTTCTGACATCTCTGACCTCTGGATGCCAGATCACCACCTACAACTCAGCCTCTCCAAAACAGAGATCCTTCACCTCCAGGCTGGTCCATCCTCCTGTTGAGAACTCTCTATCAAACTGGACAACTCATTCATTTCACTTACTTCACTGGGTAAGAACCTGGGAGTAACAATTCAAACAGACTCAAAGTCTGTCTTTCTGTCAACATATAGTAGCTACAACCGGTCTTGCAGGAACATCCGGCATAACACCCACAGGATCAGCCCTCACAACGCCTGCTCACAGCCACATGAAACTCTTGCAACTCTCCATCTGGCCATTTGCTCCCTTCCACCTCCTCAGCAAATATGCTGCTGCAATAACTGTGTGGATGGATCTGCTCCTTGATGTCTACATGACTACATGATCACTTGCTACACCCAACCTCCTATAATAACTATTCTTAAAATTATTCTCTATGCAGCTACCGTGTAATGTATACTAGTTCATATGGTGGAATATGACAAATTGACTGTGTTCAAGAATCCCGTGTCTGCATCCAAATCTCTCCTTCTGTTCAGGTAATGTACTTTTTATATTGTTCAGACACACACACTGTCCGAAACGCTTGTCCCAAGTAGGGTCATGGCAAACCGGAGCCTAACCCGGCAAAACAGGGCGCAAGGCTGGAGGGGGAGGGGACACACCCAGGATAGGATGCCAGTCCATTGCAAGGCACCCCAAGTGGGACTCGAACCCCAGACCCACCAGAGAGTAGGCCCTGGCCAAACCCGCTATGCCACCGTGCCCCTCTCTTTGCATTGTTCTTAGGAGAAAAAGGTCTGCTAAATGAATAAATGTAAATATAATGCATTATTTTTTCCAGTACAAAGGTATTGCTCCACACTGACAGAGGCTGAGCAGCAGTGAGATATTTAATATTACTAATAACATGCACATTGAAACCCTTTCTCAACAAAGATGTACCTGTAAATGTTGAGACTGAGGGCATGGAGCGACATCCAGGACTCCCGCAAACGTTGCAGGTCCCGCACAATATGCACCTTCCCATCTTCAGATGTGTGCAGCAGCACCTTTTGACCCTGGGCCTCAGTTCTGTGTAGCTGTAACTCCCTCTCAGGAAATTCTCCCAGTGCTCTCTAGGCAGGGAAGAGACAAACATCCATTCTGAGCTGCTTACAGCACAATGCAAACAGGGCCATTTCATTTGCACAATCTACAAAGTAAATGGGGGATAATTTAATAATTGCAAGCTAGAGCCACAGAAACCTGACAGGACAGGAAGGAGGGGCCATACCTCCGCTTCCGTGCGCCGATTCTCTATGCTCCACTCGCCAGCCGAACTGCAGAATGACTCCAGTTTCTGCCTCATGATCATCAGCCACTTCTCCACTGACAGCAGGCTCTCATGGAAGTTCTCATGCTCAGTGATGTTCTGCTCGCTCTCGCTCACCTTCAGCTGGAGCAGGGAGGTGGATACATAAGATTCGGCGAGGTTTACACAAAGATTTGCTACAGTATTCTCAGAATTTTAAAGCAAAACAAATCAAGATTTCAGGTATGAAAATTCCACAGTTATCAGAAGATATTCAGATGCTCTCATGTATGAACATAAACATTGCCATCAATTACTGTTATATCACACACCAAGGTACAGCTAAACTGCATTTACATTTATTCATTTAGCAGACACTTTTCTCCAAAGGGACGTACATCTCAGAAAACAATTTAGTATACAGATGATAATGCAGTAATTGGACAATAACATAGTATAACTGTGTATTACACAAACCTCATTTTAATGGCACTACATTGGTTACAAAAATGTGTCATACCCATGAATCCACACCACAGATTTTTTTAAAAAAAAAAAAAAGCAGACCACATATCCGCTTACTCTGACATCTTTGTATAGATCTCTCCATTCTGCGTATAGTTGATCAAATCTGCGTCGGTTGGAAATGCTTGATGAGACAAGGGTCTCCAGGGCTGTGATGTGTGCTTCGCAGTCCTCCAAGTCCTTCTTGACAATCTACATACAAAAAGGCATCATGTAGTCCCTGTGTGATACCCAGTGAAGTTACCGCTGGATGCGGTTCAGGGACCTAATGTATGCAAGCAAACTAGTTGTCCAACCAGTGTTTGAAACAGTTGGAACGGTTAAAAACAAAAACCTGTGAACTGCAGGAGGAAAACAGAATGTATAGACAACTGGCAAACGTTGCAAATACAGCATGAGGAAGGGATCTGAACCCACAACCCTAGAGCTGTGAGGTAGCAATGCTAATTAAACAGGCATTTGTGCCATCTCTGAAATCACAAAACAAGGGTTTCTGCAAAGCTGTGTGCTTAAAAGTCGAGGTACAAAAGGTGTCCATCTAGCTCATTCATATATACTTGCCAATGAAAATTGCAGCATCTTACCATGAGCTGATCGTACTGGCTTTTCTTGGCCAATATATCAGGCTGGAGCTCAGCAGCTGCTTTGAGCCTTTCTTTGATGAGCAACAACCGTTTGCAGGTAGAGTCACACATATCCCCGAAGTCCTTAGATCTCAACAGCAAATCCTTCAGGAAACATTTTGCACAGAGATAAAACAGGTTTTAATTATATGGCCTTACCCACCTTGCAGAAGTGATGCATTCCTGAAAAATCCTTTGTAAGGTGAATTTTCATACAAACATATTAGTACCATTAGATTCAATGGTTAACATTTTTATGCATTTCTGAATCCCAAAGCTGACTTTCATTTATTCTACAATATCACCAAATTCCATTAAATAAGACACAATTACTTCAGCAGTTAACATTAGTTAACATTTTATGTCGGCATGTTCAGCTCTTTGCATATATTATGCAACGTATACTTAAATGCTCACTAACAAAACATACATACATATGTACTGTGAGGGTGATACCGTAAATTTGCTGCATTTCCACATGTGGCACTCACTCTGTTTTTACACACAGCTGAGCGAGTTCACCAGCTCTGTACTGCTCTGGTATCCTTTTTATACTCTTTACTCCAAGTTTGTTTCACTGTGCCTTGGAGGATGCCTGTTTGTGGTAGGCAATGGCACTTGAATAGTTGAGGGAGACCTACACAGCATTCAGTGGTGTTTTGCATTAGTTCCTGTACTGTCAGCTGAGTCAAACTATAACTGTACAGAGGACATTGTGGCGGCTCTGGTCTTGCGTGGCTCAGCAGCCAGGATGTGTGCAAAACTCAAATTTGGTCCTCATAAACGTGAAGAAACGCCTCGTATGCAGAGGCTGGGGTACTTAAACTCCTCGTAAAGCTGAATTCTCATAACCTGAAAGGGTGTAACTCAGGGTATAACTGCAGTTTATTGGCTTCACACCACTACAACACAGCATCACAAACTAGGAGAAAAAAAAAAAATATAAGAGTTAAATATTACACTAAATTGTCCATTAACGCCAGGGAGTAAACGACTGCTTTCATTATTTGTTTTTTAAATATTAGGCAGCTAATTTTTTTGCGAAGTGAGAAAACCATTTAACACCCGTAAAAGTTTACACTGGAAAGGTGGAAATGTTTCATGAATAACTTGTAGCAGAAAACATTTAATGGTTTGCTCCAGACAGGAGTCTTATATTAAATGCCACTGCAAACACAAGTTTTCTTTGCCACAATGAAAAGCAGCGCTTGTGTTCAGTACTTCCTGCAGGGAAAACACAAGGGGGCACTGTCACCTCGGGCTGCTCATGTAGTACCTGCAGGTGACTCTTTTTCTGAACAAGCTGGCTGTGTAAGTGCTCTCTCTCCTTCACAGCCGTGCCCAGCTCTGCGAGTGTGCTGGCAGCTTTTTCGGCGCTGAACACACTGCTCAGCAGGTCCCCTTTCACCTGCAGCAGGCTCAGTCGCTCCTGGAGCTGAAGGCTTTGCTTAAGCAGCTTCTGACTCAGACAACGGGAGAAAAAACCAACATGAAAACATGCTCTGGTGCTGCGAGAAGCCAACAGATGGCAGCAGAAAAGCCATTACAGAAAAAAAACACACACACAGAGTTTTAGTATGTGTGTCAACACACTTCAGTATTTCATATGTAATCACAGAAAATGAGAAGTACCATGTACAACTTTCCAAATACCTTAACAGTGCCCTTTATTTCTGGCAGAGACTACTGTGGAGGAAAACAGTCTA